>NC_133450.1:27836124-28490290 GCF_048565385.1 Saimiri boliviensis
AGTTTGCTGACCTCTTCTCTGACTTAAAACAATATTTTTCAAACTGCTGGTTTTACCATCAGTGTGTAAAAGCTCATAGTTTCAATTTTGTCTTATTTTGTTTATTACTCTCCCTATCATATGGACTGTATCACACCAATTTTTTTGTCTCTTAGTCTATGAAAACTTCTGCCATTGGCTCTGGGTGACTTTCCTCTCTCACTCGCATGTTACAGGATCAGTCTTTTGCCGGGGGGATTAAATGTATGACAACTGCTAGATTTATGAGTGCAATGCTAGCCTGAGATGAAGATCAAAGCTCATTCTCCATGAATGCTGAGTGATGTCCATTTCCAAACTCAAATCCTGAATCACAGTTTAAGCAGAAATTAACACCTTCGCTAAGCTGGATATCTAAGTGCTCTGATTTGAGGCAGAAAAGAAGGGAGAAGTTCCTCTGTATTCAATGAGAGAAAGGCTGCATGATCTTTTCCGAGACATTATGAGGAGGTTACTATGTGAGAGGTGCTGTTCATAAACATAATATAATATAATGTAATATAACATAATAAAATATAATATAAATGAAAGGCCTCCTTTAACATCCTGTTCCATAAACAGGCCTCTTTTATGGATGAATGCTAGGTAAATCAGATTTCAATTCTATTCACTGCTTTCAAACAGGCAGTTAACCATAACTGTTAGTTATACCAATGGCTCCCTACACTTTAGGAAAATGAATCCAAAGTGTGAGTTCATTAGAAAAGTACCATTGCTATCTAAAGAGTAACCCAAGGTCAGAAACACAGAATACTGAGAATGTAAACCATGCTTCAATCGACAATTTAGTGATAATTATAATGGTCAGATCTAGCATAGGTAAGATACAAAGGCATAAAATCTAGGAGGGCTTTGCTTCCACTGTGCAGTGATTCTAAGTACCCTCAGAAATAAAGTGCTCTAAGTTTCTACATATTCTTCCTGTTAGAATATTTAATATCTTATTTGCTATTTTATCAGTTATAAACACTTGAAGCTAGTGGAATTTAGTGACTTTAGCTCTCTCCTATAGTCCCAGAAACTTCACCCTTATTCATTTTTACCTAAATTAGCTGTGGTTTAGAAGAACGGGTTCGGGGTGTGGGGCAGAGGAAATAAAATAATGTTATACACATATATACAATTATGATGAATGATTTTCTGTTCGCTCTCCAGGAGAACGAGATAACTCCCTTCTTGGGAGTTCTGCCTCCTGCCTAAAACAGATATTCCGACACATTCTAAAAAACATAATTTCCATATACTTCATAATTGAGTGAAACTAAACCAGTATAATCCTCAGTGAAAAAAAATTCCACACAAGAATAGCAGTACAATACTCTGAATTTTCAAAGGAATGTGAGGTGATGGAAGCTAATCAAAAGTATGAGAAGGACTTAAAAATGAAGCAATTTCTAAGTGCAAATCAACAAAACTGCCTCTCCTTCTTCAATCATCCACCATTTCAAGGTATTGAAGCATGGTTTAAAATGTACCAACTGTCTAGATTCAACAGAGCCAGAGATATTTTTTTTCTAACTTTTATTTTAGATCCAGGGGTACATGTTCAGGTTTGTTATAAAAGTAAATGGCATGTTGCAGGGGTTTGGTGCACAAATTATTTTGTTGTCCAGGAATGAGCCAAGGACCTGATATATATATCACTATATAACCTGACCACAGGTTATACAGTGATACTTCCACGATCCAGTGTCTGATTAAGTTGGCATTCTCAAGTACTCTGAATGACAGGGAGTTTAAAGTTTAAAAAGCTTTAAGAAATCTAAGAACACAAATTTAAGCAAAAACTAAGACACACATTTGTATCTGCAGTTGTGAAAATGAAAAGTGGCTTAAATGTGTCTACTATCCCCAAGATTTTCTAAATGAGGAAAATTTTACAAGATAGAAAGTGATATGGTAATTACAATGAGATACTATACTCTATGCTTTCCAGATTAAGAAATCTTATTTTCTCCAGTAAAAATGGTCTAAAGAACTACTTCGCAAATGCCTGCACTTACAATTTCTCAATTATGATGAATTAATGTTATGTACAGAGTATACTACTGCAGGTAAAGATGATCAAGTGATGAACTATGTTGAAATAACAAAATGACATTTTGTTATGCATAGTAGTTGAAAAGGTAAGACACAAAGTATAAGAATAATTGTTTTATTTGGAGGAAAAAACCTTTGGTAAACGTTGCTTTAGTTTTTGAGTAAATAATAATTTTGTAGAAACTCATGCACATTATGTATTACATTTTTATAAGAAAAAAATGATTGATCAGGAGCTCAGACTGAGAAAAGGTTATCTCTTCACATAACCAAGTGTCAGAAAAGCTTATAGAATCAGTACTAATTCAGTCCAAAAACTCCACTGTAGAAACAGAGTAATTATTCTAATGATGATCCTGAGTCACCAAGAAAAATTTAACTCTTGGTGGCCTGAATTTTTGGTGAGGTCATCCTTTCTGTTCTGTACAACTGAGGCCATATTGATATATTCGTGCAATATACTTATATAGCTCCCTCACACATACACTCAGGAGTTTCTGGTATTTTACGGACAGTGAGTAGTGAATCAACATCTCCCTACACATAAGTTCCACAACAGCAAGGATTTTTCTGTGTACAGTCACCTTATAGCCCCACTGTTTAAAACAGTGCCTAGTACACAATAGATACACAGTAAACATTTGTGGAATGAATAGCTGTCATTTATAGAAGACCTGCAGCCTAACCTACACCCATTTCCTACCAAAAGAACTTGCAAGTTATTTATTCCTTGAAAATCTTAGATAATGAGTAATATCACTTAGGTATGCCAAGGATATCAAGGTAAGAAAGTAGAATATTTCGAAATAAAGATGATTAAAATGCTAGCTTTCAGGTGTCTTAGAATCAGACCCTATGAGAGGTTGCTAAACTAAGATCATACAACAGAAAGGGGAGACACTACAATAGAGATTTTTGCATAGCAATATTCAAATCAAGAAACCACGTCAAACACTGGTTAAGCATCACCTTCAAGCAAAGCCAATGTTACAGCTGCAGAACACTTCTTCCTCAAGAGTAGACTCCCCCATGAGCTATCCAAGCCAGGGTGGCATGGGTTTGGAAAACCAATCCTACATTTCTCATTCATTCACCTTAAAAAACAAAAACAAAAACAAACAAACAAACAAAAAACCCAACAGCAGGAAGATATTAGCAACATGGAAAAGACTTATCTTGAATTACCTGGTGCCGGGCTCGACTCTGGTCCAGGAGCTGCCGGGACTGAAGTTTTTGTTGCTCAAGTTGCTGCAGGGCAAAATGGAGCTGGTAGCTGCCAGCTGTGGGATGATACTTGTGCTGGGGGACCACCCCTGTAGCCTTGCTGTACACGTTGTTTTCTACCTCTCCTTCCCAGGCAAAGCCACCTGTCTGGAGGCTCCTAAAGAGAAAAGCACTCAGGTTACTTAGAGTAAGTGGTTGTATGAACAATGTAAAGGAAAGGAGATAGATGTCTTGGGTATTCTTCCTGCATGGAACCAAGCACAGTTTGGAATTACAAATCTACTTGTGTGATATTATCTGACTCCCCCACTAAACCGTAGCTCCATGATGACAAGGACAGGGTCTGCCTTGCACTCTGTTCTTTTCCTAGCACATAGTAAATGGCCTGGCACATGCTAAATGTACAATATATTTGCTGGATGTCAAACAACTGAAATAAGAATTTTTGGCCGGGCGCGGTGGCTCATGCCTGTAATCCCAGCACTTTGGGAGGCCGAGGCGGGTGGATCACGAGGTCAAGAGATCGAGACCATCCTGGTCAACATGGTGAAACCCCGTCTCTACTAAAAATACAAAAAATTAGCTGGGCATGGTGACACATGCCTGTAATCCCAGCTACTCAGGAGGCTGAGGCAGGAGAATTGCCTGAACCCAGGAGGCGGAGGTTGCGGTAAGCCGAGATCGCGCCACTGCACTCCAGCCTGGGTAACAAGAGTGAAACTCTGTCTCAAAAAAAAAAAAAAAAAAAAGCATTTCACTCCCCTGTGATTGCCAGAAGACCTACAAGAAGAGCTCAGAGAGCTTCAAGTGCAGGATGGTGGGCTAACTTAAGGCAGGGCAGGAACAGACACACAGTCATCTTCTTTAACATCAACTTCAAAAGGAAAAGGGTTCATCATACAGAATTCTTGTTTCGTCTTGACCATGCATTAGTTAAATATCTAAATATTTTTAGAAGCTGTTTATATTTGAGCTTATGTCCCTATCACTGGGTAACATAAATGGTGGGGGAAGACACTTTTTTCATTATTCCAAATTTACCTCAATATGGTCCCCACTGAGGCTGACAATCTGTACACCCCAGGAAGGCGAAGTGCCGGGGGCCTTTTTGAATAATCAGTACCTATGCTATGCTTTATTTGTTAAATACTTTGACTATCTTCCTTGCCCATTTGTTTATTTATTTATTTAGAGACAGGGTCTTACCCTGTCACCCAGAATGGAGTGCAGGGGTGCAATCACAGCTCACTGCAGTCTCGACCTCCCCATACTCAGGTGATCCTCCCACCTCAGCCTACTGAGAAGCTGGGACTATAGGTGCACGTGTGCCCCCATGTCTGGCTAATTTTTGTATTTTTTATAGAGACAGGGGTTTCACCACATTTCCCTGACTGGTCTCCAACTCCTGGGCTCAAGTGACCTGCCTGCCTCAGCCTCCCAAAGTGCTTGGATTGCAGGTGTGAGCCACTGCGCCCAACCCCAAATTCTTAAATTCTAGATTCTGGTGACCATGTCTGTGTACTTCCTAGCTGAAGTCTTTACAACTCTAGACTACATTTCCCCGCTCAGATCATTGCTCCCAGTAGAAAAGACCCCATTTATACCACATTGCTCCCATTTGGCTGGCCATTATCAAAACAAAATACCTGAAGATAACAAGGGTCGCTGGGTATGTGAAAAAACCGGGACCCTCGTGCAATGCTGGTGGGAATATAAAATGGTACAGCTACTGTGGAAAACACTTCCAATGTTCCTCCAAAAGTTAAACACAAAATAACCAAATGATCCAGAAATGTTCCTTGTAGATATATATGGAAAAGAACTGAAATTAAAACTAATAACTGTATACCAATGTTCATAGCAGCATTGTGCAAAGTAGCCAAAAGATGAAAACAACCCAAATGACTATCAACAGATGAATCTACATACAACATGTACAGAACCTTGAAGATATTACGCTAAGTGAAATAAGTCAGTAACAAAAGGACAAACATTATATGATGCCACTTATGTGAGGTACCTAGAATAGGTAAATTTTAGAGACAGAAAGTACAATGGTGGTTGTCAAGGGCAATGGAATTAGGGAATAGGAAGTCATTTTTCAGTGAGTACTGCCGCTTTAGTTTGGGATGATGACAAAGTTCTGAAGACAGATGGTGGCTAATAGTTGCAAAATAGTATAAATGTAGTAAATGCCATGACATTGTACACTTAAAAATGGTTAAAATGGTAAATTTAATGCTAAATATATTTTAATATGATTTTCTAAAGGTCTCATTTCTTTTGAGAACAGTCTTATTTGTCAGTACTTTGATTCCTTAACACTTTTGGTTATTCTTGGGACCTTCCTCTTTTTTTAAAAATTTATTTTTATTTTTTGGAGACGGAGTTTCATTTGCTGCCCGGGCTGGAGTACAATGGCACAGTCTCGGCTCACTGCAACCTCCACCTCTCAGGTTCAAGCGATTCTTTTGCCTCAGCCTCCCGAGTAGCTGGAATTACAGGGATGTGCCACTATGCCTCGCTAATTTTGTATTTTTAGTAGAGATGGGGTTTCTCCATGTTGGTCAAGTTGGTCTTGAACTCCTGACCTCAGGTGATCTGCCTGCCTTGGCCTCCCAAAGTGCTGGGACTACAGGTGTGAGTCACTGCACCCAGCCTGGGAGCTCCTTTAATTACACCATATTTTTTTTCTTTTTAGGTACAGTGATAAGAAAACTACATAGAAGAAACATAAGACTCTCATGGTGAACAACCTTGCTCCAAGCCCTGGTTAACGGGACTTAGACAAATGAAAGGATGCCTAAATTGAGAGACGTGTTCATAGTGATTTAAATCAGTGTTATTCTTTCCTTTGGCATTAAAGTCATTTCAATGACAGAGGTGTAGCAACCCTGGGGTGAGGCTACACAGATCTTCCTGAAGGCTGACCTATAAGCCACTTGCTTATCTATAGCCTGTCCTGATGACTCATCAGAGCACTGTGGGAGGCAGCAAAGTGAAATGTTTGCTGAGCTCAGAAGTCCATGCTCCTCTGTTCCCTGTGCCTTTTGGGGCCTCTGCTTTCAGTTTCCCAACTCTCTTAAAGAGATTTCCAAATCCCTCGTTAAGGGTAAGTTTGTCAACTGTATTCCGAAGTCCATGGATGAAAGGCTTTCTATCTCATAATCTCACCTCTGATATGTCACACCCCTTACTCATTTCCTCCCACAGTTTGGCTCCCACGGTTCAGCTTCTCAATTATATACCATCAGCTAATCTTCTTGGAGAACACACCAAAAACCTCACAGCTTATCTATTAAGTTTTCTGAGTGTGACATTTGATCTTGAGTGATCCTTCTTCAAGTGCCTCAGTCTGCATGTTATTAGACAGTTAAAAGGGCATGATCTTTCCCAAGAGACTTCTAGAGATATGGAGAAATATGGTGAGCACTGATCAAATATAAATAAATACTTCAATACATTAATAAAATGTTAACATTATTCACAAAGCAGGGTGTTGAGTGAGAGTAAAACAGGATTACATTGTTAGGAAAGGAGGAGCCTGAAAAACCTGTTATCTCTTTTCTCATTAATGAGGGAAGAGAAAAGCTTAATGAAGACAAAACACCCAGAACTACTGAATAGCTACTGGCTCAGCTAAAGAAACAGAATCAGCTGTGAGTAGAAGGGGCAGCCATCAAGGAAGGTATCTAGGTTCAAGGCAGGAGTGGGCTGATCAGGTGAACAAATGAATACGAAGGAAAGAAATAGGTGAAAAAGCAGGAACGGCTTTAGCTGATTAACCTTGAGATTTCCACATTAATTAGGGCAGGTGCTGCTTTGAATCCAGAATGAAACTATTATTTACAAAAACTGGACAAAAATTCAGACAGCCCATCAACAGTGATTTTTCTTTCATTCTTGCTTTGCTGGTTACAGAAGTTTCCAGCTACGGGAAGCAATCTAGACTCAGAGATTAGATTTAAAGGATTTATATAACTATAAAACTTACATCAGAATTCATTTCACTGGCTAGCTAGATTGGTTCATTTGCTAAAAGCTGTTTTAATAACAAATATCCCCAGGAGACATTCACTTTAATGTTTTCTTGTGCATCAGAAATTAAAGTCTGTAACCAGGCCCCTTTACTTGGGGATGATCGTGGACAGGTTTGCAGGTGTGTGAATATGAGGTGGGGGTCTCTGGATGCATAAAGAGTAGGACAGTGGGCAAGAGAAGATCAAATAAGGAATTATGGATAAGAAGGGATGTGTTCCTCCAACTGTACACATATTGAACAGACTGGAACATCATAAACTTTTACAATGAATCTGTTTTTAATCTCATCAGTAACATAAGCCCAGTCTACAAATCACAAAAGGAAGTTTCTCAAGCAAGTGGAGGCTTTTAGCAAAGAGGCAGGAATTTTTACAGTGCAACAGTGGGTGGGGGCAGAAATGCTCAGCTGTGTAATGTAATCAGTGCCACGAGAAACTTGCTTGCTTTGAGTTACAGTGGGTGTTACTCAGGTCATGGTATCTCACACGTAAAGCACAAGCCTTTGGGGTTTGCAATATGCAAGTGCCATAATGATCGACACAGATGAGGCCAGGTATACTGTAACTTGGCCTTTCCTTGATTTCTGGTGCCTGAGTTTATAGATCTAAATACTCCTTTCTAGGCAGCTCATAGTTTCCATTTCAACCAAAATTCCATCCCATTCTTGAACCTCAACGAATTCTATTTTTCTAATGTTTTCTACCACCAAAAATTTTGAGGTTCAATCATTCTCTCCAAACTTTAGTGTTTTTCTTTGCTCAATACTAAAACATAATAATTGTACATAGCCCCTGTAAATATCTTCTAATCGTTTTTACTTTATTTCTACAACAGAGTATATGGAGCCAAGAAAATTAGCTGTGAAAAGGCTCTTTGCTTAACATCTGATTCAAAGTGAATTATGCTATATTTCCCCTGTACCTATGTAGTGAATAGGCAACAATGTAGTAAGTTTTTCTAAATACTACATTCTCTTATTTGCCTATCCATTTAGAACTTTATTTTTTCTACATTGTACTGTGGCACTGCAGGATGAAATGTTTTTCTCTACAACTTCCCTTCTTGCAGCATACCTGCAACCTCCAGCAATGAACATCGAAGGGCTATACTTTTCCCTATGGTTAAATCAAACGGATACTAGTTTTAGGGAACTTGGAGGGAATCTGAAAAATGTAAAGCAAAACCTCAACAGGAAGTTGTACTCTCTATAAAGATATGCAGAGGATTGTTATATATGTACAGAGTGTGATTCCATGGTCTATTTCACCAGCCTCCTCCACCCAAGTCCAGACAAACATGAGTTACGATGTACAACGATGCCCCTGCTCTTTTTGATGGTGCTTTCAACTGTCACAACGATGGAGGTGGAGGTATCACTGACATTTAATAGGTGGAGGTCAGGGTACTAAATATCCAGAAAAGCAAGGAACAGTCTTATATTAGGAAAATGTGTGCTGCTTAAAATGCCAGTGGTGCTTCTGGTGTGAAACACTATAAGGCTATGAAGGAGGTGCTTTCTGGGGAGAAATTATTTCTTTATAAGACAGACTATTCACTTCAATGGCACTTTATGAAACGTATAGAGATTTAAATTTTCAAGTATTAGGAAGATGTCAAACTCACAGTGAAAAGCTGCAATTTTATCATTGACAACAAATACTGCCACTTTTATACTCTGAAGTGATAGGCTCACTGTTTATTTTTGAGGAAACGTCTGCCAAACATCCAAATCCAAATAACCACGTTTGTCTATCAGATGCTCTTTCAAGTTCAGTCACAAATGCCTTTCCTTGAGACAACTATCACATGCTATGCAGCAGAATTGCTTTATGTGTACATCTCATTTTGTCAGATAGAATATTAAAAAGATATATACTCCAGTGTTGAGTTATAAAAAATTACTATTACTGCTTATCAAGGATATTCTTAAGTAGCACTGGCATTTCTTTTAAGTGAAAATGCTATGGTGGTAAAGAATACAGTGACTACTACTACAGTTTGGTGCCACTGCCTGAATCCGTGCTAAGGCATGAGCAGTTTTATAAACCCACCATCGTTTTTGTACCATCAGTGCAAATTTCAATACAGTGAAAAAAGTATCACTATGAAAATGGTTTGACTCTATTAGCTTCCTCGAATGGTCTTGAGGATCCCCCACTCTTCTCAACTTCCTCAAGGCTCCCAGGTCCGCTAACAGTGCTTTGTGAATCATAGAACTGTTGCAATATATATATATATATATATATATATATATTTTGAGGCGAAGTTTTGCTCTTGTGGCCCAGGCTGGAGTGCAATGGCATGACCTTGGCTCATCACAACCTCCGCCTCCCGGGTTCAAGCGATTCTCCTGCCTCAGCCTCCTGAGTAGCTGAGATTACAGGCATGCACCACCATGCCTGGCTAATTTTGCAATTTTAGTAGAGATGGGGTTTCTCCATGTTGGTCAGCATGGTCTCAAATTCCCAACCTCTGGTGATCCGCCCACCTCAGCCTCCCAAAGTGCTGGGATTACAGGTGTGAGCCACTGCACCCGACCACAATACATATTTTTCAAATTTAAAAACCTGAACATTTTCTTACAAAGAAAGAAAATTTTAAGCCCAGATGATTTCAAAATGAATTCTATGCTGGGCATGATAGCACTTTGGGAGGCTGAGGCGGGTGGATTGCTTAAGGTCAGGAGTTCGAGATCAGTCTGGCCAACATAGGGAAACCCCATCTCTACTAAAAATACAAAATTAGCTGTGAGTGGTGACTGGTGCCTATAATCCCAGCTGAGGCAGGAGAATTGGTTGAACCTAGGAGGTGGTGGTTGCAGTGAGCAGAGACCATGCCATTGCACCCAGCCTGGGCGACAGAGTGAGACTACTATCTTAAAAAAAAGAATTTTATCAAACAAGAGGAAATGATTCCAATCTTTCACAAACTCTTTCAGAAAAGAGCAGAGGGGAAAAAAACAACTTCCCAACTCATTCTATGAGGCTAGCATATCTCTAATACAGAAATCTGACAAAGATACTACAAGAAAAAAAATTACTTTCTTTTGGTCTTTTCAGACCAATACGTCTGATGAACACAGATACATAATACAAAATATTAGCTAATAAAATTTATCTATCTCATCAACCAACCAATCAAATACAAATAGGATACTATATCATAGCCAAGTGGCATTTACCATAGGAATGCAAGGCTAACATTAGAAAAAAATTCATATAATTCACATTAAGAGAATGAAGAAAAGTCATATATTAATACTAGACATGAAATGCATTTGACAAAATCAAACACCCATTTATGACAAACATTCTTAGTAAACTAGAAAACATTTCTATTCAACACCAGTAATGGATGACCTAGTTGGTATAAGGCAAGAAAAAAAAATTATTCATTGACAAATGATTTTTTTTTTTTTTTTGAGACGGAGTTTCGCTCTTGTTACCCAGGCTGGAGTGCAATGGCGCGATCTCAGCTCACCGCAACCTCCGCCTCCTGGGTTCAGGCAGTTCTCCTGCCTCAGCCTCCTGAGTAGCTGGGATTATAGGCACGCGCCACCATGCCCAGCTAATTTTTTGTATTTTTAATAGAGACGGGGTTTCACCATGTTGACCAGGTTGGTCTCGATCTCTCGACCTTGTGATCCACCCGCCTCGGCCTCCCAAAGTGCTGGGATTACAGGCTTGAGCCACCGCGCCCGGCCGACAAATGATTGTTTACATAGACAACCTTATAAACTTGATGGAAACACTGCTAGAACTAATAAATAAATGTAGCAAAGTTGTAGGAATCATGATCCATAAACAAAATACAATAATATTTTTATATACTAGAAATACACAATTGGAAAATGAAATTTTAAAAAGGAATACAACTTGGCCAGGCACAATGGCTCACGCCTGTAATCTCAGCACTTTGGGAGGTTGAGGTGGGTGGATCACAAAGTCAGGAGTTCCAGACCAGCCTGGCCAATATGGTGAAACCCTATCTCTACTAAAAATACAAAAGTTAGCGGGGTATGGTGGTGGGCACCTGTAGTTCCAGCTACTTGGGAGGCTGAGGCAGGAGAATCACTTGAACCTGGGAGTCAGAGGTTGCAATGAGCCGAGATTGTGCCACTGCACTCCAGCCTGGGCAACAGAGAGAGACTCCATCTCAAAACAACAACAACAACAACAAAAACTTACAATATCATGAGAATACATCAAATACCTAAGAATAAATCTAGTAGAAAATACATAAGGTCGCTACAGTGAATTTATAAAACATTAATTTAAAAAAATTAAACAGCTGGGCGCGGTGGCTCAAGCCTGTAATCCCAGCACTCTGGGAGGCCAAGGCGGGTGGATCACAAGGTCAAGAGATTGAGACCATCCTGGTCAACATGGCGAAACCCCATCTCCACTAAAAATACAGAAAAGTAGCTGGGCATGGTGGCACATGCCTGTAATCCGAGCTACTCAGGAGGCTGAGGCAGGAGAATTGCCTGAACCCAGGAGGCGGAGGTTGTGGTGAGCCGAGATCGCGCCATTGCACTCCAGCCTGGGTAACAAGAGCGAAACTCTGTCTCAAAAAAAAAAAAAAAGGATAAAAAAATTCAGCAAAACCCACATAAGTACAAAGATATACCATGTTGACTCGCTGGAAGACTCAATATTGTTAAGATGTATATTCTGTATTTCAGATGTTGTTTTTCTCAGTTTCACAATTTCCATTTAGAAATCTGTCTTGATTACTGTTATTACTTTTTTTGAGATGGAGTCTCACTTTTGTCCCCCAGGCTGGAATGCAGTGGTATGATCTTGGCTGACTACAACCTCCACCTTCTGGTTTCAAGCAATTCTCCTGCCTCAGCCTCCGGAGTAGCTGGGATTACAGGCATGCACCACTATACCCAGCAAATTTTTGTATTTTTAGTAGAGATGGGGTTTCGCCATGTTGGCCAGGCTGGTCTCAAACTCCTGACCTCAGGTGATCAGCCCACTTCAGGCTCCCAAAGTGCTGGGATTATAGGCGTGAGCTACCATGCCTGGCCAATATTTTGTATTTTTCATTCATTAAAGCATATTTTCCTTTATATCCTTGTGCACAGTCACTTTAACATCCTTGTCTGTTAATTCTATCATCTGGGCCTTCTAAGGATTGGTCTTCATTGATTATCTTTTATTCTGAGGACAGGTCATATTTTCCTATTTCTTCCTATGTTGAATAGTTTCATACTGTATCCTGGATATTCTGAATGATATATGTTGTAGAGACTGGATTGTATTATGTCACTCTAAAGAATGTATGTGTATGTGTTTTTAATTGACGGTTAACTTGGCAAACCTCAGATTGCAATTCTTTCTTCCACTCAGTGGGCTGCAGCTCTGATAAGGCCTTTTTGCTTTGCCTGCATGCTTTGAAGTATGTCTTGCATATGCATTAGTCAGGGGTCAGTCAGAAATTTGGGAAAATTTTCTACGTTGATTTCAGGCTTCCCTTTTCTGGAGATGCCTCATTTCTAGAGTTTCCCTCTCCC
Source organism: Saimiri boliviensis (assembly GCF_048565385.1). Taxonomy (NCBI): domain Eukaryota; kingdom Metazoa; phylum Chordata; class Mammalia; order Primates; family Cebidae; genus Saimiri; species Saimiri boliviensis. Next base: position 27,848,990 of record NC_133450.1, read on the forward strand.
TCTACAGCAGATGTGGTTGTCCTGAACTCCATCCTTCGGTTCATCCAGCCAGTTAAGGCTGTAGATTTTGGGGCAAGTTCTATCTGCTCCATGTGGTGCAAACTATGACTTGCCCTTAAGTGAAAAGGCAACAAGAGAAAACAAACAGAAAACTCGCCCCTGGCAATTCCCTTCTTTCAAATGTTGATTCCTCTCCAGTATCAATCAGCTTTTGTTCACCCTCCAGTGCCTTTAAATAGTTGTATTTTATATTTCATCAAGTAGATTGATCAGATAAAGAGGTAGCCACTACCAGAACTGGAAACTACCCCCTAACTTATCTCTAGATTCAATTCGATCACAATATAATTCCAGCAGGCTTTGTTTTTGTTGTTGAAAAAACTGACATGTTGGTATTTTTTCTTTTTTTCTTCCAGCATACTTCTGGTAGCAGTAAAGGTTGATTTTAACATTATGGAAAAAAAAAATCAAAGAATCTACAATAATCAAAATAATCATGAAAAAGAGGACGTATATCACCTGATTTCAAGACTACTATAAAACTACCATAATCAAGACATTTCTACTCATCAAAAGACATCACTAAGAAAAAGAAAATGAATGAGCAAGACATGCCTTTGAGGAAAAATATTTGCAATAGAGGAATGCATATGTGACAAAGAATTTCTACTGATAAAATATAAAAATGCCCTGTTGTTGTTGATTTAAATAATTAAAATAATGAGATTTAAGAACATGTAAATGATTTGAACAGGCAATTTACAAAAGAAAATGTGTGAATGGCTAAGAAGCAAATGAAAAGTTCTCAACATCAGTATTTACCAGGGAAATGCAACAAACATCTTACATCTACTAACATGACTAAAATCAAACAGACAATATCAGATGTTAGTGAACATGAAGAACAATTAGAACTTTCATACATTGCTGATGGGGGTATAAAATGATACAATCATTGCAGAAAACTACTTGTCAGTTTCTTATAAAGTAAAAACATATATTTACACGACAAGAATTCTACTTCTAGGTATTCACCCAAAAGAAAGGAAAATATGGCTAAAAAATTTTGCATAAGAATTTTCATTGAATTTGTATTCATAATAGTCAAAAACTGGAACCAATCCTAATGCCTATTATTAGAGAAATAAACAAACTGTGGTATATTCATACTATGAAATACTACTCAATAAAAAGGAATGAAAACTGCTCACATAAGCAACAAAACAGATTAATTTCAAAAACACTGTATTAAATGAAAGAAGCCAAACACAAAAGAACAAATAATGTGTGATTCCATTTATAAACAGGCACAACAAATCTACTGTGAGAGGAGTCAGAAGAAATATTACCAGTGGGGAGGGGCAGTACTGACTGGAAAAAAACAAAGGAATTTTGAAGTGTGATGGAAATGTTCTATATGTTGTATTGTATGGTGGTTACACAGACATATAAGATTGCTGAAACTCATCAAATTGAACAGTTAAAATATATGTTTTTTTCTCTCTTTTTGAGATGGAGTCACTCTGTCACCCAGGCTGGAGTGAAGTGGCATGGTCTCGGCTCATGGCAACCTCCCTGTCCCGGGTTCAAGCGGTTCTCGTGCCTCAGCCTCCTGGGCAGCTGGGATTACAGGTATACACCACCATGCCCAGCTAATTTTTGTATTTTAAGTAGAGACGGGGTTTCACTGTGTTGATCAGGCTGGTCTCGAACTCCTGACCTCAAATGATCTGCCCGCCTCGGCCTCCCAAAGAGTTGGGATTACAGGCATGAGCCACCACACCCAACCAAAATAGATGTATTTTTACTTTATATAATTATACCTCAATTTTAAACAGACAAACATGCAAACAAAAATTTACAGCATTTTCACTTATCTTTAATCAAAACTCATGTTAGTATTTCCCTGTTTTTATGATTTCCTGATTTTAGCTATAAAGTTACTTTTTCTCTTCTTGTACTTTGCAATACTGGGATCATATGTAAAGGTACATGCCTAAGTAGTTATTTCATTTCAGTGCAATTCAATCCACATTTATTGGACACTGTTTCTAGGTGCTTATGGACTACCAAGAACAAAAACACATAGTTCCTGCTTTTAAAAAGCTTATGATCTAGAGCAATGACTTGTAAGGTAAGTCCACAGGGAAAAAGAGGAGGTGAAAAAAATGTCAGGACTGGCAGGACTCTGGAATAGGTGGCATTAACACAGGGGTTCAAAGCCCAGGAGATGGTAGGTAGAGTCTACGGGAATCAGCTTATATGATAGCATTAGTGATGAAAATCATGTTAGTCTGAATGACTAAAGTAATCTGGCATGAAGGGCTGAAGAAGTGAGAAATGCAAGCACAGTGACAATATTGGAGTAAATTAGTCCTATGGATGAAAGGCAGAAAGAATGGTTGGCTCTGAAAGTGAGCCTGATAATATATTAATATTAAAAGTCAAATGTAGTTAGAAGAGAGTCAATGGGCCATAATAGTTAAATTCAGCACTAAAATTGCATAGTGTAGGCTCTGTAAAGAACAAATCTGTTTATGAAATGCATTCAATGAATGATTGAGAACTACTTTCATTCGTGAAAAAGTCAAAGGTTCTGTAAAGAACAAATCTGTTTATGAAATGCATTCAATGAATGATTGAGAACTACTTTCATTTGTGAAAAAGTCAAATGCATTTAGATATAAACTTAATACATACTGAAACAGTTTACTAAAAAGTCTTAAGGTAAAAGGGAAATTATAAATTAACTATAACTGTTAATAACTTGATAACTGCTGACTGGGAACACTGACAGCTAGCCAAATGAAATCCGTGCTTAACATTACTTAAGTGAGTTAGATGGACCTCCCAAGAGTTCACGCTCATAGTGACAAGTGCTTTGACTCTAAGAGAATTTATGTGTTAGAACAAGATTTTTAAGTGATCTCTAAAAATTCTGATACCAAAGAAACTAATTTTTTTTTTAACCTTTGAGTTTATACCGTGAGATAAGAGTATACTCTCTTCTGCCTTTCCTGTTTTGAACCCATGGAGTTATACAGAAATGGTTCTTCTATGGGAAGAGTTAAAAAGTAACAGGGATGGTGTTAGAGACACTGAAAAGCTCAGAAATAATCTAGAAAAATGATGTGAACTTTTGATGCTAGGTCAAAAGCACGTAAACTATATGAAATTATAAGTGCCAGCTGATCTTACTGCTTTGGAACAGGGTAAAAGGACTTCGCAACCTTTAGATAATTTGTTTATTTGAGAGGATGAAAGGCTCATGGGAATGGATTAAAGAAATAATCCCAGAAAGAAGACAAAAAGAAATAAAAGGTTTTGGTGGAAACAAATCAAAACCAATGCAAGTGCTGAGACAGTGAGAGATTTCAGGAGGCCTTGCCCCCAGGACACACACCACGGCTCTGCAAAGGACCACCCTCAGAAGGGGAGGCAGCAGCGCCGTGACTAAGACTGAGGTCAAGCGCAAGACTGCGAGGTTCAGATCCTAGCTATACCACTAGAAGCAACACGTTTAACTTCTCCGTGCTTTGGTTTCATTTCCTTAGCTGTGAAGTAAGAATAAAAATTAATACCACCATTCACAGGGTTGGTCTAAGAATTAAATGTGATCATCTATATACAACATTTAGCACAATGGCAGCATAATAAATGTTCAGTGAATATTAGCTGTTATTATTATTATTATTATTTTTTTTTTTTGAGACAGAGTCTCACTTTGTCGCCAGGTGCCAGGCTGGAGTGCAATGGCACAATCTCAGCTCACTGCAACTTCCGCCTCCTGGGTTCAAGCACTTCTTCTGCCTCAGCCTCCCAAGTAGCTGGGACTACAGGCACATGCCACCAAGCCCAGCTAATTTTTTTTTTTATTTTTAGTAGAGATGGGGTTTCACCATGTTGGCCAGGATGGTCTCGATCTCTTGACCTCGTGATCCGTCCGCCTCGGCCTCCCAAAGTGCTGGGATTACAGGTTTGAGCCACCGCGCCCGGCCTAATATTAGCTATTATTAACATTCTTCCCATGGAAAGTGAATCCAAGCTTTTGGGGCATGGAGGAACCAATAAGGTTACTAACAAGCATTACTTCTGGGAAAGAAGTATACTACTTCAAAGCAGTATTTACAATCTCTTTACCAAGTTTTATGTCTATGTGGGATCACCTGGGTGATCAATGAGGGCAGCCAAACTACTGGATCCAAAAAAAGATGCGAGAATCACCCAGATGTGTGAGCAGGAGAGTCAAGTCCACTTGCCAGTCTCACCCACGAGGGACAGCAGTGGCACAGAGGCCGAGGGGACTTTCCTATGGTGGAAGCCTGCTGCTCCATGCCAAGCCCACTTGCAGAATGCTCTAATTTTGGGCAAAGTGGCTCCTGTCGGGAAGAGGGAGGTTTACTAATAATGCTGATTACCAGAGAGAAGCAACGGTTCAGGCACTGGATGTGAGCACTGATCAATGAGGAAGATGACCAAATCTTCCTCCCCTCCCCCAAGGCTAAATCACCACCAGCAGCTACACACCCTTTAACCTTTTCAAAATGAAACAAAACCAAAGCAATTTTTAAAGAATCAAACCATTATATCAATGCTTTAAATCTGAAAGACAAAAAGGCATAAAGAAATTTATCCATGATCCAACAAATCAACATTTTGTCAGCATGCTGACGTATATGCTTCCTGTGCGTGTATTTCCCTTGCACAGAGTGATTCTGTACTATATGCTTTATAACTTGCTTTTTTCATCTGACAATAAGTTAAGAACATTTTCCCACAAGATAATATGGGGTGAGTGCTCACTGCAACCTCTTAACTCCCAGGCTCAAGCAATCCCTCCACCACCTCTGCCTCTTGAGTAGCTAGGACTATAGGCAGGTGCTAATATACCTGGCTGATTTTTTGTTTCTTGTAGAGATGAAGTCTCACTATGTTGCCCAGGTTGGTCTCGAACTTCTGGACTCAAGGGATCCTCCTGTCCTCAGCCACCCCAAGTGCTGGGGTTACAGGCATGAGCCACCTTATCTGTCCTTCCATTGTTAAATTCTATTATATTTAAAGTCAGCCTTAACCCTTCAAGTCTTCTTCACACTTGAATTTTGAACCCACATGAAAGGCTTTATGTTTTTCTCTATTAAATTCCATGAATCAGATTCATTTTTTCTAGGCTGCTTAAATCATGGTGAATCCTGCCTGTCATCCCAGGTATTCATTATTCCATGGAATTCCTACTTGATGTCATCTTAAAACAGGATCACATGTCTTCTAGATACATAAATGCCTAGCATATAGTAGACACCTAAATAAATATGAATGAATAAATGCACTGATAAACATGAGGAACTATAAATCAAGGACAGAGTCCTAGAAACTTAATTCTCAAACGTTGATTCACTGTTTGGGTACAGCTGCACATGTAGTTACCATTTTTTTTTTTTTTTTTTGGAGACAGGGTCTACCCTGTCACTCAGGCTGAAGTGCAGTGGTATGATCTTGGCTCATTGCAACCTCCACCTCCTAGGCTCAAGCAATCCTCCCATCTTAGCTTCCCAAGTAGCTGGGACTACAAGTACACACTACCATACCCAGCTAATTTTTTGTATTTTTGTTAGAGACAGGGTGGTCTCAAACTCCTGGGTTCAAGTGATCCACCCGCCTTGGCCTTCCACAGTGTTGGGATTACAGGTGTGAGCCACTTACCTGTAATCTGACTAGTTTCCAAATATTAACACACCTGATCAGTTACCAAATATTCTTAATGACAGTATTACCACATTCACTTATCTCTTTTGTGCTCACAAGATTTCATTATGCGTTGGTGAAACCTAGTTACAGTAATTCGTTTTCAGTCCCCTGGTCTTCTCTTACCAAAGTAATTCTACCATGAAGGGAAATGAAGTTAGTCTAGCATAACTTACTTTTTTCATGAATTAATGCTGGGCTTAAATGATTCCCTTTTACTTCTCTAAGGACAGCCAACTTACTGGTTTGCTAATCTATTAGATTTTGGCCCAAAACTGACATCTCAATTACCAGTTTATATATTCAGCATCTAACTTATTTCTATCTCTTCCTCTTTTCCCAGCATATGACCTCCTTCTTTGTGGATTAAATCATCTACTGAATCACTATCACAAGCACTAGAAACATAAATCAGAAATTAGTAATTGTAAGAACTGCTCTTCTGTGGACATAGTAATTCAACAGAGAGAATAAGGTTGACTCAGTGAAAAGGATTAAGAACATGGGTAGGATCCAAATAAAATATCTAATTTGAAACACAGAATTACAAGCTCTTGAGAAGAGACTTCTGATTAACCACTCAATAAGCAGAGATACAGAACAGGAAAAAGCAGCAGAAGTGATGACAAGAAGATGGTGGGGATGGAGATGTTTTCGCCAACTTTACTTTGTTTTTATTAAATAATGGTGTTACAATTACATAAACTTGGGAAGAATACATGGAGGTATCATGTCAAAAAGCTAGAAGCTGATATGTCTGTCCTTTAAAAGTACAATGAGTACATAGTATTCCATGGTGCGTATGTGCCACATTTTCTTTATCCAGTCTATCATTGATGGGCATTGGGTTGGTTCCAAGTCTATTCACTATTGTGAATAATGCTGCAATGAACATACATGTGCATGGGTCTTTATAGTAGAATGATTTATAAGCCTTTGGGTATATACCCAGAAATGGGATTGCTGGGTCAAATACTACTTCTGGTTCTAGGTCCTTGAGGAATTGCCAACTGTCTTCCACAATGGTTGAACGAATTTACACTCTCACCAACAGTGTAAAATTATTCCTATTTCTCCACATCTTCTCTGGCATCTGTTGTTTCCTGACTTTTTAATGATCACCATACTAACTGGCCAGAGATAGTATCTCACTGTGGGTTTGATTTGCATTTCTCTAATGACCAGTGATGATGAACTTTTTTTCACATGTTTGTTGGCTGCATAAATGTCTTCTTTTGAGAAGTATCTGTTCACATCCTTTGCCCACTTTTGGATTTTTTTTTCCTGTAAATTTAAGTTTCTTGTAGATTCTGGATATTAGCCTGTTGTCAGATGGACAGATTGTAAAAATTTTCTCCCATTCTGTAGGTTGCCCGTTCACTCTGATGATAGTTTCTTTTGCTGTGTAAAAACTCTTTAGTTTAATTAGATCCCATTTGTCAATTTTGGCTTTTGTTGTCATTGCTTTTGGTATTTTAGTCATGAATTCCTTGCCCATGCCTATGTCCTGAGTGGTATTACCTAGGTTTTCTTCTAGAGTTTTTATAGTTTTATGTCTTATGTTTAAGCCTTTAATCCATCTTGAGTTAATTTTTGTGTAAGGTGTAAGGAAGGGGTCCAGTTTCAGTTTTCTGCACATGGCTAGCCAGTTTTCCTAATACCATTTATTAAATAGGGAATCCTTTCCCCATTGCTTGTTTTTGTCAGGTTTGTCAAAGATCAGATGATTGTGGATGTGTGATGTTATTTCTGAGGCCTCTGTTCTGTTCCATTGGTCTGTATCTCTGTTTTGGTACCAGTACCACACTGTTTTGGTTACTGTAGCCTTACGATATAGTTTGAAGTCAGGTAGCATGATGCCTCCAGCTTTGTTCTTTTTGCTTAGGATTGTCTTGGCTAAATCGGCTCTTTTTTGGTTCCATGTGAAATTTAAAGTAGTTTTTTCCTAATTCTGTGAAGAATGTCAATGGTAGCTTGACGGGGATAGCATTAAATCTATAAATTACTTTGGGCAGCATGGCCATTATCATGATATTGATTCTTCCTCTCCATGAGCATGAAATGTTTTTCCATTTGTTTGTGTCCTCTTTCATTTCCTTGAGCGGTGGTTTGCAGTTCTCCTTGAAGAAGTCCTTCACCTCCCTTATAAGTTGTATTCCTAGGAATTTTATTCTCTTTGTAGCAATTGTGAATGGGAGTTCACTCATGATTTGGCTCTCTGTTTGTCTATTATTGGTGTATAGGAATGCGTGTGATTTTTGCACCTTGATTTTGTATCCTGAGACTTTGCTGAAGTTGCTTATCAGCTTAAGGAGATTCTGGGGTTTTCTAAACATACAATCATGTCATCTGCAAGCAGAGGCAATTTGACATCCTCTCTTCCTATTTGAATACCCTTTATTTCTTTCTCTTGCCTGATTGACGGCCAGAACTTCCAATACTATGCTGAACAGAAGTGGTGAGAGAAGGCATCCTTGTCTTGGGACCGTTTTCAAAGGGAATGCTTCCAGCTTTTGCCCATTCGACATGGTATTGGCTGTGGGTTTGTCAGAAATAGCTCTTATTATTTTGAGATATGTTCCATCAATACCTAACTTATTGAGAGTTTTTAGCATGAAAGGATGCTGAATTTTATCCAAGGCCTTCTCTGTATCTATTGAGATAATCATGTGGTTTTTGTCATTGGTTCTGTTTATGCGATGAACTGTTTTATTAATTTGCATATGTTGAACCAGCCTTGCATCCCAGGGATGAAGCCGATTTGATCGTGGTGGATAAGCTTTTTGATGTGCTGCTGGATTTGCTTTGCCAGTATTTTACAGAGGATTTTTACATCGTTGTTCAACAGGGATATTGGCCTGAAATTTCCTTTTTTTGTTGTGTCTCTGCCAGGTTTTGGTATCTGGATGATGCTGGCCTCATACCATGGAATACTATGCAGCCATAATAAAGGATGAGTTCTTGTCCTTTGCAGGGACATGGATGAAGCTGGAAACCACTGTTCTCAGCAACCTAACACAGGAACAGGAAACCAAACACCACATGTTCTCATTCATAAGTGGGAGCTGAACAATGAGAACACATAAACACAGGGAGGAAAACATCACACACTGGGGCCTGTTGTGGGGTGGGAGGTAGGAAAGGGATAGCATTAGGAGAAATACCTAATGTAGATGACGGGTTGATGGGTGTAGCAAACCACTGTTGCAGGTATATACCTATGTAACAAACCTGCCATGTTCTGCACATGTATCCCAGAACTTATAATAATAAAAAAAAAAAAAGAAGAAGAAGAAGAAAAGAAAAGTACAATGAGATCCCAGCCAGTTGGACTTGACAATGGATACAGAATGTGAACCAGACTTCTGCTGTCTCCACACCCCTACCACTCTATGATCAATGGAATGGTCCCTAGGAGGAAGAAATAACGACAAAGTTGGATTTCTTAGTCCATCTGGCAGAGACCCTGGGAGTAAGCTTTATGGAATACAAAGCTGGATATAAAAACCAAAGCTTTCAAAAGGTTAAGTTCACAGCACTGTTATAGAAGGCAACTTAGGATTCTGGGAGTGAGCCAGTTATGGAGATAGAGACTCCCTGGTCCTTTATCTATTAGCAGTCTGGATCTGAAAAGACAGATTGGTCCTTAGCCTTATGAACACGAAATGTCTTTGATCCAGTTCTTTATTTTGGCATAACCAGCATACCACATGAAGCCTAAAAAATGTAGCTGTGAACTAAAAAAGAAGTGAGCAAAGAATGACCTTTAAGAAAGCCAAAGGAGAACTCCCTGACACCAGTTCATTCAACAACGAAGACTGAGTTCAGTTCAGCAGGATTTTTATCAAATCAAGGGAAAAGTCTTTGTGACAGTAACATCGGCACACATAAGCACAGCTGGACCTTATTGTAAAACTGGACCACCATCACCTAGCTATCGCACTATGCAAAGGCAAGCCAGGAAAAGATTTTAGAGTGGAAGTTAATGTGGATCTTGTCTAGGGCAGCTGACATGCCAGTTTCCAAGAACTTCTACATTGAATTGTAGCTGGGTTCAAACCTAGTGTAAACAAACAGCTTACAGAGTGTCACAAATTTAGAATTCCTGCCCCATCACATCAGTTAGGCTCCCTTCACTTCTCTTTTGCCCAGGAAGCAAAACATCAGGCAACTTGGAACAGTGGGGCCTACAGTTTTTCTGGTTCCAGTAGCCTGCCTCTGCCCTCTTTCTTTAGTTGGCCAAGGGAAATAGGAGACAACTCCAAAAACTCCACCTTTTTATTTTAAACCTTCTCCACCTGACCTTTTTCTTTCTTTATAAATAAAGACATTTTTATAAAATGGGGAAAATACAGGAGAAATCACAAGAGATTAAAAAAAAAAAAAAAAAAAACAGGGCCAAAGGAAGAAAAGAAAATGTATACTTATAATTAAGCCTTTCTCTTACTGGATCACCAGCAACAGCAGCAGCATTTTGGAACTTGTTAAAAACAAAAATAATGGAGTCTCACTCCAGGCCTACTAGGATCAGAAACTCTGTGGCTGGGCCCAGCAATCGGTGTGTTAACAAGCCTTTCAGGTGATTTTGACACACACAAAGAATCACTGGCAGAGTGGTTAAGAGCATGGATTCTGCCACCATATTGCTTGGAGTTGGATCCTGATCGCCATTCATCAACTGTGTTATCTTGGGCAAATGATTTCATTTCTCTATGCTTAGTTTCGTCATCTGTAAAATGAGGATAATAACAGTACTTATAGAGTAGCTGTGAGCATTAAATCAGTTAATACGTGCAAAGCTTTTAGAACAGTTGCTGGTACACGGTAAACGTTACCTATTAAGTGAGTTAAGGTGCATAAAGCATTTAATTATTATTAGTTACTATTATTTTTTATTTATGATATTGTTTTTGAGCTTCAATGAGACATAATGCAAATTTCTCACAACCCAAGAGAAAGTCCATATTCCTCTATGGCAAACTGTGTCCTCTTGGTATAAAGAAGCTAATCAGCTTTGGTATTAATGTGATAAAAATAGCAATACAGAACAAGTATTTTAGGAACTGAATCCAGTGTAATTCTTTGCCTCTAAAGCTCTAAATTCAAACATTACATTTGCCAAGGAAGAAATGCATGATTCATCTCTATGCCTGCCTTATGGACTAATTCCTCACACTCTGAGTCCATAAATGGCATGGAGGTTAACAGGGAACTCTTTCATTATCTCTTCTAATTCTTTACATCCTTTCATGATATCATGATTCCCTTCCAAAATACTATAACTTTTAAAACATATGCTTTCTAAGTCATAGCTGAAATGACAGATCACATTTATAAAAAGGGTTGTCCAACACTTGTGTGATTAGGCCATTGTAAAAACCCAACAGGACCAAAACATCCATAACTTCTATCCCCTAGAGTTATAAGATTTCCCTTATGTAATTCCTCACCATCTAAAACAAACCATCCGTACTTGCCTGACCTGTTGGTTTACATCTATTTAAAAAAAATAAGTTCTATTCAGGAAAGTCAGCCTACAAAGCAAGTCAAAATTCAATCTAATTTGTAAATACTATACAAGCCATATATTTAGAGTTAGCCTCTTCAGGCTATTGATGTTTTCTGCCCACACACTCAAAGCTGCTCTATGGAATTGGCATTTGACAAAAGCAAAACACTATACAAATACACAGACTGGGGTAAAGATATTTGTACTGCTGAACTCTATCACACCAGCCCCTAATTTTTTTTTCATTTTTGTTCACAGAGTGTTTCTTATAATCCACCAGTGATAGTTTATTTTTAGAATATCCATCTATCTTTTGTACATTATCACCAAAAAATAGGTCTAGGCTGGTCTGGGAGGCCATTGCGGAAAGACTGGTACTGATTTTCCTCCCTCGAAAAGTAGGAAAGTTAAACTAGAGAAAAGAACGCGAGCTTTCACATCAGAAAGACCTTGACGCAAATTCTAGGGCCATCAGTTACCTCATGTGTGACCATGGACAAATTCTAACACCTCTAAGACAATTTCATCATTTATACATAAGACAATGTAACAATGCCCACGTTACAGCCCTGTGTCCAGGACAAATCATAGAAAGCACAGGATCTGGCATAAACCAGGCACTCAATAAATGTTGTTAAGCTCCCTTTTCCTTCTCCTTCTGTTCTTCTCTTTCACAACTTATAGCACAGATTCTTACCGTTTCAAAATAAGGGAGAAACACTTCTGAACTAGTATCGAGCTGGAGGGCATTTCAAACTATATAAAAATTCAGTTAAAAATTAAAAACATGCTGACTGCAAAAATGGGTAAGTACCAAAAAGTACAAAGAAGGATGAAAAAAGTCACCCACAGGGCCTTTCTATAGCCATGGGGAATCCTTTAGTATGTTTCATTCCAGTCTTGTCCAGTACATTTTAATTATACTACTCATCTTTATCATTTAGTATTAATGTCAACATATAATGGATACATTTATGTATTTCAAATTCCTGCTACTCCCCAAACTCTGTATGCCACTGTGCTGGGAACAGGACACCAGCTTTAAAAAACAAGAGAAGGCAACAACTTGCGATGGAGAAAAATCAAGGAAGCCTTCAAAGTAAAAATGATATTTTATCTGCATCTCAGAAGATGACCAGCAACTCGCCAACTGGAAAGGAAATTCCAGGCATTAGGAATAGGGATATATATAATAGGGACATATATAAAAGAACAGGGAACAATAGGAAAGCCAATGTGGCTAAATGGCAGGAGTGTGGAGGGTGGAGAGATGCTGTAATAAAAGCTGGTGAGATGCAGATCTCTCACATATTCAGAAATAGAAATGTTACTGGTCAAAACTTCCATTTAGGCAAAGCACCGCACAACAGCTTTAACTGGAATCACTCATGCGCTTATGATGAAGCTGCAGTAAAAATGCTAAAAAAAGTTAAGGTCTGGGGAATGGAAAGGGCATGAGTGAGTGTAGCTTAGACTGACCGAGAACGAGGACAGCCAAGTCTCACCACCACCATCACCACCACCAATAGCGAGGACTTTCTGAATGCCGATTCCAAGCTGAGCTCTTTATATGCCTTATCTTTGTTAGCCTTCATAGCAACCCACTGCGACAGGTATTATCCCATCTTAGACATAAGGAAACTGAGGGTTAGTTTAAGGCCTAAGGACCTACCAAGTAGGGGAAAGAGCTGCTTTTGAACCTAAGTCTCCATGTCTCTACAATTATAATGAGGAACAGAAAATCATAACTTAAAATAGCCCCTGCTAAAGATTTTCTAAGAAACTATTATTGCTATAGAATTTTGTTTTAGAAATGCTAAAGTCATCCAAAGATCCACAAAAATATGCTTGACTGATTTCTGACTAAGCTGCAAAACCAATACAATGGAAAGACAATAACCTTTCTAACCTTCATTTGCTTATTAACAAATGAAATTGGAGCAACTGCACATACCTAGGCAAAGACTGAATCTCAACCTAAATCTTATACCTCACACAAAAATTAACTCAGAGTACATTAGACTTAAATGTAAAATGAAAACCTATAAAATTATACCAAGTTTGACTTCTAAAAACATTTCAAACAAAGGAGAAGCTTCCATTTTAACTGTACGCAATATGAGGACAATGATGAGAAAAAGAAGCGTGGACGCCAGGCACTGCACTAAGCGCTTCTGTGCTTTATCTCACTTTAACCTTGCCTCACGTTACAGATGAGGCAATTGAGACATGGCTAACTGCAGAATCTGAGCACTGATCTGCTCTGCAGTGCTGCCTGCCTTACTGCTACCATTGCCCGACATTTGGTGACTGCTCCTCTGAAATGAGAAATAGTTGACACAGAAAGTAAGATTTAATTCCCTTCATGTGGAAGATGAACTTTTAAAGTTGTCTCAACAAAGTTTAAATCTAGATGGATATGAAGATCCAGCTGAACCAGGAACTTCACCCTTTCCTTCTCCCTCCTTGGATGAATGGTTAGGCCAAGAAGCAGATGCCTGTTCTTGACCAGCTGGGAGTCATAAGGTCAGGGAGAGCCCTTCAGCTCTTAATAGTATATTTACACCTCAATTCCAAAGTGGCAAGAGTGGACTTCCAAGAGAAACGAAGGCCGAAGCCTCCAAATAAGTGCACATACTTCCACACTGGCATCTAAGAGGACTTCAGACTAGAGGGTTTTCAAGTAAATGGGATTATTGCTGATGGAGAGAGAATTCTGTCTGTCACAAGGAGGTTCTCAACTCCTTTCAAGCTCCCTTCAGGACAGCAAGGGGAGAATATGTCATCATGCAAAGCTGGACTGGCCAAGCAGGCTGCTCTCTGTCCCCAGAAAAGAAATTAGGCATACTGTAAGGAGGTTTAGCAAGCAGGTGCTTTGCTGTTCAAGACTTGCCTCTACCTTCCTTCTTTTTGCTATGGAGGCAAAAAGGGCACTGAAATTTACCAGGACTTCTTCAAAGTGGACACCACCTCTGAGGTTGGCTCAAAGTGTCCACGTATAGAAGGGTTAAGGTGTGTCCTGTGCTGTCAGCCCTAGATGATTATCACTTTGAAAAGCTGCTGGGTTTACAGGAAGAGTGTGAGAATACTGCTTTCCTAGCCAACATTTGGTTCCCATTACCATGAATAATCTCTTTCCTCCCTCCTTTCCCCAACCCCCACCCTTTTTCTACTTTTTCCATATTTTATATTAAAAGTACATCAAACACTTTTCTTCCTTTTTAATATTTTCCTTAAGCTTTTTTTCACTCAGTTTGCTGGGTTCTATAACTTTTTCTGGTTACTCATTATTTAGGGAGGAGGAGGATCTGGCTCCTTGGGTAAAATCAATCAAAAACAAAACCGGAGAGAAAAGACCTAAGCAGCATGGAGGGAAGATGAACTTGACTCACAGGGATTCCTTCTAGTCTTAAGTAACGTTAAGAAAATAAAGGGCCCACTGAGCTCCCTTTATCCTCATGTTTCTCAGCCTCCTCCAAGTTGTACTCCTGCCCCAAACAAAACACCCTTGAAGTAATATATCTGAAGATAGGGTCTACTCATTTCATCATCAGTAAAAACGGGAGAGCAACAGTCCAGAGGAATAGATAGAAAGGTCAATGGTATGTAATGTTGGCAAGGGTGTGGGGAAAAGGACATGTTTCTGTACTCCAGATAGAAGGACACACTGGGATAGGCTTTTTGGATGCCAATTTGACAGTATCTATAAAAATTCAAAGTGGACATCGGATCCAACAAATTCCACTTCTAGGAATTTATCCTACAGAAATACACATGTACAAGGAGTTCATTACAGATGCCTCATCAGGATACGGCTTAGTGCTCCTTAACAGAGGAAAAGGAAAACAAATATGGTACATTCATACTTTGAAAAATGACACAGTGGTTAAAAATACTTAAGTCAGAGGCCGGGCGCGGTGGCTCAAGCCTGTAATCCCAGCACTTTGGGAGGCCCAGGCGGGTGGATCACGAGGTCAAGAAATCGAGACCATCCCGGTCGACATGGTGAAACCCCATCTCTACTAAAAAAAAAAAATACAAAAAATTAGCTGGGCATGGTGGCGCGTGCCTGTAATCCCAGCTACTCAGGAGGCTGAGGCAGGAGAATTGCCTGAACCCAGGAGGCGGAGGTTGTGGTGAGCCGAGATCGTGCCATTGCACTCCAGCCTGGGTAACAAGAGCGAAACTCCGTCTCAAAAAAAAAAAAAAAAAAAAAAAACTTAAGTCAGTTTATATGAACAGACTGAAAAACATGGAGACATATTAAGATAGGAAAATACATTTAAAAATATGCAAACCACGTTTTAACTAGAGCTACCTCTGAGAAGATTTTATTTGCCACCTTATCTTCCCATCTGTGTATTTGTTAGACTACTGTATCATGTGGCTACATGTGTGTACCACTTGTACAACTATTTTTTAAAGTATGGACATAAATATTCCAGTCTACAGAAAATAATAAAAAGTAAACATATGGATCCCTTCTCAATCCCCCGATTTATAGCCCCATGTAAACCATCCTGAACTGGCAGAAAATTTAAAATTATTACCTTTCTTAACTTCACAACATGTACTAAGTCAGACCTAGGGAAGTAGATCACATGGAAAATGATCAAGAGAATCACCCAGAAATTCAGACCAGATAACAAAGAAAGGAATAAATAGGAAAGAAGAAATAATGACTCTAAGAGGCCCAAAAGTTCCCGAGGTCAGTCACGGTAATGAAATCAATGAATACAAATCTAAACAAAAATTGTAATCTTAGTCTACTGCAAGAATAGGAGGAAAGAAAGAAAGCTGTGTGTATGTGTGTTTGTGTGATTGTGAGGGTGTAGTAAGAGTGCAAAATCTCCTTTTTCTGACAGAAAGTTAATAGGTAATATCTAAAGCCTAAAATCCAAAAATGGCAGAATAAACATCATTTAGAAATATGAAGGTGATACGGTTTGGCTGTTTGTCCCTTCCAAATCTCATGTTGAAATCTGATTCCCAGTGTTGGTGATGGGGCCTGTTGGGAGGTATTAGATCATGGGGGTGGATACCTCAGGTGTGGCTTAGCACCATCCCCTTGGTGAAGACTGAGCTCTTGCTCAGTTCCTTCACATGAAATCTGGTTTTTTAAGAGTCTGAGACCTCCCCTGTTTCTCTCTAGCCTCAGGTCTTGCCCTGTGACATGCCTGCTCCCCTTCACCTTCTGCCCAGAGTGGAAGCTTTGAAGCCTCTACCAGAAGCAAATACTGGCACCACACCTCCTGTATAGCCTAGAGAACTGTAAGCCACTAAGACCTCGTTTCTTCATAAGTTACCCAGCCTCAGGTATTTCTTTATAGCAAGGCAAGAATGAATTAACCCAGAAGGTAAATAACAGAAAAAGCAGTTACAAGAAAGCTGAAAGCAGTTATTTCTAGGGCATGGAAATTAAGGTTGGGTAGCAGTGGGAAGAGAAAACGCAAGGGATTCCCATTTTCATTATAAACCTTATAGAATTACTTAACTTTCAAAACTATAAACCTGAATTATTATGGGAACTAGCCTTTGGGATGGCCCCCAATGATCCCCACCTCCTAGTATTCTTATCTTTGTGTAGTTCCCTTACCACACTGAATAGGGCTGGCCTGTATTAACCAACAGAATGCTGCAATAATGACCGTGTCTGAGGAACAGAAAACCAAACACCACAAGTTCTCACTCATAAGTGGGAGTTGAACAATGAGAACACAGAAAGGGGCACATCACACACTGGGGCCTGCGGGGGGTGGGGGGGCAAGGGGAGAGAGAGCATTAGGAGAAATACCTAATGCATGTGGGACTTAAAACCTAGAAGACAGGTTGATGGGTGCAGCAAACCACCATGGCACATGTATACCTTGGTAACAAACCTGCACGTCCCGCACATGTATCCCAGAACTTAAAGTATGTATGCATATATATATATATATGCATATATATATATATGCATATATATATATATATATATATATATATATAAAGACTGTGAAAGACACAAGCATAAAAGTTAAAACTAGTAAAACCCTTACAACACATGTGGCAAAAGCTGCATGACACTGGATTTGGCAATGACTTCTTGGACATGACACCAAAGGCACAGGCAACAACAACAACAACAAAACAGGCAAGACAGACTTCATCAAACTTAAAAACTTTTGTGCATCAAGCGTTACCCTGTCAACAGAGTAAAAAGGCAACCAATGGAATGGGAGAAAATATTAGCAAATCCTATGTCTGTTGAGGGTTTAATAGCCAGGATATATAGAGAACTAAAGCTCCACAATAACAAAAGACAACCTGATTAACAAATTGCCAAAAAACTTGAATAGAGATTTCTTCAAAGAAGATATACAAATAGTCAATAAGCATGCAAAAAGATGCTCAACATTACTAATCATAAGGGACATGTGTATCAAAACTATAGTGAGATACCAATTCACACCCATTAGGATGGTGATATGGTTTGGTTGTGCCCCCGCCCAAATCTCACCTTGAATTATAATCCCCATGTGTTGTGGGAGGGACCTGGTGGGAAGTAATTGAATCATGGGCACAGTCTCCTTCGTGCTGTTCACATGATAGTCAGTTCTTATGAGATCTGATGTTTTTGTAAGCATCTTCCCCTGCTGGCACTAATTCTCTCTCCTGCTGCCCTGTGAAGAGGTGCCTTCTATCATGATTGCAAGTTTCCTCAGGCCTCCCCGGTCATGTGAAACTGTGAGTCAATGAAACCTCTTTTCTTTATAAATCCCCCAGTCTCAGGTATTTCTTCACGGCAGCGAGAGAACAAACTAACACAGATGGCTACTTTCAAAAAGACAGAAAACAAGTTTTGAGGATGTGGCAAAACTGGAATCCTTGTGCACTGCTGGTGTGAATGTAAAATGGTGCTGCAGCTATGGAAAACAGTATGGTGGTTCCTAGAGAACTTAAAAATAGAATTACTCTTCTTCTCCAAGCCAGCAACTCAAATGGCAGATGACACCAGGGCTATGGGAAGGTCTAGGCTGCAGCTGTGCTCAGGGCCCATATCACAGAGCTCACAGAGGCAAGGCCAAGTACAAGGGGTGTCTAAACATCTGCATGCTGGGCTGTCTGGACAAGAACATGAAAATCAAGTCCTGGAGGAGAACTCTCTCTTCTCCCTGTCCATCAAGGAGTCTGAAATAATCGACTTTTCCGGGGACACCCTTTCACAGGTAAGATTTTGAATACTACAACTGTGGCAAAAGGAGACCCATGCTGGCCAGTGGACCAGGTTCAGGGCATTTGCTAACATCAGGGACTACAATGGCTATATCAGTCTGTGTAACTGCTCCAAGGAGGCAGACAGTGCCATCTGTGGGGTCATCATCCTGGTCTCCATCATCCCCATGCAGCAAGGATCTGATGGAACAAGATCAGCAAGCTCCACACTCTGCATTGCAAGTGACTGACTGCTGCGGCTCTGTGCTGATGCACCTTAATCTCGCCCCCAAAGGCACTGGCAACATCTTAGGTCCTGCACTCAAAAACCTCCTGCTTATACCTGGTACTCATGACTGCTACACCCCAGGCAGGGGTTGCACTACCCTCTGAGCAACTGTGCCAAGGCTACCTTTGATGCCATCTTCAAGATCTTCAGCCATCTAACCGCTTACTTCTAGAAAGATTGTGTTCACCAGATCTACTGATCAGAAATTCATTGGCCATCTAATAAAGACCTGCACCAGAGCCTCTGTGCAAAGGATGCAGGCTCCAACTCTGGCTACCATGTAGTGCTTTTATATAAGAAAAATAAGGTGAATAATCAATTAAGCCTAAAAAAACACAATTAACATACAATCCAGCAATTTAACTTCTGGGCATATAACTAAGGAACTGAAAAAGGGTATGTGAAAAGATATTTGCACACTCATGTTCGTAGTAGTTTATTCACAATAGCCAAAAAGCAGAAGTAAATCAAGTGTCTATCAATAAATGAATGAGTAAACAAAATGTGGTGTGTGTGTGTGTGTATGGGTGCATATACATACACACTCACATCCATACACACACATATACATACATGTATATATGTTTAATGAAATATTTTATATTATTCAGCCTATAAAAGGAAGGGAATTCTGACACATTATAACATAGATAAACCCTGAGAATATTACGCTAAGTGAAATAAGCCAGTCACAGAAAGGTAAGTACTCTATGATTCCACTAATAGAGGTGCCTAGAGCAGTCAAAATCATATAGATAGAAAAATACCATGGTAGTGTCCAGGGTTTGGGAGAAGGGAAGAATGTAGAGTTACTGCTTAATGGGTATAGTGTTTCAGTTTATCAAGATGAAAAGAATTAATGGAGATGGATGGTGGTGATGACTGCACAGTGTGAATGTACTTAATGCTACTGAACTGTGTACGGTTCAAATGGTAAATTTTATATTGTGTTTTACCACAATTTTTAAAATAATAATTGTTAATATGATGACAGGTGATTTCCAAGGCTAGACCATAAAAGACACTGTGGCTTTTACCCTACTCTCTGTTGAATCACTCATTCTGAGGGAAGCCAGTTGCCATGTCACAAGGACATGTAAGCAGCCGGTGGACAAGTTCCACGTGGAAAAGTCCATGTAGTGAGAAACTGAGGCCTCCTGCTGACAGCCAGCATGAATTCTTTACGCATTTGAGAGTGAAACATCATGGAAGTAGATTCTCTAGCCCCAGGTAAGCCTTCAGATAACTACAACCCTCTTAGCTGACATCTTAACTGCAATGTTATGAGAGAATCTGAGCTACAAACACCCAGCTAAGCTGCTCTTCAGTTCCTACAGAAACTGAGATAATAAATGTTTATTATTTTAAGCCATTAAATGTTAGAGTAATTTGTTTTGTTGCATAGGTAACCAATGCAATTATATTGATAAATTTTAAAAAGAAAAAAAATCAGCCTTAAAGCATTATTATATCATATTGGCCTATTATCCTAAAAGCACAATTTAGGGCATATTATCATGATGGTCTATTGCTGGATTACAACACATCTCTTCATTAAAGCCTTGGGAAAGAGGATTCAACTTTTCTGTATTGAGAAAACTTTACAAGTGTGTAAAGTTTGATCAGTATGTAAAATATATCTAACTACATATATTTTACTTTTATTTTTAATGTTTTTGGGTACACAGCTGGTATATATACTTAGGGGTTATATGAGATATTTTGATAAAGGCATGCAATGTGTAATAATCACATCAGAGTAAATGAGGTATCTATCCATCATCCCAAGCATTTATCCTTTGTGTTACACATAATCCAATTTCACTCTTTTAGTTACTTAAAAATGTACAGTTATTTTTGACTATAATCACCCTGGTATGCTAGCAAATAGTCTTGCTCATTCTATTTTTTCTTACTCATTCTAACTATCCCCACTTCCCTCCATCACCCCCAATCCCCACTATCCTTCCCAGTCTTTGGTAACCAGGATTCTACTCTCTATCTCCAAGAGTTCAATTATTTTGATTTTTGGCTCCCACAAGTAAGTGAGAACATGCAAAGTTTGTCTTTCTGTGCCTGCCTTATTTCACTTAATATAATGACCTCCAGTTCCATGCATGTTGTTGCAAATGTCAGGATCTCATTCTTTTGGTGACTGAATAGTACTCAACTATGTATATGTATCGCATTTTCTTTATCTACTCACCTGTTGATGGATAGTTAGGTTGCTTCCAAATCTTAGTGTCAACAGTGCTGCAACAAACATGAGAGTACAGATATCTCTTTAATATACTGCTTTCCCTTCTTTTGGGCATATACCTAGGAGTGGGACTACTGGGTTGCATGGTAGCTCTATTTTTAGTTTTCTTAGGAATCTCCAAAATGTTCCCCATAGTGGTTGTGCTAATTACATTCCCATTAGCAGTGTAGGAGGCTTCACTATTCTCCACATCCTGACCAACATCATTACTTGTCTTTTGGATAGAAGCCATTTTAACTGGGGTGAGATGGTATCTCATTGTAGTTTTGATTTACGTTTCTTTGACGATCAATGATGCTGAGCATTTTTCATATACCTGTTTGCCATTTGTATGCCTTCTTTTGAGAAATGTCTATTCAGGTCTTCTGCCTATTTTAATTGTATTATTTGTTTTTTTTTTCCTACAGAGTTACTTGAGCTCCTTACATATTCTGAGTATTAATCTCTTGTCAGATGGTTAGTTTGCAAATATTTTCTTCATTCTGTGGGTTTAACTACATATTTTAATACAGCACAATGGCTCTGTTTGTCAGATGAAATGTTGAGCTGGCTGGCTCCCGTCACATGGTATGGAGCAGAGTACATGTGCAATACATAAGAAGGGAAGCATAACATCAACCTGGTGCCAAATAAAGATTGTGTGTTTACCACGATCTGAAGAAACTTTGTCCTGTGATTATATTATAGTCTAGTGAGGGCAGTAAATAAATAGCAATAGTCAAACAGCCACATGGTCCTGAAGGATGACCAAATGAGGAGTATAACTAGAGATATCTTAATGGACACGGGGAGACAATGCTTTATTTAATACTGATTCCACCAGGTGGAATTCACTGGGTTGAGCATTATGTCTTTTAATCCCTTCAACTGTGTTGATCAAAGTTCTAGTATATGGAATTGTGTTGCAAACACAGTAAGAGTGACAACTGCTGCCATAGCAGGTTTTTGACCAGCTGAATGTTAGGATACTAGAGGAAGTCAAAGCTCAGATTCTTTTTTTATTTTTGTTTGTTTTTGGTGACAGGGTCTCACTCTGTTGCCCAGGTTAGAGTGAAGTGACACAATCATGATCCACTGCAGCCTTAGTCTCTGGGGCTAAAGCAATCCTCCCACCTCAGCCTTCTGAGTAGCTGGAACTATAGCCACGTGCTACCATGCCCGGCTAATTTTTGAAATTTTTTTGTAGAGATGTGTGTGTGTGTGGGGGGGTCTCACTCTACTGCTTAGGCTGGTATTGAACTCCTGGGCTCAAGTGATTCTCCTGCCTCAGCCTACCAAAGTGCTAGGATTACAGGTGTGAGCCACTGTGCCCAGCCCAAAGCTCAAGTACTAATGATGGTAAGCATGCTGAGTTGTGGTTCTGGTTAAAGGGTAAAGTCCTAACCTAATCCATCCACAGAATAAAAAAGTTCTTTTTAAATGATGATGTGGGACTTCTTGGGGTAGGCTAAAGAACTGCCCAGGTGGAAGTCTGGTCTGTGAATTTTGGGCATAGGTATGTATTTAGACTGCCTAGGAAGGTAGGTAGTAGAAAACATACAGAGTAAGGGGTAGAACTGGGCTGGATCCAAAATGGAAAAGAGTTTTCCAAATAAGAATGGGAAAGGGTTAATTTTAGTGTAAGGTGTCAGGAAGAGGTCCAGTTTCTGCTTTCTGCACATGGCTAGCCAGTTTTCCCAACACCACTTATTAAACAGGGAATTCTTTCCCCACTGGTTGTTTTTATCAAGTTTGTCAAAGATCAGATGGTTACAGATGTGTGGCATTGCCTCCAAGGCCTCTGTTCTGTTCCATTGGTCTATATCTCTGTTTTGGTACTAGTACCATGCTGTTTTGATTACTGTAGCCTTGTAGTATAGTTTGAAGACAGGTAATGTGATGCCTCCAGCTTTGTTCTTTTTGCTTAGGGTTGTCTTGACTATGTGGCCTCTCCTTTGGTTCCACATGAAGTTTAAGGTGGTTTTTTCCAATTCTATGAAGAGGGTGATTGGCAGCTTGATGGGAATAGCACTGAATCCATAAATTACTTTGGGCAGTATGGCCATTTTCACGATGTTGATTCTTCCTAACCATGAGCGTGGAATATTTTTACATCTGTTTGTGTCCTCTATTATTTCCTTGAGCAGTGGTTTGTAGTTCTCCTTGAAGAGGTCCTTTACATCCTTTGTTAGTTGTGTTCTTAGGTATTTTATTCTCTTTGCAGCAACCATGAATGGCAGCTCGTACTTGATTCGACTCTCTGTTAGTCTGTTATTGATGTATAGGAATGCTTGTGATTTCTGCATACTGATTTTGTATCCTGAGACTTTGCTGAAGTTGCTTATCAGTTTTAGGAGATTTTGGTCTGAGATGATGGGGTCTTCTAAATATACAATCATGTCATCTGCAATTTGACTTCCTCCTTTCCTAACTGAATACACTTTATTGCTTTTTCTTGCCTGATTGCTCCGTCTAGAGCTTCCAATACTATATGGAATAGGAGTGGTGAGAGAGGGCATCCTTGTCTAGTGCCAGATTTCAAAGTGAATGCTTCCAGTTTTTGCCCATTCAGTATGATATTGGCTGTGGGTCCGTCATAAATAACTTTTATTATTTTGAGATACATTCCATTGATACCTAGTTTATTGAGAGTTTTTAGCATAAAGGGCTGTTGAATTTTGTCAAAGGCCTTCTCTGCATCTATTGAGATAATCATGTGGTTTTTGTCTTTGGTTCTGTTTATGTGGTAGATTACGTTTATAAACTTGCATATGTTGAACCAGCCTTGCATCCCTGGGATGAAGCCTACTTGATGGTGATGGATAAGCTTTCTGATGTGCTGTTGCAATCGGTTTGCCAGTATTTTATTGAATAAGACCTAACATCATAAAAACCCTAGAAGAAAACCTAGGCCAAACCATTCAGGACATAGGCATAGGCAAGGACTTCATGACTAAAACACCAAAAGCATTGGCAACAAAAGCGAAAATAGACAAACGGGATCTAATTAAACACCAGAGCTTCTGCACAGCAAAAGAAACGATCATTAGAGTGAACCGGCAACCAACAGAGCGGGAAAAAATTTTTGCAATCTACCCATCTGACAAAAGGCTAATATCCAGAATCTACAAAGAACTAAAACAGATTTACAAGAAAAAAAAAAAACAAACAAACCCATTCAAAAGTGAGCAAAGGATATGAACAGATACTCTTCAAAAGAAGGCATATACGAGGCCAATAAACATATGAAAAAATGCTCATCTTCACTGGTCATTAGAGAAATGCAAATCAAAACCACACTGAGATACCATCTCATTCCAGTTAGAACGGTGACCATCAAAAAATCTGGAGACAACAGATGCTGGAGAGGATATGCAGAAATAGGAACACTTTTACACTGTTGGTGGGAGTGTAAGTTAGTTCGACCATTGTGGAAGACAGTGTGGTGATTCCTCAAGGACCTAGAAATAGAAATTCCATTTGACCCAGCAATCCCATTACTGGGTATATATCCAAAGGATTATAAATCGTCCTAGTATAAAGACACATGCACACGTATGCTCATTGAGGAACTGTTTACAACAGCAAAGACCTGGAACTGACCCAAATGCTCATCGATGATAGACTAGACAAGGAAAATGTGGCACATATGCACCATGGAATACTATGCAACCATAAAAAAAACTATGAGTTCTTCTCCTTTGTAGGGACATGGATGAACCTGGAAACCATCATTCTCAGCAAACTAACACAAGAACAGAAAATCAAACACTGCATGTTCTCACTCATAGGCGGGTGTTGAACAATGAAACACATGGACACAGGGAGGGGAGCATCACACACTGAGGTCTGTTGCGGGGGGTAGGGAAGGCACAGCAGTGGGTGAGGAGGTTGAGGAAGGATAACATGGGGAGAAATGCCAGATATAGGTGACAAGGGGATGGAGGCAGCGAACCACATTGCCATGTATGTACTTATGCAACAATCCTGCATGATCTGCACATGTACCCCAGAACCTAAAATACAATTTAAAAAAATGGGAAAGGGAAGGAGAAAGACAATGGAAACATAGAAATAAAGATGCAGAAATGTTTTTTTAAAAACTCCCTTGATTTCTTCATTTGACGTTGATTAAAAGGCTGACAATGGGATAAAATCCCCTTAACATGGCATACCAAGCACTTTAACTCTTCTACTTTCCCACCTTATCCTCAGCCACATACTCCCCTACTTGAACATGATGCTCCCACAACACTGCCCTTCAGGCATGCTCTCCCATACCTCCCTGCCTTTGTACAGCTCTTTGCCATTTTCATCTAGTAAAAAACCAGTAATTCACCCTCTGAAAAATCGATCCTGGTTTTCCTTTGATTTAGATTGTTCCTCTAGGCCCCACATGCCTTTTGCTAGCATGATTTTTGCACGGTGACTACTCTTCACAGTGATGATTTCTTCCCTACTGGACTAACCATTAAGCAGTGAGTCTGTCATTACTGGTCTTTGTACACCCAGTGCCTGGTAACATTATGGTCATGTAATGTCTGCTGAATTAATAAATGAACATGCCTCTATCTGGGATAATCACATGCTTTATCCAAAGAAGGGAAACTCGAACAAATAACCCTTTGAGAGGTCAAAGAGATCAAATGGAAAATTTATCAGGCAGAGAACTAGAAGCTCCGGGTTCCACTCCTGACTTTATCACTAGGTGGGCACGAGAATTTGCACAATCGACTTAATTTCTCTGAGTCTCCATTTTTAACATTTCTAATGTAAGAGTATGACATAGAAATGTTTACAAGGATTCCCATTTACTGGATAGTTACTCTGTGGCAGGCACTATACACAGTAAAAGTGCTTTTCTTATGCCATTTAATTTTCTTTTGCTCCTGAGAACATCCCTAGGAAGTAAGCATTTATTCTCCATTTTAGAGATAAGAACATTAAGTTCAAAGAACTTGCCCTAGGCAAAATAGCTAGTGGGTGGCTAAAAAAAAGAAGGAATCCAAATTAGTCTGCTTCTTAACTACATGCTTTCAAACATTAGGTCACAACACTTAAATGGGAGATCTTAGATATTTTAAAATAAAAAAAAAAAATTGGGAGCTTCTCGAGCCATATGATAGTACCAACATACGGCCGTGCTCCTTTATCCTATTTTTCCTGAGAAGGAGCTGCCATCAGATGCTGGGGCCTGGGTGACTGGAGTGTGAAGATGCGCCAAACAGCAGAGGCTTGAAATAGGAAACAGCATTTCTGGATGAAAGGTCAGAACTCAGAGAAAGAAAGAAAATGCAGGATGAAATGATATGGAAGGGGGAGACCAGAGGATGGCCTGGCAAAAAAGCAATGACAAGGAGAGGAACGCAGGAGGGGAGGCTGAGACAGGCTGATGAAGGCATGGGACAGGCTTGGCTGAGGATAATGAAGAAGGCACCTGGTGTTCCCGCCGGGCAGAGCTGCAGGAGGCAGGTGGCCATGCCGAGGGGACTGGCCCCTCAGTATAGCAATTCCCGCTGAAACTGGGAAATGGATGGACAAGCCTGCTGCTCTAAGAACAGAGGTGGTTAAAAGAGAGAGCTCAGCCTGGGCCTGATAGGAAAAGGGAGAGACTTAAGAAAACATCTCCGAAAGGAGGAGCCTGCAGACTGAAAGACACGCGATGACAGACGGTGCCTGGAATGGGCCATTTAATGCTTTAAACCTGTGCCAAACTAACTGAGTAACGTGAGACTGAACCGGTGATTTACCTCAACCCTGGGAGAGATTAGTCTGTGTACATCGGCAGCAGAAACAAGCATTACTATTTTTGAGTGATGAGTGTTATTAATACTGAAAAGACCCAAATCATGAGTAAACCTAACAGTTTGCAAAGCACGTTCATGTATGGATCTCACTGAACTCCCATGACAATCCAGACATCATTTTCCACACAGCAAAATTAGGCTTCAGTTTTGTCAAATGATTTGCCCCAAGTCAGGTGGACCTGTGGCTGGCACCTAGGTCTTCCCATTTCGGCTTCAGAAATAAAATGTAGCTTACCTCGTAGGAGAGAAAGACAAGACAATAAATTACAGAAGAAAACATACACGAGAGTCCTAGCGTGGAGTTCAGAGGAAGCAGCAAATTTGGGGGCAGTTGGAAATAGCTTCAGGTGACTGTAGGGTGGATGGAAAAAGAGACTGCTAACCAAGAAGGCAGGGAAAGCACAGAGGTTGAGCCTTAAAAGGGGATTCTACCACCCCAGCCCTTCTCCCCCAGCACAGCAGCGGCAAGTGCAATCATTTAAGAGACATTTATTGTTCACATTGTGCTCAATGCCAAGGAGGCAATGGCGAGCAAGAAGTTTACTCTGAGGCCAGCAGTATCCAGGTTACTTGCTGTGGGGATGGGGGATGTGCCATTTGTTCTTTTGTAAAAAAGGAGAAGTTCTAATCTCAAGAGTGACACCCCAATCTATCACAGAAATGTAGGACCTTCAGTTTTTCAAATCATACTATGTTCCCAAAGTAGGATTCTGTCCCTCCTTTGGCAGGTGATCAGAAAGGGACAGAGCTGAAAGCGAGGCATTAAAATGGCTATTTCACAGCAGTCATAGTATAAAGAAAAGGCTAAAAGCCCAAAGGGTTGTGTTTAGATCCTTACTCCACAATTTTATATTTGCCCTCCCAACAGCCAAGCTCCATTGTGTATACTATGCACACACAGTAAAGAAAAAATGTGATAGAGGAATACAGGGAGAGTCTGCAAAGTGCTGAAACAGCATACCTGGCAGCTGCTAAAACAAAACTTCAAAGATTTGGCATCTTCGAAAAGCCATCAGGCAGGACCCCACCCACTCCCCCTGCTAGCCACGGCTTCCCTGGGAGCTAGCACACGTAACCACTTCCGCATGTTTGGCTCTGTTCCCCAGAGTCAGAGCAGCTCTAGAAGCCATGTCAGAACTTCCAGCCAGGCAGGTGGGGGCGGGGGGGTGGCTGCGGGCAGTAGGGGAGGGAGGATAGAGAAGCAACACTCCCCCAGCATCTAGTCATGGGCACATCTCAGAAAACAAAAAGATAATTCTGGGATCTGCTTAAAAAACCCCTTCCTCTCAGTTGGCCTAGCTCTGATGGGTTAGATACTAGCTACAGTGAAGCTCTGATCTTGTGAGATTCCCAAGGTATTAGAATATTACCTTTCTAGGACCACAAATTAGTTCAAGAACAGCATCTGTAGTAAATCTCTAGATCTAAACAAAAGAAGCTCAAGATGTACAGAAGATTCTAAGAGGAGATCAACAATATACCTTTCTTGGAAACTTGGCCAGGTGGGGTGGCTCACGAATGTAATCCCAGCACTTTGGGAGACCAAGGCTGGTGGATCACCTGAGGTCGGAATTCAAGACCAGCCTGCCCAACATGGAAAATCCCCGTCTCTACTAAAAATAAAAAATTAGCCGGATGTGGTGGTGCATGCCTGCAATCCCAGCTACTTGGGAGGCTGAGGCAGAAGAATTGCTTGAACCAGGGAGGCGGAGGTTGCAGTGAGCCGAGATCATGCCATTGTACTCCAGGCTCAGCAACAAGAGCAAAACTCTGTCTCAAAAAAAAAAAAAATATATATATACACACACACACACACACACACACACACACACACACACATATTTATTCCATTAACCAAGTTTGGGTCTTTATGACATCTGTTGAGTCAACTGTCCAGTCCTGCACTGTCCAACATGGTAGCCATGAGCCATGTAAGCTCATTTTGAGCACTTGACTTGTGGCTTATATGACTGAGAAACTGAACTTTTCAATTTATTTAATTTTAATTAAAAATTAAATATACACATGTGGCTCTTGGCTATCATATTAGACAACACCGATCTAGTCACCCATTCACCAAACATTCACTGAGCACTCTGTGTAGGGCACTGTAAGGATACAAAGATACATAAGACTAGGTCTCTGCCTTCAAGAAGCTTGCCATCTAATGTAGGCCGTAAGACAAGTATACAAACAACCATAATATAAGCAGGAATGGTAAGTGTCATAGCAGAGTTGTATAAAGGATATTAGAACTTGGAATCCCGGAGTCAGGAGATAGTGTCCTAACTTCATGTAGCCCCCTCACCCCCATGCCTACACTAACTACTTGGGTTGGAGATGTAAGAAAGTCTGTCCAGTAAAGGACAGTGAGAAGGGAAGATTACTATAAAGAACATTAAATGAGCTGAACATCACAGAATCACAAACTTAGCAAATACTACAACTTATTAGGCAACTAATGGGAAAAGGCTGGGAGTACAGAGAGCACTATCCTACACTAAGATGTCAAAGATGGCAGATGCCCTTCTACTCTCAAGTATCTTCCGGAAGTGGCTCCTATGACTCCTGGGGGCTGGGCAGGGCAAGAAGGATGAGAAAAGAAAGGTTTCTACCATTTCCTTTTCTTCCACACCCTCCCTCTGCTCCCCAGACTAGGGAAGGCCTTCTGCTTATAGAGCACTTTTTACTGTAGACAACTGTAAAGAACTGAGTAAGATCCAAAAGAGAAGCAACAGGGCCGAGTGACTTGGGAAGGGTGTGGTGTATGTGCACGAGAGAGGGCGAGAGAGGTCAGAAGGAGGGACGCTAAACTCAATGGGGACAGGCTAGAGCTTTTCTCTTTTGTATTCAGTTCACTGTGCTAGAAAGGGCTACATCCATTCTCTAGGAATTAAAATTGTACACTTGGAGCTTCTTTTGAATTATCTCTCTCAGGAGCATGATTCCAACAGATGAAGAGTAAAAGGATGAGAAATCTTAGTATGATCTGCTCGGGACATCAGGGAAGGTTGCAGGAAGACTGGGATAAGCTGAGCCCTGTGCAAGAACAGGCTATCTATTCATTCATGCTTTTAGTTAAATTTGTACATCAGTAAGTTCCTACTGTTTACCAAGGCACTGGTATACAATAATGGGTAAGACAACATACATTTATGTGAAATAGTGATAGAAAGTAAACAGTAAACAAATAGATTAAGTGCTATAGAATGGCATATGTGAGGATGTGGTGATGGGAAAATATACTGGCCTTATATATTTTAGTTCCAAAACATTATCTTTCATCATTTTAATGAAAACATAAAAATTGTATATATTTATGGTGTATACCGTGATGTTTTGGAATGTGTTATACATTGGGGAATGGTTAAATTGAGTTAATTAATGTATGCTTTACCTTACATATTTTTGTATGTGTTGAGAAGAGTTAAAATCTACTCTGTTAGTAATTTTCAAGTATATAATACATTGTTATTAATTACAGTCACAATGTTGTACAAAAATAGGCTGATTTTTGATCTGTGGAGTTGGCTGACACCTGAACTTATGAAGAAGACAAGTGGAAAGGTGGACTGGGACCAGAGGCAAGTGTTCACCTTGGAAATCAGGCCACAGTGTTTTTTGTCTTTGTTTTTCACACTGCGGTGTGTTAGATCCTTTTCCTTCTGGAAAACATTTATTTTAACTATCCAAGTGACTCAATACAGGAAACATTTAGAATACAAATTAGAAAGACTTAGACTTCAGAGGTAGAAGCGTAATTACGGTTTATTCCCAACCATGCATCTTTATCAGTAACACAGCCAGTATCTCGCTATTGCTCTAACTTTTCTACTATTTCTCATTTAGTTGTGAACTTGGAAGAAAGTAGAATGATTAATGATACTTCCTAACACCCCCACACCAACTCTAGGCTTTTACATGAACTAAAAAATCTCCTTTACAGATATGCCAGCTTGACTTCAGTTTCTATCACTTGAAACTCGAAATGTTTTGACTCATACATTATTTCTGACAAACACTCTGAGCCAGACTGGTTCCCATTTACTGTCCCTTGAAAATACCTTAAACACCTTGTACATTATCTTTTTTTTGCTTCCTCTCTATTTCTTTCTTTCTTTCCTTTTTTTTTTTTTTGAGACAGAGTCTTGCTCTGTCGCTCAGGCTGGAGTGCAGTGGCACGATCTCGGCTCACTGCAACTTCTGCCTCCCGGGTTCAAGTGATTCCCTTTGAAGGCTCCTGAGTAGCTGGGACTACAGATGCATGCCACCATGCCTGGATAACTTTTTTTTTTTTTTTTTTTTTGAGACAGAGTCTTGCTCTGTCGCCAGGTGCCAGGCTGGAGTGCAGTGGTGTGATCTCGGCTCATTGCAACCTCCGTCTCCCCGGTTCAAGCAATTCTCCTGCTTCAGCCTCCCGAGTAGCTGACACTACAGGTGCACGCCACCACACCCACTAATTTTTGTATTTTTAGTAGAGACGGGGTTTCACCATGTCTCAGGAGATGGCCAGGATGGTCTCCATCTCCTGACCTCGTATTCTGTCCGCCTTGGCCTCCTAAAATGCTGGGATTGTAGGTGTGAGCCACCACACTCGGCCTCCTCTCTATTTCTTAACCTATCTGTAGCCTATACACCTGGGACTGAATTTAAATTCTACCCTAAATCATTCCTCTGTAGAGCCTTATCTTTTCACCCAAGTCTTTAGTATCTTTTCTGAACTGTGAACTTTTCTGAACCCATATGCCCTTTTAAAATCACTCACTTTGCATGTTACATTAAAAAAAAAAAAATTAAGTGTATAGGATAGTATTATCCAGACTGCCCTGCTGAACTGCCAACTCTAAGTTAGTAAGATTAAGAGTATGGATTACAATTCTTTGATCCTCTCAGAATCTCAGTGTCAAGCACCAAACATATGTTCAATTATCTCTTAAGTGATCAGTATCAGCCTGTTGGCCTATCCAAGCCCCATCTACCCATCCAGATTCAAATCAGACCTTTTCTTTTCCCTGAAGTTTTTGCCAGCTTCTTCAGCCAGAGGGATACATTTCTCTTCGGCACTCTCATCACAAGAGTTTCATCTTCCTATTCAATAATTAAGCACATATTGCTTTATAGTACTTGCATTAATAACCTTTATGATTAGTCATTTTCCTTCTTGAGGACAGGGACTTATCTAATACTGCCTTCAGAGCCCAGCTTCTCATACTGAGGAGATACTCAGTAATTTTACATGTTAACTTTTTGGGGATAACAATATTTTAACAACTATCAGATGAAATAATTTCCCAGCTGAAACATTACTTATTACCATTTTCACCCTTGCTTTTGCATATATTTTAATCTCCTAAATATTTGCTGAAGAAGGTAACAAGAGTCTTTTTGAAGCTTGTATTTCAAATGTCAGTACTGGGTTCAAGCAGCTAGTAAGATATTTGAGAGAACTCAACAATATAGGCAGGGTCTTTCATCTACTTAATTTTACTTAGTGCAACCCCATTTCAGAAGAACATACAACTGACCCTTGAACAATACAGGGGATGGGGTGGCAACTCCCGCACAGTCAAAAATTCAAGTGTAACTTCTGACACCCCTCCTGCCCCGCCACTGCCCGCAAAACTCAACTACCAATAGCCTACTGTTGACTGGAAGCTTTATGGATAAACAGTAATTAACACATAGGGTATGTGATGTATTTATCATATACTATATTCCTACTATAAAGTAAGCTAAATAAAAAATTTATTGAGAAAATTATAAGGAAGAGAAATATATATACTATTCATTCGGCAGAAGTGAATCATAAAAGTCTTCATTCTTGTCATCCTCAGGTTGAGTAAGCTGAGGAGGGGGAGGAAGGGAAGGGGTTTGTCTTGCTGTCTCAGGGGTGGCAGACATAGAAGAAAATCCACATATAAGTAGACTCGAGCAGCTCAAACATGAGTTATTCAAGGGTCAACTGTGATTCGATTTCCTCTAGCTTTTAAGTATATCCAGGTTTACTAACCTCTTTATGGCTGCTTTACCTAACATGCCAGAAAGCCTGCTTTTCTCATCTAAATCCTTTTAAATTATAGTCACATCACTAAGATGCACCCATAATTCATTCTCATCATAGAAAGATAGTAAAACTTATTTTTAAAGTCAGCCAGGCCAGGTCAGGCATGGTGGCTCAGGTCTGTAATCTCAGCACTTTTCGAGGCTGAGGCTGGTGGACTGCTTGAGCCTAGGAGTTCAAGACCAATTTGGGAAACATGATGAAATCCTGTCTCTACAAAAAATACAAAAATTAGCCAGGCATGGTGGTGCACACCTGTAGACCCAGCTATTTGGGAGGTTGAAGGAAGATCACTTGAGCCTTGGGAGGCAGAGGCTGCAGTGAGCTTTGATTGTGTCAATGTAATTCAGCCTAGTGACAGAGTGAGACCTTGTCTAAAAAACAAAAAACAAAAAACAAACCCAAGCCAAATGTGGTACTGATTATTGGCTCTGAAGTGAAATTAATATGAATCTTAGCTTGGTAATTCATGCAACCATGAGTTGTCCCCTTACTGCTCCTGAAGCATAAGAATGGTCCAAGCACGATGAGAGTAACTTGTGAACACCTGGGCTTGCCATATGTTGTGACATTTCGAATCCCTGAGCTCTCATATACTACCTCTCTCATATCACTAGCCTTGCACACATCACCCAAAGAACAGTTGGCTCTATATTTAAACAAACATTTAAAATTTGGCTTTTCCTAGTTATCTTTCTTTATGAGCATTTTAATGATTTATAACAATTTTAATAAGTGAATACTTACTTTACAATATAAATAAATGTCAACCTTAGTATTATGATTACATATTACTGCTTTCCCTGCTATAATTCTCTATTTTACTGTACATGAGTTACGGCCAGTTGACTCTAAACTGGGTGCCAGTGTAGCAAATACCATATACCAAGCAAGTACAATTTTGTTTCTCTCTTTTAAAAAAAGGGAACTAAGAGTTAGTTACCAAGAACCTACACCAAAACTTTGTCCCACAAAGCAGCTTCAGGAAAGAGGACTTTTATTCCTTTGCAGATATACAGTTCTATATTTTTCTTTTATGAAAACATAAATACTGGATATTTTTTCTTATTAGCACCTTAACTCCTGAGACCATTTAAAAAAGAGATTGGTTTCTTAGCAGTAGTGGGTAGGTAATATGCTGAGTCTTTTAGCAGTGAGGAGGGCAGATGGTTAGGATGGGATCTTTAGTTAAAGGATCAGGAAAACTGGCTAGTTTTCCTTCTCAATTTGTTGAGTCAATACTAGGTAAGCTTTAAATATGGATCATCGATGTTCCTCCACACGAGTCAGAAACAAAGTGTCTCATCACCCCTGTGATCTTTCTAGGCTCTTCCAAAGCTGGTAAACCAGTTAACTTGAAGGGATAGAAGCTCATAGAAAAACTGTGCCAGGAGAATTAAACTAAATTATAAATAAAGCAATTCATATAATTTCCTAATTCTAAATAGTCTCATTCAGCTTAGCATAAACTTTGTCATATTCAGGCCTCTTAAAACCAAAATAATCACCAATTTTGTATAGTTATAAAATTACAAAGTGAACAGTTAAATAAGATTAAACAGTTAAATAAAAAAATTATTTGACTATTAATTGATTTTTGTGAAACAATGGGGTTCTCTTTTAAATCCTTACATACTCTTTTTTCTTTTACGTTGTTAAAAAAAACACGTAATTTTAAATGTATCATCATAATCATTTTTACGTGTATAGTTGAGAAGTGTTAAGTATATTTACATAGGTTTTGCCTCTAACAAAGACTCGTGTGTGTGTGTGTGTGTGTGTGTGTGTGTGTATGACCTAAGGAAACAGAAGGTGGTTTACCATTAATACTTCAAAGCAGTGCAGAGTGGGGTGAGAGAGGGAACCTAAATCAGAAAAACTGACCCTGGCAAACTGCAAACACTGCATTCCATGCTTTATTTTGACTTGTGGATAAGAAAGATCCACTTGTTTCACTACCGACACTCAGACCTAGGTTCCCAAACCTATGTTACCTAGGCCCTGGTATGATGTCCAGCCAGCCCTCTTTGACAGATTTCCTAAGCTTCCCAACATTCCTTCAATAGGCAGAAGCCAATCACTTTTGCTCTTGGCACAAACACTGACAGCACTCAGCTCTCTCAGTGAAGGAGGAATTGCAGAATCTGTCCCAGAGTTTAAACTGATGCAGGGTGTAACTCTTGAGAGGTTATGTGGCTGGCTGAGTGAGAAACAGAGCACAGAAAATTCGGATAGAAGTACAGGCTTTTATCATGCATGTGCTGGAGAAAACGTTTTCCTCGGGGGAAGGAATAGTGAGAGCTAAGACTCAGGAGAAAGGTCAGGTAAACTTTACTTTATGAAAAACAAGAAAGAGGCATACGGAGTGAAATATCACTTCTACAGAACTCTGAATATGAATTTTTTTTCAGTTCCCCCCAAAAAGTAGTTTCTCTTTGATTGTGCTCTTTGGCTGGAAAGCATTGTTTATATAACAGGATAAAGTACAAAATTATAAGCTCCAAACTCCTCCAGAGAAAAGCTCTCCCAAAGCTCGACCCCCAGGATAGATGGAAAATATGAGTGTTTACTGGCTGGAACATCGAGCTGCAATGGAAATTTCAACATTCAAGAGACAGCAGAGAAAAAGGGCCTGCTGAGTAGAAAGAAGCTGACCTCCAACCAAGGGGTCAAAGAAAAAGGAAGAAAGAGTCTCTTGCTGGCCCCACTCTGATGCCTTCCCATCCCCAGCTAGAAAGGCCAGATTTCTGTTATCCAGTCCCAGGAGCGTACTGTACAGGAGTGACGGCCAGTGTGATCTAAACGTGGTACTAAACTAAGTGGTGTAGCAATACCATTTTCCAAGCAAGTTCAATTTTAAGTTTCTTTCTTTCTTTTGTTTTCTCGAAAGGGAACTGAGAGTTATCAAGAAACCTACACCAAAAACCATGTTGGCCACTTTCATATACACAACTCAGTTTAATCTTATAATAACTTAATGAGGTGGATTTAACTATGTGTATTTAAAAAAAGATGGAGAAATTATGGTTCAGAAAAGCTAAGTAACTTGCCTAAGGTCACATACTTAAAAAGGCACTCCAAGGTCTGTCTGACTCTAAAGTCCCTTCTCTTCGGACCATACCATGCCATCTTCCCAATGGGAGCTGCTGGCCCTATTTCCTACAAAGGCAGTGTGCTTTTAAAGAAAGAGAAGTATTTAAAGGACTATGTGCAGAATAATTCCCTTAAACAGAGACAAAGGATAAAAACAAAACCTTGCCATGTGGCCACTAAATAATTTTTGTGGAACTATTAAATCGTCTTAAGTCCTTAAATATCCTTCTTTGTTTTACCGTAGTAAAAGAAAAACCCGTAATTTTAAATGTACCACCTTAACCATTTTTACATGTATAGTTCAGGAGTGTTAAGTGCATTCACGTCGTTCTGCAACAGATTTCTAGAACATTTTCATCTTTCACAACTGAAACTCTATAACCATTAAACACTAATTCCCACTCCCCTCTTCCCCCCAGCCCTTGGCAATTATCTTTCTACTTTCTGTTTCTATGATTTTGACTACCTTAGATGTTTCGTGTGAGTGAACACATACAGGATTTCTCCTTTTCTGACTGGCTGGCCTCACTGAGCATACAGTCCTCAAGGTTCATGTGGGACAGGACTGACTCCTTACATGCCTTTCTTGACACCCTTTCTTCTAATGTCTATGCCATAAAATTCAGATCTTTATCATATGCTGCCTGCCACTGCTCTGATTATTTCGTGTGTATACGCTCCCTTTCCCTGCCAGATAGTAGCCTCTTAGTGATCAAACATCAGGTCTTAAAAAGTCTTTTAGACCCTACCCAGCACTCAACACTGTGCTGAGAACAAGGAAGATACACCCTAGAGAGTATACTCTGATATCGGGAACTATTCTGTTTTATTTACTGCCTCCCTAGCAGTGAACACAACACCTGACATATAGAAAATGCATAGGATATATTTTTAAAGGAAATTAACAAACTCAGTATTTCTGAGGACTGATTGAGAATGAAAAGATGAGAAGTTAGAGACCCGAATCCCAGCAACATTTCTAAGACCTAAAGGAAGGGAGGAAAGTATTATTAGCCAAACTAGAATCAGAATCTCTGAAAAATATGTACGCTAAAATTACGCAAAGCAGAGTACCAAACTATTTATAGTCTATTGTTGAGTAAGAGAGAAGGACAGGGTGACACAGAAAATGGCTCCAATTTCCCAAGACTTCCCATTCCTTGGTGGCATTTCAAGTTTTGACATATAGAAGTTCTCTAGAGAATGGGAGCTGGCCAGGTCGAGCAGCCCATGCCACAATGTCTTGTCCTATCACAAAAAATAGGAACAAACTCATGGCTATGCTTTCTGCAAATTCCCCACCTTTCATATCGAGGAACAGACAAATCCCCAGGATGCGTGTGTGAAAAAGCCAGAGGTGGATAAAAATAATTCAATGACAAATGCTGGAAAAACATACAAAGGGGCAGAAGCCAGACATTCGTGGGATTCCCTGACAGCTCGATCCACAAGGAAGGGCTGGACTGGAAAAAAACAGGGCCTCAGGTTCCTGCCAAGCTGTCTGAGGCCCTGTTCTTCCCAAATCATTCCAAGCAGCAGCCAAGACTTTACAGTAACCCTTCCAGGTCTCACAAAGAAAAACGCACTGAGAGCCCACTGAGTACTCCACACCTAGAAAATCCTCTCTGATATAGTCCAATTCCACGGAAGGCTGGCAGTAATGATGAGATGGCTCTGCACATCAACTTTCAGCTCCTAATGACCCCCCATGTGCCCAAAAAAGTGGACACTTAAAAGGCAGCTTGAAAAATCTAACCTTTCTTATTGGCCAAAGAAAAGCTAACATACCCACACATCAGCACCTAGAAACTGAAAACATCACTTTAAGGAAGAGAGAGGTCATAAACACTTGGTACCTGCATCCTGGAGTCCCTACTCTAGAATTCTAAGTCAGCCTTGCTTGGAGGCACACCTCAGGCTTCTAAACATGTGACTGTATTTGGCTCTAACTACTTTCTCTTCTGGAGAATGGCCTGCAATTAATCTCACTTATTACCTCTGAAAAAGTAACAACAGAGGGATGGCTGGCCAAGTCCAGCTCCAGAGTGTCTAGGGAACTGCAAGCTACATGGCCAGGCCTCAGACTGTCTGGGCAAGTCGTGGGCTCTTTGCCTTCCTCTCCCACAACAAAGCCGGAACAGGACTCCAGACAGACCAAAGGAACCAAGGGATTTGAGGAGCTGGGCTGAGCTTATACTGACCCAATGGGAGACGACAACCCTGAGGCTACATTTGGGGTGATTTCAAAAGGACGGGAGAATAAGGTCGTTTGATGAAAACTTGTGTGATCCATAAAACTGAGAACAATAGCAACACCATAGGGAAATGAAAAATAACACTATTTGCAGAGTTCTTGTGAGTCACCAGTTTTCATTCCTGTGGCTACCAAGTCAGTGAATTCTCTGACGTGCTGAGATGAAAAGTACAGCTAGCAATAGGATTCTCTTTACATTTCAGTACGGTTTACAGGGAAGCCCCTAGTGTAGTGAATTATCAGAACTAAACTGGAATCCACTGTTGCTACTGTAGAAAAACTATTAAGAGTATCTTTTATTTACCTAGCACCTATTTCCAGGGAGATCAAAGTGCTTTAAAGGCAATCTAAAAGCTCTCAAAACAGGCCACTTATATGTAAGTATGCTTACCCAATAAAAAGATTAAATGAATAGCTTAGGGTCACTTAATGTCAAAACCAGTAATAAAACTCAGATCTCTAAGCTACAAATCCTGTATTTGTTAAACTCAGTCACTCTTATGATTAAAGGAGGAACAACAAGAGACTAAATAAATATCACAAAATAGTGACTTACCAGGTAAAAATGGAAATCAGGTCACTGTACTATGCAGGTTGCATGCTGCAGGTCTGGCTGGGGCCTACATCACAGCCAAGTCTGGAAAGACCTCTGAGAATTCACTTAAGGTTCCTTTAGGGTGGGTACCTCTGGGAGTTCCATGTGGAACTGAAACTCTCAGGCTCAGGCTCCAGGCAGTCCTGGCAACCACAGGTCACCTGGGAGCAGAGGAAGATGTCCCAGGGCTACCCCGAACTGAAATGGAACCTGAGAACTGGCTCTTATGTTTGAAGAGGAGGTAGAGCATTCAGTGGAGCTGTTGTGGGTAAAAAGAACTCGAAAAGGAAAAGACCAGGGGACTTTGTGGGGGTTGCTTTCTGGCTGCAGTGGTTGAGAAGTAAATCGCGTAATGCACCACGAGCATTACCGCAGCCTTGTGGGCAGTCTGGCTGGGAGAAGGCTTCTCACAGTGCTGAATCTTAGGTCCCGGCACAGCCTTGACAGAACTCATCATCTTTCATCTCAGTACTGACAGGTGCGACCAAAAGAAAGCTCTAAACCTGGCCACAATTTTTATTAAAAATGTTTTCTCTCATTCCATCTACAAGTATAAAAAGTGCTAAAACTCGATTTCTCCAAAATGTGTAGTTTTGACATTGTATTTGCTGTAGGCAATGCTGTAGCCTTGTCATAGAGACATTATATCCAAAATTGTAGTGAAAATGTTTTCCATAAAATCAAGGCTCTGTACTTTTGCGCCAAATCCGGAAAAAACAAAAAAACAAGGCTCTGAATTTAAAATGAAAATGGAATATCTGGAAAATTTTTAATGGAAAATAAAGCTCTATGGTATAAACAGAATTACAGAATTTCTTTTTTACGACTTATGTTTTAGGAATGCAGTTACTCTGTAGATTGTAAATCACCAAACAGCAGACTGCTCCGGGAAAAGAACCGTGCGGAGGATGCTCTGCCTTAAAAAGTCCTGCCTCTTGGTCATCAGCTCTTTATAATTCTCAGTTGAGATGATTCTTTTCACCCTGACCACAATGATCATTGGTATGAAAGACACTGTACCACAGGATGATGTAATGTGCTTATATTTATGCTACTTCCTGGGCAGAGCTTCTGCTTCCCAAATTAGTTCCTTAAGTAGTAATTCTAACACCAATGGATACTTTACCAACAACTAGGTATTTCCTCCATGCCTAAGTCTTCAGTGCACCCTCCAAATCTCAGGGCAAGGCAGCATACTAAAAGGCAGAGGCTGGAAGTACTGGGACAGGGCGTGGGGGCTTGGTTGGGTACCTGTGATAGAACTTCTTTAGTTGGAGGGAACAATATCTCAGTTGGTCAAAATACTTAATGGCCAGGAGCAGTGGCTCACGCCTGTAATCCCAACACTTTGGGAGGTGGAAGTGGGCGGATCACAAGGTCAGGAGATCGAGACCATTCTGGCAAACCTTGTCTCTACTAAAACCCTGTCTCTACTAAAAATACAAAAAATTAGCCAGGCATGGTGGCACGCACTTGTAGTCCCAGCGACTCAGGAGGCCAAGGCAGGAGAATTCCTAGAACCTGGGCGGTAGAGGTTGTAGCAAGCCGAGATCGTACTATACCACTCTCCAGCCTAGGCAACAGAGCGAGACTGTCTCAAAAAAAAAAAAAAACTTCATTGTAACAGTCACGTTTCTCTCTAGCTCATTTGACTCAGGGACTGATGCAATTTAATCTACATTTAATAAGCATTAAAGCAAGGTGTACTGGGAATCTATTTCTTACTTTTTTTTAATATACGGGGGTAATTAAAACACACAGCAAGACAAGAATTCAATAATACAGTGGTTTCTCTTTTAATTCAGAAGCTGCTTACATTACGGCCAGAAGCTACTTGGATTTTATCTTGAGCCACATCTCTCAACTACATAAAGGAAATTTCTTTCCCATTTCCCAAATGAGCATTGTTCAGGGAGGTTGTTTGAGATCAGCAATATGAAACTAGATAAAAACAACAACAACAAATATATCCTTCAAAAGAACACAGTCTAAAGTTACTGAAACAAACACAATGTTATACAAAAAACTATAAAAAACGCAAGGTATGAAAAAAAACCTAGGAGACAAGGACAAAGTACCAAAAGTTGGCACATAAAAATGCTGACTCTAAGCAAGATGAAACACAGTGTAAATTCTTGCTCTTCTACCCCAAGGTGACTTTCTTAGCTATCTCAGAAATGTCCTTTTCATTTGATAATACCTGAAAGCTGTCTTACAAATAAAATGAGGCTCTCTTAGTCAGGTGCCAGAAGATGGAGGCAGGTGAAGAAAGGGCATAACACCTTAGTGGTATCTCCATACAGAACTCCAGGTGGGAATGGCTTGCTTGGGACACAGGTCATCCCTGTGTAACCCAAATGCTAGCTGCAGGGCCCTTCACATACCTGCTTCCAGGAGGGCTGGAGTGACTCTCGGGAGCTTGGGGGTCTGACTGTATTGACCACGTCGGGCCACTAGGACTGATGATGGGTCGGAGGGTGGGGGGAGTTGAAGCACTGCCTCTGTTTATGATGCCAGTTGCCAAATTCAGGTTTGTTACCTAGAAATAAAGTGAGGGAAATAACCTGACTTGAGTTTTTAGAAAGCATCATTAAAAACATATCAAAGAAAAATCAAGTCAAGGCCAACACAATGCTGACCCTTTTGAACTAAAGCTGTGGCTGTGACAAAGGCACCCAGGAAGCAATGGCTCCTGTGCACAAAGAGTAGAAGTGATGGTGGTCAGTGTCAATGTAAGTTAACAAGCATTTATTTTGCTCCTACTAAGTGCAGGGCACTGGACTGTAGCAGGTGCTATGAAAAAGACGAACAACAAAAACAGCAAGAAGCTAGACAAGTAGACAAGGTTAAAAAAAACTAGGTAAACTAGTCTTTCTGCCATTGTTTCCTCATCTGAATGTTCTAAATGCTCAGTAAATTTTTGTTATAAATAACATTAATTATTATAATGCACAAAGAACCCACTGATTTAGAAAGAAAAAAGACGGTTAAGAGAAAAATAGGCACGGACGTCAATAAATAATGTACAAAGGAGAAATACAATTAGCCAATTAAACATGT
This sequence comes from Saimiri boliviensis, assembly GCF_048565385.1. NCBI lineage: Eukaryota > Metazoa > Chordata > Mammalia > Primates > Cebidae > Saimiri > Saimiri boliviensis. Next base: position 27,890,833 of record NC_133450.1, read on the forward strand.
AAAACTAGTCATCATTTCTACTGGTAAATGTAAATTACAAGGAAGACATGCAAACTACAAGGAAATGCAAGTTACAAGACACCATTTTTGTGTATCATTTTGGTATACAATAATAAAAAAGATAGTATCAACAATGGCAAAGGGTGAAATTAGGTGCTTGTACTACTTGTGTGACTATAAATCGGGAGAATCTTCCTAGAAATCAATTGGCAATATCTTATTAAAATATATTACAATATTTGTACACTTTGATACTACAGTCTAACTTCTGGGAACTATACAACAAAACAATTGTAGATGGTTAAGGACAGGTGACTTTCATAAAAGCAGTCAATATTTACTATGAGTAAATGAGCACATCACACACCTTTAAATTGCACAAGTCTGTTAATAAGTACCATAATAATACTTATTTTACCAGAAGGAAACTGAGGCCTATGACCACACTGAGGCCTGCGAATAAATGGCAGAATGAGAATTCAAACCACAGTTTTTCAACTGCGAAAGCCCGTGTTATTGTTCACTACACTATCCTGTGAATACTGGAAATCAAGCATTGTTTTTAAATACTGAAAAAGGAGATCTAAATGGCTAACAATATTGTTAAACAAATTTTGCCCTAAATAAGACAATATTATGTATGCATTAACATTTTTTTAAAATAATGATATAGGAACATGCTAATATCTCAAGTAAAAGAAAATTGTGGTAGTAAAAAATCACAATATGAAACTGTATAAAGAGTAAATCCAAATTTCCTTAAACACATACGTACACAAACACAAGTGGACAGATGAAGACTAGAAATAAAAATCTAGACTATAAGCAGCATTTATTTCTGAATTATGACTTATTTTCCTCCTTATCTATATTCTCCAAATTTCCTGAACTCGGCATATATTACCGTTTATAATAAAAAAATTTTGAAGTTGTTATGGCAAATACAGACAAATTTAAAACGTGGGCAGTGGTAGTGAAATCAGAAAAGAAAGAATGGTCGTGAGAAGTCTTTCAAAGTAAGAGGCACAGGGACTGTTGAAAAGAGAAGACACAAAGCTGAATACAGGATTTTGAGCATGAGATACTAGAGAGTAATGGTGAAAGGGATCAGACCAGAAATGTAAATTCCAAGAAAAATGTTTTGCTACAAAATGTTCTAAGGACCTAATAATTTTGAAATTACAAATCAGAGAATTATGGATTTTTTTCCTAAAAATTCTGAAAGAAAAAAGGTCATTTTTAGCAAAAGTATAGTGTTTCATTCCTAGTTACAGAATTCAATAACTGAAAACAGCTCAGGACTGTGTCTTTACACCAAAGGACTAAAAATACTTTTCTTGGAAAAAAAGTTGTTTTCCATAGGTCACGAGCAATACTCTTGGTGTCTGTGGAGGCTGCACCATCCAGTGTGGACCAGTCTTTGGAAGAAACCCTCCCCAGCCATACATGACTTACCATTTCTGTCCCCTATGGCTTCTGCCAGGGGGAGAAGAAGGACATATGCTGACTAGAAGACAGGGAAGATACAGTAGCAAATCACGGTAGTAGCTTCTCTGGCTACTAGTTTCTCTGAAATGACTTTTCTTCCTCCATCTTAGGAGCAATGTGGGCCAGGACCTCAGACAATGAACCAGACTCCCTGTAGGCCTGAATTCACTCCTGCCCCACACTGACTCCTCCTCTTCCCTGCCCTGATCATCAGACCTTTTATATTAGGCACGATCTTGAAACTTGAAGAAAAACTACAGTGAGAAAGCTCTTTATGATAACTAACAGCTTCTCCAATTACTGCTTTAGTTGAGCCAAAAACTTAGTAAAGGAGGCTTAATAATTTATAGGGAAATACCAATAAATACACAAAGTGCACACTTTACCATGTATAGTATAAATGGTAGAGTTTGGAGATTAGTGAATGGAAAGGAGAAGAGATAAAAGAAATCTATCTTTTAGCAAGGCTGCTCCTAATTTAGACATCATCATGTGCATCTTAACAGTTAACACCTATGGAACACTCACTACGTGCAATGCCCTTGCATTATCTTTTTTTTTTTTTTTTGAGACAGTCTCACTCTGTCACTCAGATTGGAGTGCAGTGGTGTAATCAGCCTCCCAAGTAGCTGGAATTACAGGCGCCTGCCACCACAGCTGGCTAATTTTTGTACTTTTAGTAGAGACAGGGTTTCACCATGTCGACCAGACTGGTAACACCTGATCTCAAGTGATCTGCCTGCCTTGGCCTCTCAAAGTACTAGGTGCTTGCATTATCTTGATGTGCATTATCTGATAATGATTTAACCCTGAACACTTTAACTCCCTCTGTAACAGCTTCTACTGTTACCCATTTTACAAAAGGGAAAGCCAAACTCAAAAGAGGGTAAACAACCAGACAACAGTCACACACCGATAAGTGACAGGGCCAAGAAGAACAGAGAGTGTTTGCCTTCAAGTGCGTGTGGTCTACTTTTCCCAAATAATACGGTTTAACATTTGAGTCCTTACAGTAGTGGTGTCAGGCACTCTGGGTTTTATATTTCACTTAGTCCTTACCCATTATTCACAGAGGTAGATACCGTTCCACACCGTTTCACAGGTGGAGAAACTAAGGCTCAGAGAGGTCATGATAAGTAATTTGCTCAAAGTCACATAAAAGTTGCCGAACTGGTAGTCTAGTTTTAAAATCTATTTTCTAGTTTGGAAACTAGTAGGAGAACAATCCTAGTTACCCGTAATTATTAGAGATTTTAAAAATGTCATCAGATATAGACCTCAAATTCTGAAAACAGTGATTATACAGAGTGACAAAACTATACCAGCTTTTCCTTGTTTCCTTTTGATTTTAATTCCCACTTGTTAGCCTTCATCAGAAGATATTAAAGAAGCAAAACAAAGAAAAAACATCCTCAGCCAGTTTTGTGTCTTGGCAGGTAAAAGGTGACTTGATCATGAAATTACTTTTGGATTACTGGAGGGTTACGTTTATTCACATAACAACCATTCCTTATGTGAGGGATAAACCAATGAGTGGCAGCCATTGTGATTTCATTTTATGCAAAAGCAAAGTATCATTGTTAATCTCAGAAAAAACAAAAGTGACTGCTACTTAAACAGGAAACTAAGGAATGAGAAAACTTCAAAAGCTTCTCACCTCTCTCTCAAGGATTTCTGCTAAAAGAAAACAAACAAACAAAAACCTGTTCCTACCAAATGAGAATAATCAGCCCCTCTAGATTAAATATTCTACTCCTGCCCTTGTAGGTTTTTTGTCTGGAAGACAGCACATATGCCACAGCCAACACCCCCATACCTTATCCAGCTCTCTCTTCCTAGGACACATTAAGCAACTTGGGTTGACCTGGATATAATCTCAGAATCTTCTTTACACATTTCTCCAAGTAGCCATCACTGATCATTCAGAAGAACAAATAAATCATTATCTATCTCTCTTCTAGAATAATCTTTGATAACGGAAATGTTCTGTAATGTGCACTGTCCAATACAGTAACCACTCACCACATGTAACTACTATGCATGTGAAATATGTGTGTGACGAGGAACTGGATTTTAAACTTTATATAACTTAAAATTTAAAAGCCGGATGTAGCTAGTGCCTACCTTACTGTACAGCACAGCTCTAGACTCTCAATCAGATCTGGCCAAATGTTATATATACAGATTTATACCTGGCTAAAGTCTGCACCAAGCAAATTATCTCTAGATTAAATGAAGCAAGAAAACCTCTGGTCGTTTTTCTCAGCTTCCCACTTTTTCCCAGAATGGGTAGAAGGAGTCGCTGGACAAAAATGAATCTAAGCGTCAATTCTGGCTCTATAACTACCTTGTCCTGCCGAGAGAACACCTAAGGGCAGGGAAAATCTCCCAGTATCTGATTAAGACCTTAATAAACCCTACAAGCCAATTAGGGTTTATACCTGGAGGTTTCTTCCCTAACAGGACAAAAGGATGATGATCATAGATGTCACCAGGCTACATCTTCTTCTCTAAACATCTACATTTCTCCAAATAACATAACAAAACCAGCTTTGATCAGATGAGGAGAAAGTGATGAAGAGCACTTACAGGTACCTGATATGCAATGATGATCAACATTTCATTACTAAATAATTTTTTTTTAAAGAACAGGCTTAAAGTACATGAAGAGACAGAATCACTCAAAAAATCAATCACTGGCTCACCATTTTTGTTAGTAGTTACAGGTTGACTATCTCTTAGCAGAAATACTTAAAACCAGAAGTGTTTCGCATTTCAATTTTTTTTGTATTTTGGAATATTGGCATTGAGCACCCCAAATCTGAAAACCTGAAATATGTAGGTGGCTCAAAACATTTCCAATTTTGGAGTATTTTGCATTTTGGATTTTTAAATCAGGGGCACTCAATCCATAATAGGATATTAAAGTGGCGGTCATAGTCACTGGGCCAGTTGGCTTTTCTGGGCTAATAACTAGAGTCTATGCTACTAAATCTGGGTTTGCCAACTTACAAATTCATGTTATTGTTCACAAAGGGGTCTAGAAAACAGACAGAAGATAGTTTAAAACCCATAGTGTTTTGTTTTGTTTTTCTTTAATTGAAATCATGACTCAAAACATGCCCTATTGATAATGGTAATCAACATCTTTACGTGAAAAACATAGGTATATACACATAAGAAGCTTATAAGTCTGTATTTGGACCTTTAAAATGTTCTACTATCATCAATTTTAATATGCTATTTTTTTTAACAACTACAATAACAGTAATAATAACAATAAAATTGTATTAATACTAATGATACCTAAATTCAATAAACAGTCTGGGCCAAGCACAGTGGCTCACATCTGTAATCCCAGCACTTTAGGAGGCCAAAACCTGTGGATCACTGGAGTCCAGAAATTCAAGACCAGTCTAGGTAAGATAGTAAAACCCCATCTTCACTAAAAATATAAAAATTAGCTGAGTGTAGTGGTGCGTGCTGCTAGTCCCAGCTACTAGGGAGGCTGAGGTGGGAAGATTGCTTGAGTGCAGGAGGTTGAGACTACAGTGAGCTGAGATCATACCACTGCATTCCACCCTGGATAACAGAGCAAGACCCTGTCTCAAACACACACACACACACACACACACACACACGCACGCACGCACACACACAGTCTGTTCCAGGCAATGCTCTAAGCATATTATATGTATATTAACTCACTTAGTCTTCAAGACAGATAGATGGGGAAACTGAGGTTGAGAGAGAAAATAACTTGCTCAAGAACAAGTAATTGTTACGTGTCAGCCCCTGGATTCAATTCCTGGTCTGCCTGATGAAGATTCTCCCAATCTTGTAGTTTTAATCACTGCCTTGTACCATTGAGCCCTGCTCCTTAGAATTCGGTCTCTGGACCAAGAGCACCTGCATTACTGGGAGCGTATTAAAAATGCAGAATCTTGGCTCAGCTCCAGCTGCAGTAAACCAAAATTTGTATTTTCAAGATCCACAGGAAATTTACTTGCATTGTAAAGTTTGAGAAGCACTTGTTACCAGGAATGGTAGGTAAGGAAAAGAGAGAATAGGCAGGAGGAACTATTCAATGCTTCCTCTCTTCCACAAAGCTCAGGGGCAGGGGATTTTCCAAAACACAGCAGAAATGCCTTTGATGGGTGAAGAGCGAGTTATAAAACAACAAAGGGGACTCAAAAGGGAAAATAGTTCCACCAGGAACTTTTAAGTTTTTACTATTTCTCAGTGTTGGTCAGATGCTCAAACATTAAAATGCGTAATCATTAAATATGCCAAGAATGCAAAAGTGGACAAACCAGCTTAGGACAAACTTCAGAAAATTCCAAGATTCCTTGCTATATGCTGCCCTGAGAAATAGTGGTAAAAAAACAAAACAAAACAAACAAACAAACAAACAAACAAACAAAAACCCAAGAAATGTAAGCCTAAAACAATCAACTTGTTCCATATGTCTCTACCCCTGCCTCCCTCTAGCTGGCTGCTGGTTAGCTAAGTGAATAACTGCCTGTGGGAAATCTGGTCACAAGATCCTACCTCCACCTAAGCCTTGGGGCCTGCTTGGCAGATGTTTCACCCCTTGCTCTCCTCCTCCTCCAGCTTTTCCTCTTCCTCTGCTCCCACTCTCCTGGAGCAGCTTATCCAGATGTTCCACTCCCATTCCCTGCCTCATGTCTATTGCCGCGGTGACGACAGTGCGTTTTTCCTTTAGCACCAAAACCCTGTTTATTTTAGAGCCAGCCTTCCGAGTAAGGCAGGTGAGCAAACATCTGAATGTGTGGGGTAGGGACACATTGCATGCATACCATCTAGACAGGTGTGTAAATTATGGTAGGAATAAATACAGGTGATGGATTGAAAAGTGGGTAGGAGAAACCCAGAGAAAGAGGCCAATTTCCGATGGCTGGCCCGCCCAAGTGTTACTGCTTGTTACTAATGTTTGTTAAAAGTCATGCTGCTGCCAACACTATAATTAAAATATGATGGAGCTTCCCTGATGCTTCTCAGAACATACCCACCATCCACCCAGATACATAACCTTTTGGTATATGAAGAGGGTTTGGAGACAAGCCTAGCTATATCAATGCTGCACGCTCTCAAAATGCTGTAGTCCCGAATGCTTAAAAGAAGTCCAAACCTCAAAAGATAATAATAAATACTGTATTGCCTATTACAGGCAAAGCCTCAAGGAAAGCACTAACGCATATGCAGATAAAAATGTAATCCTTCCCTGCCCTCAAGCCATGGAGGAATTTATAATTAGTAGGTCAGACAAGACTGTTAGGAGAGAAAGAAATGTTTAAGACCTCCAGAATGCAACAAGTGCCGTAATAGAACAACTAAGGAAGTTTAAAAAATGGCATCTGAGCTGGGCCTAAAGAACAGTTAAGAGGAAAGAAAAATTATAAGTAAAAATGCAGACACAGACAAGCAGAGAGAATGTCTGAGAAACAGAAAGCAGTCAATTCGGCAAAAGCTTCCAGTGATAGAAGATAGGGACAAACAGATAAACAGCTCGGGGAGGCCCTTGAATGCCAGACTAATGATTCTGTCCTTGGTCTAGCAGACAGCAGTAAGCCTGCTCGCAGTTTCTGACAGAGCCACGTTACGTGAGCCCCTTGGGTGAAGATCCTTCCACGCACATACACGTACGCACTCTCTCTCTCTCTCTCTCATCACCCCCGCCCCTTCTCTCTCCCTCTCTATTTCTCCCTCCCACCCCCCACCTCCAGTTAGCAGCTAGTATGATCAGTGAGTAGAAAAGTGGTTTATGTCTCTGCAAGGCTAGCAAGGAAATTTGGAGTCCCAAATTACCTCTTTTTGCTTGGGCCATGAGGGAGGAACTGCTTTAGAATTCAGGAAAATAAAATGATCAGCGACTGAGTTACTCTTGCTGTGCCCTGAATAATTCTAGAGATGACTTTTGCTTGATTTTGAGGCCTTGGGCAGATGAAATAACAGCTTTGACATATGGATTTTGTGCCTTGTGTGCACAATGTGTACGTTTGTTTCTTCACGGCACTGAAACTGCAAAGGCCTAAGAAACCATCTGCAATTGACTTAAACTAATCTCAGGTTCACAAAGGATGTCTGCAAATTTCATGCACCTTATTTAACAAAATGGAGGCCGGGCGCGGTGGCTCAAGCCTGTAATCCCAGCACTTTGGGAGGCCGAGGCGGGTGGATCACAAGGTTGAGAGATCGAGACCATCCTGGTCAACAGGGTGAAACCCCGCCTCTACTAAAAATACAAAAAAATAGCTGGGCATGGTGGCGCGTGCCTGTAATCCCAGCTACTCAGGAGGCTGAGACAGGAGAATTGCCTGAACCCAGGAGGCGGAGGCTGCGGTGAGCCGAGATTGCGCCATTGCACTCCAGCCTGGGTAACAAGAGCGAAACTCCGTCTCAAAAAAAAAAAAAAAAAAAAAAAAGGAGAAGAAAATTAAGTATTTAAGATTTAAGGTCAGGCACAGCGGCTCATATATGTAATCCCAGTGCTTTGAGAGGCTGAGGCGGGAGGATCACTTGAGGCCAAAAATTCAAGACCAGCTTGGGCAATATAAGAGACCCCACCTCTACAAAATAAAATTTAAAAAATTAGGCATGGTGGTGCATGCCTGTAGTTCTAGCTACTTGGGAGGCTGAGGCCGGAGGGAGCCTGGGAATTCAAAGCTGCAATGATATCACTGTACTCCAGCCTGGGTGTCACTCTACCCTGGATGACAGAGCAAGATCCTGTCTCAAAGAGAGAAAGAGAAAGAGAGAGAGAGAGAGAGAGAGAGAGAGAGAGAGAGAGAGAGAGAGAAGGTGATTTGGTTAATAAGAGCTTAACACAGGAGGAATAACTGGTAGCAATAGTATTATTCCCAATGGAGTTTATAATCTTGTCATCTTGCCACATCTCAATTTCCGCATTATAGCAGGTCCATAAAAATCTCAAATAATTCTTGTCTGAGAAGGTCTAGGAATGGTGTTTCCTAAGATCATTTCACTAATTCAAACTAATATTTATCAGGTACCTACTCTGGGCTTGGCATTCTTTTGAGCATTAAGGATAAAATGAAAAAAACAAACAAACAAACACAGTCAAGTAGCACAGTCATTATGGAAAACAGTACAGAGGTTCCTAAAAAAGCTAAAAATACAACTACCATATGATCCAGCAATCCTACTGCTGGGTATCTAACCAAAAGAAGGCAAATCAGTACATCAAAGAGAGAGCTACACTCCATGTTTACTGCAGAACTGTTCATAATAGCCAAGATATGGAATCCACCTCAGCATCCATCAACAGATGATGGATTTTTTAAAAAGTGACATATATACATAAAGACATATTGTTCAGCCATAAAAAGAATGAAAGCCTGCAGAACATGGATGGAACTGGAGGCCATTATGTTAAATGTAATAAGTGAGGAACAGAAACACAAATATTGCATGTTCTCACTCATATGTAAGAACTATATCTCATGGAGACAGATAGTAGGATAATGGTTACCAGAGGATCAGAAGGGAAAGGGGAAGGGGAGAGAAAACAGATGTTGATTCATGAGTACAAAAATAGTTAGATAAAATGAATAAGTTCTAATATTCGAAAGTACAGTAGAAAAATTACAGTTGACAATTTATTGTGTATCTCAAAATAGTCACAAGGGAAGACTTGTAATGTTCCCAACACAAAGAAAAGATAAATTTTTGCAGCAATAGATATCCCAATTACCCTGGCTTGATGATTACACATTGTATACATTTATCTAAATATCACACGTACCTGCTAAATATGTAAAACTGTGATATATGAATAACCCCAAATCCTTGGTTTCATGGGGATTACAGCCTAAGGTGAGCATATCACTGAAATACATAAATAATGTATAAAACAAGGATACTCACAGATTTGGAGTTTGAGCCAAATTACTGAAATTAATGGTTATATACCACTTAAACATTTTCAAGGGATCTTAACTTGGACACTGTGAGTCCATAGGGCATGAAGACAGAGCCTGATTGAGGGGGAGAGTATTTGAATCCTTTGAAATTTATGCATATTTCTAAGTTTGCATGTATATTTTTTTCAGGAGGAGGAACAAAGCTTTAATTAGATTCTCCAAAGCATTTCTGAATCCAAAAAGGTTAAGAATCACTTCGGCTGATTAAAGGATACATTTGCCTACATGTGCATTCATAGTATCCTCAAAACTACCTCAATGTCATTTGAAAATAACGTTCTTTGTGGTGTTCATATATAAAGGCTCATCAGAATCTGACTGGATCAGCTGGGCATGGTGGCTCACACCTATAATCCAGCATTTTGGGAGGCCAAGGCAGGAGGACCACTTGGGCCCAGGAGTTTGAGATCAGCCTGGGCAACATAGTAAGACCTCATCTCTATACAAAAATTTTAAAAAATAAGAAAAAAAGAATATGACTAGATCAATTGAACATGCCATAGAAGCTTTGATTCCTGCTGCCATGGGGCTCTGAATGATCTGGAATAGGAAAATGCTCCTGACTTGTCTTCATCTGTGTTGCTAGAGCAAACGGTAATCCTTGAATAGGAAATAGCAGTGAACCAACCTCTGTTTCACTCAAGGCAAAAGAAAAGGAAAACCAAAAGTGCCAGATCTGCATCAATCACAAGATTGTCACCAATGGAGAAATATTAGAGAATATATTCAATCAGGAACATGAAAAGAACTATTCTTAAACAGTTACATTTTGAACAGTCCTCCAAAAGCACTTCATGAGCATTTATTGAATCACTGGCAACAGTAACAAATAAACACATGTTTTAAGGCTTGCTTCAATTCCTTCTTCAATTCCTGGATGCTGATAAACCTCAAGAAATTCACACTGCAATTGCCAGGAGATAAGGGTTAAATGTTAATCATATTTTAAAGCAGGTCAGGAAAAGCAGGAAATCTCTGCCGTTCCAATACCTAGCACTAAATTCTCTTGGCATATCTTTCCTCTCTGTTGAGCTCCATCATTTTCATAGCATACATATAGACATTTATTGTTCCAAAATCCAGACAGAGTCCAGATCAAGATTTGCCAGAGACATTCCTGGGAAACCTGGCAAAATGGCCAAATCTCTTTGCAGTGTTTCCGATTTATACATTTAGATTTTGTGTGTTGACAGAGGAGTGGCTGCTGCCGTCATTAAGTAGATTTATTCTTACGGCATCTCTAGTGAGTAACAGGCTGAGTTTTGCCTGCTCAAAGAATCAGTTGACTATATGATAAAATAGTCTGATGAGGAGTTTGCCCAATAAATAACTGATAATCTGAACAGAGCCACATGTTTTGCAACCTGCTTCAAGGAGTGGAGAAGCATTTCTAATCAAGAAAACAAAGTTCAACTCCTCGTTCCTCCGAGCAGGCACAAGTATAGTTTTGGCTACAACTCTGTAACAACATCATGGAACAACATGCTCACAGGGTGAAGTTTAGTCATTCTCGTCTGATGAGAGGTCTGGGTCCTCATTCAAACCAAAAGAGGCAGAAAAATACTGAGGTAAAGAGCATGGAGTCAGATAGAGCTGAGTTTGAGTCCTAGCACAGTAACTTGTCATCTGTGTGACATTGGCAGACTCACTTATCCTACCAGCTTCTATTTCTTTATCACCATTGGCAAAAAATAAGTACCTACATCTCATTAGGTTAAAGAGAGAATGCATATAAAGTCCTTAAGCACAGTGCCTAGTACAAAGTAAGCATCTGATTAATGTCAACTGCTTAATTATGAAGGGCAGGTATGGTCTTATCAATGAAAAACTTTTGACACAGGGTCTTACTTTGTAGCCCAGATTGGAGTGCAGTGGTGTAGTTATGGCACACTGCAGCCTTGACCTCCTGGGCTCAACTGATCCTCCCACCTCAGCCTCCAGAGTAGCTGGGACTACAGGCACACACCACCGTACCCGGCTAATCTTTGTCTTTTTTGTGGAGCTGGAGTTGTGCCATGTTGCCCAGGCTGGCCTAGAGTTCCCGAGCTCAAGAGATCCACCCACCTTGGCCTCCCAAAATGCTGGGATTATAAGGAGTGAGCCACCACATCCAGCCAACAATAGTTTTTAAATACAATATAAAAACCTGCAAAATGTAGAAAAGAAATTCTTTTCAATTTAGCAAGCATGTGATAAGGTCTGCCAAGTACAAGGCCTTGGTGATGAGTTAGAAAGAACTGCATCATGTAGTTTAGTGCAAAACAGGAAAGAAAAGATGCACAATAATCATAATACATCTGTTATATAAAGTGATTAACAAAGGACTGAAGGAGCACAGAGAATAGAAAGATGATTTCTGGCTAAGGCAGCAGAGGGTTCTTCATTGACTTATTTATTCAAAAAATACATATTGAGGGCATATTACTAATATCTAGCAGGCTGGGAAAAAAACTGGTGAAAAAATGGACATGATCCAATTCTCAATGAATTACCTTGTAGTCCAGTTGAATCAGCACATTTTTTGAGTACTACCCATGAGTCAGGTGCTGATGCAGCAAAGGACACTGCCCTCAAGGAGTTCACTGTCTGTTAAAAGAGACAGCTATCTTGGCATACATAGTGTGATGAGCGAAACAGTGTGCATATAAGTGAAGCAGCATCTACACTGAGCCTGGATAGATGCCCAGATCAGACATGGTGACTGCAGAATATTTTCCATGAGGAGAGAGCATAAGGCATGGAGACTAACAGAAATTCTAGTTGAGGTGCACAAAAACATGTGTGACAGGAGGGAGACAGGCTGGAAAAGTAGCCTGGAGCCAGATTCTAAATAAAGGCTTTGAATCACGTTTAATAGCTTGGGCTTCCCATTATAAACAGGAAGGCCCTCAAGATTCTTAAGCAGAAGAGTACCATGATGAGACTTGTGATGAGACTTGTCATTATAGCCAGGCACAGTGGCACATGCTTGTAATCCCAGCACTTTGGGAGGCCCAGGTGGGTGGATCACCTGAGGTCAGGAGTTTGAAACCACTCTGGCCAACATGGTGAAACCCCACCTCTACTAAAAATAAAAAATTAGCCCAGCATGGTGGCAGGCATCTGTTATTCCAGCTACTTGGGAGGCTGGGGCAGGAGAAACGCTTGAACCTAGGAGGCAGAGGTTACAGTGAGCTGAGACTGCACCACTGCATTCTAGCCTGGGCAACAGAGCGAGGCTCCATCTCAAAAAAAAAAAAAAAAGAATCCTTTAGAGCAAAGCGGAAGACTAGGGTGAATAAGAAACCAATGAAGAGGTAATTGCAGCTGTCCATCTGAGAGATGATAAAGGCCTTAAGCAGAACAGTGGGACAGCAGATGGAAAAGTGACAGACAGAATATGTATCAGAGACACTGTAAAGTCTTGACAACTGCCTCAACATAGAATGAAGACGTGAAGAAAAGCACTGATAATCCAACAGCCCCATTTCTAAATTCCCTGGAATTCTAGAATTCCAGTCCCTAGAATTGCAATGTCACTAATATGGAGAAGAACAAAAGGAGGCAAATAGGTTTTAAATATGTTTAAGACTTTTCTGAGTATTTTCAAAATATATTCAAAATACATTGGTACAAAATACATAAGTTATACAAAATACATAAGTATTTCGAATGCTGTGCAATATAGTTAGGTGGAAATGCCTCACAGTTGGAAATTTGGACCTGACTCTCAGGAAGGAGGCTCAAACTAAAGATATATATTTAGAGGAAATCCATAGAAGTGCCAGATGAAATCACATGAGAAGGAACTTTACCCCAGGGGAAACTAAGGAGAAGAAAAAAAGTTCTGAGGATCACTGCCTAGAATTCAGAGATATGCTGGAGGATCCCAAAAGACCAGGGAGAAGCAGATGCCCAGGGGACAGTCCTCCTTCTTCACCCAGAGCCACTCTGCCATGATCGACTTTATACAACTAAGGTCTATATGCCAGTGGCTCTGAAAAACATGCTGAAAATGGAATCTAGTTTTCGGAGAAAGTAGGAGAAAGGAATGAACTCTTAAGAGGAATTACTGAAGGGCTAGAGAAGCTAAGAGAAATTTTCACATGAGAAGCAGTTGGCAATGGTGCCACATGCTGAAGGAAGAAGAGTAAAAATAATGACTGAAGTTGGCAATTCTGAGGTCATCAGTAGCCTTTGAGAGAGGGATGGACAAATGGTAAGAGATAAGGTGAGATTGCAAGAGCACGTGTGTGGGTATGGAGGGGCGGGAGGGAGACGAGAACCAGTAAGGGTGTGTTATTTTAAAAGAAGTCTGGCAGTACAAGGAAGATGAGTTTGAAGGGGTGGCACAGTGAAGCAAAGGCTCTTTTAAAATAAGAGACCATACATGAGGCCAGGAACTAAAGAAAATGGGAGCTTAAAGCCTCGAGACCTAGAAGAGCTAGGAAATGTATCAGATCAATTGGAGCCAGCTCCTAGAACCGAGAGGCACAAGTAGCCAAGAGAAGAATTGGTCTTGATACCAAAACTACCCCATTTTACAGATGAGGAAATCAAGGCACAGGGATGTGAAACAACTTGTCCAAAGTCTCGCTGACTCAAGAGCTTATGCCTTTTTCTACCTACCCTTTTCTGCTTCTAGAAATAAGAAAGGATAACATATATGGTACAGAGAACAACAACTTTTTCTACTAAGAAAGAATATGAAACCAAAGGAACCTGAGTTAGCAAACAGCAACAAAATCCGAGCACAAATGTACGTAAGTTCATATGTGTCCAGATAAACTATGGAGGCAGAAAGAGTTTCCAGTGCCAATTGCTGAAGCATGTGATAAACTGTGCGCCATCTGCTTCAGTCCTAGAGAACATTTGTAACCATTTCAAAGATTTAGCTCTGTCTCTCTTCATTTCATCGTCAAATTGGGATTTCTGAAATTGAGAGTCACTCAAGGCCCACTGTGGACCCTTATGGTGGTGGCTGCTGCAGCAGAAGAAATGATAAAGAATTCCTTTGCACAGAGAGAATGAAAGAGTTTAACTGCTGTGAACCAAACGTTATGTACCTCCACATCTGTCTTTCTCTAGGACCAGTCAGGGAAGTCTCAGGGTAAGGAGCAAAAAAATGAAAGAAATAGATCTTTTTTTCCCCATTCTCCATCTAAATGAAAAATGTGAAGAGCAAAAAGTATCTCCTCCCCTCTCTGTATCTGTCAGCACATTTCCAGGAGGCCTGGCCACATCCTGGGCACTGGCTGGCAGGGGAGCAGAGACTGACGCAGCACATTCGTTCACACTGGAGCCCCCGCCTGGGTGGTCTGCTGTTATCCCTTTGATTAAACTCCCAGGCTAGAAGAGCTGGAGTTGCTCCTAGTGATAGCTGGGTCCTGAAATCTCACACTTGCCTGCACGGAGAGAGCTGGCGCTCCCTCTGATTGCCTGCCTCCCACTTCTCACCACTAAGCTGGGCTAATTCATCGCATTCTTCTGTTCACTAGTGGCAAAAAACCACAAAGGGCTACATCTCTTCGGAGCACTACAATCCTTCCCAGCATGGAGTCAGGCAGAGATAGTGAGACTTCACATAAGCTCAGTACACCATTGGCCACCACAGCACTTCTTCTGCCCCCAGCCCAGGTGCAAGATGTTTCTAGAAAACCCTGCTTTCAGGGACATACACATAGATTTCCAAAAGATCTCATCTCCAAAAGATAACCAGCCTCTCTTGGGCCAAGGGAAAGAGTTAAATCTGACCTGCTCTCTGCTTGGAATTTGGAAATTACTTGTTGAATGGTCTTAGTCGAGAACACTTATCTCTTTATATTTCAACTCTACACATGCTTGCAGATGCATTCCTTGCCACTGCTAACATGGCAGGGAAAGTTCGATATTTTTATGTGGTCTAGGTTATAAACAAAGTCAAATCACAGCAGGAGTAGTAGTAACTACACAGGATATAAGCTTCCGTTTTTGCCACACAGATTCCTTAAGAATCTAACTTCAAATGTAAATTCTGAGTCCCTCAACATATTTGTTATCAAATTTTTGGGCTGTCAGAACCCTTTGCTTCTTTGCCTTTGGCTAGGTCACTGTTCCTCATTATCTTCACTAGTGAGCATGGAGGAGAAAGGGATGACGCTGCTCCATCCTCTTCAAGCTACCTGAGTAGTCCAGCTAAAAGGCAAAGCAATAACGTCTCAGGGGATCTCCATCATCCATGAGACAGAGGCCAAGCTCCTTCACAGGGAGGTAAAGCTGTCCCTGAACCAGCCTTGCCTCTCACCCAACTTCATTCCTAGCCAGTCCCTGCTGACTCCCTATCCTGTGACACCCTTGAACAGCCTGTCGTTCATTTCCCCACACACGCATAGGCGAGTTTTTACTCTGGAAACTGTTTTCCTCCTTCTTCTGCCATCTACCTGCCTACCTTTAAGATTCGGTGTAGATACGATCTCTTCCAAGAAGGCTTGTTCAGCTATTTTTCCACTCCCATCCACAAGGCAGGTTTGGGGCCTCTTTTAGCAGTTGTTATTCCCTAGGACTACCTCTGTCACACTATTCCATGCTATTATTACATTATTATCATCTGTTTACATAGCTATCATTACAAGAGAGTAAGTTATTTCATGCTGAGGACTATGTGTTATATCATCCCCAGGCTTAGTACCAAAGCCTGGAAGACTCTTAAGAGCCTAGCAAAATGTTTTTTAATACACACACACACACACACACACACACACACACACAAACACACACACAAAATGGAATAAAAAGTTTTAATAAGCTAAGCAGTTGAAATTATAGGCCAAATATAATGACTTTTCAGAAATAACCAATAACTTCAATTTTCTGTACTCATCTTCCAAAATAGCACAAGCAATTTAAAATTAACTTTCCTTACTTAGTAGAATATCTCTTAACTCTGCCCAGAAAGGCAATTAAAGATGTATCAGAGTTTATGCAATACAATGAAAGCAATGCTCAGAGAAAAATTCATAGCTTTTATATAGTGGGGAAAAAATACCAAGAATGAATGAAAATAAAGTAAGCATCTAATTCAAGGTGGGGAGAAATACTGAAATAGTGGAACAAAGCTAAGGAACGCAGAAAGAAGGAATCAGTGAAGATAAGGTGAGAAAATAATGAATTAGAAAACAATAAAACAGAATGAATAAATATATCCAGAATTAATCTTATTTTTAAAAGGGAAGAAAATATTCATTAAACCTATTAGAAAAAGAAAAAGAAAAGAAAAAGCACAAACACAAAATAAGAATTGAGAATAAGAAAATAGGTAACAGGAAATCAAACACATGTAAAGTGATTACTGGACACAAACTTGTTTCTGATAATAGCTAAGTTTGAGTTTTTAGGACTCAACTTCAGAGAGAAGAGCAGAGCTCTCACCACTTTCTGACTGGAAATCTACCTCTTTCTCGAAAGCTACAGACATTGTATCACTTGACTCAGTGAGTAAGAAACTAAAGGAACTTCCTTTTTAAACAGAACTAGAAAAAAAAAGGAGACTGTTAATACATATACCAGAATCTATACTAAACCATTATAACATGTCATTAGTTATTTATCAGAAAAAGAATAATCAACGACATAATTTTCCAAATTCCAAATTAAGGAATCCCTTTCTCTGAAGGAAAAGGGTTGAATAACCTATAATTGAGGCAACAACAAAGTATGGAGGGAGGGGAAGTAGGGATGGTTAATGGGTACAAAACTATAGTTAGCATGATAAGATCTAGTATTTGATAGCACAACAGGGTGACTACAGTCAATAAATAATTTATCGTACATTTTAAAGTAACTAAGGGTATAACTGGATTGTCTATAATACAAGGAAAGGATAAATGCTTCAGGTGATAGATACCTTTACCCTAATATGATCAACACACACTATATGCCTATATCAAAATATCTTATGCACCCGAGGAGACTGGCCTTGTTGGCTGCTGGGAACTGGGTAAGGCCTGCCACTGCTGGCTTTCCCCCACACTTCCCTGGTGTCCTGTATGATGCAGCAGAGGCAGCCATAATCCCCCTGGGAAACATACTCCATGAGCCTGAGACACACTCCCATTCCCCACAGCAAAAGCCCTATCCAAGAGCTCAGGCACGGCTAACTCTGCCCCAACCTGATGGTCTTTTTCTACCAACCCTGGTAGCTGAAGACAAAAGACATAGTATCTTGGGAGCTCTATGGCCCCTCCCACCACCTGAGAAACTGGAATACTTATCCAGGCAACTTTAGGGCAAGCTTGTATCAGCTGATGCTCTCTTGAAAGCACCACCTCCTGGCTGGAGGCCAAAAAACCACTAGTACAACCAGCATTCAAGCACACCAGGTCACTGAATAAAACTAAAACAAAGGACCCTCACAGAATCCACAGAATTCGCTCCCTTGCTACTTCCACCAGCTCGGATGCTAGTATCCACAGCTGAGAGACCTGAAGATGGATCATATCACAAGACTCTCTGCAGATACTTGCCAGTACCAGCCCAGAGCCCAGTAGCTCTGCTGGGGAGCTAGACCCAGAAGGGCAGTAACAATCACTGCAGTTTGGCTCTCAGGAAGCCCCATCCCCAGGGGAAGAAGGAGAACACCACATCAAGGGACTACCCCATGGGAGAAAAGAATCTGAACAACAGCCCTTGAACCCCAGATCCTCTCTGACATAGGCTACCCAGATGAGAAGGAACCAGAAAAACAATTCTGGTAATATGACAAGGCAAGGTTCTTTAACACCCCCAAAAGATCACACTAGCTCACTGACAATGGATCCAAACAAGCAATCTCTGAGTTGCCAGAAAAATAATTCAAAAGATTGATTATCTAGCTAGTCAAGGAGGCACCAGGGAAAGGTGAAAACCAATTTAAAGAAATTAAAAAAAAAAAAAGTACAAGATACGGACAAAAAAAAAAAAAAAATCTCCAGGGAAACAGAGACCATCCATAAAACACAATCACAACTTCTGGAAATAAAAGATATACCTAAAGAAATGCAAATTACCCTGGAAAGTTTCAACAACAGAATAAAAAAAGTAGAAAAGTAGAAGAAAGAACTTCAGAGCTTGAAGACAAAGCTTTCAAATTAACCCAATTCAACAATGACCAAAAAAAAAAAAAAAAAAAGAAAGAAAAAAAAAAGAAAAAAGAATCGCCCAAGATAAACAAAGCCTCCAAGACGTTTGGGATTATATTAAACAACCAAACCTAAGAATAATTGCTGTTCCCAAGGAAGAAGAGTTTCCTAATCTAAAAGTTAGGAAAACGTATTTGGGGGAATAATAGAGGCGTACTTCCCTGCCCTTGCTAGAGACCTAGACACTAAAATAGGAGAAGCTTAAAGAACACTGGGAAATTCATTGCAAAAAGATCATCACTTAGTCACGTAGTGATCAGGTTATCTAAAGTCAAGACATAGGAAAGAATCTTAAGATCTTTGAGGCAAAAGCATTAGGTAACATATAAAGGAAAACATACTAGATTAACAGCAGATTTCTCTGCAGAAACTCTAAAAGCTAGAAGGGAATGGGGTCCTATGTTTAGCCTCCTTAAACAAAACAATTATCAGCCACAAATCTTGTATCCAGTGAAACTAAGCTTCATAAATGAAGGAAAGATAAAGCCTTTTTCAGACAAACAAATGCTGAGAGAAATAGCCACTACCAAGCCAGCACTACATGAACTGCTAAAGAAAGTTCTAAATCTTGAAATAAAACCTCAAAATACACCTAAATAGAACCTCCATAAAGCATAAATCCTACAGGGCCTATAAAACAATAACACAATGCAAAAAAACACAAGGTATTCTGGCAACAACTAGAATGATGAACAAAATGGTACCTCACATCTCAATAATAATGTTGACTGTAAATGGCCTAAATGCTCCACTTAAAAAATACAAAATGGCAGAATAGATAAGAATTCACCAACCAAGTATCTGCTGTCTTCAATAAACTCACCTAATACATAACTTCAAGAAACTCACCTAACACATAAACTCACATAAACTTAAGATAAAGGGGTGAAACATATTCCATGCAAATGGACACAAAAAGTGAGCAGGAGTAGCTAATCTTATATCAGACAAACCAAATTTTAGAGCAATAATAGTTTAAAAAGACAATGAAGGATATTAGATAATGATAAAAGGACTAGTCCAACAGGAAAATACCACACTCCTAAATATATATGCACCTAACACTGGAGCTCCCAAACTTATAAAACAACTACTACTAGACCTAAGAAATGCGATAGACAACAACACAAAATAGTGGGAAACTTCAATACCCCACTGACAGCACTAGACAGGTCATCAACATGGAAAGTTAACAAAGAGACAATGAACATAAACTATACCCTAGAACAAATGGAGTTAACAGATATTTACAGAACAGTTTACCCAACAACTGCAGAATAGATATTCGATTCATCAGGATATGAAATATTCTCCAAGATAGACCATATGACAGGCCACAAAACAAGTCTCAACAAATTTAAGAAAATCAAAATTGTATCAAGTACTCTCTCAGACCACGGTGGAATAAAATTGGAAATCACCTCCAAAAGGAATTCTCAACATATGCAAGTACATGGAAATTACACAATCTGTTCCTGAATGATCACCGGGTCAACAATGAAATCAATATGGAGATGTAAAAATTCCTTGAGATGAATGATAATAGTGACACAACCTATCAAAGCATCTGGGATACAGCAAAAGTGGTGATAAGAGGAAAGTTCATAGTTTAAATGCCTACATCAAAAAATCTGAAAGAGTACAAATAGACAATCTAAGGTCACATCTCAGAGAACCAGAGAAACAAGAACAAACCAAACTGAAACCCCATAGAAGCAATAACAAAGATCAGAGTATAACTAAATAAAACGGAAACAAACAAACAAAAAACCCAATATAAAAGATAAATGAAACAAAAATCTGGTTCTTTGAAAAAATAAAAAAAAATTGATAGACCATTAACGAGATGAACCAAGAAAAGAAGAGAGAAGATCCAAATAAGCTCAATTAGAAACGAAACGGGAGGTATTACAACCAATACCACAGAAATACAAACGATCACTCAAGGTTACTATGAATAGCTTCACATGCACAAACTAGAAAACCTAGAGGAGATGGATTCCTCAAAATATACAACCCTTCTAGATTAAACAAGGAAGAAATAGAAACTTTGAACAGGTAACAACAAGCAGCAAGACTGAAATAGTAATTTTAAAATTGCCAACAGAAAAAATCTGGGACCAGATGGATTCACAGCTGAATTCTATCAGGCATTCAAGAAGAAATGAGACAAATCCTATTGAAACTATTCCAAAAGACAGACAAAGAGAAACTCCTCCCAAAATAATTCTATAAAGCCAGTATCATCCTAATATCAAAATCAGGAAAGGGCATTAACAAGAAAAATACCGACCAACATCTCTTGAACACAGATGCAAAAATCCCCAACAAATTACTAGGTTGGTGCACAAGTAATTGCGGTTTCTATCACTAACTTAATCCAACAGCTTATCAAAAAGATAATCTACCATAATCAAGTGGGCTTCATACCAGGGATTCAGGAATGTTTTAACATATGCAAGCCAATAAATGTGATACATCACATAAACAGAATCAAAGACACAAAACACATGGCCATCTCAATAGACACAGAAAAAGCATTTGACAAAATCCAGCATCCCTTCATGATTAAAACCCTCAGCAAAACTGGCATAAAATGGACACAACTTACGGTAATGAAAGCCATCTATGACAAAACCACAGTCAACACTCTACCAAATGAGGAAAAGTTGAATGTATTCCTCTTGGAAACCGGGACAAGACAAGAATGCCCACTTCACTACTTCTATTCAACATAATTCTGGAAGTCCTAGGCCAAAGCAATCAGACAGGAGAAATAAAAGGCATTCAAATCAGTAAAGAGGAAGTCAAACTGTTGCTGTTTGCCAATGATATGATCACATACTTAGAAAACCATAAAGACTCATCCAAAAGGCT
The DNA here is from genome assembly GCF_048565385.1 of Saimiri boliviensis. Lineage (NCBI taxonomy): Eukaryota > Metazoa > Chordata > Mammalia > Primates > Cebidae > Saimiri > Saimiri boliviensis. The sequence goes on from NC_133450.1 coordinate 27,912,296, forward strand.
CCTAGATCTAATAAATAAATTCAGTAAAGTTTCAGGATACAAAATCAGTTACACAAATCAGTAGCACTGCTATACACCAACAGCCACCAAGCTGAGAATCAAATAAAGAATTCAACCCCTTTTACAACAGCTGCAAAAAAAAAAAAAATAAATAAAATCAAATACTTAGGAATATACCTAACCAAGGACATGAAAGACCTCTACAAGGAAAACTACAAAACACTGCTGAAAGAAATCACAGATGACACAAACAACTGAAAACACATCCCATGCTCATGGATGGGTAGAATCAACATTGTGAAAATGACCACACTGCCAAAATCAATCTACAAATTCAATGCAATTTAATACCATTATCATTCTTCACGGAACTAGAAAAAACAATCCTGAAATTCACATGGAACCAAAAAAGAGCCTGCACGGCCAAAACAAAACTAAGGAAAAAGAACAAATATAGAGGCATCACATTACCCAAATTCAAACTATACTACAAGAATACAGTCACCAAAACAGCATGGCATTGGCATAAAAATAGGTACATAGACCAATAGAACAGAATAGAGAATCCAGAAATAAAGCCAGATACTTCTAGCTAACTGATCTTCAACAAAGCAAATAAAAACATAACCTGGAGAAAAGATACTCTATTCAACAAATGGTGCTGGGATAACTGGCAAGCCACATGTAGAAGAATGACACTGGACTCTCATCTCTCACCTTATACAACTCAAGACAGATGAAAAAAATCAACTCAAGACAGATGAAAGACTTAAATCTTAGACCTGAAACCACAAAAATTCTGGAAGATAACATCAGAAAAACTCTTCTAGACATTGGCTTAGGCAAAGACTATATGACCAAGAACCCAAAAGCAAATGCAACAAAAACAAAGACAAATAGGCGGAATTTAATTAAACAAAAAAGCTTCTGCACAGCAAAATAAATAATCAGCAGAGTAAACAGAAAACCCACACAATGGGAGAAAATCTTCACAAACTATGCATCTGACAAAGGACTAACAGCCAGAATCTATAAGGAACTCAAACAAGTCAGCAAGAAACAAAACAATCCCTTCAAAAAGTCTAAGGACATGAATAGACGGTTCTCAAAAGAAGATATACAAATGGCCAACAAACATATGAAAAAATGTTCAACGTCACTAATTATCAGGGAAATGCAAATCAAAACCACAATTCCGGCAATATGTACCTTACTCCTGCAAGTATGGCCATAATTAAAAAATTAAAAAATAATAGATGTTGGCATGAAAGTGGTGAAAAGAGAACACTTTTACACTGTTGGTGGGAGTGTAAACTAGTACAACCACTATGGAAAACAGTATGGAGATTCTTTAAAGAACTAAAAGTAGATCTACCATTTGATCCAGTAATCCCACTACTAGGTATCTACCTGGAGGAAAAAAAAGTCATTATATGAAAAAGATACTTGCACATGCAATTTATAGCAGCACAATTTGCAACCTGAGTTGCATCAATGAATAGATAAAGAAAATGTAGTGTGTATATACATACACCATGGAATACTACTCAGCCATAAAAAGGAACAAAATAATGGTATTTGCAGCAACCCGGATGGAGTTGGAGACCATTACTCTAAGTGAAGTAACTCAGGACGGAAAACCAAACATCATGTGTTCTCACCTATAAGTAGGAGCTAAGCTATGAGGACATAAAGGTATAAGAATGAGATAATGGACTTTGCGGACTTGGGGAGAAGGGTGGGAGGAGGGTAAGGAATAAAAGACTGCTCATTGGGTACAGTGTACACTACTCAGGTGACAGGTGCACCCAAATCTTGCAAATCACCACTAAAGAGCTTATCCATGTAACCAAACACTACCAGTTCCCCAAAAAACCTTCTCAAATTAAAAAAAAAATCCTATGTACCCCATAAATACATGTACCTACTATGTTCCCACAATGATATCTGAAAAACTACTAAACAGTACACTTTATCTAAATACTTGTTTCTAACCAAATTAGAAGCCATTTTATTACTGAAAGCCTTTTATAGTTGAAATAACAGTATTTTCTACATATATTGCATTTAGAGGTTTTGCATACTAGCCTCATGACCCTGTAGTATTTTCCTCATCAACCACTGAAGACCCTGAGGTTAAGAGACGTTGAGTGAACTACTCAAGATCACACAGCTAGTCAGTGGCAGAAGAGTGTCGTGAGCTGCCCAAGATCATGCAGGAATCAGTGTCAGAAAAACAAGAAAATGAACTGCTCAAGATCACACAGGAGTCAGTGGCAAGTCTCTGGATGGCTAATCCAGCTCTTTCTCCGTTACTCCAACATGCTTATTACATCCTACAGCACTTCCCTCAGTACAGTACCAAGCACTGACCACCCCGTTACCAAGACTCTAAAAGTTAACACTGACATCTAATGGCAAGTTCAGATTCCTACGAACCAGAGTCTGATGGACTTTTAATTCACGGGTGCTGGATTTCTTTATAGATGAAAAAAAATGAACCAAAAGGGGATGACTTCCTAGTCAGGATACAGTCACCTTGGATTCCTACATGATTAGAATCTTTTCACTTTGTAGGCTTTGCAGTTTAGCAAATGATAGGAGTTAGAAACAGGTAAACACTCATATTGCCTATGTTTTTGGGTTTTTGTTCTTCACTACAATCACAAAATCTCAATGTCTTGGTGCTTCTAGCTATCCATTTATAAACTGAAAACATATATTCTAGTTAGTGACCCAATGATAAAAGTGTAGCAGATCAGAGGCCTTTCCCATCTTATAGCCACTGAATTTGAAAATTTCTTCCCATTATACCTTGATATGCTATTCCCTCTTCCCATCATTCTATCACTAAAGTCCATCCAACTCCCTTCAAGAACCAGCACTGTTCTTGTAACATTCTTTGCTTTCTATTTCACATTAGGCCTTCTTCTTTACTCCCTTCAAACAACTAAAGATTTGAGAAAGAAAATAATGACTGCTTCACACGCTGGGAAGAGGCTGAAGTAAAACTAAGTCCATGAGAGGCTTAGCTTTAGTTTTGGTCCTAAATTTTATACAGAGAAGTAGGGTACCACCAGGGAGCAGTGTGTTGCCTACTTTTAGCATATACTTAATTTTCAGCTTCATTTTTTTCTAGACTTGATTATCACTATAGAGTTACTACCAGTTAAGGAATATGGCACATTAGCAACATAGCAAAATGGAACTGTGGAGTTAAATTATGATAACTCTTTGGAGGACTTTGATGCCATTACGCATTAAGGAATAAGAAAGAGACATGGCTTTCCCTTCAATTAAACACCACAGGGACAACCAGCAAGAAGAAAAAGAGAATTCACAAAGCTCTTGAAAGTGCCATCTACCTTCATTATGCTGCAAGCTTGTTAATATCTATATAAAATAAGGATAATATCCTGTTATTTATTTCTAGCCATCCAGCTTGCTGAATGACCTTGTTCACATCACTTCTTTCAGCCTCAGGTTCCCCCATCTGTGAAATGGGGAGAATTATATTGTAATGGATAAGGGTATAATAAAATATGAAATGAATCAGTTACCCATAAAACATTCTGAGAGCATAAAATAAAAGGCAGTACAGAAAAAAAAAATTTAAGTGTAATGTTATAAAATTCTGGTAAAAAGATTTGTAAGACTAGAACTCACTAGAAAATTTTACCAAAGAAAAGAAGTTATTTTTAAAGATCCTTTAAAATTGTATTTACAGAAGAATATTCAATTATGTTTATCCATGAAATAGGTACATCATAGCTAATAGGAGACTTACTTCACAATGCCTGTAACAGAAAGTTATTTTCTTTAAAATTGAAGAGGAACAACCTGGTTCTTTGGCCTGAAACCACAATTAATAATACTCATTTAAAAGGTGTCAGTATATGGGAATAGTAAAGACAGGAAAGGACAAAGTACGCTTCATTAATTCCATCCTCAGGTCCAAAGAGCTCTTGGGCACTCCAGACCATCTGTACCTGTTGGGTGAGGAGGTTGATGTGGCTGGATGGAGAATACTGCCTCGCTGCCTGCTTCTCAGCAAGTCGCTGAAGTTCAGCTGTCACCATACTTTGGTTGTACCGTTTGTTATATAAAGAAGCATCTTCTCCCTCTTTTTGTGTTTTGGCTATTCCTGTATGATGCTTGTTTAGATAGCACGATCCTGCTAAAACAAAGAAAAGTTTTCACTCACTTAGGAAAAAAGTCCTGAAAAAATTAGGATAATGACAGAAATCTCAGGTCAACAGACACTTTACTGAACCCTAGGGATCTTTAATAATATAGGAGTAATAAACTATCTTCAAATGATCACAAAAATAAATGCTTATCATAACCTAGAAACTCTTCCTATTACCAAACTGCCACATGCATTATTTATTAATGTGTTTTTGCTTATAGTGAAAGCTTCACAAAAAAAGATTTTCATTACATGTAGTGGGGAATAACAATCCTAGAATTTACTAATCTTACTGAATATAAAACATATCTTTGAAACTCGTTATAATTCTTGTTTTTCTTGTTATGTAACTGTACTTGTCAACAGTCTGTCGCACCCACTGTCAAATCATCCACAATACTTAAAAAGCTCAAAAAAAGAAAAAGGGATAAAAGTAAAATCGAGTATACTGAGAAAAACAACAATAATCTTATATTTTCAAATGACTTATTTCCCTTTCAGATACAAATTTTCTTCTTTCAACTGTAAAATCAGAGCATTCTATTATTTAACCACTAAAATTCTGGCAAAAAAGAAATTATTTAATATAAAATCATGACTGAGCTGAGCACAGTGGCTCATGCTTGTAGTCCAGCTTCTTGGGAGGCTGAGGCAGGAGGATTGCTTAAACCCAGGAGTTCAAGGTTACAGTGAGCTATGATCATGCCACAGCACTCCAGCCTGTGTGACAAAATGAGAATCTGTCTCTAAAAATAAAATGAAAATTTGCTTTTCCTGATTGTAAAAGTCACATCCCTTTAAAAAAAATTTTTTTAACTCAGAAAAGTAGAAATGATATAACGTATTTCCTTTTTTTTTAAAATTAACGCTAACAACGATCATTCTGTATATACAACTGATTTTCTAAACCTGTAACTTTTTTATGTTTACTATATTATATAGTACATATAAAATACTTATAACAGCTGTATATAGTTATAAGAATACTGTAATAGACACCTATGAACTTACTACTTAATCTAGGAACTACATTATCGACAATAGCACTAACCTATATGGTTGTTCCTCCCCATTCCTAAGCTCCCTTTATCATTCTTTTTTTAAAAATAGTTTTATCAAATATATTTGTGTGTACATGCATATACAAACCAAATACCAGATAGTTTTTCTTGGTTTTGATATCTACAAAAATGGTATTCTACTACAGACATTTCCTGGGATTTGCTATTCATCACTACTCTTCCAAGATTCACCCTTGTTAAATATAGCTGAAAGTCATTCATTTTCCTTGCTGTCTAGCATTCCATTTTGTAAATACATCACAAATTATGTTTCTGTTTCCCTATCGATGGATATTGCGGTTATTTCAAGCATATTGCTATTACAAACAACGCAGCCATAAATACTCTTGCATACATCTGCTGGTGCACATATGGAAGAACTCCTCTTGCATATGCACAGGAGGAGAATTGTTGGGTCTCAAAATATGTAAAATTGTCGAGTTTATGTAGTAATACCAAAGTGGTACTTTTATACTCCAACAAACAAAATTTAAAAATTCAAGAGTCAAAAAAGAAATCACAACAGATATCAGAAAATATTTATGAACTGACCAGCTTCTTTCAGTCCCTACCCTTCTCTTGGAAAGGATCAAAAGGGAGGGTTTTGAAAAAGTTTTTATGATAACATAGCCACTGGAGACACTGATCTTACTGAATTTCTTCCATGGGGAAAACCAGTTCAAACCAGAATATTACTGATCATTATTATCACTGATTTTAGAAAATTAAATCACAAGAACAATAATCACCCAGAATTAGTAGAGATATATACATATGCATATACTTGTATTTATGACGTTAAAGTAGACCATTTAATATCTCTGATTCAAGCTGCATATTACAATGTTTCATTTGAAATCAGGTATTAAGAAATATAGAGTGTTTATAAAACATGTCTTAGCTGCAACTCACCTTAACATAGCTATTACTAGTGTTTAAATCTTGACTGATGTTAAGATACTCCCCAAATTGATCCACAGATAATAATCCTATCAAAATCCCATCTGCCTTTTCTTGAGGAAATTGACAAGCTGATCCTAAAATTCATATGAAAATGCAAAGGATCCAGAACAGCCTAAACAATCTTGAAAAAGAAGAGTGAAGTTGGAACAATCATCCTTGGTGATTTCAAAACTTACTATATTACTGCAGCAATCAAGACAACGTGATAGTGGCATAAGGGCAGACACCCAGATCAATGGAATAAAACTGAGGCCCTAAAAATGAACCCTTACACATTTAATTAACTAATTTTTTAGAAGAGCGCCAAAACAATCCCATGGAAAAACAATACTCGTTTCAACAAATGATGCTGATATAACTGAATATTCACATGCAAAAGAATGAAGTTAAGACTCCTACTTCACACCATACAGAAAAATTAACTCAGAATGGACAAAAGACCTAAATATACAAGCCTAAACTATAAAACATAGGAGGGGCTGGGCATGGTGGCTCACACCAGTAATCCCAGCACTCTGAGAGAATGAGGCGGGCAGATCATGAGGTCAAGAGATGGAGACCATCCTGGCCAACATGGTAAAAACCCGTCTCTACTAAAACTACAAAAATTAGCTGGGTGTCGTGGCACGTGCCTGTAGTCCCAGATGCTCGGGAGGCTGAGCCAAGAGAATCACTTGAACCCGGGAGGTGGAGGTTGCAGTGAGCTGAGATCGCGCCACTGTACTCCAGCCTGGTGACAGAGCGAGCCTCCGTCTCAAAAAGCAAAACAAAACACACAAAGAAGTCTCTGTGACATGGGATTAGGCAATAGTTTCCAGATACGATACCGAAAGCACAAGTGACAATAGAAAAAAAAAAAAACAAACAGATAAGCTGGACATCATTAAAATCTAAAACTTCTGTGCTTCAAGAAAGTCAAAAGACAACCATCAAATAGGGAAAAAATATTTCTAAATCATATCTGACAAGGGGCTTTTCTCTAGAGTATATAAAGAACATTTACACTCAACAATAAAAAGGAAAACATACCAATTTTTTAAATGGTAAAGAATTTAAACAGACATTCCTCCAAAGAAAATATACAAATACCCAATGAGCAAATGAAAAGATATACAACATCATTAGCCATCAGAGAAATGCAAATCATAACCACAAAAAAGATACTATTTCATACCCATTAGGATGTGAAAATCAAAAACAGAGACAACTCATAGAATTGGCAAGGACGTGGAGAAATTGGAACCCTCAAATACTGCTGGTAGTAAAAGGGCACAGCCACTTTGAAAAACAGTTTACAAGTTCCTCAAAAAGACGAAATACCAAAAGTTATCATATGACCCAACAATTCCACTCCACAATATACTCAAAAGAAATAAAAACATATGTCCACACAAAAACTTAACAAATGTTCATAGCAGCATTATTCATAATGGCCAAAAGGTATAATAAACACATCAAATGCCCAACAATTAATGGCTAAACAAATTGTGGCATACCCATACAATGGAACATTATTCAGCCATAAAGGGAATGAAGTTCATGCCATACCATGGATGAACCTGAAAAACGTTATGCTAAGTGAAAGCAGCCATTCTCAAAAGACCACCTATTATATGATTTGACTTATATAAAATGCCCAGAATAGACAAATCTGTAGAAATAGAAAGTAGATCAGTGGTTGCCAGGGACTGGGGCAGGAAGAAATAGTGACTGCTAACAGGTATAGAGTTTCTTTTGGAGATGATGAAAGCACTCTAAAATTAGATAGTGGTGTTGATTGCATAAGTCTGTGAATATACAAAAAATTGAACTGTAGACTTTAAAAGTGTGAATTTGATGGAACATAAATTATACCTCAGTAAAGCTGTTATTAAAAAATGGAGGACAAATTTGACTGATAATATGAGTATATTTTAGTTAAAATTATATATCCTATTCTATGAATTCTTTGGTTATTTATTCAGGTCATTCTTCACTTAAAAACTAACTTGTCTGATGTTGGGAGTAACTATTTGAATCAGAAATGCTTATAGCATACTTATAGTTCAATGGTACCTGTGATAGGCAATCTCTTGACTAGGCTGTAAGCTCCTAGTGAATAGAAGCTTTGTCAGATTCATCTCTTTATCTCCAGTACCTAAAAAAAGTCCTGTTTCATTTTGTACCAATGAATGCATGCTACTGGATGCAACGCAAGAGTCTTCCTTAGTCACATCAGAACAATGCAGAGTGTGCCATTTCCCAAAGGAAAAAAAAAAAAGGGCAAAGAAAAGCGATGACATTCTTTCTTTCTTGGAGGTAGGGAGGAGCTCACACTGTGGACAGTCTTTCGTTCTCTCACTCACCTGCCTTTGCTGAAGAGGGACGAGACAGTTTCTGGCTATAGATGTGGGCAGCACTTTGGAAAGAGGAAAAGGGGCCAATGGTGTAACTTCCTGATCGACAGCGTGGCAGGCCAGCAGGGCTTGGGATGTTGTGTGTCCCAGGATGGAGGGAGGGAGAAGCACTGTCAGAGACCGTGTTCAGTAAAATTGTTGGCTGGGGAGGCATGCTAGGGATAGCTGAAGGAATTTGAGATAAAGAAGAATGGTGGCCAGGCCCTGGAGAGAGGTCAGAATTCCCAGAGGTGTTGGGAATTTTCTGCAGAGTAGCAGCAGGACCAGAGAAAGTAGAGGAAGAATTGGTATAAACTAATTTAGCCTCTTTTTCTGCTGAAGTGGTAAATCCTATTAAAAACAAAACAAGACAAGACATCATTTTAGGAAAAATGGACATACAATCTCTATAAAACATAAATATTTTTAAAACGTAAACATCACAATCATATTGGCATGAAACAGAAATCATGAAAAACACAGACTTTAATGAGTATTCATCATAAACTTAATGATTTTTGCCTATCGGAAATGACCTGAAAACAGAAATAGGAATTGACTTGTAGTTCTTTCTAAAAGCTGGAGTTGGGACAGCCACTATGAAAAAGAGCAGGCATGTTTCACACACGTTAGGACATCAAGACAAAGTCTCCAGTAGCAACAGCTAATTCCTCTCACTCTTCTTTTTACCCTTCTAGACTTAAGAAAATGAAGAAGTCTTTGGAAGGAAAATAGTTTATCGATAAGTAAGAGAAAATTCTAAGGGAAAAGGGAGAACAAAGAAAAATAATTTCTTTGGGGTAATGTTTCATGCTCTAGAAATAATTAATATCTGATGACTTTTCGTTTTTTAGGGAATTATCAGAGAGCAGCAGATCTAGGTAGCTTTGAAATCACTCACGAGATAATTTATCAGAATGAATTTCTGTTGTCTGTTGCTGCTTAGGCGGCTTTATTTTCACTTCTTCCATTATTGTCTCAGGGTGATCTGAAATAAGAAATAGAACTTAAAACTCTCTTATAATCAACTGCAAGTCCATTGTTCCGTACATCATTTTATTTCCAAAAATATAACACAACTTCTAATCAATGCTGGAAAACATGGCATGTCTCACCACACTTTTCCAAGGATGAACACACCCACAGCCCTATGGAGTCAGCAACCAATTAAATGTTTCTCAGCTATACCCAATCCCAGCTATAGTTAGCTGAACCAGAAAAAGGTACCCAAACCCAGGGCAGCCATTCATGGACAGCCAACAAGCTAGGGCATATCTGGGAGAAAAAAATATTAAGGGCCATCAGATGCTTATGCCAGGAATTCAGACTGAGGGTTCTAAGAGACCAAGTTGGTTGGCAGTAGCTCCTGGAGCCAAGAAGTCGTAATATGTATGGGGCAGTGAAGCTACCCCCACACAGCAAGAGCAGTCCCACTATTCATTGGCATAATGCCTGGATACTGCGATGGCTCTGTATCTTAAACTCCTCAGTTTTATGGGAGATAGGTTGATCAGTATATTCAATAATAGTATCATTCTAAAAGATTTTGACTCTAATACCTAATTTTTTCTTCACAACAGAGTTTTGAAACAGAATAACCAGAGCAAATCATATATAAAAGTATTCCAAAATCATGTCAAGGGCTAGAATCATACAAAAACTTAAGAAAGGCCAATTTTATGGATCATCTTTCAGAGTGAAAGAATAAAGACATAAGAATTTTCTCCCCTCCATTGCCAACAGCAGTGGTCACACTGTCACACGCTTGTTGGTTCATGTTTGAAATGAACCCAGACACCATACTATCAAATGTCATAATGTTGTTTCCTTGACTGAAGCCTTCCCACTGCCCCCTAGTTATCCTTAATAGATTTAGACAGATGTAGATCTTATGTAAAGATAGTCCTTAAAACACACACTCTAGAATTTTGAATGACCTTTCAGTGCAAAAGATGCTGCCACTACATGCTGTTAGAGCTTCCACATTACAGCCAGGGGAGAAACTGTTAGATGAACTTCCATCTAGGCCCCCACCTCCCTGAATTAGCATGCTTTTCTCTATCCCAACCTTATTATAAGAATTCCTTTTTCTCCCTTAGCCAATACTCTCGTAGGAGCTTTTCAGAGCTTCTGCCAGCTTTCTTCTTATATTCACTCACCTGACTTTATCTACCAGACAATAAACTTTATAAAGTTAAAGACTGCGACAGTCCTGGTCATTATATCCCTAGCAACCATGAACGTGCCTAACACATAACAGGCCGCTAAGTAAAAAAAATAAGTATAGAAGGAATGAATGAACAGGTGAATGAAGTCAGAAAAACTCAAAGAAAAGGGTTGGATTCAGGACTTCCAGTAATGCAATAATTCAATTATACAGTGAGTTAAATAGGTTTATGTGGATTAGCCTATGAATCAAATCAGTTTTTAAAACATTAACACTGTTTCTTTGGGAAAATTCACTCCACATTTTAAATGACTAATCTTTCTGGTTATTTCCACATTAGATTATCATAGCATTAAGAGCAGGGAAGAAATCTCCATCTTTGAGTCTAGTGCTTAGCACACTGAAAAAATCAGTGGATTGATTACCTATGCCTTAGGCTTCCATTTAGGTTTTAAGTTAATTTTATATTTAAAGCACAGAGCTTTGTTTATAACAGTATGTCACTGCTATATTTTTTTTTATCTTGGTGATGTGAGCTAGACAGCATGTCCATATTCAATTACAAAATCCCCAACTATGGAATTCCCCAGCAGTAAGAAGTTTTAGAAACATATGGGGGCATTCTGGATTATCACAATGGCTGAGGGAAGCTAATGTCATGACAGGGTTGGAACCAAGTATATCAGACACCAGGTACGGAACAGCCCCACACAACAAAGAATTAACCCGCTCCAAACGTCAATGATGTTATGATAGAGAAAGTAACAAACTTGACAAGAGTGAGAAATAATCATTAAGAGAGACAGAAAGGTAGATTAAGAGCACAAACTTTGAGTCAGGCAGACTATGGATCAAATTCCTTGTCCCTGCATAATAAAGAATAAGCTTGGGCAAGTTCCTCAGTCTCTTTTAGCTTATTTTCTAATTTGTAAAGAGGTTTTGTAAAAGTGCCCACTCTGCGTGGTTTTGGAAAGTAAAAAATAAGACCATGTCCAGCAGACAGTAAGATAGGTGTTCACTAAATACCAGCTATTAGTAGCTTTTCTTGAAAAGCTCTCTGCTGTTAATTATTATAAAAAAAAAAAATCAGACCACGGCCCTCTTCTGCTTTTAGGACAGAAAGTAATATCCCCCATGCTCTACCCACTCCCCACGTTGCAAAGTCTCACTACCTTGGAGACTATTAGTGCTTAGCCAATACATGATTCCTCATTCTCCTTTGCAGTTCTCATTTCTTCACTTGTTCCTCTTATTTTTCATTAAGTAACCAGCATACTTACCACCTTTTGCCCCACTATCAGAATAACTGTTGTTATTCTTAGAACTTTTAGAGTGAGTCCCCAGGAAGACACTGGCAGATTTGTTCTTTTGGGTATAAAAAGTCAACACCTCCTCCAGTTCAGCCTCACTGAAATGAGGAGAAAAAGTATGGTCAGACAGGAAGCTATTCTGGAAAATCTTTCCACCAGATTTTATTATGGAAACAGAGCAAGCTGGAAAAGGGGAAAAATAAAAAGCGCAAGCTGAAAATTCCCTATTAATAGGTGGCTAAAATGAAATATAAATGAAAGCAATCTAAAAAATGTAAAGCATAAGGCTTTATTCATTTTATTCATCCCACAGTAAATTTTCTAGATCTGCACTGTCTAATACGGTAGCCACTAGTCAGTCACATGTGACTATGTAAATTCAAATTAAATTAAAGATTTTTTTCCCATAGTTATACTAGCCACATTTCAAGGGTTCAGCAGTCACCCATAAAATGTTCTATTGGACAGCCATGTTCTGGAACAGGTGGCAACCAACTCACACTGTGGGCTAAACCTGACCAGTGACTTGTTTTCATGGCCCCTAGCTAAGAATTTAAAAAATATTTTTAAAGAAGGATATGCAAAAAAAAAAAAAGTTCGTCCAGCTCACTTCTAGATAACTGAAGTATCTTCACTTAAAGAGTCACTTATTATCGCTTCTCGGCCTTTTGGCTAAGATCAAGTGTAAAGAGTCATTTATTTTCATTCTTTATGTCAGAAACAAGGAAATCTACCAATAACCACAGAATTTCCTAACCATCTATGTAATTCAGGAGACTAAACTAGATCATCTCTAACTCACTTCAAATTACTGAAATTATATGCTCTTTATGAACAGCCACAAAATAGAAACTATAAGAAAACAGATGACGGGCTAGTGGATTCTTCTAGTGAACATGTCGCGCATGGACTTTTGCATCTGTGGCTTCTCAATGGCCTTTTCCTTTTCTTTTCATTCAGCTTGGCTACGTTCTAGATAAGCGGCTATTAAGTGAAGCATGCCTATATTATCACAGAGAACCTATATCCAATCTTCAAAAAACACACTCTAACTGGAACCTAGAAACCACCATTATGAATCTCAGCATAGACCCCAAAGTCTCCAAAGTAGCTAAATGCCCAAGATAAGTCTCTCAAGTAACTATCAAAGATTTACAGCTGAGGTTGCAAACAGGCAGCTACCTCTGCCTGTCAGTGTCTTATTTGGCCCTTCACAGAATACTGAAAGGCAAAGGTTATGGTTGGTCAAAATACAAGCTGCTTTATATCTGTCTTATCGTCTGCCCACTTCCTAATTTATGTTTTCCTGCCTGACTCTTGCAGGTATTTGAATTTACCAGCCCTGGAAAGTATCCATGTATTAAAACCAAACTTAATAAAAGAACTGACGCTACCACATATTTCCCAATAATCAATGCCTAATCGACAATCAGAAGTAATTACGTTCCAAAGCATTTTATCTCCAAATCTATACAATTAGTTGAGTATGTATAATTCATTTTTAGTATCCAGTTAGACTTTCTTGGGAAATAGCACCTTTTTAAAGGTTAGGGGTTTTTTTCTTCTTTTTTTTTAACTATATATTTTAGGGATTTTGAAGATCCTTAGGGTAAACCAGAAATTAATCTTTTAGCTTTAAAAAGTAGAGCTATTTTCTGAACAAAATCTGTTTTATTTTTTTCCTTTTCTGTTTTTATAATATTGATGAGAGAAACTGTTTCTATACCTGTTTTATAAATCATATTACTTAAAACTCAAAAATGTCAACAAATAACATCATACAATTATGAACACCTACAAAATGATATACTTGTTTGCTGTAAAGCACTTGATAGTGAGGTCTATAAAAAGTATTAAACAAAGATCAAAGTATGTTGGTGATTGATAAGCCCCTACCCCTACCTCATTTTATTTCACAAATCAACATAGGGTAGATTTTCTACTGATTTTCTCCCTATTTGTGACTTTGACAGTTGAAACCTAAGTAATGGGGCTTACTGTTGCTTTATCCTATTTTATTTTAATGGTTTTGCACATCTCTCTATTTAGAAAAAAAACTTACACTTCCAGTGTAAGTTTTACAAGATTTAAAATTAAGTGTCTTTGTCATCTCTTCCTTTGTAAGCCAACATAAATGGACAAAATGGCCCGGCTGACTTTTATCAAGACAGATGAATATTGAGATTTTTCATTCAGAAAGGCTAGTCCTAAGCATGAAGAACTTGTTTTATTTTATATAAATTAGGTGTAACCCTCACAGAGTTGAGAAATTCAAATTCCTCAACCTATTCAATGTAGGCAAAATGTGGTCATTTCTACTCCATGAGTAGGTCAGGGATAAATTCAGACCCAGTAAACATGAGACGCCTTGGCCAGGCACAGTGACTCATGCCTGTAATCCCAGAACTTTGGGAGGCCAAGGTAGGCAGATCATGAGGTCAAGAGATTGAGGCCATCCTGGCCAATATGGTGAAACCCCATCTCTACTAAAAAATACAAAAATTAGCTGGGTGTGGTGGCGTGTGACTGTAGCCCCAGCTACCCAGGAGGCTGAGGCAGGAGAATCGCTTGGACCCAGGAGGCAGAGGTTGCAGTGAGGCGAGATGGTGCCACTGTACTCCAGCCTGGTGATAGAGCGAGACTCCATCTCAAAAAAAAAAAAAAAAAGTGAGATGCCTCTAACTTCAGCTTTCCAAAGGTCTCTCTTGTCACTTCGAGTGATGTGTACTGTCTAGAACTACAGACCTGATACCCAGCAGTACCTGATACCCAGCAGTAATGTTTTGATAACGGAAGCCATGAAAACAACAACATAATTGGCTAAGATATGGAAAGGCCAAGCCTATAAAGTTTTTTCTCCTTCTGAGAATGATTTTTTTCATCCTTTAGAGACAGGGTCTCACTATGTTGCCCAAGTTGGCCTTGAACTCCTGGGTTCAAGCAATCCTCCTGCCTCAGGCTCCCAAGTAACTGGGACTAAAAGGGTGTGTTACTGTGCCCGGCTTTAAGAGTGATTTCATTCCCATCCATGTGTCAGAAACAAGGGAATGCTGAGTATTCAATGAGCAGTGTGGAAGGTAGAATAAGATAGTTTTTATTAATCAAGAATGTCTTCTACCTTGCTTGTCTGATAAACTCCTGAAAGTTTTCCATATTCACTCCATCTTCCTCTTCTTCGTCAAGTTTCTTCTTTGATTTCTTTTCAGCCATTTGTTCTGTTTCCTACCCAGTGCCCAAACACCACAGAAAAACAAGATAAAACTGACTCCTAATAAATATGCACTTCATCATGTAGTTTCAATAGCTTTGAGTTAATCTGTCCTTACAGTAAAGACATTTGATTCTTGTATGTACTTTTGTCACCTATAAATTTGACATATTACTTTTGGCCAGGATTTTGTAAAACATTTTAAAATTCCCACGTCACAGAATGAATGTGAGTTTTAATCATGTTTTTACTTTCTACTTACACAGCCCACTGATTAAAGAGCTTTTTAATAGCAGCTTAGTAGTATCTATGATCACTCTTGTAGCTTTAACAATATGACAACAGAGACACAGTGTTTTGTTCCAATTAGGAGAGGAAAGGTAGATCTTGGAAGATACTCTTATACCAGCTTCCAAACTGAATAAATCCTTCACTTACGTAAGACATAACAAAATTCTCAACAGATTCGGAGTAAATTCTGGCTATGAGTTTGGTGCACTGATATTCTACTAACAATTAAATTTCTAGGCCTCAGCTTTTCCTTCTGCAAACTGACCAAACCTCCCAAATTATATATATATATATATATATATATATATATATATATATATATATATTTTTTTTTTTTATTTTATTATACTTTAGGTTCTGGGGTACATGTGCAGATCTCGTAGGATTGTTACACAGGTATATATATTCCATGGTGGTTTGCTGCATCCATCCCCTCGTCACCTACATTAGGTACTTCTAATCTCTCTCCAATCTCCCCACCCCCTGCTATCCCTCCCCAAGCCCCCCACCCCTCAACAGACCCCAGTGTGTGACATTCCCCTCCCTGTGTCCATGGGTTCTCACTGTTCAACACTCATGGACATGAGTGAGAACATGCTGTGTTTGCTTTCTGTTCTTGTGTCAGTTTGCTGAGAATGTTGGTTTCAAGATTCATCCATGTCACTGCAATGGACATAAACTTATCCTTTTTATGGCTGCATAGTATTCCATTGTGTACATGTGCCACATTTTCTTTATCCAGTCTATCACTGATGGGCATTTGGGTTGGTTCCAAGTCTTTGCTATTGTGAACAGTGCTGCAGTGAACATTCGTGTGCATATGTCCTTACAATAGAACGATGTATAATCCTTTAGGTATATACCCAGTAATGGGATTGCTGGGTCAAATGGTATTTATCTGTCTAGACCCTTGAGGAATCGCCACACTGTCTTCCACAATGGTTGAACTAATTTATACTCCCACCAACAGTATAAAAACGTTACAATTTCTCCACATCCTCTCCAGCATCTGTTGTCTCCAGGTTTTTTAATGATTGCCATTCTAACTGGCATGAGATGGTACCTCAATGTGGTTCTGATTTGCATTTCTCTAATGACCAGTGATGATGAGAATTTTTTCATATGTTTGTTGACCAAATAAATGTTTTCTTTTGAAAAGTGTCTGTTCATATCCTTCGCCCATTTTTTGATGGAGCTGCTTGCTTTTTTCTTGTAAATTTATTTTAGTTCTTTGTAGATTCTGGGTATTAGCCCTTTATCAGATCCAAAATGATACTTTTAATGCATTCTGAGATCCCAAGATATAGGTTGCTTTGCAAAATATTCTAATTAAATAGTATATTTCCTGGGCTTGAATGTTAAATTCTGTAATTGTATAAAATGATTTAAAAGATGAAAGTATAACTTGCTCAAGAAAGAATATGTCATCATATTCAATCCACAGCTCAAATTTGTTCTCAAATGGTCAATTTGCCACTGTCCACAGGCACACTAACAACCACGCAGACTCACACAGCCTAGAATTCATCTCAGTACTCACAAGGAATACACCTATTGATGGAAATTAAAAATTAACTATGGCCACTGGACCTTCAGAAGTAGTGAATAGTTTTTCAACCCAGCTGGGTTAATATGTGGGGTCCTTCTTCCCCTAACAGTAATGCACAAGGGATGGCGATGCCAGAACTGAAGCAGAGCATCTCCACCTGGTTGGATCAAGGCTTCTAGTTTGTTTCTGACAGTGTATGGCAATCCAAAGCCCAAGACTTACAGATAAAAGACTCACCTTGCTGTATACAAGGATAAAGTCACCGAGCTGGTGGGCCAGGATTCTTCTGCGTTCCAGAAGTGCCAATCGTCGGCTGGGTAATATCATCCTCAGTGAATGCTGGAGGTTACTTGATGCTCGCTTGAGGAAACGAACTACCAGCTCCTATAAATTAAACAGTTACGGGAGAAAAAAAAAAGTAGGGATGGTGCTAAGCAACAGAAGACAAGCTATGAAGGGACTACATAACAGAGATGTAAGAAGATGTATATCACACATTTCAACAAACAAGGCCCAAAGCAAACAGGTTAGGTATAACAAGGATACAGAAAGACAAAACAAAAAAGAAAGAAACTTATTTCCTTCCCTCAATAAGCTGGCAATCAGAAAATTAAAATCAAGTATGTACATAAATAACTATGTAATAAAGCAGTAGTTGTAAAAGCACCTTAGTACATACACAAATAGTACTATTTAGGGAAGGTAGCATCCAAAGACAGGTAGTAGAAACTAAAACTGTGGAAGCAGAAGTAAGTTTCAAAGGTGAGAATACAGAAATGCTCGTATTTAGAGATAGAAAAGCTGAGGAAGAATCAGAAAAAAAAAAACCAAGTTAGAAACATCAGAAACATAGAAAACCAGGAGAAAATAGTCTGGGCACGGTGGCTCACACCTGTAATCCCAGCACTTTTGGGAAGCTGAGGTGGGCAGGTCACCTGAGGTCAGGAGTTCAAGATCAGCCTGGCCAACATGGTAAAATCCCATTTCTAAGAAAAATACAAAAATTAGCTGGGCATGGTCGCACACACCTGTAATCTCAGCTACTCGAGAGGCTGAGGCATGAAAATCACTTGAACGCGGGAGGTGGAGGTTGCACTGAGCCAAGATCACACCACTGCACTCCAGCTTAGGTGACACATTGAGATTCCGTTTCAAAAAAATTAAAAAAAAAAGAAAATTAGGAGACAATACTGTCATGGAAGCCAACTGAAGAAAGGGTTCCATGTCAAATGCTTCCAAGAGGTTGGAGCTGGAAAGGACCATTACAAAGACAGGGCCTTGGATCTGACCACTGAGGAATAATTTCAAGAAAACAGTTTCCACAAAGAGAGCACAAGAAGACTTTAAGAAAGTGCATGGGTAATGAAAAATACAGGTGAGGAGTAGAAACTAATGACTTTAAAAGTGTCATGATTAAGGCAAAGAAAGAACTATAAAAGTAGCTTGCAAAGTAACAGCTTTTTTTCTTTCCCAAGGATAAGGGAGCTTTTAGAGTTGGGGGTTGGCAAGGAGGGCACAGTGGAAAGTTATCAAGGGAAAGAAAGCCTACATCTCACTTAAAATGGGGGAAAAGGATTTTGAAATCTGAACAGATACCAATCAGATTACTGATAAAATCACAAATGCTTCAAAGAAAGATTTTATAAGCCCAAGCGGCTTAAAGATGTTGTCCAAAAACCATAATAAAACTACCTTCAGATGATACATTTGGGGATGTTCTGTTGATATTCCTCCTGTGAGTTATGAGATAAAGAATCTCTAACCCTAAGCTGGAGTAGCGAGGCCAACTCTACAACTACCAAAAGCAAGACCACTGCTACAGTCATCAGGGAAGGGGGTACGGCTGCTCTCTAGATACATTTTCTTTTTCTTTTCTATTTTTTATTGTTTTGTCGCCCAGGCTGTAGTGCAGTGGTGTGATCCCAGCTCACTATAATCTCTGCCTCCCAGGTTCAAGCAATTCTCTTGTCTTAGCCTCCCATGTAGCTGGGATTACAGGTGCACACCACCACACCCAGCTAACTTTGTATATTTTAGTAGAGATGGGGTTTCACCATGTTGGCCAGGCTGGTCTCAAACTCCTGGCCTCAGTGATCCACCCGCCTCGGCCTCCCAAAGTGCTGGGATTACAGGCGGGAGCCACTGTGCCCAGCTTAGAGATATTTTCAAGAAAGAATTCACAGAAGTGGTATTAAGTTTTGCAGTGATGATCCTCAATATTCTTGTAGAATGTCCCAAAGATACTATTTGGGTTCCAAGCCAGCATCAGCAGTGGTTATTTCTTTTTGAATGTTTTCTTTTTCTTGAATTTGATTTTGGTTCATTGTCCTTTGGTGCCAATTTACTCCAGCATAAATGAAACAGTCTCATAACCAGAGGGTTGAGTTTCATAGTTCTACTCTGCTGTCTTTACTATAGGGTGGTTTAAGCCGTTATATTAAAACATTTTTTTTTTCACAGTGGAGCAGACAAACTGACTCTCAAAAAGGCAGTTTCAATTTTCCACTTGGAAAGAGTAGAGCTAACATTTTCCGCTGATGGTTGAAGGATTATTCACAACACACAAGGTTTTATCTCTGGGTTGCATTGACTACTTTAAATGCATAAGTTGTTTTCTGGGATAACCAACATGTTTTTATAATAAACCTGGCATAAAGACTTGCCTTTTGTATGTGGAGGACTAAATATTACAGTAAGGTCACCATTGAGTGGAACAAAAAACGCAGCTTTCTCAGACTTAAAGGCCCCTCTCTTTTTGGTGACAAATCCCTGTAATTAAAAAGATTATGGGACTGGGTGCCATGGCTTACGCCTGTAATCCCAGTGCTTTGGGAGGCCGAGGCAGGCGGATCACCTGAGGTCGGGAGCTTGACACCAGCCTGACCAACAAGGAGAAACCTCGTCCCTACTAAAAATATAAAATTAGTTGGGTGTGGTGGCGCATGCCTGTAATCTCAGCTACTCAGGAGACTGAGGCAGAAGAATCATTTGAACCCCGGAGGCGGAGGTTGCGGTGAACCGAGATCGAGCCACTGCACTCCAGCCTCGGCAGTAAGAGGAAACTCCATCTCACATATACACACACACACACACACACACACACACACACACACACTAATATGGAAGGGCTGTGGCTTCTATAAGCTCTGACCTTACCAAACAGTTTAAAGCTCCCCATCATTCTGATTTACACACACACAAAACTGTCCTACAATACTGAATCACAGGAATGCCCAAATGACTGATATACAGTAAAAATTAAATACAGGTTTGATTCCAGCAATCTAAGAATCTTACAAACTTACAACTAGTTAAGTAAAAAATATCAACTTGGAGGATGGTGCATTCTGACAGGGCCTAGGATAAGGTGATGACTTTCGAAGAGCTAATTTGACTCCTCAGGACAGAAAATAAATGCCTTACGGTGCATGAAACCCGTGGAAAAGCAAGTAATGTACAATTAAAATATCTGAGTTTAAGTTCCAGCTTCATCACAGACGACCTGTGGAACCTTGGTTTCTCTAGGTCTGTTTGCTCTTCTGTGAAATAGGGATGATAATGCCTACCTGAAAGAGTTAATGACATGTCAGGTGGCTTGAGAAAGGACTGTAAGTTGTTATTCTTTGCACAGGGCTGCACATCCAACGAGAAATCAGTTTCCATTTCAAACTTAAATACATTGATGCTTTCACTACATGGTATAACGAACATAGTTCCAGATCAAAGATTTGCTTCACATTAAAGTATAAGAAATCTAAAAACTTCTTTATGTACTAATTCTTTCACCAGAAAAATACATTGCACTTTACCCTAATAGGGAAAAAAAAAAAAAAAAAAAAAAACAGAATGAAGAAAGAAAAAGGGAAAGCAGAAAGATTCCAATAAGAGCCTCACCATCTGTTCATCCTCTTTGGCAGCCCAACTGGCACTGAACGTCTGACCTCCACTGCCTTTCATCAGGCGAATTTGAACATGCTGGAGATAGGCAGAGAATGCTAATCGGGCCTGCACTTTGCTATAGAAATCCAAAACAACATACCGTTAAGAGACAGAAGTGTAAACCTACAAAACGTGTACTTGCTTCTCTCAAAGTGTCTTTGAGGATCCTTCTATTTTGATGGCTAAGAAATATGAAACCCATCTTACAGTATATGAATAATGATTCCTTCTGAACACTATATGAGGGTTTAAAAAAAAGTCCTATTAAAATAATCAGAGATGGAGAATCCCATTTTCTCATTATTAGCATGAGGAAAAAAACAAGAATAGAAAATTAGATTTCTTACTCAACACCTTCTCTTTGAAGATTTTTTTTTTTTTTTGAGACAGAGTCTCATTCCATCACCCAGGCTGCAGTGCAGTGTGGTGCAATCTCAGCTCATTTCAACCTCCATCTCCTGGATTCAAGCAATTCTTGTGCCTCAGCCATCTGAGTAGCTGGAATTACAGGCATGCACCACCACACTCAGCTAATTTTTGTATTTTTAATAGAGATGGGATTTTACCATATTGGCCAAGGTGGTCTCAAACTCCTGGCCTCAAGTGATCTGCCTTGTCTTGGCCTCCCAAGTGCTGGGATTACAGGCCTGAGCCACTGTGCCTGGCCCTCTTTGAACTTTTTAACAATTTTCTTGGGGTAACAGACAGGAGAAGAACTGAATCTTCACAAGAACCACTGTATTAATGAGAAAATGCTTTTTACATTTGGAGGTCCTTAAGAACATATCAGTTAGTGCAAAAGTGTGGATTTTGCAATGGCAATTAATATTTCTAGTATACAAAAGTATCCAAACCAGGAAATAGATAAATCCTATAACAGGACTCTTTAGACCAAATTTAAGGCCACACTTTCTCAACTACAAGATGGAATGGCTGGAGCCCAGAACAAATGCATGAGATCCAACAGAGTTTGGCAGAGGTGAACTGATGGGCCAGGGAAGACAAGCCCAGATATTCAGTGGGCAAAAGAAACCCTCAAGTCTAGTGAAAAGCACCTAAGTAACACCTAGCTATTTTTGCCTGGTGGCCTAGGCTGGAAACAAGGAAATCTGATCAAGCTATAGTTTGGAAGACAGAAGTACCAGAGAGACACTGATGATTTTCACCTCAGCTGCTATTCGTGGCAGATCTGTTTTCTTTAAGGCGAGATTTTGATTACTTCAGCTGATCGGCCTTCTGACACTGTAGCCAAAATTATATCAGTGAAGATTAGGGCCCAAAACAGACTTTGTTTACAGTCCTCACACATGTAGTCACTGAATGCTTTCTACTGACTGTTTTCAAGGTTAGGATGTAGGATTTGGCTTTGGCTAGAGTAAACCAGAAATCCTAAAAGGGCTCCAGCCTAGCTTCCATGTGTATGTTGGAGAATTGGAGGGCAAGGGAGTCAGGCTGCGGAAGAAATTTCCTTTTGAGAACTTAATACGTAAGTTTCAGAACATGAACTATAAATAAGGCTAGATTTTTGTTACTAGCAGGGATGGTTTATGGGAGCATAATATGGTTTTGAAATAATAAATTTATTTATTTATTTATTTCAAGACAGGTTGGAGTGCAGTGGCGCAATCTCGGTTCACTGCAACCTCTGCCTCTCAGGTTCAAACGATTCTCCTGCCTCAGCCTCCCAAGTAGCTGAGATTACAGGTGCTCACCACCACGCCCAGCTAATTTTTGTATTTTAGTAGAGATGGAGTTTCACCATGTTGATCAGGCTGGTCTCAAATTCCTGACCTCAGGTGATCCACCCACCTCAGCCTCCCAAAGTGCTGGGATTACAGGTGTGAGCCACTACACCTGGCCATAAATGTACATTTTCAACTGTTCCTCAAAGATAATAATTATATCCTTTTTCACCTAGAGATCATATACCACTTTCCCATGAACCAACCCTACAAGCTTTGCCCCGACAACAAATTATTTTCAAGTCAAAATAACTTTAAAAGATCCTCAGTTTGGGTCAACAAATTCACCTACAATAAAATGAGCAAGAAATAGCCTGTTTCAGACACCTCCAAAGGTAGCAGAATAGCCAATTCCACTGATTGATCCCTTTATACTAAAACTTGAAGGTGTTTTAAATAAGGGGATTATTGCTCATAAATTGAGACTTCAATCATTGTTTTGCTGTGAATCACTGTTGCAAAGCAAATGAACAAGTACTGAGGTTTCCATTTCTATAAACCGCACAAATGTTAATTCTGAGACTGTCTCTAAGATATTGGACACATTGTTCAGCTAGTCACTTGCAATGAAACAACCCCCCCAAAAAGATTAAAGAATAAAAACCAGAATGAGTTACACCAAAGAAACCTATTTTTAAAAATAGGTTTAAAAAATTTTTTAAAATAAAAGGTTATGCCTTTTATTTACGCCCAGTATATAAAGTATACAACAGTGAGGCCCTGCTTAGAGTTTTGAACCCTGGCCGTCGCCCTTCTCCAAACCCCTAGGTAGCCTCTGAGACACTTCACCAAACAATGAGCAGCTTTAGGGAACACAGTCTGAAAACCACTGATTGACACTAACATACCCTGCAATTACAACAGTTTGCTCATTCAAAGTGAGATCCACAAGATTCATGAAGAAATAATTTATTTCTATAACAACCAAGCAGAATGTTATTGCTGGAAAGGACTTTAGAATACAGTCCAGTGGTTTTCAAATGCTCTATTTTCAATTCAGTGAAATATTTTTTCCCTCTAGGAAGCAGTGTGAAAAAACACTTGTCTAACTCTATACCTTGGATTGACAGAAAAAGAAAACTGAGGCCTAGAGAAGCTCTTTGACTTGCCTATGACTACATAGCCAGTTGGTAGCACTGAAACAGCCAGAACCCAGGTTTTCTGACTCAGTTTGGTGTATTCTCCACGGACAGACCTATTGTTTTGTTGTTGTTGTTGTTGTTGTTGTTGTTGTTGAGATAGAGCAGGCGTCCCCAAACTACAGTCCACTGGGCCGCATGCGGCCCCCTGAGGCCATTTATCCGGCCCCCCACCACACTTCAGGAAGGGGCACCTCTTTCATTGGTGGTCAGTGAGAGGAGCACAGTATGTGGCGGCCCTCCAACAGGTCTGAGGGACAGTGAACTGGCCCCGTGTAAAAAGTTTGGGGACGCCTGAGATAGAGTCTCGCTCTGCTGCCCAGGTTGGAGTGCAATGGCGCGATCTCGGCTCATTGCAACCTTCACATCCTGGGTTCAAGCAATTGAACCTCCCAAATAGCTGGGACTACAGGCACATGCCACCATGCCTGGCTAATTTTTTGTGTTTTTAGTAGAGACAGGGTTTCACTGTGTTAGCCAGGCTGGTCTCAATCTCCCGACCTAGTGATCCGCCCGCCTCAACCTCCTAAAGTACTGGGATTACAGGCGTGAGCCACTGTGACCAGCCAGAACTATTCTTACTCTCCATGACACTGTTCCAAACTTAACTCTATCCCCTGGTACCCCAATGTCACCCTCCAGACTTTCAGTATAAGAATTGGCCTCTAATTTAGAATATAAAGGCTATCATGCATAAACGCCTAAACTTCCTCGCTCTTAAGCTTCTACCAACTGCATTTAACCCATTGCACTTTCTTTCTGTCTTACAGGAAGAGATAGCCCTCCTCTGGCCTTTGACCACTTTCCTTTAGAACACTTCGCTACGAATATATCAATTTCTGCAATTCTAATCCTCTTATTATCAATCCTTCCCCTCAGCCTATAAATAAGCTCCAGAATCCCATCTCAAAAGAAAAAAAAAATCCCTTTTAGTTGGCTGTCTCCCTGATGCATTCTCACCTTCCTTTTGTTGCCAAACCCTTAGAAAGTCAGTTCATACTTGCTTTCTTATTTTCTCAGCTCACAACTGCTCTTCCACCTACTCAGTTGGCCCTAGGTCACAAATCCAGAAATTTCTGTTCATCATTCATCCTAACTTGGGCTGTTTGAGGCTCTATAGACCCGAATGCTCATTCCGCAGCTTTTTCCATACTACTCCTTCCCGATTTTATGTCTATTGCTCTAACTGCCACTTCTTGATCTTTTTACTGACTTACCCCTTGAATAGTGGTATCCCCAGGGCTCAATTTCTTTTTTATCCTTGCTGAACCAAATAAATTTGAACAATCTTATCCGTTCTGAAGAGTTTATCTATGAACTATACAACCCTGGTCAATCTTGACCAACAAAACTGTATTTTCACCGGTCTACTGGACTTCAGCCAGAGCACTTCTTCCTCACTACATCTTAAATGAAACACATTATTTTTGATCATGAAACCAACTCCTACGTTCCTCATATTGGCCAAAGGCACCGCCAAGTTTCCAAATGTGAAAAGCTTAGTCTCATCAATCTTACTCTGCAAATTTCACTAAGTCCATCCCATTCTCTATTCCTAAAGCCATTACTCTGATCAAGGCCTTCACCTTCCTGGCTCTGGACAATTCTAACAGTCTCTAACTCACTCGGCTGCCTTCAGTTACACTATCCCACAATGCAAGCACAATTTGCATTCTAAAACAAGAACTCACAGTATCATTGATCTGCTTAAAAGTAACCTAGAAAGTAAAGCCCAGACTCTTTACAATCTAACAACATCCAATATTTTAGTCTCATTTCTTACCATGCTCTTCTCCCCATGTAGTTCTGCTAGTCTGTATTTTGTAAACACACCGAGCTCATTACAATGCCTGGGCCTTTGTACTTGCTGTTCTGCTGGGAGTATTCTGCCTCCTAATACTCACACGACTGACGACTCATCATTCAGTACTCACCTCAAAGGTTACCTCTTCATGCCAAATCACTGCAATCTAAGTTTAAACTCTCTGCCTAATTACAGTCTAACATTACACTATCTAACTGACAGCATTTCTCATGGCCTGAAATGACCTTGTTTCTTTGTTTACTGTCAGCCTTCCCCACTAGACTGTAAGCTCCAGGCCTGTCTTGGTCCCCACGATAATGGGATATGGCCTAGCACAATTCCTGGCATAGTACAGGTTCTCAATAAAACTCACTGAGTGACTGAATAAATGGCTGTAACTCTATGTCTTCCTCTATATCATACCTCTATGTCTTCACTGCCTCTACCTAGCACTCCCACACTTAATCATCACCTCCCAAACCTCCTGAAACCCTACTTATGAGTCAAGGCCTGATTCAAATTTTCCCGCCTCCATAATGCTTTTCTAGCCCTCCCAAGCCAGACCAATCACTCTTTTTCTGTGTCCTAAAACCACGTGTTTGTACTGGGACCATGGCCTAAGCATTCTCTCTCTGATACTAAACCACGAGCAGCTTCAGCTCCTTGTCTCAGTTACCTTATACTCAGTGACTGACACAAAAGCCCAACCAATGAGATCTGGGTTTGTATCATAGCTTTACCTTGGACAAGTTACCTAACCTCTCTAAGGCTCAGTTTTCTTAATAATAGCAATGTCTAATCACAGTCATTATTTCACAGGACTCCTGTAAATATTAAATGAAAAATGACTGTAAAGCCACTAAAATAGTACCTGGTACACAGTACATGTTAGCTGTTATCAGTTTTACTAATATAAAAGATACATACCTAAGATTACCATTGTCTTGAAGAATCTGCATCAGGTTAAATTTAGGCTCTGGCTCCTGAGTCTCAATTTTGCAGCACTGTTCACCTTTATTATTCCATTCAGGAACTTGCATGGAATTTTCTTTGGGTGCATTTTCTACCATAGCTGTTAATGAGGGTGTATATTTGGCTTGATTTTCTCTAACAGACCCTGCAGACTCCTCCTGGGAAGCTTCTTGCTCTTCATCTTCATTGTCTAATGCGACTTCTTCCTCCTCTTCACTCTCTGTCTCAGTTTTAACATTCATTTCAGCTGGTTGGGTAATCACTAAATGCGAAGAATCACTAATGTTGCTGAAAAAAGGATTAAATTTTCCTCTCTCCCAATACCTTCCTTTTCTCTTTTTAGTAAAAACCCATTTCTAAACCAAACCACGAACAAGGCACAGAATTAACAGCAACCACATGTCACTCTCTATTCTTATATATTCTTTTATTTCTTTTTATTTATTATCATTTTTTGAGACAGGGTCTCACTCTGTTGCCCAGGCTGGAGTTCAGTGGCAGGATCCCAGGTCACTATAGCTCACCTTCCTGGGCTCAAGTAATCCTCCCACCTTAGCCTTCCAAGTAGCTGGGACTATAGGCACATGCTACACACCCAGCTGATTTTTTGTATTTTTTGTAGAGACAGGATTTTGCGAGATTGCCTAGGCTGGTCTCAAACTCCTGGGCTCAAGTAATCCGCCCACCTCAGCCTCCTAAAGTGCTGGGATTACAGGCATGAGGCACCATGCCTGGTCTAATCTTGCATATTCTAAAACCTATTAATGATCTTCATTAAATTTGATATTTTTCATCGTACTTTCATCATGGCTCTCTCACAACTTAAGGCCAAAACAAAAAAAAAAATCAAAACACAAAAAACCCTTGGGTTAGTCTTTTCTACTGTGTGTTAGAGATTTTTTTAAAAAGCACCCTTCATGGAGGTATTAACAATAGGGGAATATCTTTCTATCTTATGTTTATTCATTATCCTTCTCTACTGCCTTGTAAGTTCTATTTGGACAGAGACTGTATCTTTTTTATTTAACAGCGAAACCTCAGTGACTAACATGCTGCCTCATACAGATGTTCAACAAAGGAGGGAAGGAGAGAGAAAAAGGAAATCAGTACATCAGTCAATTACAAATAGATCTACAACGTTGTAGAAGCTGGGAGAGAAAGAAATTCCACTTTGTCTGAAATACTTATGCCATTCAGCAATGTTAAAGAATGAACTGAACTTACCTAATTACAAAAAACCTGAACAGTAATGCTCAGGATTCCATTAAACTCAGGCTAATATTATTTCTAAAGAATCAGGTATTTGCACGATGCTGACGTAAGAGCAAAGGCCAAAATGTATGTGCCCCAGATAGTCTTCAATACAAATATTACGGAGTGGAAGGTTTAAAAACTTAGGACCTTGTTGAAATTAAATTTCAGAGATAAACAACTATACAAAAAAAAAAAAAAAAAAAGTGTATGTGACCAGGAAGATTATATTGAGTAAGCAGCTGGTTAACTCAGTCTGGCAGAATCCAGATAAGGGAGTTTGGTGAAAGCTCACCAGCAGGTACCTGGGTATTTTGGCCTCATTGCCCTCAATCTGCTACTCCGTCGTCTACATTTTCGCACCTCCAGAGACAGGAGCTTCCTCTCGTAAAGTGCGGCATGCAGCTTGGCCTTTGAATTCATGCCATCTATCTTCAATTCTGGTGTTCCATCAGCAGTCATTCTAGGGGAAAAACAACATGGTAGCTATGGCCTTCAGAAAGTTCTCTCCTTCACGCCAAGGCTAAGCTTGCCAGAATTCCATAATGCTGACACACTGGACATGGTAATTCAAGTGAATTCTAAAAGTTTGACAGATAAAGAGGAACACTAGGATCTACATTAAAACCTCACTAGTGACCCATTTGAATGTATTAAATGTTCTAGAAAAAAATATGTAGCCAAAGACAATGTTTAAGACATTTAAGTATTCAGTAATACTGATTATTAGTTTACTGCAGGGATTATAAAGTGCCACCCAACACCTTATATCTTAAAATACTTTATAACTTAAAAATGACAACATCTTAATTCTTAATTTGAGTGGTGGCAAATGATGTTTGCTTTATTTCTATCCATTATAACTTACTCAGCATTTTGTAATTATTCTTTTGAATGTATATAAAATCTAAACAATATAGACTTAGCAGAGGTTGAGATGAGGGGAAGAAAGGCTGATGGTCTGTGAATATGCAAGGCAGCCCTGAGTTGACGGAGACTCATAGAAGTGTCATAGTGAGAAGTCACCAAGCCCTAGGGACTCACCAAATCTCAAGCGTCCCAACATGAGGAAATGGTAAGGCACCCACCCTCTTTAAGATCCTAATTAGCTAAATGGGAAGGTGGAGTGAGGTGGCAGGGACTTCACAGGTGCTAAGTACAGGTCAAGAGTTACAGTCAGAGAAACAGAAAAGGGAAGGCAGCAGAGGGAGGACAAGGCCGAATACATCAGGTCAAGAATGAGAAATGGAATGTGGAAATGGGGCTGGCAGCAGCTACATTAGGCATTAAATTAAGACAAATCACAAATTGGGGAGGGACTGATATGAGGTCCAGTCCAGACAAGGACTGAGTGGAATACAGGACAGGTAGCCATAACCAAGAAACCAGAGAGAGAGGGCTCTGGGTCACCAAGTCAGAAAAGCAGTATCTGTATCATTGTCTGAAAGCATGTAGCCAACTCTACGCTCAAATGCAAAATCTAACTGGTTGGCTATGAACTCTCTAGAACTCCAAGTGTGTTCCTTTTGAGGTCAAGGAATCATCCTAACTCCTCTGGGAGTTTTCATTCTCTGAGTATAACAAAAAGGCTATGTCATTTGGTCTATTTAGGACCTTTTTGATAGGGATTTCTGGGTGGATGGAATGGATAGTAAGCCTTTTGGAGGCCTTCTCTCCAGAGCAAGACATAGAGCCAAAAATAGGAAAGTCCTGGCACTGGGAGCAGAAATGGGAAGCAAATCAACGAACTTTAAAAAAAGTTCAAATGTGCCAGGCACGGTGGCTCAAGCCTGTAATCCCAGCACTTTGGGAGGCCGAGGTGGGTGGATCACGAGGTCGAGAGATCGAGACCATCCTGGTCAACACGGTGAAACCCCGTCTCTACTAAAAATCTAAAAAATTAGCTGGGTGTGGTGGCGCGTGCCTGTAATCCCAGCTACTCAGGAGGCTGAGGCAGGAGAATTGCCTGAACCCAGGGGGCGGAGGCTGCGGTGAGCCGAGATCGCACCATTGCACTCCAGCCTGGGTAACAAGAGTGAAACTCTGTCTCAAAAAAAAAAAAAAAAAGTTCAAATGTATTTTATCAGAGTCCCAAAAAGTAAGTAAACACAGAGAGAGAGAGAGAGAGAGAGAGAGAGAGAGAGAGCGCGAGCGAGCGCACAAGTGCTATAAAAATAAATTTTTAGCCAATTCAATAATAAAGAAAATCAAACAAATTTGATAGAAAAATAAAATCATTTAAACCATTTATTTAATAAGGTCTGGCTAACTTGGTCAAATTTATTTATTTATTATTATTTTTTAACCTGGTCAAATCTGGTAACTGTATGAACAAATATGGACATATTTTAACATCAACATCTTTATCTCATAAACGCACAAACATTACTCTCTCCAAAGACATGTCTCTTAAAAACTTAATGTGATTGGAGACAGTGTGAAGTCTGAGGTTGTCCTAATTTAATGAGTGGAAGTTAATTCAACACTCTAATAAATTAAAGCCCAGTGTTTACATTCATGAACTACTGTTCATTATATAAACAAGAATTTATATTGTCTACATGATACTATCTACATTTTTAGGAACTCCATTCTTTAGGGAAAAAAGATTACTTTTTATCAACAAAAACTCAAGTAAACTTTTGAAAACATGAATGCTAAAAGCTCAGAGACATGGAGAAGCTACCACAAATCTCCTCCAAAGATATTTTAAAATCACAACTATGAACTAAGAGACTCTGGATTAACAGATAAATCCTAACTAGTACAAGGGATGGAGGATAGGGAATGCTGGGTAACGTGTGAATCTGATAAGCAAGACTAATAGTTCTATGAGGGCGAGGACCATGTTTGTCTTGTATCACGGTATCCTAGATGCTTATGAGACTGCCCAGCACACAGCTGACTTGCCATAAATATTGGTTAATTAATAAACAATTGAATTTCCTAAAAATAAGTTGAGTATCTTTTAGCTACATCTATTTCATTTTACTTTTTCCAACATTTTATTTGAAAATATTTAAACAAAAGTTTAAAGAATTATACAGTGGACAACCATATAACTATTCCCACCTAGTTTCTACAATTAACGCTCTATTATATTTTGTTTCGTCACGTATATATGCAATCATACATTCCTCTATCCATCCATCAATCTACCTAATTTTCAAAGCAATTCAAAGCTACAGACATGAGTGCATTTAGCTCCTAAACATTTCAACATGTATTACATTACTATCCAGAATTCAATATTTGTTTTATAGAACTGTGTTTGGTAAGCTAAAAGTTATGTACAGTGAAATATCCAAATATTAAATATCCCCTTAATGAGTTCTGAAAAATGCCTAGAGCTATATAACCCAAACTCTTTTTTTTGAGATGGAGTTTTGCTCTTGTTACCCAGGCTGGAGTGCAATGGCGCGATCTCGGCTCACCACAACCTCCACCTCCTGGGTTCAGGCAATTCTCCTGCCTCAGCCTCCTGAGTAGCTGGGATTCCAGGCACGTGCCACCATGCCCAGCTAATTTTTTTTTTTGTATTTTTAGTAGAGATGGGGTTTCACCATGTTGACCAGGATGGTCTCGACCTCTTGACCTCGTGATCCACCTGCCTCGGCCTCCCAAAGTGCTGGGATTACAGGCTTGAGCCACCGCGCCCGGCCCCAAACTCTTAACATTGCTATCACCTCAGAAGTTCTCATGGCCCTTCCCAGTCAATCTTCCCTAACCCCCTAAGGGCAATCACTGTGCTAAAGTTTTTCATTGTGTATTAGATTTGCCTGTTATAGAATTCATAAAATTGGAACCATATAGTACGAACTATTTTGTGTAAGGCGGCTTTCATTCAGCATGTTTTTGAGATTCACCCATGTGTGTACCAGTATTCATCCCGTTTTATTTCTGAGCAGTAGGTCACCGTCTGAATGATCCGCAGCTCTCTGCTCTCTTTTTGGACACCTAGGTTGTTTCCTGTTACGTAGTATTAGGAACAAAGCTGCTATGAACATATTTGTACGAGTCGTTTTGTGATTACGTTTTTTATTTCTTCTGTGTAGATCTCAAAGTGAAATTTGTGTATTTCTAACAAAATGCCAGCCTCTTCCTAAAATGCTTGTACCAGTCTACGCTGTCAATGACAATTTATCACAGTTGTTAGTTCCACGTCCTGACATTTAGTATTGTCAGTCGAACATTAGCCATTCTGCTAGATGTTTAGTGGTATGACATGGTTTTAATTTGTAAAATTAAACCTGATAACTAATGTTGTTAAGCACATTTTCATGAGCCTATTGGCTACTCATGTATCTTCCTTTTGAAGTGTCTGTTCAAATATTTTACCCTTTTGTAACTGGGTTAATGGTCTTTTTTATTATTGAGTTGTAGAAGTTATTTACGGTTCCCAGACATTAATCCTTTGACAGATGATGTTTGATGCATTTTTCCACTCAGTCAGTTGCTTGCCAAATCATTTTCCTAACAGTATTTTATAATAAAGATTTTAATCTTGAGAAATTATAACATTGTTTTTTATTGCTTTCTGTGTCATGACTAAAAACATTGCCAAGCCCAAAGTCACAAAGATACTATGTTTTCTTCAATAAGTTTTATAGCAAGTTTTTATATCTATGAATCATCTCTAATTTCTATGGGAAACAGGGGTTGGGGTTCATTTTTAAAAAATACAACATTCAGTTGTTCCATCCCCATTAAAAAAAAAATTTTTTTTCCTTTCACCACTGGATTACTTTGACCATATAAATGTGGGTCTATTTCTGGGCTCTCTATTCTGTTTCAATGCGATTAATTTGCTAAGATCTTGAATATTATAGAATTAGAAGTATTTAGGTCAAGTATTCTAAGCCTTTTTCAAGATTACTTTGGATATTCTAAGTCCTTTGCATTTGAATATAAATTTTTAAATGTTGGTCCATTTCTTTCAAAAAAAAAAAATCCACCAGAATAATGATTGAGATTACACTGGATCTTTACATTGATTTGAGTAAAATGGCTATTTTAACTATATTAAGTATTTTAATCCACAAGTGAGGCATATCTCCCCATTAATTTAGGTCTTCTTTCATCTCTTTTAGTAATATTTAATAGCTTTTACAGTGTAGGTATTGAACATGTTTTGTTAAATTTATTCCCAAGTATTTTCTATTTTCAAATGCCGTGTAAATATAATTTAAAATTTCATTTTCCAATTATTTACTACTAGTACATTACGATACAACAGATTTTAGTGTGTTAATCTTGTATCCTAAAACTTTGCTAAGCACACTTCTATGTTCTTGTAGTTACAGAGGTCTTAGGATTTTCTACTTACCTGATCATGTCATCCAAATACAGACATTTTACTTCCTCCTTTCCAATTTGTGTGCATTTCTTTTTGCCCCTGCCTTTCTTTATTATACTAATGTACAATGTGAATAAAAGTGGTGTGAGTGGACATCTTGACCTATTACAAATCATAGGGGAAAAGCCTTCAATATTTTACTGAATATGATTACAGCGACAGGTTTTTCATATAAGGCCTTTATCAAGTTGAAGAAATACCCTTCTATTACTGATCTGCTGAGAGTTTTTCTCGTAAGTAGGTACTGAATTTCATCAGTTGCTCTTTTGGGATATCTAATGAAATAAAGATGTTCTTAAAACTTCCAGGTTTTCTGTTCTTAAAACATCCAGGTTTTCCCCTGTAATTAATA
Organism: Saimiri boliviensis; assembly: GCF_048565385.1. Taxonomy (NCBI): domain Eukaryota; kingdom Metazoa; phylum Chordata; class Mammalia; order Primates; family Cebidae; genus Saimiri; species Saimiri boliviensis. The sequence continues at coordinate 27,945,964 of NC_133450.1, forward strand.
TGGTGAATTTCACTGACTAATTTTCAAATGTTAAGCCAATCTTGAAATACTGGGGAAAATCTCAGTCATATGTATTATCCTTTTTATATACTGGCAGATTAATTTGCTAATATGAAGAAATTTTAGGACTATGTTCATGAAGGATATTAGCCAGTAATTTTCTCTTTTTCTTCTTCTATTTTAATGTCTTTGTCAGGTTTTGGAATCACAGTCATACTAGCATCATAAGATGAACTGGGAAGTGTCCCTTCCTATATTCTTAAAAGAATCTGTGTAAGATTGGTGTTATTCTTCCTCAAATGCTTGACAGAATTCAGTAGTAAAATCAGTGGGCTGAGTTTTCTCTATAGAAGTTTTTCGGCCGGGCGCGGTGGCTCACGCCTGTAATCCCAGCACTTTGGGAGGCCGAGGCGGGTGGATCACGAGATCAAGAGATCGAGACCATCCTGGCCAAGGTGAAACCCCGTCTCTACTAAAAATACAAAAATTAGCCAGGTGTGGTGGCACGCGCTTGTGGTCCCAGCTACTCGGGAGGCTGAGGCAGTAGAATCGCTTGAACCCAGGAGGTGGAGGTTGCAGTGAGCCGAGATTGCACCACTGCACTCCAGCCTGGCGACAGAGCAAGACTCTGTCTCAAAAAAAAAAAAAAAAAAAAAAAAAAGAAGTTTTTCATTACAAATTCAATTTTCTCCACAAATATAGAGCTTTTTAAAATGTCTACTTCAGCTGGTGTCATTTTGGGTGTTCCCCTCCACATTTTGCCAGCCACAAAGAATTGTCATTTCATCTAAGTTGTCAAAGTAATGGAATAAAGTTGCTAATAATATTCCCGATATCTTTTTTCCCTACCTTAGTATCCATTTGATGTCTGCAGAATCTATAATGATATCCTTTCTTTTCTATTTGATGATATTGGTAATGAGTGTCCTTTCTCTTTATTCTAGATCAGTCTACCTAAGGGTTCATCAATCATGCTACCTTATCAATGAACACACTTTGGATTTTGTTAATATTATTTATCGTTTGTCTTTTATTTGATTTCTGCTTTTCCTTTCTTCTACTTACTTTGAAGTTACTCTGCTTTTTTTCGATTTCGTAAAACGAACATTAGATCAGTCCTCAGTTTTCTAAGGTAAGCATTTAAACTTATAATTTCCCCCAAAGCACTACTTTAGCTTGTAGCACACACATCTTGACATATTTTTACTATTACTCAGTTCAAATTTTTCCTCATGACTTCTTCTTTGAACCATGGATTATTTAGAAATGTTGTTTAATTCCCAAATATTTGCAGATTTTCTGTTGTTACTGATACTCAATTCTCTTGTGGCCAAAGAATACTCTGTATCATTTTAATCCTTTTAAATATGTTAGAACTTGTTTCATGCTCCAGCATATGGTCTATCTATCATATGCCAGCTTTCATTTGCTTGTACCTCTACACAGCCCCAAATCCCTACTGATGGCAATATAAAATGAGTGCCAAAAAATGAAGAAAGAGGCTGGGCGCAGAGGCTCACACCTGTAATCCGAGCACTTTGGGAGGCCGAGGCGGGCAGATCACAAGGTCAGGAGTTCGAGGCCAGCCTGGTCAACACGGTGAAACCCCGTCTCTACCAGAATTATAAAATTTAGCTGGGTGTGGTGGCAGGTGCCTGTAGTCCCAGCTACTCCAGAGGCTGAGGCAGGAAAATCACCTGAACCTGGGAGGTGGAGGGTGTAATGAGCTAAAATCATGCCACTGCACTCTAGCCTGGGTGACAGATCAAGACTCCATCTCAAAAGAAGAAGAAGAAGAAAGAACAGAACTCAGTAAGCTTTATATATTCCTCATGTTTAAGATTTTTTCTTTTTTCTCAATTTTCAAATTAATAGCAGTATGTTACAGGAAGATTATTTATTGACTCAAAACTGGAGAAAACGTATATACCAAGTGTGACTTTCTATTTGGAAACAAGCTACAAACTTGATTTATTTCAGTTTTCCCTTAACTAAATGGCAATCATACTGTATTCCTTCTCTAAAGAAAAATTAGAGTTATGCTTTAAAGGGCTCTCTGCCTAAATAAAAGGCCACAGGCGTTTTGTATACTTTCAGTTCTGTGGCAAACTAGAAACAGGTTCTGTTCTGTCCCATGAGGCACAGAGTGTGTGCCTCAGGTATGTCACAGCCAAAACACCAACTCTTACTTGAATCTAACATGACATTAGTTTCAAAATCTCATTAATACTATCTTACACACAGCTAAATGAGAATACCATTATCAGTTAAAATAGCATACCTGTAGTTATAACAAAGTAAATCTCAAACTTAAGTTTGTTAAAAAGTGGCCACAAAATACTTTTTCAATAGAAAAAATGTTACTATTCAAGCTGAACCAAATTAAAAATGGTTATATAAAGTATTATGCTTAGTCTGTGCATAGTCACATATTTTGCACATGGGAAGAATTTCTCAACTTTTAAAAGTCAATTACCGTGTTCTTCCTGTCAATAAGCTTCTTCTTAGGTTTCCCCTACAGAAGCAGAAAGGACAACTGGGTTAGAGAATGCTATTCAGATCATCTCTCTTGAGTTGACACACACATGCACTCCTGAAATTTTTAATACAGAAATTCAACATGAAATTAGGCCAAGGAGGACATCTTTGGGGAAAGCCCACAAATAAATTAAGAACATTCTCCAAGAAGAATGCTGTGAGCTGGAGGGACAATCAATAAAAAAAGAGAAAGGACAAATTATGGAGAAAAGTTATAACAATTATTTATAGTTATTTATCTATTTATAAAGCAAACTGCTTATTCCTAGCAACAACCATGTAAAGAAGGTTGTTATTAACTCCATTTATATGAAGGAGCAGGATAGGATAGTTTTTTGGCCTGCCATAGCCAGAGCTTAAAGAGTTTACATCTCAGCTCAGGGCTTAGGTCTCAAACTGCAGTGTTCTTTCTACTTCCATTGAATTGTTTTAGGAAAAGAAACCAAGCTCACTTCTCATGGGGTTCAAAGGGTTGCTCATCAGAAACAGATTTTCCACAACTTAAAAAAATCTCTATTAAAAGGCCAGGTGTGGTGGCTCAGCCTGCAATCCTAGCCAAGGATTAGGAAGACCAAGCCAGGCAGATTGCTTGAGCTCAGGAGTTCGAGACCAGCCTGGGCAAGACAGTGAAACTCTGTCTCTACTAAAATTATAAAAAGTAGTCAGGTAAGGCAGTGTGCGCCTGTAGTCCCAGCTACTCAGGAGGCTGAGGCAGGAGAATTGCTTGAACTCGGGAGGCAGGGGCGCGCTGAGCCAAGATCGTACCACGCACTCCAGCCTGGGTGACAGAGTGAGACTCCATCTCAAAACAAACAAACAAACAAACAAACAAAAACTCTATTAAAAAAAGATACTCTTCATTTTCTCTAAACTAGGGCAAGGCTCTCACCACAGAAATCAAGTGCTATTCATGTTAAAATAGGCTTTTGTTTTTCTTTTGAAACGCTCTCATTTAATTTCCTTTCATTTAACACTCTTAAAAAATTTCCAGCAGTGGCTCACGCCTGTAATCCCAGCACTTTAGGAGGCCAAGGTGGGTGGATTACTTGAGGCCAAGAGTTCAAGACCAGCCTGGCCAACATGGTGAAACCCTGTCTCTACTAAAAAATACAAAAATTAGCTGGACATGGTGGCATCAGCCCATAATCCCAGCTGCTCAGAAAGCTGAGGCAGGAGAAACGCTTGAACCCAGTGAGCCAAGATTGTGCCACTGCACTCCAGCCTGGGCGACAGAGTGAGACACTGTCTCAAAAAAAAAAAAAAAAGTCCCCAGTTCTACTTGTACTCATGTATGTGTATATTTAATTCAGTACACTTTTACTGCCTGTGTAGGTTCATACACCCACTACAGAAAAGATACTCGATGATTATCATCACCATGAAGATTCCCCCATGTTGCCCTTTTATAACCACCCATACCTCTTAACCCCACCCCATTAATCTGTTCCCCATTCTAAAATTTTGTCATTTCAAAAATGTTATATAGAGTCACATAACGTGTAACATTTGACACTAGTTTTTTTTTTTTTTTTGTAAAGAGACAAATGCAATGAGGATGATATATAAAGAAAAATCCAGTAAAAAGTAAGTCTTCACCAAAACGTTTTCTTTCCTTTCCCATGTCTTCTATCCATGTTACTGTCCTAATATTGTCATGTATTCATCAGAAAGTCTCAAAACCATTTTAAGTTTTTTCACCCAGATAATGGTTTTCTCCAGTAATTTGCAATCATGACTTTACATTATAATGACCTGGGCAGCTTTTAGTAAAAATACTTCACTCTGGGTGGGGGTGGGGTGGAGTGTAGTGGCCGGGACATAAACCAGGGTTAAAGCTACTGCCACAGTGTAAGACAGTATGCAAGATACTGTTTGCCAGGACAGGGTGGGAAGGTTGCGGAGGAGTCCAGAAAATAAGGAAGGTAGATAAAAACTAACCTAAAAGAAATTAGTAGAGAATTAGTTGGAAAGTGGTTCTAACAATAACAAAATTAATTCGATTTACAAGAAGAAAAACATTAATTCAGACTGATGAGAAAACAGATTTATTGGAAGATTATCAGGACTTACTACAATCCCATTTTTTTTCAATGTGTGTTTCTGTGTGTGTGCCTACCATGTGGCAGACTCTTCATACTGACAAAGATGAACATAACAAAGTACCTACTCTTAAGAGTCAACCTGGAAAGCACAAATTAGCAAACAGGCAATTATACAATCCAGGAATCCAAATAGACTTAGGGATAAAAGAACGGCTGGGAGTACCTCTTCCTAGTCTAGGATAGAAGAATTTAGGAATGGATTGAAGGCCATTCCAAAAGAAGAGGAGTTTGTAAGAATAAGGATATATAAAAGACCAAGGAGAAATGGCCATAAATTGGTGTGGAAAAGTGAAGATTAGGCTAAAAAGGTAGGTAAGTAGATCATGAGGGTTTTTCTTAGCTAAACAGGGAAAATTATGTTTTTAAATCAAAGTTTTCAGAATGCTTCATAAGCAGGACCTGTTAACTGGGGCCTGAAGAAAGAATGCAGAGAGTATACAAACTTGGATAGAAAAAAACTTACATCCTCTAATTGAAACTGAGCATTTCCTCCATATAAATGTAAGAAACTACCCACAGCAGTGGATTTTTTTTTTTTTTTTTTTTTTTTTTTTGGTCAAAGTCTCACTCTGTCGTCCAGGCTGGAGTGCAGTGGCACAATCTTGGTTCACTGCAACCTAAGCCTCCTAGGTCCAAGCGATTCTACTGCCTCAGCCTCCCGAGTAGCTAGGACTACAGGTGCCTGCCAACATGCTCAGCTAATATTTTTGTATTTTTCGTAGAGATGGGGTTTCATCATGTTAGTCAGGATGGTCTTGATCTCCTGAGGTAATGATCCACCCACCTCAGTCCCCCAAAGTACTGGGATTACAGGTGTGAGCCACCAAGCCCAAGCCCAGCCCACAGTAGTGGATTAATGTGGCTTCATTACCAAAAAAAAAAAAAAAAGCATATTTTTTCATATTACTTTAGAATTGTTACAAGTATTTTGAAAAATTGTATCATTCTTTGAAATTATGGCAGGTATTAGATCTGCTGCTAGGTCTCACTATTTAATATATTAACAAAGAGGCATATATGATTATATCTCAAATTGTTTATTTTTTGCTACTCCTAGGCAAATGCTTCCTAATTTTGGCTTACGTAGTGGTCCCCAGAATGCCTACTCTGCCCTCCTTCCCCTTCCTGGGAAACCCAAGAATAGAAAGATCCAGCCTCAAGTGTAGGGTTCATGTCAGTTCAGAAACAGACCTGTATATCAAGTGAAGCAAACTACCTATTTTAAGCAAACAGTTCATTACTTCTAAATAAGATTGATCAAATATTACCATACAATTGCAGATATATAAGAGTTAAAACTAGAAAGAATAAGTTGAATACATACAACTAATCCAGAATAATTAAAATAATGCAAAATGTGGCACATATATACCATGGAATACTAGGCAGCCATAAAAATGGATCAGTTCATGTCCTTTGCAGGGACATGGATGAAGCTGGAAACCATCATTCTCAGCAAACTGATACAAGAACAGAAAACCAAACACCACATGTTCTCACTTATAAGTGGGTGTTCAACAATGAGAACACATGGATGAAGGGAGGGGAACATCACACACTGGGGCCTGTTGGGCGTAGGGGTGGGGGTTAGGGAAGGGATAGTAGGGGCTGGGGGGATTGGGGAGGGTTAACATTAGAAGAAATACCTAATGTAGCAGATGAGGGGTTGGATGCAGCAAACCACCACAGTATGTGTAACAATGCACAATCTGCACATGTACCCCAGAATCATTTAAAAAAGGAAAAAAAATTCAAAAACCAGAAAGGAACTTTAAACAATCTAAAATAGTCAAAGAGATTTGAAAAGACATTGCATCCATGAAATACTAAAACTAATCAAAAAGCAAAAATAGTTCTTGTATATTAAAAACATGCTTGCCAAAATAAAAAAACTAAATTAAACACCCGTATCCTGTGTGGGTAATAAATAACAATATAGACATGGTTGAAGACCAATTTAGTTTTAGAAGACAAAATCCAAGAAATCTCCAAGAATTTAAAGCTAAGAGGCGAGACCAAAACTATAAAAACAGTAAAGAAATATGGAGGCTACAGCCAAAATTGATCTAACAGGAATTCCACAAGGAGAGAAAAGAAAGGATAAGGGAAATACTTCCCACAACTGAAAGACTGAAAGGGCACACTCACTGCATGACCAAAATAATGAAAAATGAACGTATCAGAACACATCCTGGTAAAGTATCTGTACTCTAAAGATTAAAAAATAAAAAAATTAAAAAATAAATAAATAAATAAATAAATAAAACCTTGTAAAAGTTTTCAGAGAGGGAAGGAAAAACCCACAGGTTTTATATAAAGAAATGAGATTTTATGTCTTCTATGTAAATCCAAAGATCTCTTTCATTAGAAGCTATACAATGTGATCACTTAATCAATCGTAATTACCACAAATTTGCAGAGAGAAATTGCAAATCCCATATATTTCCTGATACTAGATCATGAAATTGCAAGAGACGGTTAAAATCTGGGTATCTATTTTAAGTATCCTTCAAAAAAGTACATATATCCTCGAAATAATGTAGGTTTCTCTAAATAACCAGGGTGCCTTATTTTGATAATCAATTAATGAACTCTACTGCAATGCAGTTATGTCTCAGGGGCTACAAAAGTATGTGGGACTAAGCAGCCCTGATTGCTGTGCTATTTAAATTCCAATGTCTGTTTTCCATCATTTCCTCCTATTTTCCCTTGTATTGAGATTATCAGTTGTCATTTCTTATAAGTCTCAGTGTATTAATTTCATGAATTACCTCCCCTCCGCTTTTTCCAATCTGATAATTCTAATCTCTTCTGGTCTGGAAAAACAGATAATCGTGTCTATTAAAACTGCATCTAAAGTATAATGGCATTGAGTAAAGACCTTCCTTAAAAAAGAATAAAGTTTAAGGCATCTGTTAAAATTGCCCAAGGATCTTTATAGTTTAATTTTTGGTTTTTGGAAATGTTACAAAGTGCTGAGAGTTCATGATAAATTCTGGAAAAGTGAATCATTAAATCATGCTTTCTAAAGGACTTATTTTCTATCAGAGATTTTACATAAACACTTTAATAAGGTCTCTTTCCTTCTGTTACATGTACTTTCTTTTAATCTTGTGATCTAGTCCTAAATTTAAAGTTTAGCAAATCTCTACCTGTCCGGAAAGAGGCGTGTTGCCAGCATATAGTTCATGGAGGTCTTATGCTCGAGGTAGGATCTGAAAGGCAAAGAAAGAATCTCGTTATTTTTTAAGCTAGTTCAAGAGGAAAATGTAGAAATAAAAACACGAATCAAGCACAAAGTAACAGGTTGTTTATATGCTGTTTTTAACTAAATATATTGTTTGTAAAGTGGCCAAGGAAAAGACAGTTTCTCCAATTTAAATTATAAGATACTAGAATAGAAACAAATAGAATAAAAAGAATAAGGAAAAAGAGAACTTAATTTAGAAAACAGAAAGAAAAACCAGCATTTCTTCAATTAATAATAGGTAATATACTAAGTTCAGAAAATAAGACTAAAAGATAAAAGAAAAACTAACAGAAGTTTATATACAGGTCAAATGAAACAGGGGATAGGAGATGCATAAAGGGGCTGAAAATGTAGATTAGAGACTGTTTCAATCATGTTATTCCTCAAATTAAGAGCTTTCAGTGGCTCCTTGAAGTCTACTGCAAAAAGCAAATACTTTCTCTTCCAAACTTTGAAAAGTTGGGTCATCTGTAACATCAATTCATTCACACTTTCTCCACATGGTTGCTCAACACGGATACTGCAGTACAGTCAGCCAAGTTTCCTTAGACTCCTCTTGTCAGAGCTGTTTGAACCAGAGCAACTCCATCTGGAATAGGGGCTGGGTAAAATGAGGCTGAGGCCCACTGAGCTGCATTTCCAGATGGTAAGGCATTCTAAGTCACAGAATGAGACAGGAGGTCCACACAACAGGTGATAAAGATCTTGCTGATAAAACAGGTTGCAGTACAGAAGCCAGCTAAAAGCCACCAAAACCAAGATGGCAATGAGAGGGACCTCTGGTTGTCCTCACTGTTATACTCCCACCAGCACGATGGCAGTTTACAAATGCCCTGCAATGTCAGGAAGTTATCCTATATGGTCTACAAAGGGGAGGCATGAATAATCCATCCCTTTAGCATACTACTAATAAATAACCATCAAAATGGGCAAATGGCAGCCTTTGGGGCTGCTCTGCCTGTGGAGCAGTTATTCTTTTATTCCTTTACTTTCTTAATAAACTTGCTTTCACTTTACCATATGGAGTCACCTGAATTCTTTCTTGTACAAGATCCAAGAACCCTCTCCTGGGGTCTGGATCGGGACCCTTTCCAGTAACACTCCCACACCTCCCATTGATCTATTGCCTCTGACTGGACACCTTCTCCCTATATCCCCTCTATATCTATACAGCTGTCCTCCCTCATGTTTCAGTTACCCACAGTAAACAAAAGTCTGAAAATATTACATGAAAAATTCCATAAGTAATTCATAAATTTTAAATTATGCACTGCCCTGAGTAGTATGATAAAATCTCATCCATTCTGCTCTTTCCCACCAGGAATGTGGATCATCCCTTTGTCCAGTGTCTCTGCACTGTAGACATTCCAAGCCCATGAACCACTTAGTGCTTGTGTTCAAGGAATCCTTATTTTACTTAATAATGGTCTCCAAAGGCAAGGGTAGTGATGCTGGCAATCTGCATATGCTGAAGAGAACTGTAAAGTGCTTCCTTTTAATGAAAAGGTAAAAAGTTCTTGACTTAAGGAAGCAAAAATCATACGGTGGAGTTGCTAAAATAAAAACAAATTTTCTATGCATGAAATCGTGGAGAAGAAGAAAGAAATTCATGCTAGTTCTGCTGTCACACCTCAGACTACAAAAGTGATGGCCATGCACCGTAAGTACTCAGATAGAAAAGACATTAAATTTTGCGGTGGAAGACATGAACAAGTGACTGCAGTGTGTCACAGCAGAAAGTACTGAGCCCACACAAAGACTTCAGCAAGGGATCGGAAATGAGTGACGCCAAGCCATTTCCTGCAAGTAAGGGGTGGTTATACACGTTCGGGAACACAGAAGGTCAACAGTAGCCTAACACTAAGTCACAATGCCTACGGCGTTCACCTCGCTTCATCTCATCTCACTGTATCGTCACACATCATCACAAAAGGAAGGGCAAGCACAGAACAGTAAGACATCTGAGAGGCCACACTCACATAACTTGTATTACAGAAGATTGTTTTAACTGCTCTATTTTGTTACTAGTTACTGTTAATATCTTACTGTGCCTAATTAACAAATTTAACTTTATCATGGGTACATAGTATAGGAAAAAACAGTATATATAGTTGTGAACAATGTGGGGGTTAGCGGTACTGCCCCCCCCCCACAGAGTCGAAAATTTGCACATAACTTTTGCTTTCTCAAAAAGTTAATTACTAATAGCCGGCTATTGACCAGAAGTCTTACCAGTAATATAAAAATTGGATTAACACATATTTTGTACGTTATATGTATTATACACTATATTCTTACAATAAAGTAAGCTAGAGAAGATGTTATTAAGAAAATCATGGCCAGGCGCGGTGGCTCACGCCTGTAATCCCAGCACTTTGGGAGGCCGAGGCGGGTGGATCACGAGGTCGAGAGATCGAGACCATCCTGGTCAACATGGTGAAACCCCGTCTCTACTAAAAACACAAAAAATCAGCTGGGCATGGTGGCGCGTGCCTGTAATCCCAGCTACTCAGGAGGCTGAGGCAGGAGAATTGCCTGAACCCAGGAGGCGGAGGTTGTGGTGCGCTGAGATCGCGCCATTGCACTCCAGCTTGGGTAACAAGAGCAAAACTCCGTCTCAAAAAAAAAAAAAAGAAAAAAGAAAATCATAAGGAGGAGGAAGAAGATCTAGTTGCTGTCTCAGGGTGGCAGAGGCAGAAGAAAATCCATGTATAATTGTGCTTCAAACACATATTGCTTGAGAGTCAACTGCCTGGTACTATCCACAGTTTTAGGCATCCACAGGTGCTCTTGGAAGGTATCCTCTGCTGACAATCCTCTGCTGATAAGGGGTTTTCTACTCTACTACGCCCTTCTAAAAGCAGGTCAAGTCCACCCTGCTGTACAAAGCATTCCCTGATATGTCCTACCATGTCTTTACTGTATGCCTGAGAACCTGTGACATACTGTTCCTACAGAGCAAACTTTTTCCTGCTCTGTAAGATGCAGAAGGAAAAAAGTAGGATCTAGACTCAGAATACCTGATCCAAGTCTCACTGTGTGGTTATGGACAAGTCACATTGTTTTACTGAGCCTTAGTGTCCTTGCCATTAAAATGTGAATGAAACAATGAAGTATATAAAGTACATTACAATTACAGAAAGCTATACAAATATGAGCTGTTCTTATATGTTTAAGTAATTTTCCATGAACATACTGATAACTCTCAACAGATAGGGATCCCACCTAATATTTATTTTATATGCCAAAGAACCAGGCATAGGGCTAGACATTTTTTGATAATAAATATGTATTAATAAAATTGCATATTTGTTAGTAAACATATCTCCCACATTCTATGTAAAGGCAGCTCAATTAATATTAATTGAGTCTCTTTTCTCAGAATGTACCAAGAGAGTGAGAGTAATTTACTGATGTGATTGGTAATTTAGAAAAAACAAACAAACAAACAAACAAAAAACAGAAAATGGTGCACTGAGCACCTCTCCTTTTTCTCTTGGGAGATAATCCCCCCTTAGTAAATACATAGCCTCTACTGCTCCTATAGGATCAGGCAGTCCTCATACATGGCTCAGACCAGCCTTACTTACAATAAGCATTATAAGTCTGTCCAATCCTGAAATTCAACAGGAAGTACATCTGCTTGCAGATAGTTATAATCAATTGCAACCTAGACTTTATCACTAAAAAATACAGTATTTTGGTCTTCATTTATTTTAGCCCTTGTTTTATTTCTCAGCTGCTTCAAAACCAAGCTAGTAAAGAAAGGTATCATTGTTGGACTTCCTTAAAAGACCCCCAACATTATTTGTAATTGATTCCACAGAAAAAGATACTTACAGAAAGATCCTGTATCTTGAAACACTCAAAAATGGAGGGTTCCCTTTTCATTAATTATAAGATATGTTTTTGAGGAAATGAAAAAATTCAAATTCTTTAAAAAATATTTCAAAAGATTTATATATATATATATACGTATAATTTTCAACAAAACCCAGGCAATATGTTTCTGCTGAATTCCTAGGTCTTCATAAAGTATAACTACATGAATAGCATATTTTGAAAGATAAAAGGATGATTTCTCAATGAACAGCTAGGTTTCCTAAACAAACAAGCACATTTAAAAAAAAAATGATCTTTTCTTTTATTCCTCTAAGTTCTACCTCTGTACTTTGAACCATGAACATCCCAACTAGGTCAAAAAGCAGTCATCAGAGGAAGAAAAGTATGTTGCCCATAAACGAGTACAAAGATTCTCAACCTTACTAGCAATCAGAGAAACGCAAATGAAGAACAAATTAAGACATTTTACTCCCACTAGATTGAGAAAAATTAAGAAGTGTTTGACAGTGCTGTAACTGGAGAACAGACAGCGACAGATTCTCTTTTGCATTGCTGAAAGGACTGTAAATTTACATCGCTACTTTGGAAAATAATTGAGCATTACCTTTTTTTTCTAAAGCATTATCTTTCAAAGCTGAACATTCACATGTTTTAAGGCACTGAGCCTATAAGAAGGCTTCAGTAAGGGATCTGAAATGAGAGACACCAACCCTATTTACTGGTTTACATATGTTAAGGCCCAGTAATTCCACTCCTAGGTATATGCCCAGCAGACACATACAAGAATATTTGCACCACAGCTGTTCTTAACAGCAAAAGACCAGAAAGAAGTCAAATCCTCAACAACAGAAGAACCAAAAAATTTACAGCCATATAAACACACAGTTAATATAATAAAGCACTGAAAAAAATGAACTGTAACTATATGTAACATGAACCTTAATTACAAAATACTGAATCAAAAAAGCAAGAGTACATAGAACATGTCTTTTTTTTTTTTTTTAAGAAAAAGTTTAAAAGCAATTAAAACTAAACAAAAGAATTCTGCTTTTACACATGAGGATAACTGTTACTGGATATACTCTCCTATCATAAACAGCTAGAAAAGTATACAAGTTATTTGAAATAACTGTTTTCAGACATTAAACAACTGGCAGCACAGGACTATGGTCTCTGACAGAGGGAAATACTGAAGTAAACCCTACAATTGCCCCAGGTTTCTGCCTAGAGGCAATTTCCAGACTACGCAGAAAGAGAGGAAATCCAAACAGAACCCAACAGTCTCCAAAAAGAGATGACAGAAATCAAATTTCTAGGGAGTGGCTAGAATTTTCAGGGCAATGTCCTGGAGAAGAAGTTGTGCAGAACAAGGTATCTAAAAATCATCTTGAGGGACCCCTTAAATCTTTGGGTGAACACAACTCTGCTAAGGTATAGGGCGAAAGTCCACAAGGCTAAGCAAAGTGCAAGTTATCAGGATAAAGAACAAATTAAGGAGAAGGTAAGGTGTAAGGTGAATAATTCCCAGAGTTCACATAAGATTGCAAATTGAGTTCCTGCCAGTCAGAATGGAAAAATCTCATTGAACACAGATGTAATTTAATAGACACCCCAAAAGAGTCTTTAGTGGAGGAGCTAACCTGGATCTAGACAAAAAGCTACTCTAAATGAACCGTAACAATGCTTAAAAGTAAGCCTGAAAAAGATAAGCTGATCTACAAATTACTGAAGTGCCTGACCAAAAGGAAAAAAAAATTCAAAAGGGTTTAAAGAAGGCAATAAAATCCAAATGCTCAACAATATAACATTTGCAATGTCCAGAATTCAATTCAAGAAATTACTGTAAATATGAAGAAATAAAAATGTGACCCATAAACATGAGGAAAACCAGTCAATAGAAACAGAACCCAAAATGACAGATAACAGAATAAGATATTTTAAAACAGTTATTATAAATATTATACCACATAAACGAAAATGTAAAGGAAATCATGAATGTAATGAAAAAGAGAATAAGAAGACACAAAAACTGATGAAAAAATATTATCTGAGGCCAGGCGCAGTGGCTCATGCTTATAATCCCAGCACTTTGAGAGGGTTAGGTGGGCAGATCATGAGATCAGTAGTTCAAGACCAGCCTGACCAACATGGTGAAACCCCATCTATACTAAAAATACAAAAATTAGCCGGGCATGGTGGTGTGCACCTGTAATCCCAGCTACTCAGGAGGCTGAGACAGGAGAATCACTTGAACCCGGGAGGCAGAGGTTGGTGTGAGCTGAAATCACTGCACTGCACTCCAGCCTGGGCAACAGAGCAAGACTTCATCTCAAAAATAAATAAATAAAAATAAAACATCTGAAATGAAAATTTCACTGGTAGAATTAACAGAGGATTAGGTACTGCAGACAAAATGATGAATGACCTTAGAGACACAGAGAAATAGAAAAAAATCCCAAATTAAGTAAAGAGAGAGAAAAAAGTCTGAAAAAATATGAGCACAGCCAGATTTGAGGTAAAATATAAACTAAGTAACCACAGTCCCCAAAAAAGACAGAAAAGGAGAAAAATATATTTGAAGAAATAAAGGCCAAAAGTTTTGCAAATTCGATAAAAACTATAAGCCCATAGATGAGGCTCAATGAATCCCAAGCAGAAGAAACATGAAGAAAATTACATGAAGGCACATCATAATCAAATTGTTGAAAATTAGCTGTGGCTAGGCGCAGTGTCTCACATCTATAATCTCAGCACTTTTGGAGGCTCAGACAGATGGATCACTTGAGCCTGGGAGTTCAAGACCAGCTTGGGCAACATGGGGAGACCCCCAACTCTACAAAAATTAGTCACCCATGTTGGCATGCACCTGTAGTCCCAGCTACCAGGCAGGCTGAGGGGGGAGGACGGCCTGAGGTTGAGCCCAGGAAGCCAAGGTTACAGTGAGTCAAGATTATGCCACTGCACTCCAGTCTGGGCAACAAAGTGAGACCCCTGTCTCCAGGAAAGAAAAAAAAAAAAAAAAGGAAATCAGTTGTAAAGAGATAATCCTAAAAGCAGACTGAGAAAAAAAGCCATTATGCATAGAAGAAGAAATATAATTGCTGTATGCTTCTCATCAGAAAAATGCAAGCCTAAAAATGACGAAAAGACATTTTAAAGGTGCTGGAAATTGTACACGAATGGTCATAGTGGCTTTCTTCAAAAGAGCCCAAAACTGGACACAACCCAAATGTTCTACAATAGATTTGAGTGGTATATTCTGGTGTATTCAACAAATTCTGGTATATTCAAACAATGAAATAGTGCATAATAATGAGGCATGACCTATTCTTCATAAACCAACACATACAAATATTAAAAACCCTAAGCTGAACAAAAGAGTCCAGATACAAAAAAGTACATACTGTATGATTCCATTTACGTGGAACTGTAGAAAAATCGTAATGACAGAAGGCAGATCATGATGTCTGAAGCCCAGGGTCATGTGGAAGATTGAATAAAAAAGGGAATAAACTGGGCTATAAAGGTGACAGAAGTATTTTATATCTTGATTGAGGTGGTAGCAGTGGCTAAACTGGTGCCGACCGTTGCCAAAATCATCCTCAAACTGTACACTTAAAGTAGACGCAGTTTACTGCATGTAAACTAGATCTCAGTGAAACAATATGTTGCTTAGACACACATACAGACAAAATAATTTTTTTTTTCAAATCAAGGTAATGATAAATACAAAGTTTAGGAACATGTCTAACCCTGGGTTAGGAAGCTAGTTAGGAGGGAGTAGAGGATTAAAAGGGAGGAAATAACACAGTTATATTAAATTACAATCAATAATCTAGTTCTTGGGTTAGGTAGTATTTATCATGTTACAAGTAAACAAACCAGAATAAGAAAGGTAGCTTTGTAGGAAGCAATGATGACAGTGTATCACAATTAATCTAATTCTATGGACCTGAGGTAATGATTAAAAAAAAAAAAAAAAAAAAAAAAAAGGTAGTCACCTCACCCATATATTTCCCATGTCTCAGATGTAGGAAATATGCGAATAAATCCACCTCTCCGATCATTTTCCTCCTTCACCCTCCGTAAAACTTTGATCTAGATGAAAAATGAGATAAAATGAGTACCTATTTTGAAAACTGGAATCCATGTGGCTATAGGACAAAGGAAGATAGTTAGGACCCAAGAATAAGAAAGCAGCATGAAGGGAGAAATTAATTCCATTTAAAATGTTCTTCCCTGAGAAAACACTTCTCCCATCTTGAATCTTTCTCTTTTCAATGTAAGACACGAGTTTGTCATAAATACTATGAATTACTCCATAATTTTTGCTAAACCCTGTTTTAACCTGCAAAAGCCTAAAATGAATTTATCTTTACCTCCTCCATTGACAGACCAAGCACAGAACCACCCAACTTCCCTGGCCCTTTCTCCCGGCCTGAGCCCACGAGGTTTTTCATTTCTGCATCGCTGGCTGAAAGTGGACGGGAACGCTAAAAAGAAGAAATGAAAATAGTAAAAAAAAAAATTTTTTTAAGTTTTCATTATTCCTCATTTCCCTCTGTTCATTCCCTTAACACCATTCTCTTTCCTAAGATATATAAGCTCAAATTCATTAATTACTTTCTGTAATTATCTTAGCCTGAAACCCTGGAAAACAGAAGAAAGTTAATAAACTCAAAGGCAAGAGGAGAAAACAGAATAGTAAAAAAACCAAACAAACAAACAAAAACCACTATGGTTTGAGAAAGAAAAGAGAAGAAAGAAAGAATGAGGTACACGTGACTTTCTAAGCTAGTATTTAATCCAAACCTTGGTTTTAGAGCACATCTAATATTTCAAGGATATGGAAAAATCTGAAAATGTCCTCAACAGAAAAGTAAATGTGCATTTATTTCAGTGAGTATATTATTTTCAGCACAGGAGATGAAGAACTAATAATTGAGATATAAGACACAAAAACTAGGAACAATCATATTAACATCACAAATGAAAAAGTTGGGCAGTGAGATGTTTTACAATCTGAGGGGGAAATACTGAGATGAGAGTCGTCAGTGACACAGAAAAGAGCATGGCCAAAAAAATTATCACTGTGGTGGTTGAACTTCAAGAGGCCTGAAACACGAGTGACTACCTGAGGTACTCCCAACAAGGCAGCCAAAGGGCCCCCGTTCATCACTGATCCCAGAAGAGGTGCTTGGCTACTTCAGCTTCTACATGATAATCAGGATAATTATCAGAAAACACAAGTTTTAAGTGAATTTTGATTTTGCGTGAGTGGAGAAACAGAAAGGTAAAAAAGGAAGGCAGTATAAAAGCATGAACAATACACTATTACTAAAACTAATGAAGTGACAGACAAAAATAAGACAAATCTATCAAGGAGAAAGAGTAAGAAAGAATTCACCCACTATGAGTGCAAACTGTCCTCTTAATTCTTAGAAGTAACTTCAATCAGAGAGCAGCCCCACTGTCAGGAGATATTATTTGTCTTTCTCTATTTGTAAAATATCTATTCAAAGGCATTTTGGTAACAACTTTTGGCCTTTTGAGCAATACCTGTTGTTATGGAATGGATGTTTGTGTCTCTCAAAAATTCTCATGTTAAAGTCCTAATCTCCAAAGTGATAGCATTTGGAGATGAAGCTTTTGGAAGGTAATTAAAGTTAGAAGTCATGAGAGTAGGGCCCTGGTGTAATGGGATTAGTGTCCCTATAAGAAGAGATGCCAGAGAATTTGATCTCCCTCTCTCTTCCCCAGCCCCAGCCAGTGTGTGCCCAAAGAGGCCATGTGAGCATACAACAAAATGGAGACCTACAAGCCAATTTTTAAAAGCCTTAGAATGAAACCTACCTTGCCAGCACCTTGATCTTGGACTTCTCAGCCTTCAGACTGTGAGAAATAAATTTCTGTTGTTTAAGCCACCCAGGCTATGGCATTTTGTTATGGCAGCCTGAACAGACTAATATACTTACGTACACAATTAACCAACCATGAATGGTTTTATCTTTGGACACAAGAGAGAACAACTAACCAATCTTCAAAGCTAGCATGGGAGTTATAAAAGTTAAATTTTCTGATAGGAAACTCCACGATGGACACCTCTATCAAGAAAAACCATGCAATCAGCAGATGCAAGCAACATGTGAAGTGCAGAGGCTTTTACTGTGGTGTCTTCAACATCCAGAACAATACATTATACATGGCATGAAGTAAATCAAGAAGTATTTGTTAAATAAATACGTGAAAGTGCTAATACCAATCATGGTTAGAATTGAACTTTGTAGAAGGATTTTGGGAAACAGTTTTACTTCTTCAATCTCTGGGAATATATTAAACAGTAGATGTTAAAATGAGAGGGTTTACAGGTTTATGTATTATTTGTATAAATAATGTAACCATTGTTTTAAAATCTTTAAAAAGTGTGAAGACTTATTTAATGTATAATTTGGAAAAGCCAAAAATATTAAATGGATAGTTTGAGGACTTTTCTCATGATCATACACTACTTATTGTTTGCCAAAAAATACTTATCTAGTTCACCCATGATAGCATGTTTCTGATCATAAAGCCACTGGCAAAGCCTGGCGCAGTGGCTCACACTTGCCATCTTAACACTTTGGGAGGCCAAGGCAGGCAGATCACCTAAGGTCAGGAGATCGAGACCATCCTGGCCAACACGGTGAAACCCCTTCTCTACTCAAAATACAAAATTATCTGGGGTATGGTGGCACATGCCTGTGATCTCAGCTACTCAGAGCCTGAGGCAAGAGAATCGCTTGAACCCTGGAGGTGGAGGTTGCAGGTGACGAGATTGCACCATTGTAATCCAGCCTGGGCAACAAGAGCAAAACTCCATCTCAAAAATAAAACAACAAAGCCACTGGCAGTTAGTCCCCTAAAGTTAAGTAGCTTTCTTGCATGATACTATCTCAAATTATGTAAAGAGATAGTAAGCAATAAGCATTCATTTAAATAATAAAAATAAGCATTTTTATCAAGCTTTTAGGAACAGGAAAAAACGTTACTTAGAAGGTTGATAAGCTAAAAGCTACATTAACTAAAAGTATTTAAAGAAAAAGTTATTAATTATTAAACAGATTTAAAGAATGCATGGGTGTATTTAAAAGAACAGGGTCAAATCACTATTGAACAACATCTAGTGAGAACTCCCCAATTCTTTGGTGTTTTTTAAAATGGTTTTTAATATTCCTAGCTTCTAGAAATTGAGATAATGATGTTGCAAACTTCTCCTGCTAACCTAATGGCGTTCCTATAACCAATGAATTAGCACCCCAAACTCTTAAACTTCTCTGCCAATCACTTTCAAAGAGTTGTCTCCCATACACAGTCATAACCACTCCGTTGTTACAGCCTACAATTCCAGGTCTAGCTACTGTGTACATATGTGTGAACTGTTTGGGGTCGGGTAGAGGCATGTAGAAATTCAGGTCTGTGCTTCTACGTTGGGTATTTAAGAGCTTTGAGAAAGAAATAAATGTGACCTGAATTATAGTCACAGGTGAAAGAAAAGGCAGAGAAAGAGAGAAGGGAAGAAGAAAGGATAAGACAGACAGAAAAAAGAAAATAACGGCTTATGAGTGTCGGGGAGACACACTCGGAGATTAAAAACAAAGGCTAAAAAAAGGAATCAGAATGATCTGAAGGCCATCAAGACTATTACAAACAAAGGCAAAACAGTCCAAATGCAAGTCATTCTGCACCTTTGCCTTTGGGCACAACAGCTACATCCTCTGGAGAGCAGATATAATAAATCCACATATTCCCATGGGTTGACTGAATGTACTTAGGAAATAAGGTTCCTCTGAACTTAGAGAGGAGAACCACTGCCTCTGGTTAAAAGATACATGATTTATATATCCAGTGCTCAGATAAATTTTAAACTGTCAAATAAGTGTCAAGGTAAAAATTCTGCCATGCAACAGGCACCAAAGATAAATTTATCAATAGTACAACTTATGATTCAGAAACCTACCCAAAGAAGAAATCTTACATATCTAACCATCATTGCTAAGGAACAACTGACTGAGAATGTGAAATTATTGAGACAAGGAACCAGCAGTCTCCACTCAGTCAAAGCAGTAAGAAACAGATGTTGAATCAGAAACCGACTCTCAGCCTAAAAAAAGCTGGCAAGTACCAGTGATGAGAAGAACTTGACAAAATGTGAATGGAGAAAAATGGCAAGATATCCTAAAAATATATCATAACTGAGGGGCAAAAATAAAATTTGCTTGACAGAGAACACGTGCAAAGAATAAAAATTTCTCAATGCAGTTTTACAAAGTTTGGAATTCTTCATTAAAAGCAAAGGAACTAGAAATAGCTCAATTTATATGTGATACATTTTACCATCTAAAAAACAAAAGGTAAAATCAAGTTCAAAGGCAAAATGAATTAATGCTATTGAATCAAAGAAAATAAATGGACGAGACCACACTATCAATAAATCTGAGTGGAAATGGACCAAACAAATGGCTTCTAAGAGGACATTTAAACATCATGATAATCAATGTATACTTTGAAATTGGTGGGTCGGGGTAGGGGGAATAAGTAGGCTTGTGCAACAGGAAAAAATAAAATAAAAAGAGTTATATAACATCTAGAAATTTGGAATAAATGTAAGCCAGCAGGTCTGAGAGACATGCATTTTGTTATTAAGGAAACTGGCTTTAAAAACAAACAAACAAAACTTACCAATTACATCTGAATTACATCTGAAAAATCATGAGAACTGAGGAAGTACCAGATTAGAAAAACACCAAATGAGGTACTGGATCTTCAAAAATGTAAGAAGTATGCTCCTGGTGGTTAATGCCTGGTAAATCTAACTCGAATCCCTAGTAAAAATAATCAAACGAATATTAAAAGGAAAAAAAATCCCTAATAATTTAGAGGATAGTGGGCTCATAAAGAATAGTATGAAGAATGCTTTATTTATTTTAAAACATGCTTTAAAAGTTTGATTTTTAGGACAAGAGTTTTAAAAGGGGAGCTATAGCAATATATTTAATGTCTTTGGATTTTAGAGAAGCATTTGAGAAAATTTTATAACATTTTTATTCTAAATTATATGTCAAGGGTCACTGCCAGAATATAACACATCAACAAAAACTAAAAACAGTGTAACTGTAAGATAAAGTAAATAGCAATGAATCAAGTTAGGAAGGGACTTCTAAAATGCGTGATAACTAAGCACTGCTTAAAATTTTCATTAATGTCTGGAAGGAAAAATAAACAAAACAGCATTTTTGGATGATAGCAAATGTGAAAAACATGACTACAAATAGGTGAATATCAAAGTAACGAGATCTTGACAATGGGAAAATCAAGATTCAAAAGTGTGAAGGGGAGTAAATCTTCTTTATAAACTACATGCTAGCATTTATCCTGAATATTTTACCTATGTTTTATCATTTCTTTCTCACCGTAACTCCAGGTATGGATTATTATCCCCATTTGACAGATATGGAATTGAGCCTCAGAGAGGTAAGAGAACTTGCCCAAATATCTAATTACTAGTTATTAGCAGAGCTCAAATTTGAATTCAGGTCTATCTGACTGTAAAGTACGGTACATGTTCTTGCCATAGTACCATGCAATACAATTTCTGGTGAGTAGAAAATCTGAACCATAGACATTAAAGAGAAGGGAGAAATATAGATAGAGAAAAGGGATTAAAAAGGAAAAGGCAGACAAAGGACAAAGAACTAAAAGAATTCACAATCTGACAGCAACAATAAAAGAAAGCTTGACACAGTCTAACTGGTCAGAACAGAGAATTTTTTTTTTTAACTTGGCTCCAATGAAAATACTGCGAAGTTAAGAGTGCTTCGTTAACAGAAAGACAATGGCAAAATAGAACACTGCAAAGAACAATAAGAGTCCAAGAATTCAACACGTATAAAGCTGGCTGAATAAAGTCAGAAAGCCTTTATGTCACATTCAAATACATTACTACTAAAGAGAGGTCTTGCTCTCCAACAAAGCTATAATAATAATAATAATAATAATAGCATATAATAATAATAATTATTATTATAGCTTGGTAATCCAAGCAATGCAACTAGATGTAATGGAATTAAACTGATAACGAGGAATTAAGATTAGAATTACGTTATCAAAGGCTGGGCATGGTAGCTCATGCCTGCAATCCCAGCACTTTGGGAGGGCCAAAGTGGGCAAATGGCTTGAGCTCAGAGGTTCCAGATCAGCCCTGGGTAACAAGGCAAAACCCTCATCTCTACCAAAAATACAAAAAATTAGCCAGGCGTAGTGGTGTGCACCTGTAGCCCCAGCTACTTGGGAGGCTGAGGCGGGAGGATCACCTGAGCCCAGGAAGCCCAGGCTGTAGTGAGCTGTGATCTTGCCACTGCGCTCCAGCCTGGGTGACGGAGTGACACCCTGTCTCAAATAAATAAATAAAAATAAAATAGAATTACATTTCAAAGACAATTTTTTAGAGTCAAACGCCAAAGGCTATAAAAGAGTACTCATTTCTTAATGTACTCCTATCAGTAGATTAGTTCCAGGTATATTTAGAATATAAGCTCTTTGAAGTTAACAGCCTTGTTTTGTTTTGTTTTTTTGCCACAGGTAGCAGCTAGCATACTTAGGTATTTATTAAATACAAAACACTACATATTATAGAGTTTCAAATTCTACCAACTAAGCACCAAAATTCATACTACAGAACCACATTAATCAGTTACTGAATATCAGACAAGGCATCCGGTAAGTTATTTTTTATTTCTTGCATTCACATAAACCATATAAATCACTTTATCAGAAATAGTAGCTAAGAAAGTTACAAGTCAAGCATTCAAGCTTACCAGAAATTGCATCAGAGAGTACAAATGCCAAAATAAATATACTAGAGCTTTTTGCTAAAAAATAGTTGCAGTGACACATTTACATGTGAGGGTATCTATAACCCTCATACCAAAGCATCAAATAGCAGGCACAGGACTCCCACTGTTAGCCTATTACTTCAAAAAGAATTTTTAAAATCTGTCATAAGAAAGCGATGGTTAATCTCAAATACTGCTAACAGAAACAGTAAGAAAGCAAATGCTGCCCATTCAGAATCTTCAGAAAGAAAGATGTCTGCATTTCAAAGGTAGCATCTGAGACACTATTATGGCAAAGCTTCTAAGATGTGTAAACTGCAAATCACTACATATTTGAAACGTCGCCTGTTAAGAAACTCTAATACAGACCAACACCCAATGTGAAAACATTTCCAATATTAAGCTAAAGACAACAGTATGTTTCATAAGATGTCTGGAAAAAAAATGAAGTTCATTTGTGAACTACAAAATTTCCTTCCTGGAATATTTCGGTCAAAGAGAGAGAGATGCCTGTAAGCCCCTGTTCATTGTTTAAATTCAACTGCCTCCATCGCAGTATAATCACTATCAGGAAAAGAGGATCCCTAAGTTCCTGCATCCTCTACTCTTATATTCTATAACCAAAAAGACTTGTATGCATTTATTTTCATTTATGTTATTAAACTGTACAAACAAATAAACAAACAAACAAAAACCAGGTACATAACGCATGTACCATGAAAAACTAAAGCTAAAAAACTTTCCATTTGGAGAATGAAAATAAAATTTGAATGAAGTCTCCAAAAGATCTAGAACTTACCTGCTTGGCCTTTGATGACTGTAACTGTGCAGATACTGGACGCTATAAAAGACAGAAAAATGGAATAAAGCCTTATCTTCTCCTAACATGCCTACATTTTCCATCTCCTAGATCTATGATAAAAAAAGGAAAAATAACCTCCAAGCAGAAACCAAAGCAAGAGTCCTACACTTGGTAGTTGGAAGGTTAGAACATTTATAATCTTTCATTATACTGCTTTCTCCGATGCCATATATATTTCAGCTTCAACTTCTCACTGCTGAGGGCACAATCCTACTGCCAGATACTGAAGACCCTGAAGTCAACTAGTCCACCTGACAAATTGGTTTGACACACTACACATAACTAATCTACAGTTCCTTTAGCCTTTATATAAGTGTCCTGTAGGCTGCTTATGGATGAAATCATGCCATTACCTACCAGTTGGCAAAACAAGCATTGAACAGATTTTCTGGAGTTTGCAAAGAGTTGCCAAAAAAGCTAACAGGCAACCTAAGAAAAGGGATCCATTCATCCAAGATTGGCAATACAGCTACCTCTAGAAGTGAAACTTGGCAGAAACTGTGTTAAAGCTGCACAGAAACGTTCATGATCCTTTATACATAATCCTGTGGTTCTTAACACAGATATTGCAGGAAACAATTTGCAAAGGAATGTGATTGCCTAAATTAAGTTTTCCTAGTACACCTAGGTTACTCCTCTACTTTTCCTTATTAAAAATTAAAGAAAACCCTTTGATCTGTGATAATGCACTGATCAAGTATAACCCTGGTAACTGATTTTATATCTAATCCAAGATAATAGCCCTTAAAATACAGTACACCCTGTTCCACATCCCAACACTAATTAGGGAGTAATTCTACAGCATGGGGTCACAGACAGGCAAAGACTGAATCCAGCTCAAAGACATATTATGCTTGGCCTGCAAAGTATTGTTTCTAATGAACTAGCTGCCAATATTTAAAGTAAGATTTCTGATTTCTCTTGACAATAGGAAGACCGCGTAACACCTGACCCACACTTAAGCATGACGGGAATTAGCTGGAGCACGTTAGTAAAACAGCCACCCCTTTCAGATGAGGTTCGCACTCTCTAGTTTACCTCAGTCATGCCACTCTTAGCCGTATCATACCTGCCTCTATTTACTCATTTATATTACCAGCCTGCAGGCTCTCTGGCATTTGAGTTTGAAAGCCCTGTTCTAATAAAAAAATTATCTGAATAAATAATAGTATCTGAGTTTGGCAAACAGAAAATAGCACTACTCCAAATGAGAGCAGCAAGCAAAAGGAACAAGAGGAGGAATGGGAGTAGAAGAAGGGAGGAAACAAGGGAGGAGTAGGGGGTTAGAGTGTAGTTGGGGCAGGGATAAAAAGAGAGGAGAAGAAAAGAAAAGAGAAGATGGCAGGAAGAAAAAGCTGCTTATGCCTTCGAAAAGCCTACAAACTGGCAGAAGAGTACAGGACAATTTAAAAGCAACAAATCAATAAATGTAAAACAATGTAATACAGAACAAGTGAATAATATTAAAATGAAAAGTAAAGGTCATGATGGATTTAATAACAAAAGACTTCCAAAATGTCTGAGCAGGCAAAGTAATCAAACCAGACGGGAAGAGAAGAGCAAGGTGGATTTTTTAAAATAAGAAGAAATGTTAAAGGCCAAGAAACAAAGGTGGAAAATTAGCAGAGTCGAAACAGGCAGGGACTGACAGGATGATGGAATGAGTAAATAGAAGGATTAGCTGATTGGTTTAACTGGAACAAAAATGCAGAGCACACAAAAACTGAAGCAAAGCTTGATCAAATGATATTTTAGACATGTATAAGTTTCCTTGGGCTTTTATCTCATTAGCCTCTATCAATAACTCATGATCACAGAGGGTCCGAGGAGAATTACTTGTAGAGAAGATACTATTTCAAGAAAGCATCTTCTTTACAAAGCCAGTCTGAAGACCAGAAAGAACACAGTAATGACTAAGAATTAGTAGGCTTCTTCTCTGTGCTTTGTTTCTGAGCATATCAATCTGTGGTGGAAAAAGGTGATTTTTTAAAAACAGAGAGAAGGAAGGTAATGAAAAAAAGAAGCCAAGATAAAAGACAGAACAAAAAACACGGAGTAAGTTTGTTGGAAAACATTTAAAGCACAAGCTGTTAGCCACAGCTGAATATAACTGCCTCCTATCTAAAGTGATCCCCAAATTCTCCTGCTCTAAGTGACCTTATATCCACAGTGCTTCAGCTCCCTCAGTTATATCAGCTGCCACTTCCCAGTATGCTGCCTTCAGGCTCCCTGCTGTGGAATTTGCTTACCTGAGGTTTCTGGAAAGGGTTTCGCCTGGAAGACTCAAAGGTGGGATAAATTGGCCGGGCTGAGGCTCGCTGGGCTGGATCTTGGCACACAAATCCTGAATGGGGGAATGGGCAACATTAAAACCTGCCATTTTCTAAGAAATTAGCAGGAGTGACTACATCTTTTCTTTAGATATGCAGACTCAGTTTCACTGTCATAAATATTACAGAGATCTATCCTCAGGAGGGTAATGCACAACTCTCCCATACACACACTCTGCTTGAACTCTGAACCACCATAATTAGAGTGAAAAAGAAAAGGGAAATATGCAGATAAATTAACCTTGCTGGCTGGGGAGCCGAAATGTGATTCTGAGTGAGAAAGAGATGTAGATTTTTGATGAACCTAACAACAACTGCAAAGCACCACTTTAAAACACACGGTTGTTAATAAAAACAAGTTACTTTAAAGTGGCTACCTGGATCATGACTGGAAAATAAAGTTATTTTTACAGGGAAAATCCAAAAGCAAGTTAACAGTCTTGTCCTGTTACATGATCTGCTTCTGGAACTGCAGAAGGTGGTCTATTGGCAACTTTCAAAATGGGCTTTGTAGATTATCTATGGCTTTGGAAATTGGACTTCAGCTAATTTCACTTACTTCCTAAAAAAAAGCAGATTCCCATCCAAAGAGAATAGAGTGGCTAAGTTTTACAGCATTTGCTGGTACATCAGGTACTAGTTCATCGCAAATGTATTTTATTAAGTCTTTTTATAGTACTTAAAAAAACAACAAACCCACAAAATACCCACCTGACTGCTCATCTCCATTTCAAAGTTTTGGCTTATCTACTCAAAATGGGATTTCTTCTTTGAGCTGCTTTGGTTATAACTACTACAGAAGGGATCACATTGAGACCAGCAGAGACTGTCTAGCAGAAATATAGCCAGTCTCCTTTGTAACAAGGCTTCTTCAGTGGGTTTTACTTTCCCAGCTTGGAGAAAAATACACTTTCTCCAGATCTTTGCTAATTCTCTTTCTCAGCTCATAATTCCTGTGCTCCAGGTCTCAGCCTTAGTTGTGGTTCAGCCTCAGGACAGGATGGAGCCAAGGGGAGTAGAAACATATAAACATTTCCCTGAAAATATAATTTTTTCGTACAAAACACTCAGCATGGCTTAGGAACTGCCAGTTGGCAAAACCTATGGAGTCTGACAAAATGGACACTCTGGTTAATTTTTATATGAGTCCAGTTCAGAAAATACAACTACTCACCTACAACAGTGAACATATCTGAAATCATACTGGCTTTAATCTTTAGGTCTAGAGGTGCATCACTAATAGAAACAAAGAAAGAAAAGAGCAATTGGTAAGTGTGTAGGTTAAAAGAATAGCCACCTTCTAACGGGCCCCAATATAGCAAAGTTTCCAAATGTCAATGAAGAGCAACACATAAAGCCCATAAAATCCATGGGGTGGGGAATCTGTGCACAAATATGAGAAATGAAATCCTGGTGTTCAGTTTGTCCTCTGTAATGCGAACCCAGCACCACGCATTGATTCTCTAACATGCAATTTTTTTATACCAGAAGGTCTTGCGCAATTCAAATTTCGCAGAAGTCAAGAACACTGCTTCATTAAAACTGTGAATTTTAGAGGTTCAGACTTTCAGTACGCTCTTTCATGAGTGTGCCCACCATTCAAATTACTTTTCACTGCTGTAACAGTCAAGTCACATTCACATGCAAGAGAAGCAACTTTGGCCACATTTGTACTTTTTAAAGTCTTTATTTTCTGCTCTAAAACAACCTTCTTAGGCTTGCAGGCTTGCAAATGGGGCAAAAGAAACCCCAAAAAACAAAAAAACAAGTCATACCAAAATCTCACCAGATGATACTGCAGAAATCCACATGAAAACAAAAACAAGATGAACCAAAAGCAAGAAGCCTCCCTGTGGCGGTGACTGCCACACTGGCTTCAGCGTTGAGGTGTTCCTCCATGAACCAAACGGCTCTGCCTGCTATACTCAGTGCCTCATTCTGGGGATTTCTAACTTCTGAAGTATAGTATAATACGCTTTACTGGGCAATCTGCGAAAGGCTGACTTGATGAAAGTTGCGTAACACCTGAAGCATCTGTAATATCTAGCTCTACACCTTACTACGGAGGTTACGCCAAACTCCCACTCCAAAAGTAGTCAATCTGTCTTTATTTGATTACTTGGCATTTTGCCAGTATCTCTCATCCTTAAAAACTCGGCAGCTGGGTGGTCTCTGGCATAAACCTCTGGAGTTCTCTGTTTAGAGAAGTGTACAATGAACAGAAATTCTGGCTGTAGCTCCAAATACAATAAGAATCTTCTCTGGTATTGAAAAATATGTTTCTTTTCTTCTTCTAAACAATAGGTTAGTTTAAAAAATTTTTAAGTTGTTTGAAGTTTTTGACTTTAAACTTGGATAACTTTAAACATCGGACAGGGTAAAAGCACCACATATTATCTACATGGCCCTAGATCCAGCTTTACATCTTCATAGTATATGTGGATTTGAACCCATAAGGCTTTTGGTAATGAAAGAAATATAACACCTTACATATTTCCGTAGCCTTAACAGAACACCTACTATTAAAAAAAATACAGGGATAAAAATGAACGTAAGAATCATCCCTTAGAAGCCTAATAAGCAGGAATCATGTAATTGTAAATTGACTAGGAAGACAAAAGATCCATGATTCCCTTATAAACTCTGATATTATGCCATAAACCAGCTAATTTAAGAAAGTCTGATTATCTCTAATAACTAGGAAAAAAATAATCTTCGAGTACCAAGAGAAATGACTCCAAAAAAAGTGTTTTAAATATTTCTTGAAGGCTTGTCCTTTTCTAGTAGATAGAACTGACTTACCAGGCCAAAGAAGGAGAGAGATTCACTTCCAACAGCCATGGCTTCAGAGTAGAATCTATGAGCACGTCAAAGCCATAGAGTTCTAGAAATACAAGACAAGACAATACACAAAATCATTTTCCATGTCACAACCACACAAAGATCTACAAGATTCAATCTGATCAACCCCAGGCCTAGAAACTCACTGAATATGAGTAGTAAGTGGAAGTAGAAACAGAGAATCTTTCAAGAATCTTCCATGTATCTTTCAAGATCAAGAGAAATTAATCAAGTTCTAGGATAGTAAGAAAACAACGCTATACAATTCCACTGTTTTTATCATGCACTGTCTATTGACGTTCCTAAGCCCTACACAGAAAGCGACCTGACTCTAGAATAGTTAACTAATACGATTCGGCTGTGCTTATGGGCAAAAGAAAAAAAAAACGGAAAACAGAATGAAATAAACGCAACCAACACCAATGCTGCTTTAGGCCTGCTCTGAATTCCCCTTCCCCAGCCCCTCCCTGCCAACTCTGAACACAGAAACATCTCCTGAAGGCATTTCTCTAGAATCCTTCCATCACATTTTCTTAAACCAAGATATTGTTTTTGCAACCTAGGTGAAGAAGATACCTAAATGTATTTACTATTTCCCCTCTCCTAGAGTTTCAATTTCCCTTTGAGGACAGAAAATAAAACACACTGCCCCAACGTGAACCAAAAGACAAGAAAAGAGAAAGCCAGTGGTAGTAGAGCCCAGGTGTGACAAGCTATCTTGCACAACTAATATTATTTAAGGGTGGGAGCCAGAGATCAAGTTTTTGGATTCTGTATTGATTCTCTTCCTCTACCTTCCCAACTGCTGCAAAGAGAAAGCAAGACTCAGGAGCAGGTTTTCCTTCCAGAATGCCTATTCATTTAACAAGTTCAGGGATGAAAGGTTAACTATGGAACCCTTCATATTATTATTAATGAGACCTTCTCTACAAAAACCACAGTAGTATACAGTCCTTTGTGTGTGTGTGTGTGTGTGTGTGTTTATGTATGTATGTATGTATGTATATACATATACGTATACAAATACATATAAAACATCACTCCTAAACATCCCATCCTGTGACCCTCAAAAAAACTGCTTATGTTTTTTCTCTAGGAATAAACACTACCACACTACCTTCCTTACTGTCTGAACAGCGGTCACTGGCCAGACCTGACACCCGCAGAACACAACCAGGTATTTTCCAGAAATTAATTCTGATACAAATTTCCTTGCTTCGAGAAGGATTTTTAAATTTCTCAATACTCTCAGAAAACAGAAAAATAGACCCTAAAAAGACGGCCCCAAAAAACTCTTCTAGAAAACAGGAAGTCTGAAGTTACAGGAGGTATTAAGAATCCTAGAATGGAAATCTAGAAACCTAGTTGTCCCCATAATTCTATATCATGTCTACATGATTCTACTGGAACCTGGGGAAATCATTTTTCTCTCTGAGATTCCTTTAGCACCCTTTGATTTCCTTTGGCCTCTTTATTAATCACTGGTTGTCAATATCTGGATGCTATTTACATATATATGGCAGTAAGGACTCAGACGTGCATATTCTAAGATCCTCTAGGGAGACATTTCCATGAATGAGTTGACTTCCATAGTAATTATATGGGATTCCATTTAATTTGCAGAAATCATCACAAACTATACTAGGGTTTGAGATGGGTTTGAGATAGTCACCTTCAAGTAACTATACAAAATTTATATATTATCTATACTTTAAAATGTAAAGAAACAGAAGACATTTCACCTATCTTCTTTTGGTAATGAATTCATAGCTTTTAATAGCTAATACATTCTTCTGAATAGCTGATCTTCAGTAATCTTGTAAAATATTGCCCCTTTAACCTGAGAAAAATCATTTGTGATATAGCACTAAATAAGGCATTTAAAAGGAGAATCTACTTGTAAAATCTGCAAGTCCACATTAACATTTTATACCAGCAAGAGAGACTACAATATTTGATTGAAGAAAAATAACATTCTATTCATTGTTTAAAACACTTGAAGCACAGGATTCAAGTGTTTCATAAAGTGTTAATATTATTAATAGTAAGAAGAACAGGGTGAAAACAATGATTGATGCACATAGTGATCAGGTTTGCAGAATCAGCTACAAATGAATATATATTCAAATCAGACTAACAATCAATGAAACTCACTATTTAAATATCTTGCATTAAGCAGCTACGCATTTGCTTAACCATCTCCCCAAATCAGAGGCAAATTCCAAGAATCTCAGTTGACAGGCTGAGAACCAATATTTTGGGAAATATGAGGGAAGAAAATGACCTAGAGAGAAAACACCCTTCACAGAGCTAAATTAATTTTCATTTGGATGACTAAATCCTGTTAGTGCTAAACAACCTCTCTGGAAAGGGTGCCCAAACTAAAAAAATCAAGCCTCAAATCTAACTACATCTTTACATGTACCAGGCTTGGACTTACTATCATTTAAGAGTTGAAGAAGAAATACATACCAGTATGTGACAGCATTGTAACATAGTGCAAAACCCAGTTCACCTTAAAGGCTGGCATTAGGGAGAGGAACAGGGTGGAAAGATAGCTTCTGTATAAGGTTTCCCTCTTTGAACATGATCAATTCAGCTTAAGAAAAATAATTTGGGTCCCTGGCAGGCTACTAGAGTCCTTATAAGAAACTTTTAAACTTATGATTGGTATTTGGTATTTTCTACGGACATTGATTTTAAAAGGTAAAAGAAGTAGGTTGTGCTGAGCATAATAAACTTCCTTATCTTTTAATGTTGTGTTTTGGCAGCAGTAGCAAGAATTTCAAAAATTCAGTACCCACAATGAGATACGCCAGTGTTCCTGTCATGGATGGGTATGAGCAAGCTGGGCTTTTCCAGTTCTGGGAGCGCCTCTCTTTTTGTTCCTCTGTGTTGTCTTTATTACGACAGAAAAGCAACTGTTTTCAAAGGACTATTGCTATGCCTTATGGAACATGTCCCCAGGACAATTTTCCTTCGTAAAAAATATTTCCTTCAGCCCCTAGCCAAACCAAAGCAAACTTAGCTCCCTACCTACCTCTTTAATACAGTTCCTCGAAAAAGCAATCTACACTTAGCAATCTGAACTTATTACTTAATATCTATTCGTTCCCAGCCCACAGGAATTTGCTTCTGCTCCCACTCTAATAACTGACTATCCTCAATATGATCACCAAAGACTCCCTTATTGCTCAGCCCAAACACCTGAAACTGATGACCATCCCTCACTTATTGGAGCTGTCTTCTCCCTTGGGTTCCAGGACACTGCTCTCTTCTGATTTTCCTCCTCCTTTCCTTCCTTCTCTTCTACCCAGATATTCAATGGTAGGTTTGCTCAGGGTGACATTCTCAGGTCTCCTTTCTTCTCAATTCTACTTTTCTCCTCAGGCAATCTCATGTATTCTCCTGGCCACAATTAATATGATGATAATGATGATATTCAAATCACATCTTTAGCCAAGTGTCTTCTGGACACCAAACCCATAATTCAAATTTCCTTCTGGACATGTTCACTACGATATTCCATAGGCATTCAGCACTCAACAAAACAGCCCTTATTTTCTTTCCCCAAAACTATTTGGTTTGCTATTATTCTTCATCTTGGAGAATGGTATCCCCATCCATCAGACTCCAAACTAGAAACACTCTTCTACCACCTCCCAAATTCAAGATATCACCAAATCTCTATCTCTCTTTCTCTTCAATCTTTCTCTTTAGTTTCTCTCTCTCTCTCTCTCTTTTTTTTTTTTTTAGATGGAGTTTTGCTCTTGTCTCCCAGGCTAGAGTGCAATGGTGAGATCTCGGCTCACTGCAACCTCCACCTCCCAGGTTCAAGCAATTCTCCTGCCTCAGACTCCCAAGTACCTGCGATTACAGACATGAGCCACCATGCCTGGCTCATTTCATATTTTTATTAGAGATTGAGTTTCTACATGTTGACCAGGCTGGTCTCAAACTCCTGACCTCAGGTGATCCACTTGGCTCAGCCTCCCAAAGTGCTGGGATTACAGGCGTGAGCTGCCACGCCCGGCCGGTTTCTTTCTCTTCAATCTCTTTAATCTTCTCTATTCCCTTTTGTGGTATAATTTACATATGATTGAAATAGATCTACATGTAAACTTGACAAGTCTTGATAATTGGACATTCCCATGTAACCCACATGCCCATCAACCCACACAGAATGTTTCCATCACCTGCAAAAGGATCCATTGTGCTGTTTCCTGGTGAGTACCTGCCCTTTCCCCCATTGCTGACAACTACTAGTCTTATTTCTTTCCCCATAGATTAGTTTTGCTTATTCTAGAATTCCATATAAATGGAATCATTAGTCTGGTTTCTTTCATCTAGCATGTTTCTGAGATTCATCCATCTATCACTGTTTTTTGTTTGCAGGCAGATTTATCAAAGTTTAATTTACATACAATAAATTCACCCTTTTAAAGTGTACATTTTGGTGAGTTTTGACAAATATATGCAATTGTCTAACACCACCATAAAATATAGGACAATTTTAACAAATGCATTCCCTTGTGCCCCTTCTCCAGTCACACTCCCACGCTTGGCAACCGCTGATCTTATTTTTGTCTGCTTTCTGCCTTTTCCAGAAAGTCAAATAAATGAAATTAATGTAATATGTAGTTTCTTGAGGCTGGCTTCTTTCACTTAGCATTGTGCTTTTGAGATTCACCTATGTTGTTACACATACCAATAATGTAGTTCATTCCTTTTTATAGCTGAGCAGCATTCCATTATATGGACATACCACAACTTATTTATTCATTCAACAGTTGATGGACATTTGTTTCCAATTTTTGGCAATTATTAATAAATCTGCCATAAACATTTGTGTGCAGGTATTCAAATAAACATATGGTTTCGGTTCTTCTGGTAAAATACCTATAAGTGGGATTGCTGGGTCACATAGTAAGCATATACTATCACTGCATACCTCTTACCACCTTAGTCATTTCCCTAGCACTTGCCTCTCCCAATTGTAGTCCATTCTTCAAGGCCATCAGAATTATACCTTTCTTAAAAAAACAAACTTAACAGTCACATAGAGATAGGCAATGAAGTGGCCCAAGAAGATTTTAAGTCAGTCAATGCTAGTAATGTACCATATTCCCTTTATTGTAATTCTGTTATCCTAAGCTTTGGATCAAATTCTGATCAAAGTTAAAGGAAAATAATAATAATCTTATGGCTCCCCTGCTCAAAAACCTCCAGTGGCTGTCTGTTAAATATGAGATGAATTTAAACTTGTCAATTCTTTATAATCCGGCCCTAATCTACCTCCATAACTGTATCTCCTATTCCCCCATTCTATGCACACTCTATCTAGTCATACTGCTTACCATTTCAAACAATATCACATCCCATCATGACATTGTATGTTGTAGATTATATTCCCTCCATGAAAAATGGCTTTCTGTGGATCCCCAGACATAGCTAGTAACTCTTGTATATTCTAAGAGCACTTGAGTCACTTGTGCTATACTACTTGTATTGTCATTTATCACTTCAAGTCTGCTCCTATCACTTGAGGGTAGGGTCCATGTCTCATTCATTGTTGTATTCCAAGTAGCCTGCACCATAACTAGCATATAGAAAATAACTGAGAAATAATGAAAGAAAAAAAGAAAAGAAAAAATAGTTAAGTGGAAAACTGCCATAAACAGTTTTTATGGATACCTCCCTAAAAGGTATCCATAAATATTTATGAATATCTCCCTAAAAGACAAAATAATTTGCAGACACTTCCTACAAAACAACCTTGATGACAAGACTTGAAATATTTGTAATAAAGCCACCAGTCATAAAGAAAATAAGAGAGATTCTTAGGAAGAACTTTACATATTAAAGATACATTAAGAAAAAACCTGATAAAAGATAGTTTAGGAAGAGAGAGGGATAAAAAGATTTTCTCCAAAAAATAATAATCCATCCAAGGCCTAACAGATTACTAAACATGTCACACCACTAATTTTGGATCAATCCACCAACTCTCCCCAGAAATAATGTCCCAGCTGAAGCTGCAGTCCCTGAGGCAACGGGAAGCGCTGACATTGGCCAGAACTCACTGTCACTGAAATGTGACTGTATGCAGGAAATTCTTTTTACCTTGGCTTTGGATTCGAATTGAAAAGCTAAAGAGGAAGTCTTTATATGGAGTCCAGAAGGAGAATTTTGGAAAAAAGCCAACCCACAAGAAAATGAAAAGAAAATGCCCACAGCCAATTTGTTAACTAGTCCAATAATTCAATATGCTATCTGGTTACCAGATGTAAAGGTAGATTTAAAAAGGAGTGTCTAGGACTAGGTACTCTTAACTACAGCAGAAAGGGTGCCCTTTTTCAGGCCTGATCTGCTAGAAAGGATGATATCATTTTTCCTGAGATCTAGTTACAGGAGAACAGAGGGAGAATCCAGGATATGGGGCATGCCAAAAGTGGCCGGACTCATAAGGACATGTCTTTATGTGGGTGGAGAAGGAACCAGAGAGACCTGGCTCCCAAATTTGGCTTTGCCATTTATAAGCTGCATGACCTAGGAAAACTTATTTAACCTTTCTGAATCTTTTTTCCATGTCTATAAAACATGGATAATACCAACGAAAATTGTTGAAAACTAAAAAGAACCAGTGAAACTAAAGTAAGAAAATAACCGATATTTGCTTGATCAACAGTAGATAATTCCTATGTAAGTTTCTTTTGTAGTAAACTTCCTTTCCCATCAAACAGGAGCATATGATAAACCAGAAAAGGAGATTATCTCAAAAAGTGAAGGGATTGATGCCTTTCATTATTTTTCTGCTGGTGGCCAAGTAGTTTACATTGTTGGAGAATGTACACTGCCTGCTTTCATTCCTCCAACAATTATTTATGGATACCCTCCCTATAAGAACCTCAGGCTACCCTGTGAAATGGCCAAGAATGATAGCAGTAGAAAACCAAACCAGACTTTGTTCAACAGAGAGGGGTACTGGACATGGTTGGTCCTGAGCAACATGTCACTGGGCTCCGATCAGAACAAGGCCAGGCAGATCAGTTCTACAAGTGACCCCACAACTTGTCTCCATGATCCCAGGCCTGGGTCACAGCTGATGACTTCAGCCATGCTCGCACACAGATAAAACCACTGTCAGCAGCAACATATTTAAAGAACAGCTAACATCCTGTTGTTCTGGGCTGTTTTTCTTCAACTGGTCAAAAAGCTATTCTCATAGCCAGTTGTATCTCACAATGTCAATTTCCTAAGCATATTTAAAGGATTGCTGTTTAAGCATATGATTTCACATGGTACCATGTTTTCACGATCTTGGAAGCCAGTAAAAATTAGACTGTAAAAAATCTGTCTTATTGAGGGAGGCAACAGAAATTCTACAAATTAAAAGTCTTATGATCAACATGATTGCCAGAACCTATATTCAGAAGCCCCACTGATCCAAGCTCAGTCATTTTGACCTGAGTTATTTAATTCACTAGCTCTAGAACTTGGGACAAGATTTCGTTTCTCAGGGGTTCAATTTCTATATCTGAACTAATTATTCTCTAAGGTCCTTACCAGATGTACATATCTAGGAAAAAGCATTAAATGACAAAGTTTCAGGTAGTTTGCATAGGTTCCCAAGTCTACATTTAAACACTAATAGTGCATTGCAGGTATATGTATATATATCATCCTACACAAAATTTGGTTTGAGAGGAACAAACTTCATATCAATACCTGCTGAAAGGCTAACCTATGACTTGCTCACAGCAGGAACTGAAGAAAAGTTAAATATATAAATAAACAAATAGGATGGGATATAGAAAATACCTGGAAACATAGTTGAACATCACAGGTGTTAGAATAGGAAAGAAATCATAGGATACAAACACTGAGATAGTAAGGGAATGTCCCTGGCAGAGATCCATAAGACGGAAGGACAGAAACAACCACCGAAAGAATATAGTGAACCCTATGTCTGGTCTGCTGGTTTCCCCTAAAAGCACTAATGCTCTGTTTAAGCCAAAATCTTCTGGGAAGCTTTCAATTCCTGTTTACTCTAAAATAAATGTGGGGGTGGGGGTGGGGGGAACTAGCTTATTCCTTGTAACTTAAACCCCAGGGGAAGTTAGGAGTCAGTGGGAGGCAGAGACTCACACAAATATACACACGTATACAAAATCATATCTGATGGGATGAGGTTAATGAAACACACAAAATCCCAGGGCTGACAGGAAGTGGAATTAGAACCACAAAAGCCAAGAAGATAGTCAACAACTTAAAAAACTCCAGATGCACTCAGTTTATTAAAACTGAACACAAGTAGGGAGGAAGAAAGGCGACCCATGGCTGATGAAACGGACTTAAGGGGTATTTCACTGAGTCAGAGAAAGTCACAGCTTCTTTCATGTCGGAACATTCTATTACCATTAAGCTTGATAATGATGCTCACAAGCTTTCAAAAGGCAATCAAGTTATAAAACCAAAAAGAAAAGGAAACATTCAGAAACATTCTAAATATAATTAACTATTTAGAACAAAGATTTTTACAGCAAGGGGTATCGGAAGTTTACCCTCATATAAGAGCCAAGTCGATGCAGAAAATAAATCTTTATTTATTATTTAAATCTAATGAGATTTTGGAAGTTGGAATTATGTTCCTAGTCCCAACCCCCTATCCCCATCCTCAAGCATTCTGCAATAAATCTAAGAGTTCTAGGCCATTACCAAACCAGATCCACTGGGAAGTCTATTGTCAGGTCACCAAAAGGCAATTAAAGCAAGTACCAATTATTCATTCAGCAAGCATTTCCTGAACATCCTCTAAGAGCAAAAGATGCTGACGTGCAACTGGGCGTGGTGGACACACCTGTAGTCCCAGCTACTCAGGAGGCTGAGGCAGGTGGATCCTTTGAGCCCAGGAGTTCAAAGCCAGACTGGGCAACATAGTGAAATCCTATTTGAATTAAAAAAAAAAAAAAAAAAAAAGTGCTGCCACACATGGTAGGGCCAAAACTGATGGAGGCATTGTTACTGTCCTCAAGGAGCTTCCAGTGGCTATAGGAGACAGATACACACATGAATACCAGATAACATGCAGATACTACTGCAAAGTTACCAACAGAGTGCTGGGGGTATAGGGGCAGAGCAGGCTAATTCTGGGAACATTAGAAAAAAAAATCACTAAAGAATTGATATTTGACTTTGTCTTGACAGATGTCTGTAATCCGTTACATAAAGTAACATAAGAAAGGTATTTCAGACACAAGGTAAAACAGGTGCAGAGGCAGTGAGCAAGAAAAGGACCAGGTTTGGTGGCTCATGCCTGTAAGCCCAGTGTTTGGGGAGGCCAAGGCAGGAGGATCAGTTGAGACCATGAGTTCAAGGCTGCAGTGAGCTAAAAAATGATTGTGCCATCGTGCTCTAGCCTGGGCAACAATCAGGCCCTGTCTCTAAAACAAAACAAAACAAAACAAATTTAAAAAGGGGTTCAGAGAAATGTTGAAAGCTCTCGTTTGGCAAAAATAGGGTGAGATGGGAAGAAGGGACACATTTACTATTA
Source organism: Saimiri boliviensis (assembly GCF_048565385.1). NCBI lineage: Eukaryota > Metazoa > Chordata > Mammalia > Primates > Cebidae > Saimiri > Saimiri boliviensis. Next base: position 27,984,154 of record NC_133450.1, read on the forward strand.
AGAATTCAAGAAAATAAACTGAAGAGATTCTGGAGGAAGTATATGTATAAACAAAACATCATGATGTGATAGGAGAAGAGCATGATCAAACAAGCACAGAACAGCATAATGCATAGTGAGATCACATTTCTACAAAAAGTTTTTTTAAAAAAGTGGCCAGACATGGTAGCACATGCTTATAGTCCCAACTACTCAGGAGGCTAAGGCAGGAGGATCACTTGGTCCCAGGAGATGGAGGCTGCAGTGAACTGTGATCATGCCTCTGTACTCCACCCTGGGCAACAGAGCAAGACCCTGTCTCAAAAAAAAGAACAGCATGAGGGAGGAGGCAATGTGGAGCTAAACCTTCGAAAAGAAATGAAAGCATGCAAGGCAGAGACAGGAGAGTTTTCGAACCGAACAGCAGAACTCACACAATGGCCCAAAAGCACAGAATGCTCAGAAGTATAGTATGGTACACTTGGATTACAAGGTATAAAAGGAGAAACGGAATTCTAGAAGAATTACCTGAGTTACCTTAGAAGCCTTTCAGGTCACATCAAGTTTCTATTATACAATTTAAGCCTAGGGAACCACTTAAGGATTTTAGAAGACATGATAAGACAAGTATTTTTAAAAACACATTACATTACAGGCTGGGCGCGGTGGCTCAAGCCTGTAATCCCAGCACTTTGAGAGGCCGAGGCGGGTGGATCACAAGGTCGAGAGATCGAGACCATCCTGGCCAACATGGTGAAACCCCGTCTCTACTAAAAATACAAAAATTAGCTGGGCGTGGTAGTGTGCGCCTGTAGTCCCAGCTACTCAGGAGGCTGAGGCAGGAGAATTGCTTGAACCCAGGAGGTGGAGGTTGCGGTGAGCCGCGATTGTGCCATTGCACTCCAGCCTAGCGCCTGGCAACAGAGTGAGACTCTGTCTCAAAAACAAAACAAAACAAAACAAAACAAAACAAAAACACATTGCAACCTCTTCTTCTCCTATATAATTTTAGGTCCTAATTTATCTACTATCTTCTATTCAACCTCAGCAATTCGCTTTGTTTAGTGCCCCTCAAATATAGGCTGTTATGATAATCTGTTAAAAAGATAAAGAATTATAATGTCTAATTATAAAAATAAAAACCAATTTTTATTGAGTACAATGTAAAGGCCAGACACTGTGTCAAGTGCATGGCATGCATCGTCTCATTTGATCTTCATGGTATTCTCAGGAGGCAGACACCATCATTACTGCCATTTTATAGTTGAGGAAACAGGATTAGAGTAACTTGCTGAAAATCACAAAACTAGATAGGGATATACATGGTTACAAACTAAGGCTGTCAGGCTCTAAAACCCGTGTTCTTTATTTCCCTGTTATCCTGCCTTCCAAGCAAGCCATGAGTCTCATATATCCTTACTACCTGTATTACTTCACACTACACTTGAATCATCCTCCCCATCAAAGACCCCAGTGGATTTTACTGCCTAACACTGCCAAAAGCCTATGTGACTTGAAACACGTTCACACTGGCAATCACAAACCCGCTCATTTCCACAGAGGAAGCAATGTCCACAGGCACCCTCAGTGCTACCATCACAGCTAGTAGGTCAGTAGGTAACATCTCTTGATCCAGTAGTTGTGTACTGAACTGCTTCTTCCTACTCTGTGCAGCCAGGGAGTTGGAGGTGGAGGAGAAGAAGAGGAGAAGAGGAAGAGAAAGAAAGGAAAGTGGAAGAGGATGGGGAGGAGAGGAGGGGGAGGAACCCACCAGAAAAAAGATTCAAACAAAAAGGAGGAGTCATCGGAAAATGGGAGAAAGCACATACTGGTACCAGCCAGAGCTTCTTGGAACTGTTCCCAGTCTGGCTGCCAAGGAGCTCTGGAATATATTTGTTAGAGTTGGATTCCTGTACAGTCCGTTGCAGACTTTTTTCTGACTACATTCTGACAGAAAGACCAACACTTTCGTTCCAATCCCTGCTTCCCACACGGAAAGCTAGTTACTCCTCAGGGGACTTCCGACCAAGCTCACTATTGGCTTCTTAGCAGGCTCTTCATATGCTACATGAGCTTAGAAAGAAACAAAGTCCATCGTATACCCTTGCTGCTATACAATCACTAAGCCTCTCTACCCCCGAATCCCATCCAACTTCCCAAGACACTCTTCATAAAACATGTTAAGCTTCTTGAGTTTCCTTACCGAAACAACTGCTGCGATGAGGAACAAAGGTTTTACACGCAGTAGCAATAGCTAGTTCAGCAGAGATTATAGTCTTAATGATCAGGTCTTCCACATGGGCCATCAATGCTGAAAAAAATTTTTTTAAATTTCAGACTCAATACCAAAATACACGGATTAGCAGGAACTGGGTTCCAGATAACAATGTAATTATAAAAGCACGTGTGCACATTCGAAAAAGCCTCTATATGGTAGACTTCTGAATGGGTGCGGTGGAGGCAGGCATATCTGTAAACAGATCAGCACAGTCAAGAATGTAGCTGCCAAGGGATACCCTCAGGTGGCCTCTCATGACAAAAGACAGACATATAATGGAAGAGGAGCCTCACTTCCCTTCTCACACTTCCCCATGACCTTTTCCCTTGTGAACGGAGACAGTCTCTTTCGGCACGCAGTTTCCCATTCTGCTCAAGGCTCAGCAATTGTGTCCATTTTGATCTGAAGCCCTGTGCTCAAACAGTGCCCATTCTTCAAGGCAGCAACATGAATGAGAGAGATTAACTTAGAAAACTCAAAACTTGAGGCCAATATGAAGACAGGCAATTTGTTATATAAAAAGCTGACAGTGGCCGGGCGCGGTGGCTCAAGCCTGTAATCCCAGCACTTTGGGAGGCCGAGGCGGGTGGATCACGAGGTCGAGAGATCGAGACCATCCCGGTCAACATAGTGAAACCCCGTCTCTACTAAAAATACAAAAAATTAGCTGGGCATGGTGGCACGTGCCTGTAATCCCAGATACTCAGGAGGCTGAGGCGGGAGAATTGCCCGAACCCAGGAGGCGGAGGTTGTGGTGAGCCGAGATCGCGCCATTGCACTCCAGCCTGGGTAACAAGAGCGAAACTCCGTCTCAAAAAAAAAAAAAAAAAAAAAAGCTGACAGTATTTTAGTCAGCAGTTCAACATTCAAGAAGGGTAAATTCACTAAGGATTAAAGGAGAAAGTTATGCCTTTCAGACCAGAAACATCAGAAAAGGGATTTGGGGGGTAATGGAAAACCTGCTCCCCAGCTTATCAACTGCAGGAAAGAGTAACACCAAAGACAATCATCCCATCTCAGCAACACTATCAAAGTAAGAGAAAATGATTCCCGGCAAGAGACAATGATAAAGTTACCCAAAGAAGAGAAGTCAAGAAGGAAAAAGGCCCAGTACTCACCGGTTGTATCTCGGCCTTCTTGTTTCAGGTACCTAAGCATAGCACTCATACTCCATTTGTTTCCATAATCCTCCACTTCCGGATCATCACAACTAAAACAAATTAATGAATCAAAGTCACATATGTAACTAGGCTTGCCATCCTAACAAGATCCTTTGCAAACAGTCTTCTTATCAAGTTTTTTTTTTGTATTTATTTATTTTGCTGACTTCCACTTACTCTTACTTGGTCCTTTTTGTCCTGTATCCCTTCATACCCATTTCTTCAATGGAAATGAGAACGCAATAGTTTGCCTTTTTTCAAGAGGGTGGAGAAGAAGGAGGCAAATTCTTTCTTCACTAAACAATTATGCATCAAGAAAGGGTGGAAGCAATGTGTGAAGGAAGGCAAACAAATCTAAGAATGGTTACAATAAATGAACAGAAATGTTTGGGGACAGAGACCTAACCTTTGAGGTGAACGTCACCTGAGTCCACAAAACAACCTCTGACGCCATTTTCAGAACAGAATTGAGTTGGGATGGCTGAGTGAGCTAATCTAGTGCAGCATGCTAATGAACTAACCCCACACAGACTTGCTTTGGCATCTGAAGAAGGCTCCCTCCTTTTTGGAAGTAGATACAGCTTTTCTTGATATTTTTCGAGGTGTCACTGAAGGGAGAGTGCACTGGGGTGACAGCAAAGAGTGAGGAGGTATACTACTGCTATGGCAGCAGAATGGCAAAGGGCACAGCCTCCCGTGAATGCTGGAAGCGCCCTGCAATCTGGAACCTGTGTGTTGCAGCTGTCCCCTCACTCCCTAGCACCATCCCACTCTCCACCAGTTGTGCCTTTGCTCATCTTTCACAATGAAGGTACAATCTCTTCAATCAGTTCAAACACTGCTCACAGGATATTCGATGAAACCTATATAGCTTCAGTAACCAGTAACTATTCTATCACTTCCAGATTCCTTTCTTTCTTTCCTTGGATCTACTAGGAACCTACTTTTAGTCAGAGTAGATAGTAACTGTTTGGGTCTTTTTTCTACTTTCCCACTTTCCGGCAAAATTATCGGGATGAAAGAAAACAGAGCAAAAAGACTATTTCCACACAACTGGGCTGGTACTCCCTTCCACTGAATTCTTTTCTGGGATGGCCTCATTTCTTTCTTTAATTTTTTTCCCTTTATTTTTTTTCTTGATTTCTAGTATTTATTTTAGAAAAATTCAGAAAATACATAATAGTACAGAGAAGAAAATAAAAATCACCCACTCACAATCCTACCCACTATAGTTAAGCTAAGTTAACACTTTGGGATTAATTCTGGTCCTTTTTTCCCTCCCTGCTCAGCAAAAATAAGCAGCTTTAGGTATCTCATATATTCAAGCAAGAAATTAAGTTGCATGTGCTATCTTCTGGTAACCTGCTTTTTCCACCTACAAATATACAGCAGTGAACATTCTTATCACTGATCCTGCACGTACATCTTTTATTTCTTAAGGTTAAGTTCCTAGATATGGAACTGGGGGTGGGGAGGGGGCAGGGTCAAAGGGTACAGACATTTTTAAGCTTTTGATAGGTTTGCCAAGCGCTGAAATGACCTCATTTCTTAAGTACTAAAACGTTCCGTAGGCCTATTAAATTCCCAACCCTAAGTCAATGAGGAAGAAAAACCTGTGAAGGCATATTTTGATAGAGAAAGGTGACACCGTCAACTGGGGAGGAAATGGAAACAGCAGGAGATAAGCCTCAACACTGTATGACTGACAGCTTTGCATAAATGTTACATGGACATTAATGTAAAGTTATCCTCCAGTGCCACATGCTAGCCTTCCACCTCTACAACACCCACATCTGAGACTGGCACCTCTGACATCTGGCTCAGATACAGCCAGTACCTGACGTAGTCTCCACTCTTCTTGTTCACACTGTAGTTTGTCAGATGCATGAACTGGTTCCGAATGTTCTTGGCTCCTTGATCATATCGCACAGTTGCAAATCTGATAGAAGGGAAACAGGTTAAATGCCAGGAACAGAGTTTCAAGGAAATACAGGCTGGAACAGAGGATCAATGAGATAATAATAAAGGAGGGTAACATCATTATCTAACAAATACTGAGTGCCTACTAAGTACTAACTCCCATGCTAAATGTTTTATAATGTCACACTTAATTCAATCCTTAAAGCAACCCTATGAAGTAGATAATATTGTCTCCAAGTTGAAAAACAGAAGTAAAAACTAAACGTGACCTATGAAGTAACTTGTTCAAGATCACACCAACTCCAAAACCCACACTTAATCACAACAAGATGCTGCTTCTCTTATATAGGACATTACACCAACAGGAAGAACGAAAATTAAAAATACAGCTATTTACAACCTGGGAAGTTGTGTGTAGGACACTGTGAAAGACGGGGCGTTCACTGGTCAAGAAATAGCAACTGGCTGGGCATGGTGGCTCATGCCTGTAATCTCAACATTTTGGGAAACTGAGGCAGGAAAATTGCTTGAGCCCAGGAGTTTGAGACCAGCATAGGCAACATAGCAAGACCTTCTCTCTTCAAAAAATTAAAAAGTTAAGCAGGCATGGCAGTGTGTGCCTATAGTCCCAGCTACTTGGGAAGCTAAGGCTGGAAGATTGTTTGAGCCCAGGAGATAGAAGCTGCAGTGAGCTGTGATCATACCACTACACTCCAGCCTGGGCAACAGGAACACCTACTGAGTGCCCACACAGTGCCTGGTACTATAGCATTCAAAGAAAAACAAAAAACAAAAAACACTTAAGCAGAAAGAAAAAAGAACAGCACAGATATATATAGGCTTAGAGCTCACATTCGTAGACTAGAACTGATCCATAATGCTCATTTAAAAAGAATAATAATGACAGCATTAACAGCAGACAAAGCAAAACAGCAAAAATATGGGCACCGTGCAAGAGACTTAGTCCTGAATTTAGAATGAAGGTAAAAGAAGGAGGAATTAAATATGGAGCCCACCGAAAACAGGGTAGCAATTTGATATCCTGGACCATTGTCAAAAGAAGACCAAAGTATAAAATATATGTGCCTCTGAAGGAAGTAACCAGGGAAAGAGAAAACTTTCCAGTGATGCTCAATATCAACAAAAGGACACTCAAGGCGAATGGTTATGGTAAATATCAACCCCTGTTTACATACCATTGTAACCATATCACCCTTCACTAGAGTGGTTTTCCCAAGAGGCAGATCCAAGTGTGTGAAAATAAAAAAGAAGGCCACAAGTTTATTTTCATATGATTAACAAATTATTTACATATGCTTACTCAGACTATGAAGTCAACATGAATTTTTACCACATTAAAGGTCAGCATTTAAAAATTTTCCTCTTCTCTGTTTCTTCTTACCCACCCACTATCTCCACTCCCTAATTCCCTGTACCAGAAATACATAAGAGCCAAAGAAAGAAAAGTGAAAAGATGAAAGGAAAAAAAAAAAAAACCCAAACCCAAAAAACTGAAATAAACAAACATGGGGCTAGGGAAAAGGATGTGGACAAAGAGAAAATGATTACCAGGCTAAAAGACAATAGTTTGATGAGCACTACATCTATGCTTGAGAAGGACCCCAGATTTTCTAGAAACTTCCAGTAGTTATCACTTAACTTCTAGCCACATCACACCCCAGTGCCCTGGTGAGTAAACCCTTGCTTATGCGTCGCAATCTTCCTCCGATAGATTGTCCAAGCAAGAGGAAGACAGTCATTCTCTGAATTCTTGTAAGATACAAAGGGGGCCCACGCTGCCCCCACAGAGGCTGCATCCCTCAGCCAGACATTATCTCAAGGTGACATCCCTCCTGCCATCCTCTCCCTGCAAAGAATAACGAGTTAGAAGGCGGGGAAAGCTTCTGCCTCAGAAAAAGAGGCTTTTTATCTCTTGTAGTTACTACAAGTACCTGATCTAACTCGGTCAACATGAAAAGCCTGACAAAAGTCTGTGGTGAGCTGGAATCCGGTGCCAACACATTTGTCATTCCTATACTCTTTTATTCAAGAGGGCTGCACATCTAAAAAAAAAAGTCATGTTTCTTCTTCCTAATTTTCCTTTTCACTGGAGCATTTTATTCTGAACCCCAGCAAGGATAAGATTACTAATATTAAAGAGTGGAATTCTAAATTGAGTGTAAGAAGCAGAAGGAAGCAAAAATTAAAGTAAAACAAAAAAGCTTCAAGGAAAAGTTCCCCTGGTGGGTGAAAGTGCTCCACCCCGTATCTCCCTTAGTCTAGTGGGGAACATACACTATGTAGAGAAAAGGTGTATCCGCTCATCTTTCCTCCTACCCCAGTACGAGCATATAGCTCACACCGAAATCCATATTAAATAAGCCATCATCATCAACTGATCACTATTTTCTCTTTTATTGTCTAGACCAGAGGTCACACTAGTCTTGAATCTGACCTACTGGTCAAGTTCTGATAAACCTACAAAAGCTTTTTTATTTTTTTTCTTTTAAACTGCAATTACCTGAACAACATGTAAAAATCAGACCTTCCTTCTTGCAGCCCAGTGGTAGCCAGGGCCCACATCAGGAAGATGATGGGTAACGAAAAAGAAAAAAAAAAAAAAAGGAAGATGGTGAGTAGGATGCTAAGCCAGCCAGAAGCAGATGGAGGTTTTCTAAGCAGGGTGGCTACCTAATCGGGGTCTAAATCCATACAAAAAGGGCATCTGAGTGGGACAGTGGCCCAGTAGGGTCAGAAAACTGGCTACATACAAAGGAATTGAGCAAATAAATAAATATGTTAAAGATATCGGGAGCCAGATTTCCTGCTGTTGGAGAGGAGATTTTAAAATACGAAAAGTGAAAAGCAAGAAGGAACTCTGTAGTTTTGAACCAGAATTGTGGGTACCTGTATGAACTTCTGCTTTTCAACAGAGACAGATACAGAAATACAGATGTACCTGTGTGTATGTACATATATACACATACATAATTTCCTAAGTCTGTTCACTGCCAGGATCTGAAGCAGAGATGCTCCAGAACAATGAGCATATTTAGCACCCAGATACTGATTTCTAAATACTATACTCCGTGAAAAAGCAACCAGTGCCCCTTGGAGAAATGGTTGATTCCAGGGCCAGAATACAGAAAGAACAAGATGAGCCTGAAACATCCTGTGCTTGAAGAATGATGAAGACATGTCAAAAGGACACAAAGCCAGCTTGAGAGATCTCCCACTGGCCAAATCTGGGACAATTTGCACATCAAAATAAATCATGACAGTAAAGAATTATAACCCATTAAATATAATAGGAATGCTTCAGCCTGTATTGGTATAAATAAATAGATGAATAAATAAATGAGAAGAGAAAGTTCTTATAGAAAAAATGCCAAAAAATAAAAGTTACGACAGAATTAGAAAATCAGCATTTGGCAACTATTATAGCAATAATTCATTAAGGCAAGAAAAAGCAATAGATTTTTCTTAAAAACGAGAAATGACATGAAGAATGAAATTTTACATGATTTAAAGTATCTCCTTTTAAAATACTTACTAATTACAAAGGGTAAGATAATATAAATCTACAGGGGAAGAATCTTATAGATATCGCCTAAAACAAGTGGTCACACACCACTTAATGACTAGCATGTGCCATCATATATAATGCAATGAGAAGAATTAGTATCACTTTTGTGGTATTCTGGCCCCAAGTGCATTACCTAGGTCTCTTCATGGGAAAACATCAGACAAGCCCAAACTGAGGGACAATCCACAAAATGATTGGCTGTAATCTTCAAAAATGTTGAGGTCATGAAAGTCAAGGAAAGACTAAGGAACTGTTTCAGACTGAAGAAGACTAAAGAGGTCTGACAGCTAAACATAATGCGATCCTTGATTGGATCCCTCCGTAATTAAAAAATATATATTAGGACAATTGGCAGAATTGGAATGAGATCTCTAGACAAAAATAAATGGCAATTTTCATACAATTCTTACAGCTCTTAAACTCTGTAAGTTCAAAATGGTTTCAAAATAAAAAGTCTAAAAAAAGCGGTTTGTTTCGCAGTAAAAATCTACATGTTCAAGCCTCACTTAAACCAGATCTGGCAATACCAGTATCAATCACTGGTACTAAATAGGAAATGCCTTTAGATGGACATGGACTCTCCATTCTCGTCTCTAGTCTTTTCAGTGAATGTACTTGTGAGCATTTGTGTTTGTGACCTTTGATTTAGACCACCATGTATTATCAAATTTCATCTTCTTTACGTCTGACGTTTCAAGCAATTTCTCTAACAACCTAAAGGGGACTTTTTTTTTTTACTAGGTACCCCAGGACCAAGTTTGCATATACAACCATTTGTCACTTAACAATGGGGATATGTTCTGAGAAATGCATTTTGATAGGCCAATGTCACCGTTGTGTGAACATCATAGACTGCACTGACACAAACTTGGATGGCAGAGCCCACCACACACCTAGGATATGTACTATAGCCTCTTGCTCCCAGGCTACAAACTGGTACAGCATTATACTAACTGAATACTGTAGGCAACTGAAACACAATGGTAAGTATTTGTGTATCTAAAAATAGAAAAAGTAATACATTGTGTTATGATGTTACAATGTCACTAGGCAACGAAATTTTTCAGCTCCATTACAATCTTATGTGACTACCATAGTCTATGTGGTCCTTCTTTGACCCACTGTTATGGGGCACACAACTACATGACTGCACTTAACCTAATGCAGGCCAACATTTACATGATTGAGTCTTGAATCTCCCTCTTAATGACATCGAGATTTAGGAAAGTTCTCATGACAGATCTTTCAGGCCTTGACCTTCAAGCTAAGAAAAGGTAGAAGAGTTCTTTTCTTTCGTTGCTAAATTTGAAACCCTAGGTACAATTTTTTTTTTTTGAGACTAAGTCTCACTCTGTTGCCAGGCTGGAGTGCAGTGGCACAATCTCAGCTCACTACAATCTCTGTCTCCCAGGTTCAAGTGATTCTCCTGCCTCAGCCTCCTGAGTAGCTAGGATTACAGGTATGCACCACCATGCCCAGCTAATTTTTGTGTTTGTAGTAGACAGGGTTTCACCGTGTTGGTCAGGATGGTCCCGATCTCTTGACCTCGTGATCCGCCCACCTCAGCCTCCCAAAGTGCTGGGATTACAGGCGTGAGCCACCACACCCGGCCAACCCTAGGTACTATTTCACAGCCTAGATTGATGAATATAGAACTATTTGACGCCGCCCCTCCACCTTTTTAATCACAGTGAAAACAAATACAAATTGTCTATATTGACAGTATATTTTGACAATAAATTTTTAAATCATAAGTTACATTTCCTTTTTGCTTTCAAATGTTTCTCCCTGAGAATCAAGACAATGGTAATAATGTGTCTAAAAATCTGAATGTCTGTGTGAAGAAAAGATTTCAATGTTCAGCATATGGTAGGGACTTGGTAAACACGAACTGAAAGTGCACTGGAATTGCTTGCTCCAAGATCTTTACCAATATGGAACCAAAACAAGAAGGAAAGCACAGAGAGTTAGTGGATCTTTTAAACTCTCTTCTCCTATTCAAAAACTAATTTGTTCTTCTAAGAATATGACCCCACATATTCATTTTGTTTTTTCTGTCCCGCTGACTTCTTAAAAACTTTTTTTTGATACCATGTCTTCTTATGGTCATAGTTATAGGCAGTTTAGATGCAGAAGTTTAATACCCTCTTTGGTAGTTACATTTTCTGACAAATATTCACTACGAATGTACAAAGAAAAGAGAAGACCAGCCCCGAGGAGACCCTCACTGTGGCACATTAGCTACCCTTCAACAGGTGTAGGAACTTTGAGCCAGAGAAGCCTGGATGACGAAGAGACAGCACCTCAGGCAGCCTTGCCAGGAGCCACTGGGTTTCATCCTGGCCTGACCCAGAAAAATCTTATGGAAGAGAACAAGAGGCCCAAGAGCTCTCTGATCTGCTGTCAACCAGCTGCAGCCGGGAGACTGCCAAAGCGCTGCAGTGACGAGGCAGCGCCCTACAGAGCCGTCTGGGAGGGGATTACCAGCCTGATCCCTTGTCTTTAGAGCCAGAAATGACTCAAACTTCACAAACAGCAAGGGCCTGCCAGCGAGGGTGACAATGAGCACTGGAAAGGGTTTTCTCCCCCTTGTTGGTGTCTCTTCCCCCTACTTGCTGCTGTGGCAGATTCTGGACTGTGTGCAGCCTGTGAGGTAATCTGAATTCCTTGGCAACCAGCAAGTACCTGAATTCTTTCAAAACCACAGGAATCCAGCAGAGAAAAGGTAAATATCCCTGCGGAGCCAGTGTTAATTAGCAAGGAAGGCTACTGAAGAAGGAACTGGGGGTGGGGAGAAAGAGAAAGGCAGTACAAATGCTTCGGGGTCTTTTCTGAGTTTCCACTGAATAATACGGCTGAGGCAGAAAAAAAGCTGTTCCAACTGGGACCTTCCCAGAGTCCTCTCCTCCCGCCTCTGCCGCATGGGTGGAACTCAGCTCCCTGGATGGGTACTCACATCTCCCCCCGCCGCCACAAGTTGCTAGAGCTGCCTATCTTTGGGTCTCCGGCAACATATTTGGTTTTTAACTCCATTTTGTTCTAATGTTTTTTGAACTTTTTATTTTTTCCTGTTTCAGTAAAAATCTGGCTGTTAGCTTCATCTCAGAAAGGGCTCTGTCAAATCATCTAAACCCAATACTGGATCCACCTAAAGCTGTAAAATCCAGGACAAAATCTTTTTGGATTCCACCTCTGACAGGAAAAAGAATCTACACCATTTTGGAGCACCCCTCTGTGGAAATTGAGTGTCCCCTGGTGGCACAAAACAGCAACATGCAAGTAAAATTCAAAAGCACAGGGGACCTCTGAGGGCTACTGTGAGAATCACAGAAAGTTGCACCCAAATAACAGGGGGACAATTTTAACACATCTTCAATATTTTACCCACACATAAGAAAACAGAGTTCTCCCACATCATATGTTAATAAAACAGTAAGGACAACTGAAAACACTAATCTACAAAGAAACTAGGGTTTTCACAAATTTAATTTTGTGTAAAAAAATTTACACAAAATAACTTATTTCACAAAACTGTCTTGTGTAATGAATTTAATCTATCACCTACCATTAATTTGAGGTCCAAAACAAAAGCGATAGGGTATAAGAGAATTCATCCTAAGAAGGAAATGAATTGTATTTGCCTCCTGTTCTATCTCTTTAGTAAAGATTATGGGTTTTTTTGTTGAGCCTCAACGTAACCCAGTGATCTCATCCCAAACTGAATGTCTTCAGTTATGTCTACATAAAATACATGTGGCCCAAGATTAATAAAAGCTGCAGATCCGGAGATGCTACAGACTATCGACACAGTTGAACCGACTCTCAGGATTACAACGAAGCAAGTGAATGCCAAGATACATAATGAGTGACAACACAAGAACTTAGGCCACTAGGTGCGGTGGCTCACGCCTGTAATCCCAGCACTTTGGGAGGCCAAGGTGGGCGGATCACGAGGTCAAGACATTGAGACCATCCTGGCCAACATGGTGAAATCCCGTCTCTACTAAAAATACAAAAATTAGCTGGGCATGGTGGCATACACTTGTAGTCTCAGCTACTTGGGAGACCAAGGCAGGAGAATCTCTTGAACCAGGAGGCGGAGGTTGCAGTGAGCCCAGATGGCGCCACTGTACTCCAGCCTGGTGACAGAGTTGAGACTCTGTCAAAAAAACTTAGGCACATTGAAATTACTGCATAGAACAATGTGCCTTCACAGGACTCCAGCAAACAGTGCATCCTACTGCCATGCGTCATGCTTTTGTAAAGCTTCAATAAAACTTTTATATTCATTTATACTTTCAGGTAAACCTAATGAAAGCCCTGAAAATTCATGTTGTTTTCTGGTTCCACTTGGTCTGAGTTTTTGAAAAGCTGTTTTTCTAATCATTCTGAGAAAAAACATCCATTGACTAACATATATATATATATATATATATATATATATATATATATATATATAAATTTTTTGTTTCTGCTGGAAGCAAAAGAAAAGGGTTTATACTTAATTCCGTAGATTCTGACTTCCAACACACAACTAGTAGCCAAAGCACTGGAATATTTGTAGTAAATTCTATAATAAACCTTGGTACTGTTGTTCTCATGTTGTGCTCTGAATCAGAAAGATCTTAAAATTATGCCAAATTTTACCCATAGAGAGGGCTATTATTATTGTAGGTGAAAATATCTTTGGAATATTAAGCAAAACATACTGGTTTAATATCCTTGAGAAACAGTGAAGCACAACCTTGATCTCTTTTCTCTATTCCCAAAGTCCAATTTTGGGCAGGACATAATCAGTTTCTTATAATCTGACACAGGAGAGAAGTTATGGTAAGGATAAGCCGAGGAAGGAGAATGATAAAACTTAGAAAAGAGAGAGAAAGCTCAGAAGTCTCATATTATAAAGCTGAAATTCCTCAGCATCTTGCATATCTGAGAAGTTAGGAGTGTATTTTACCTTCATTTTCTTCAAATAATATAGGGAATAGACATTTATTTTTTTCATGAGATGGGGTCTCACAATGTTGACCAAGCTGGTCTTGAACTCCTGGCCTCAAGCAATCCTCCCATCTCAGCCTCCCAAAGTGCTAGGATTACAGGTCGGAGCCACCATGCCTGGCCGGGAACAGACTTTTATACCTAATTTTGTAAAGTGATACTTCAAAGCATGAGACCACATGTATCTATAAACATTATAGACAATTTCTTTCCTATGAAAACCTGATTAGAGCTAGTAGTCACTTCATGTTCAGATGTCTGGTTCAGCCCTTTATCTAATAACTGGGAGATGTTTCAGTTCTTCCCTTTCTCAATTTTCAAGGAACGGAGAGGCCAGATCTAGGGAGTTTTTGTAGTCTTCAATGTTCCCAGGGCTCAAACTCAAAATCTTGGTTAAGAATACGACAGGACTTATAAATGCTGCCACTGCCACCTAGAGGTGAATGGAACACAGAGCTCCACTGGCTAGAAGGTTTGGTTAGTCCGAAGCTTTTGTATCTCACTGATTTCAAGTCATGGGATACATCTGAAAAAAACTAAGTCTCTAAAATCATTAAAAGTCCATTCTAAAATAACAGTTGTCAGAGTACAACAATATTTGTCAAAGCACCTGTACATAAATAAGCAGCCATCTTTTATCCATGGTATTTCCCATCTTCCAATTGCATTTTCTAAAACACAGAAACATACACAGACCATGATTTTTTAGCTCGTTGTGACCACTCACAGATGCAAACCACCTCCTAAACTGCTATGGTCTATAACAAGCTTGCCCAACGTGAGGCCCGCAGGCTGCATGCAGCCCAGGATGGCTCTGAATGCAGCCCAACACAAATTTGTAAACTTTCTTAAAATATTATGAGTGTTTTGCAATTTCTTTTAAGCTCATCAGCTATTCTTAGTATTAGTGTATTTTATGTGTGGCCCAAGACAATTCTTCTTCCAATGTGGCCCAAGGAAGTCAAAAGACTGAACATTCCTGCCTTATATCAAAGGCACTATGCATAAAAAGAACTTCAGGGCAAACTGGTTGGTTGATACAAAAATTCAGTATTGTTGGGGGAAAGTACATAGCATAGTAGTTACACACTTATTTTAAAAAACGTAAAGAGTTTATGATGACAATTACCTGTAAAATTCTGTGGCTATGGGAAACAAAACTTCAAAATATTACAACTTGAACCTAAATCTCATAGGTCACATTACCTTAAAACTTAGAAAGCACCTCAACAAAAAGAGAACAATGTATGTACAACCACTGTAAAGTAACTTGGATGTTAAGGGAAAAAAAAAACTAACTTCTAAATGGACACGAAATATTTTGACCCCTGAGCTCTGGAGTCAGATCCATGAGTTCAAATCCCCATTCCACTTCTCACACCTCTGAATCTGTTTCCTCAACTGCAAAAATGCATCAACTAAAAGGCTGTTCTGAGGATGAAAATAAATTCCTGGCATATAAATACCACATGATCCTGGTTCACTGCTGGTAAGATGTTTATGCACCTTACCTGTGGACATGCATTGAGACTATAGACAAATAAGACCAATTTCTGAAGTTCTTTTTATGCATAGTGGCTGTGATGTTATAGAGCACAGCAGATGAGGAGGTGGTATGCATCTGTAAGCAATAATGACAAGTGAAAATAGCATGATCTGATTTAATAAACTTGTTAACGGGTCCACTTTTAATATATGCACCCAACCCTTCTGCCCCAAAACAGTTTCTTACCTAGCCAATCCTTCTTCATAGAGATAGATGACAAGAGGATCATAGGAAGTCACGAGCACATAGAGGCGGACGTCAAACTTGAAATCTAAAAAAAAAAAATTGTATTTACAAAAAAACCTAAGATAATTTTTTTCCTGTTATAAACAACGAAACCAAGAAACATGAAAGAAAGAACATTCCTCCTCTCCACGTGAAACATATACTGCCCACATACCTTGCTTTTTGAGGATAACTAATAATTACAGAAATGTACCATATACATAGTATGTTATATATATAGTACCTAATAAAAACAGTATAATGTATATACACATTAATATAACTGTAATGTATATACAGTGTCTATGTGTGTTTGTCATTTTCATACACATTAATTACTGCATAATTTTCATACATATATTAATTGCTATATAACCTATAAAACACTTTCTCTTATATTATCTCATTTCACCTTTAAATAAATCCCGTGAGATAGGTAAGGAAGTGGCTGCCTTTCTGGAGCCACACATGTCAAGAATTTCACAACAGTATAATAAAGACTTATAAGAGAAGGTTATGAAAAGCTTAAAAAGTTTAGCAAAGAACTGGCCCAATTTAGTCAAGGGCCTAATCACAACTTACCATCTATGAGCAGGGGGTTGTTAATGTAACGGGAGACCAGAATGTTCTCTTCCAGGGAAATCTGGTTTGGCTATTGAGTAAAAAGAAAGAATGAAAGAGTAGCAATGCACAAGAACCCTAATTTACAATGAGGGAGCAAAGTGCTTAACCTTTCAAGAAATGATAATGTGGAAAACTAAAATTCTGGTTAAAGTTTCCTCCAAGGTACCCACATATTCAGTTGGCCATATAACATCACTTTTATAACATTACAGGCATCCAATTACAAGGCAGGAAAACTAAATTTACCCAGCACCTCTCACATAATAAATACAGCCTAAATAGCTTTAAAGATGTGTATACATCATATTAAATAGTTACATGCCAAGAAAATAAGAGCCACTTTAAAAATCAATAAAAACTTGCTTTCTCCCCAATGTAAAGTATAATGGAAATTTAAAAATACTACTACTGTTCTTAAATCAAGGTTTTTATTAAGATGTTTAAAGAATTTACAGATCCACAATGGATCCTAGCATTTCCTCTGTAAAATGAGATAGGTGTTTGATTCACTTAAGGAAATTTGCTAAGCAAGCGTATGCAAAGAGTGAATAAGATCTTTTAAAGATGTCTTCAATGAGAAAAAGTTGTTTATACAATAAATAGAAAGAACTGTTGGACACTGTATACGGCACTGGGGATACCA
Organism: Saimiri boliviensis; assembly: GCF_048565385.1. Classification (NCBI taxonomy): domain Eukaryota; kingdom Metazoa; phylum Chordata; class Mammalia; order Primates; family Cebidae; genus Saimiri; species Saimiri boliviensis. The sequence goes on from NC_133450.1 coordinate 28,001,113, forward strand.
CGATGAAGATAACAGATATAATCTCTGCCTGGCCAATTTAAGATTCAGTAAATCCCTATCCCTGAAAAGTTTAATGTTTAGGTAGACGAACAGCAAAATACGGAATTTAAAAGAACCCAAAGCAGCATTTCTGTAAATACAAGACGTGAGGTTGCAAAGTTAAAAGTGCAGACCAACTAGGTAGGACCAGTCAGGGAAGACTTGTCCTGGAAGAGTAGATGCAGAAACAAGGGGTGAAGGCTGTGAAGCACATGGTGGAGAAGAAAGGAGCCCACCATGGGAAGACGGCATGCAGCAAGTCCAGCAGAAAGGAGGGTGGCCGATTCACAAACCTGAGGCTAAAAGACTGAACTGGGAAATTGTGAAAGGAATGGCTAACAATGAGGAAGGAGGCACCCCACTGGCAAAGGGATCTGAACCCCTGGCAAAGGGATTTTATATTTAGCATGGTGGGAAGCGGGAAATTATTATGGATTCTAGATTAAGGAAAAAACAAGATTAAAATATCTGGGGAGAAAAAAACCTTCATGTGTGATTAGATGAAGACAGAGAAATCAGCTGGAAGTCACCACAATCCAAGTAGGACAGAAGGGCTCCAAAAGGGAAGTGGTAATAATGATTTGGTTGGTAATAGCTACAGTCAAGGCAACAGAATTAACCATCAACATCTGCAGAAACAAAACTTAACAAATGCACTAAACATGCAGATGTGCCAAGTGCTGTTCTGAGTCTGTTCCCAGGATTATTTCATTTAACCCTCACCCAAACCCACGAGGCAGGTATATCACCATCCACATTTTATAGATGAAAAAGGAATCAGAGTGGGTTAGGGACATGCTCAAAGTCACACAGCTAATAGAGCAGCAATGGAATCCAGTCAGTCTTCCTCAGAAGCTTAACTTTGAGGAATTATTCTTACCTCTTCCCAATATTCTGCTCTCAAATTTAATTGTCCCCCAAACTCAAAAGTTTGTCTTTATAATAATGCATTTCCTGCCCCCAATACTACAGTTTTTCATAAGATAAGGACACTTGTGATCTGTAACTCTACACAGAACCACTATGAGCAACTCCCAAGCCAGAATGATGAGATTCTTCTCTCATTTCCCACTGCTGCTATCTCAGTCAGAACAGTTTTCTCAAGCCATCTCTATGCATCATAGGAACACAATGACATAATTACTGATACATCCCTAATGAACTTAATCGCCCATCCCATTTCCTGACTCCCTTACATTTCTTGATCAGCTTCTCACAAGTGGTATCTCCATTTTGAATCAGCTCAGTGAGAATCCATGCAATCATTCTCACTGCTGCAGGCTATGTTGTAAATGTAAAAGCAAACAATTGCACCTCTCTTCCTACTGAGTAGCACCTATAGGCTACAACAAATATCTAGTCACCCAACTTTGCTCCACAGCAGAGAATGTGCTGATAGTGGTCATCATCCCGTGACACATCTAATGCCCATGCCCATTTCCTCTCTTCTCTTGCTCACCATACACATTGATTCTTTGACTTACAGATAACAAACCCTTACATTATTTAGTTAACTTTACTATTTCTTCTACTGTCTTTATCTCTCACTTCTATCTGCACTGGAAATTAAAGTGTAAACTCCTAGAAAAAAAAGAAAGGTTTGGGTATAGTTTCTTTGCATAGCGTTACAGACTGAAGAGCAACTAAGAAAAACTTTCTGGTATCTTCAAGCCTGTTTCCTTTTCATCAATCCCTAGTTAAACCATTTTTTTGTTTTGTTTTTTTGTTTTTTGGTTTTTTTTTTTTTTTTGAGACGGAGTTTCGCTCTTGTTACCCAGGCTGGAGTGCAATGGCGCAATCTCGGCTCACCGCAACCTCCGCCTCCTGGGTTCAGGCAATTCTCCTGCCTCAGCCTCCTGAGTAGCTGGGATTACAGGCACGCGCCACCATGCCCAGCTGATTTTTGCATTTTTAGTAGAGACGGGGTTTCACCATGTTGACCAGGATGGTCTCGATCTCTTGACCTCGTGATCCACCCGCCTCGGCCTCCCAAAGTGCTGGGATTACAGGCTTGAGCCACCGCGCCCGGCCAAACCATTTTAAATTATTTCAATTCAAAGCTCAAAGTGCCTCCCAAAGTATGCTAAAGCAGGAATCTGAATTGTTGGGAAGGTTGAAAACACATCTTACTTTTTTTTTTTTCCTTTTTTTTTTTTTTTTGAGACAGTCTCGTTTCTTCACCTAGGCTGGAGTGCAAAGGCGTAATCTCGGCTCACTGCAACCCCTGCCTGCCAGGTTCAAGCAATTCTGCTGCTTCAGCCTCCCTCCATAGTAGTTGGGATTACAGACAAGTGTTACCACGCCTGGCTAATTTTTGTATTTTTAGTAGAGATGGGGTTTCACCACGTTGGCCAGTCTGGTCTCAACCTCCTGGCCTCAAGTGATCCACCTGCCTCAGCCTCCCAAAGTGCTGGGATTACAAGTGTGAGCCACCGTGCCCAGGTGGAAATACATCTTTCTAACTGGACCTTAAGATGAAAGCTCACGGTATGCAAGTCATTGTAAAGGAGAATGGTTAAGAGTGTCTATGCCGGAACCAGCCGTACCTGAGTTGACTCTATCACTTACTAAGGAAATAGTAACTACCTCATAGGGTTCATACATAGATTAAATGAGATTATGTTTAGGAAGGTCAGTGGCAGGCTCAATGAAGTTGTTATTATTACTGCAAACTTAACAGTATATATGTGGTTCTAATTGCAAAGCCCCAAGCTCAACAGCATTTATCACTACCTGCCACACGCCATTCTAGTCAGAATACTGAGTTATTATGAAAATTAGGAGATACGTAATAATTAGGAAAATTTCTCAAAAGCTTTTAAGGAGTGGGCCGGGCGCGGTGGCTCAAGCCTGTAATCCCAGCACTTTGGGAGGCCGAGGCGGGTGGATCACGAGGTCGAGAGATCGAGACCATCCTGGTCAACGTGGTGAAACCCCGTCTCTACTAAAAATACAAAAAATTAGCTGGGCATGGTGGCGCGTACCTGTAATCCCAGCTACTCAGGAGGCTGAGGCAGGAGAATTGCCTGAACCCAGGAGGCGGAGGTTGCGGTGAGCCGAGATCTGGAGTGCCATTGCGCTCCAGCCTGGGTAACAAGAGTGACACTCTGTCTCAAAAAAAAAAAAAAAAAAAAAAAAGCTTTCAAGGAGTGACAACACAGCAGGCACTCCCAAAATACTTGCTGAGCAATTAGATAAACAGAGGGAACCTAAGATAAAAACATATAAACAGAAGAGAGTACAGCATTATATTCACAAGTATAGGAGGGACTAGAGTGCCCTAACACTCTCCTAACATATGAACATCTCAGAGAGTGCATCAATACTGTATTTACCACAGATAACGGGCTGAGACAAGGGTGACTAAATTTGACTTCCATAATTAAATTCAATACCTTAATCGGAAAACACCCGTTCTTTCCCCTCCTGGATTTGAATACACTAAATTGGGAAAATATGGCATTTAGTCATGGTTACTGAAAGAGTGGAGCAAAAAAACAGCTTTGTCCTTTTATGCTGTACTTCTAGAGTGAAAGAGCACCTCATTACCAGATCAGGTTAGCCAACCAACGGAGATGCTTCCATCTGTGGTCCACACTTCTCTTTTCAGTGTTAAAGTAATGCTCTTGCTATCCTTTATCCTGCTCTTGTAATGGTAAAAGGTGCTATTTGCAGAGAGTTTCCAAAAGGTTATGACTACTATAGGGAAGTTTTAACAAGTGGCCCTCTTACTCCAGTGGGAAGACAGGGGAAGGTATTTTCATTTGGGTCTCACACTAACCCTATCCCCCCTGCCTAAATCCCTCACCCACTCACATGAGTTCTGCTCCCAGACCCTCCACCTCAGCATTCCCTCTCCTCACCCTCCTGCTCAAGTATAAAAGGAAAGCAGGCAGCAGCCTTGGAAAGAGTTACTTCATCCAGTTGGCTAATGGGTCACATATTCCATGGGAAAGGATCCAGGTATGGAAAAGAGGGAATGGCTATGCCTTCCGTGTAAGGAGAGAGAAGAGTATTAACAACATGATTTGCAGGTCTGGGTAAAAGGTGGTAAAATTTCAGTTTCAGGGTGAAATGGGAGTATTTTCCCATCGTGTCCGCATGTTGCCAGCTCCCCTCATGCCTGCTGGCATCTTCCCAGGCTTCTGTCTGGCACCTCCACTAGATATCTAAAAGAATCAGACTCATTCCAAAGCTTCACAAAGAGGGAGGGGGAAGGTAAAAGGTCCTGCCAAGTACTTTGATCTATGCAGGGGGTCTCAAGAGATTCAGGCCAGGGAGAGGTGGGAGGGAAAAACACTTACACAGCCTGCCAGACACATTCTCTAAAGACATGTCACCCCTTTGAGATTCAGCATCCAGGGAAGAGTTTGGGCACAGGGTTCTCGGTTCCACCAAGGAAAGTTTAACTTTTCTATCCTTTATGATGTTAGCTTTAAAATAACAAATCACTACGGCAAAAGAGCATTCCGAAAGAAAAGAGTCCCAGATGAGCTGGGAATAGATCCTATTCTTTTTGACTCATGTCTAAGAAAATAAAAAGCAAACTCGTACCATAGCTGACTTTCAATAGCAATTCCATTTGGCAGCTAAAACCCAAACCCAATCTAGTGCCGTCTATGAGATTCAAACAACACTGGAGCTCCTGGAAGGAAAAGCTGTTGGAGAGGGGACTTCACATCAAGGTCAGAGCAGAGGCAAGAGGAGACAGAGCCAAGGCATATGATCACGGCCTTATGTCACAGGAGACTCAGGGTAAAAGGCCTCCAGAGTGGCCTAGGCCAGGTACAGAAGTTGTAGCCAATGCCTGGGGCTGTAACAGTTGCTCTATCAAAACCAGATCCTATATTTATTTGGCATGAAGGGTCTGGCCATCATTATTTACTGTACGGTTTTGAGTCCAGACTGAATTTAAGGACTTTCCAATATGAAAGATCACTCAGAAAGTTAGTTTCTACACATATGGGAAACAGTTCAATGTGAAAAGACAACTGGGGAATTTAAGATGGGGTTTTGGTCCCACATATAACATATCTACCTCCCCCTGACCTTTCAGAGTTCCAGTGGAAAGACAAAAAATATTTTCAAAAGAATGAAATGTTATCAAAGCTACAAAAAAGTAAAAGGAACCAGGCAAGTCCAAACGTTTAAAGAAATCCTAAAAGACGGAAAGCAGATGGGATCATGTTGAGAAAACAGAGCAGAGGAAGTTCCAGCCCAAAATATCAGAGATAAGAGTGATCTTCCCAAGGAGGCTCCTGCAAATTTCCAAGCTTGTAGTCAATAAACATGAAGATCAGGATCAGCCAAGGAATACGAATTAGATAATTAACAAATAGCATTTGGAACAGTGAGACCAGTAGACTTGTGGGTGCAGGGATCTGATAGAGAAGAATGAAACTTGAGGCTACTTTATCCCCAATACACACAAAAAGGAAAACAGAAGAAAGGTAGCTCTGCCCCAAATCACCAAATCTTCCTCTAAATTCATAACGTGGCCCACTCTGTTGTGGCAAGGTGAAAGAGGCATGCTCCTCACCACATCCACCTAAAGTGAAGCCTGACAGTCAACACATTTTGCCCTTACACAAAATACACAGTCAGATTCTTCCGGGGAGAAGCTGTTAGGAAAAGGGTCCTACACAACCACAGTAGAAACCAGAGCAGCTGCCAGTTTTATTCAGTCTGGTCTTTTGTTCATAAATATGGTCCAACACCTAAGGATCATCAAAACTGAGAAAATCCAATAGCAGGGGAAAAGACAATCCCAATAAAACTCAAGGACAGAAGAGAACTTTACAAAATTTCCACTGGTATCCTCAGAGGGACAGGCCGGCAAACTGCATCCATTATGCAACAAAAGCTTACTATTTGTTAAGTAAAAATAAATCAAGTCAGAATATGAGTTTCGGGAAATCAACCTGTGATATCCAATTTAAAAATACAGTAGATGAATGAACAATAAAATGGATAAACCTCAACCTGTGATCTAGAAGATAAAGATGGGAAAAGAATTAACAATGAGAGAAAAGTTAACATGAAGATCCAGAATACCTCAAAAAAGAGCTCTAAAAGTGGAGACAAATCAGAGGATAATTTTCCTTAAAGAAAAACACTAGTTTCCAGACTGAAAGTGCCTACTAAATGCCCAAGAGGAAGAATAAAAAACAGGTCCAGGTCTAAATACCGGTTAAATTTCAGAATCCCAAAGTATATCAGTAGCGGCAAATTCATATGGGTCTACAGCCACTCACTTCTTGCCTCCTTGAAGGAAAGAATTCATCTGAGGGGCATAAGGCAGAGTGAGAGACCGAGGCCAGTTTTAGAGCAGGAGTGAACATTTATTAAAAAGTTTTAGAGCAGGAACAAAAGGAAGTAAAGTACACTTGGAAGACAGCCAAGCTGACAACTTGAGAGATCCAAGTGCCGGTTTTTGACCTTAGACTTGGGGTTTTATACAATGGCATGCTTCCGGGGTTTTGTATCTCTCCTCCCTTGATTTTTCCATGGGGCAGGCTGTCTGCACGTGCAGTGGCCTGACGGCACTTAAGAGGGGCATGTGCAGTGTGTTTACTGCAGTTGTGCGCAGGCTCACTTGAAGCATTTTTGCCTTACCAGTCAAGTGTTCCTAGAGGAAGGGCATATACCAGTTAAACTCCATTATTTTGCTTCTTAGTGCACACGCTTGAGCCTACTTGTCCAAATCCTGAAATCTTATTGGGAAAAGGCTGATCACCGGCTTCAGGTGTTTTCTATTTGTTGGGAACCTGCCTAGCCCTGGCATCTGCTGCTACCAATTATTATTTTAGAGACACCAGTTTAACAACTGCATGACCATCACCTGATGATCACCTGATACTCCTTGGTGGTGGTCCTATCATGCCCTGCTCATGTCTGCCTAGCTACCTATTCCAGCATTTCCTCCCTCAAGAGTCCAAGAGTGTTTCCACTGAGTTTAAATTTTTTAGTCAACTTATAAAGAAACTGAATCATAGTTACTGAAGAGACTGTTATAAATGTTTAAAACGTAAGAATAAAAACTAATCAAACAAATGTGCAAGTGAGGGTGGGATGTGATGTAAGTGCAATAAATGCCAAACTGATAATTACCAACACAATGTAATATCAATGAAAGAAATATAAATCAACTAAAATTATTAGCTGTTATTATAAGTCTAGGGAGTGAGACCAGTAGGAATTTTATTTGCCATGTATATGCATTCAACTTAAGACAAGTTTTAATGAGAAGTTTGCAAAGAATCAAGATATTGATAGCTTTTGAAAAAAGAGGAGAAGAAATCAAAGGAAGAAGAGCAGAAAGAGGCTCTAAAACTTGCCTTGGTCTCTCACTCTGCCTCAGAAGGAAGGAGAAGCAGCAGTAGTAGCAAGGATGCCACACCAAATTAAGGTTCACTTGCCTGATAATCTTGAGAACAGAACCCACAGTTCTGCTCACAATAGACACACGTATGCTATCAATTAGTGCAGGTGTGTAGGAATTAACATCACGATATGCTAAAAGCAGAAAAGGTGCCTCTTTTCTGCTAACACAACAGGTTGCCCTCCCCCAAAATGTAATCAAGCGTCTTTGCAGCCGTGCAGTAACTGCTGGTGCAGGAGAAGATTCCTGCCAATAAGTATGGCAACAAGTCTATTCATACCCACCCTCAATTCAAATCTGAATGCAGATTTTAGAGGAACACACCTGCTCTTAATGAAATGGCACTGTATTAGTAACCAGCACAAAGGGTGAAGGAGCAAAGAACAAGTGAGGAAAGAGGTGTGCTGCATGCTTACATTGTTGATCAGGTAGACTCCTCGGCCCCTGGAAGAAGCCACTGGTTTTACTATCCAAGGTCCCCGGTCCTTTGAATATGAATCTGCTCAAAATATTGGGAGATTAAAAAAAAGGGAGAAAACAAAGAAAAAGAAGGCACTTGAGTTTATTATATCAACTTTCAACAAGAGTTATCCACTCAGGGAACCCATAAGCTTACAGATTTCTAAGCGTTGGACAGCAACAAAAATTACCTGTACTTTTTGAATTTGCCTTAAAAACAAAAACAGACGGAGGAAAGGACGGACGAGAAAAGAGGACGCAAAATCACCCGCATAATAATTCCTTCCACCGTTTCCCCTCTTTCCTGTTTCTTTTTCTTTTTTTTTTTTTTGGCAGGGTCTTGCTCTGTCACCCAGGCTGAAGTGCAGTGGTGCTTTCATTACTTATTGCAGCCTCAACCTCCAGGGTGCAAACAGTCCTCTCACCTCAGCCTCCTGAGTTGATGGGACTACAGGCATGGGCCACCAAGCCCAGTTAATTGTTTTCAACTTTTTGTAGAGGCAAGGTTTCTCTATTTTGCCCAGGCTGGTCTTGAACTTGTGGCCTCACGCAATCCTCCCACCTTAGCCTCCCAAAGTGCCAGAATTACAGGCAGAAGCCACCATGTCCGGCCTCCCCTCTTTCTTGAATGAAAAGATGAAAACAAAATAAGGCAAACATCTAGATGTTAGTCTATTACTGTCACAAAGAACCATCATGAATCTTTGAAATTCTCACCTCTGTTAACTGAAGGACCTCAGGCACACAGTGTCAATGTAAGCCAAAATCTAGATCTCGTAATACAGCTATTTTCCTTAAATATTTCTTCCAAGCTTATAAAATAAAAATTGCCTTAATTCAAGCAACATGCCAGTGGAGAGGAGGGACAATCATTTACCAGTGATTAAAAGGTGCCATTTGCTTCTGTTCCTTTCCCAGGTTCAGCTTTACACTTTAAATCCCTTTGTATCATGAAAAGAGAAAGCAGACAACTGACACTAAGACTCCCAAAGGCTTGCAAGTGGTCTGAGGGGAAGCAGCTCTGTCTTCCACTTAGGGAATGTCAGAAGTCAGTGGAGAGAAGCAGGGATAGAGCTCTCAGTGCTGCTGATTCTCACATCCCAGACTGGAGAGGGAGCACTAGTCCCAACTGTGCCTCTTCCACTTTTGGTGAACTATGTCAGGTGGCAGCAGTCATTACTGTTTCAAAGCAGAGGTGAGGTGAAAGATAAAAATGAAGAGATTTGCTTTTTCTTGGTATTTTTCTTCAATGAAAGAAGAGAGAAAGGGAAGGAGTAGTGTGGGGAAATAAATCAAACAAATGCAAATGTTACTGAGCAGACCTCACAAAGACTTCCTTTTTCCCAATCGCCTAAGTGCTCCAAGATATCAGTCCCATTTCATCTAGAATACAACGGCACAAACCTAAGAAAGTTCCCTATAGTTTCTGTTAATCTGGTTTTATTTATTAAGAGGCACGTCACTTTCTAGGGCTCCAGTAACAGAAAAAGACTTTCAGATACTGGAGTCCCGAAGTTTTGCACACTTCCCTCCACCCTGCATTCGGGCTTATATCAGGCAGGCCTTCAGAAGGAGCTCTCCAGGCTCAGCTCCTTTTCCCAGATGACTTGCCAGCAACTACTTGTCTCCTTTTCTTCCCTCTCCCTCTGACATGAGCCAGTCTCTTCAAGGCCTCCCACACAAACTTGACTTTGTCAATGTCACAAACCATTTCACCAGGAGGAAAAAAAGATCTTTTGTCCATTCTCTCCCGTCTTCCTGTGTATTTTCCCTTGATCCAGAATTAACAGAATTAGAAAAACTGTCATGTGCCACATAGAATTTAACTTTATGAACAATTCTACTTCTAGAACTGTATCCTCTAGTTCTAGTCACACGTGTAAAATATTGCATGTACAAGATTTTCAGTGCTGTGTTTTAACAGCAAAATATTAAATACACTACAAAGCATCTATATGAAGGGTCAGCAAACTATTTTTGTAAAAAGCCAGAAAATAAACATTTTAGGCTTTGCAGGCCATGCAGTTTCTGTGGCAGTTACCCAACTCTGCAGTTGTACCTTGAAAGTAGCCATAAACAATATGCAAACAAAGGGGTGTGGCTGTTACACAAAATTTTGTGTACAAACACTGAATTTCATATGATGTCTACAAGCCACAAAATGTTATTCTCCTTTTGATTTTTTCCTACCATTTAAAAAAGGCCTTAGCTTGTGGGACACACAAAAACAGGCAGAAGACCAGTTTCACTCAAGGGATATGGTTTGCAGACATCTAATCTACACAATGGAATATTAAGCAGACACACAAAACAAGAATGTCATTAATGAACTGATATGGAATGATCTTGAAGATAACCTGTTAAATGAAAAAAACAGAAACTGCTGGGCCATGTATGTTACATACACCCATCTGTTCATATACACAAAGTTATTTGCTAGTAAATGTAAAGAATATCTCTAGAGGGTATGTAAGAAACTAGTAACACTGATTATCTCTAGGGAAGAAAACTCGATGACTGAGAAACAAGAGGAAAAAGACTTTTCACTGATGATTATTTTGACATTTATTTTTTATCATGGGAATATATTACCTTTCAAAAAATATAATTTATATAATTTTAAAGTCCTGCTATAGAAGACATATTTATGGTTATATATGACAAAAAAAATTAAATCTCCGTAAAGTGAGGCCACTGAATATATGTATATGTATTCAGTTTATATATTTTTTCACTTTGTCATTTTCCCAATACTAAGCAGACAACAGAATGCCTGAGCAAAAAGGTATTAAAACAAAACAAAAAATAACAAAACTTTTCAAACCGTCACTCATTCAATGCCTCTAAGTATCTAATCTGTGTGAATCAGTCTGCTAGGTGTGGGGCACACAGCAGTGAAAAATACACTCTTTATCATCACGAAGATTAGACTAGCCGAAAAAACAGACATTGAACAAGTAATTACAGACACTGAGAGTTATAAAGCAGAAGTACAGGGTTTCATTGAAATGTCTAAGAAAACGACCAGGCTAGTTATTAATAGGCTCACTTACACCTATCATCCCAGCACTCTAGGAGGCTGGGGCAGGAGGATCCCTTGAGGACACGGGTTCAAGATCAGATTCAAGATCAGGCTGGGCAACACACCAAGACTGTCTCTACAGGAAATAAAAAAATTAGCCCGGCATGGTGGTGCCTGCCTGTGGTCCCAGCTACTTCTAAGGCTGAGGTGGTAGGATCACTTGGGCCCAGGAATTCAGGGTTATGGTAAGCTATGATTCCACCACTGCACCCCAGCCTGGGTGAGAGAGGAGGAGACGGGGAGAGGAGGAAATGGGAAGAGAGGGAAAAGGGGAAAGGAGCAGCGGAGGAGGAGAGGGAGAGGGGGAGAGGGAGAGGGAAGAGAAAGGGAGAGGAAAAGAGAGGAGGAGATGGAGAGAGGAGGAGGGAGGAGAAGGGGGAAAGGGGAAAGGGAGAGCGGGGAGACGGGGAGGGAGAGGGAGAGAAAAGGACCAAAGCTGTCTGGAGACAGGACCCTCTACTTTGTGAACAGAAGTCAATGCTTCTGGCCAGGCGCCGTGGCTCACGTCTATAATCCCAGCACTTTGGTAGGCCAAGGCAGGTGGATTACCTGAGGTCAGGAGTTCCGAGACCAGCCTGGCCAACATGGTGAAACCCCGTCTCTACTAGAAATACAAAAATTAGCCACGAATGGTGGTGCACATCTGTAATCCCAGCTAGTCAGGAGGCTGAGGCAGAAGAATCATGGCTTCAACGCAGAAGGCAGAGGTTGCAGTGAGCCAAGATCACACCACTGCATTCCAGCCTGGGTGACAAAGCAAAACTCTGTCTCAGAAAAAGAGAAGTTAATGCTTCTTCAGGTACTTTACTATCACTGAAATCTAAATGTTCTTGAAATTCTAAATATCGAAGACTTGTCTTTCATGCTAAGTTTTTCTCCTTGATTTGTGATATTTTCACAACAGGGATTGATTTCTTTTACAGGTTCTAAAAATGTGGGTAGGAAAAGAAAAATCAGAAGCAAAGGCTAGGCAGAGGGCTCAGGAGCCTCTGCTTCAAGATGAAAATGTACTAAACAGGCTCCACAATTCTTTCAAGTGCTTTCCAGTTCCCATAGTGGCAGCAAGCTTGGTCTACTAGAAAGAGCAATGAACCTGGAATAGAAAGATCTGAGTTCTAATTCCGGCTTTTCAAGTGTATGATTCTACAGGTAAGTTCCTTAAATCAACTAGTCTTACCTTTAAAATGAGATTTTTAAAATTTAGCCTGACTTGCTAAGATCTCTTATAATTCTAAAATCGTAATTCTACAAAGTTACCAATTGCTTTGAAATGTAGTCATCTGTAATTAATTGGCTGACATGAAAATTCACATGTTAGGATCATTTCTCAGTCTCTCTTACAACTAGAGATGGCTATAGAACCCAATTCTGGGTAGAGTTTTGCTATTCTGATACTGGCACCTCCCCATCTTTCTTCTTTGTTGCTTCCTTCCTCTTTCTGCTTAGAAAGCTGTCCCCTTAGGGGCAGTGGCTGGAACTGGCAACAGTTCCTTAGTCAGGGTCTTCAGGGTCACAGACCTCGAATTCTAGTCAACTAAATACTGTAACTGGCAATGACAGCACCAGGAGCGAAGAAAGGCCTGTGTGTCATGTATTCCCACCCCTACACTCAAATTACTGAGAAGAGTCTGGGGAGTACCCAGGCTTTCACATCTCTGGAGACAGTGATTGGTTTCTGGGTTACATCTTTACAGGTTTTCTCTTATTAGAATGAAAAGCGATAAATTCATGAGATGGTGTCTCTAGTGTTTCTAGGCAATCCTCATATCCAATCCTTATCAGTTCTCTTTCAAAGGCCCTTCAGAGGCTATTCAAAACCCTTTCTGCCTTTTTAGGCACCCACCTATCCCTAGGCCCCTCAGTCCTGGCACAAGACCTCATCAACCTGTTCACCAAGAATGCTAAGAATTTGTAACATAAACCTACTTATCTGCTTTCCTTTCCATCTAAAATGTTATCTGGGTCCTCAATTTAGCCTTCTTCCTTCCCCTCTTTTAGGAGACACATGCCCACTTCTCTTTCTAATGCTCACCTTTCTACTTGGGTTCCTGATTTAACTCTCTCCTGCCTCCTGAGATCTCATTCCCTTGTTCCTCTTCAATCTCCCTTTCCTCTGATTGTGGTGCTGCTTCTCTTTTTTTCTCTCCCTTAGTGATCAGATCCACCTCCGTATCTGCAACTTCCACAATCTACATCTCCGGCCAGAACTCAAAGCTGCTCTTACACTGTCTACAAAACACACTACCTGGATGCCCCATAGACATCCAAATCCATTCCTTGTCTGAAATGCAACATTCCTCCTCCTCTTTAACAGTTTCTCCTTTGTCTTCCTGGTTATATTCCCTGTTTAAAAACTCACTGGTTCTCCTAGCTGCTCAGACTCAAACCTTAAGATGCCTCTTTGACCCCCGCCTCACTCCCCATACACAGGCAGGGATGTTTGCTCTCACCTTCTTTCTACTCATACCTATGCATTCCCATGACCTAGTTCAGTCCCTCAGCACTTTTTATCCACATGACTGCAAAAACCTTCAAAGAGACCTTCTAGAAAGAAGGTCTCTTTTTTTCCCTCTGCTTCTGTCGACTCGTTTCACATAGTTATTTTTCTAAAGGCCAGTCTGTTTATGGTGTCCCTTTTCTTCCAAAAAATACTTCCTATTGCCCACACTCAAGTGCTGGAGGGCCAGAACATAATTCTATTAATTAGTATTATGCTTAACTAATACTAATTAATAGTTGTCATTAATAACATAACTACAAATTTAAACATACTAAAATAGTAAAACATAGTAAAAACATAGTAGTATTAATATAGTTAGTAGTTAAACATAACTACTACTACTACTAATATAAACATAACCTGAAATACAAAATAGTATTAAACATTTATCAAGCCACCCCTATCAGGCACCTCTCCAAGTGCTTTCCACATAATACCCTACTTAAAATATCTCAACAACATTATAAGGTCAGCACTAGCAATAGTCCCATTTTACAGATGTGGACATTAAGGTACACCAAAGTTTGAGTAACTTAGCTAAAGTCACATGGCAGAAAAGATTCTTAACTACAGATTTGTAGCTTTGAGTGTGCCGAAGCTCTGAAGTTGATTCATTTAATTAGCGAGCGCTCTATATGACCCACTGAAGAGCCATCTGTGGGCAAACAATGAATCACTAACCAATGAATGGCCCCAGCTACAGCAACAAATGCTGTTAGGTAAATGGTGGAGCAAGCGTTCCTGATGAACTGCTGGTCTGTTCTGCCAAAGATGAACCACCCCCTGGGTGACCCAGAGAGACTGGCAAGCCTAACAGGTTAAAAAAATCAAAAGTCAGGAAGTCTAGAGATAATGCTGTCTTCTCCCCATGCTACTTAATCTATCCATAAAACGGAAAGAGTCTCTTTCTTGGACTTCCTGGGAGGAAAACTGTCCTCTCTGTACATCTTACCTGATGCTCCTTATGGGAGAAGTGACTTCTCTCACTGGCACTACTGGGAAACGGTCATTGCATGCACGCTGCCCATTGCCATTAGCAATGGTGCACTGAGATGAGGAGCATGACCTCTCAAGCCAAACTGCCAGTTTGAACCCAAACTCTACCTTTTGCAAGCTGCAAAACTTACGGAAAGTTTCTTAACCAAACGTATCTTAGTCTCCTCATCTGTAATACTACCAGAGTAGAGGTGCCACTTAAAAGAGAGCCTACTAGAAAGTAAACACTCACTAAATGTTAGCTATTACCACTGGAATTTGGACTTTTTCACAAGAGACCTGCCTCACATCTCGTCTGTACTCATGCCTCTTCTGTGCGCTAAGCCTACTGAGTCAGGCTCTGTCCCTGTGGAGGAAAGCCTGAAACAGCCTGGTGCCTCTGCCTGGGCCTGGGTAGGTAAGTTCACAATGATGCAAAGAAATGAAGAAGCCCATTTTAGATCTGGATCCAGGCTATGTGTTCCTGTGTCACTTTACCTACCATGCAGCTGACATTTAGGTGCCTGTTTGGCTCCCATGTATATTTTTTTTATTAGTCTGAACTCAAAGAGGAGAAAATGTGACTAACTTCTAGCTCCAAACCCTAACATCAAAAGATATAGGATACCTGCACCCCCAAAGAACATAAATGACACAAGACTAGAAATGAAGGCCGACATGTTTCTTAAGTGGCAACAGAGAAAGGGATACTGAGAAGGAAGCATGTATAATTCCCATGCAGGAATACAAAGTATCCTTATAGGCTGGTGTGGCAGATGATGCCTGTCCTCTCGGAATTTTGCAAAGCCAAGAGGGGACGATCCTTTCAGCCCAGGTGTTCAAGACCAGCCTGGGCAACAGAGCAAGATCCCAGCTCTACAAAAAATTTAAAAGTTAGCTGAGCACGGTGGTGCGTGCCTGTATTCCCAACAACTTGGGAGGCTGAGGAGGAAGGATCACTTAAGCCCAGGAGGCAGAGGGTGCAGTGACCCATGATCACGCCACTGTACTCCTGGGCTACAGAGGGAGACTCTGTCTCAAAAGAAAAAAAAAAAAATCCTTACATAGGCACTAAGTCATCAATGGAGAGAAGGGGCATTCAAGCAAAAATATGTTAAGACAGAGGCATGGTTACGTGATGGCAATGTGTCCTTACGTAAATGATCCTGACAAGTTTACTGAGCGTATCAGAATAAAAATAGTTTTTGCCTCTGCAACTGTTTTAAAGAGTCACAGTTGTCTAAGGTTTTGGAAAGCCCTGACTGGCTGACAACCGGAGGAGGCCTTTGGGGCCGCCAGGTTCAGTTGCTGGGGACTGGGGCATTCTCTGTCAAGCACTTACTACAGAATTCCGCATACTCAGCTGGCAGTAGGAAGGTCTGAGGGAGAATGTGAAAAGCCTTGAATCCATGTGTATGCTGCATTCGAATAATGTTTTTGTACAGTCGGTCCTTCCGGGTTAGTTCATAAGACCTAAAAATCAAAAAAGTATTTCCATTTCAGTAAACGATGACTCAGAATTTTCCTGTGTTATCACATTCTAAAGAGTTATAGTTCACGGTCCTAGAGCAGATAGTGAAGATAATAGCATATCCTAAACACATCACTGTTAATCCAAAAGGCTTAATCATTTTCATCAAGGTTTTTTGGTCCGTTTTTTTCCATTAAGATAAAATCTCCATACAGTAAAATTTGCCCTGTTTACTGTGTAATTCTATGATTTTGGACAAACACATACAATTATATAACCACCACCACAATCAAGATAAAGAACACTTTCGACATCCCAGAAAGTTACCTCAAGTCCCTCTGTAGTGGACCCTCCTAATCATCTCCAGCCCCAGGAAAACATTCGTTTTTCTGTCCTCATAATATTGCCTTTTCCAGAAAGTCAAATAAATGGAACCAGACAGTGTGTGTCCTTTTGAGACTAGCTTCTTTCACTGAGCACAACTCATTTGAAATTTATCACTGTCGCATGTATCAGTATTCTGTCCCTTCTCTTGCTTAGTAGTGATCTAATGTATAGATATACCACAGTTATCCATTCACCATTTGAAAGCATCTGGGTTGTTTACAGTTTTTGGAGATTATGAAGAAAGTTGCTACAAAGCATTTCCATATAGGTTTTTATATATGAATGTAAGTTTTCATAAGTTTTAGTGTAAACACAAGTTTTTATTTCTCTAGAAGTGGGACTGGTTGATTGTTCAGTAAGTTGCATTAATAATTTATTGCTATATAACAAATTACCCTAAAACACAGCAGCTTAAAATAACAATAAATGTTTATGATCTCATAGTTTCTGGGGCCAGGGATGTGGGAGTGAGAGAGCTAGGCGGTTCTGTCCCAAGGTCCTTCATGAGGTTACAGTCAAGATGCTGGCCAGCACTGCAGTCATCAGGCTCAAGAGGGGATGGAAAACCCAACTTCCAAATGGCTTGTCACTCACGTGGGACTGCCTGCTGGCAGGAGGCCTCAGTTCCTCCCCACATGAACTTTTTCATAAGGCCAAGTGACTTCATGACGTGGTAACTGGTTTCTCCCAGATCAAGTGATCCAAGAAAGTGAGCAAGAAGCTGTAACGTCTTTTACAATCTAGTCTCAGAAGCAACAGTCACTTCTGCCATATTCCATTACTTAGAGGCAAGTCACTAAATCCAGTCAACACTCAAGAACAGAAAAATTAAGCTCAATCTTTTGAAAGCAATGTCAAAACATTTATTCACACATTTTACAATCAACACGTAAGTATATGTTAAACTTCATAATAAACTGCCAAATGGTATTGAGGGTTTTAGAAAAACAAGTTCCATTTCTCCTGCTATATTCTGAGATATTGAAGAAAAATCCAAGTGTTTTTCCTACCCTCTACTCTCAATTCAACATAATCACTCAACACTTTTGACACCAAATGTGTAGGGAGTTTCCCCACACACAAAGCAAGCAATCTTGCAGTGGGTGTCCTCTAACACAATTCAATTCTGACAATACCTGCCTGGAGATAGTGTTAGTTCCCATATGTTGAAGGCTCAGTCCCATAAGACTACCTCCTACTTCCAATACCAACAGCAAGTCCCAACTTGTTTCACCCACACTTCTAACCAAAGGCTCTAAACAGGGGTCCCTACGACTCCCTCCCTGAGTTCAAATAATTTGTTAGAGCAGCTCACAGAACTCAGAGAAACACTTATGTTTACTGATTTATTAGAAAGGATATTACAAAGGATATAGAAGAAGACATGCACAGGGTGAGTATGAGAAAAGAGCCACCGAACTTCTACGCACTCTCGCACTCTCTGGGCACACTACCACCAAGAATCTCCATGCGTTCTGTTACCCAGAAACTCTCCAAACCCCATCCTTTTGGGTTTTTATGGAAGCTTCATTGCACAGGCATAATTGATTGGACACTGGTGACTAATTTAACTTTCATCCCCCTTCCCTTCCTGGAGGCTAAGCAGTGGGCTGGAAATCCTAACCATCTAATCATGCCTTGGTCTTTTCCTGTGACCAGTCCCCATTCTAAGGCTACCTAAGGACTGCCAGGCACCACTTAAGTCATTGGTATATAAAAAGACACTTCTCAGTCTGGAGATTCCAAGAAGTTAAGGAATTAATGTCAAGAAACAAGAGGGAGACCAAATATGTATTTCACAAGATCACAGTTATCCAAAGTGGCTATACCATTCTGCATTCCCAGCAGCAAAATAGTCTTCCAGTTGCCATGCATCCTGGCCAACACTTGGTGTTTTCCGGTTTTTGTTTTTAGCCATTCTAACAGGCATATATTAACACTTTGTATGGTTTTAATTTATATTCCACTAATTACAAATGCTATTGGGCATCTGTTCAGGAGCATCTTGTATTTACCATTCCTGTATCTTCTTTGGTGAGACATTCATTCAGATAGTTTACCCTTTATTTTGAAAAATAAAGTTGCTTGTTTCCTTATTATTGAGTTTTAAAAGTTTGTTATATATTCTGGATACAAATTATTTATCAGTTATATGTTTTACAAAGATTTCCTCCAGTCCATAGCTTGTTTTTTCGTTTTCTTAACAGTGTCTTTCGAAGAACAGATATTTTTAATTTTTAAAAAGTCCAATTTATCCATTTTTTTCCTTTTATGATTGTGCTTTTATTGTATCTAGGAATCCTTTGTCTAACACAAGGTTGCAAAGATGTTCTGTTTTCTTCTACAAGTTTTACAATTAATGTTTCACGTTTAGGTCTATGACCCTTATTTCAAATGGGTTTTTTAAAATTGACTCACAAGTATAAAATCTATTCTAAAGCAGATTTCAAATATAAGTAAACAAACAAACAAACAAAAAAACTGTTTAAAGTGTGACTGTTGATAAACATACCCAAAATTTCAGGTTATAAAAACCGAACATGTGGAAAAAATTCTAGCTTCAAAGGCTTCAAAAGAGTCTGTGCTATTCACTATTATAAATCATTATAAAATATTTTAGGAACGCTGTGTGTTTTACTCTAATGGAATCATGATCCTCTAACAATATAAAATCATCTGGATTACTCAGATAGTGAAAAAAACACCAGTCCTCCAACTAAAGCAAGCTCCCAGAGCAAAGCATTCTGGAAGTTTTCATACCACAGGAATCTACAGATGTGACCTTCTGAGAAACAGATTGACCAAAAAAAAAAATTCTGAGTTAATTCTAAGTAATATGTAAACTGTGAGAGATTGGCTACTAAAACACCAGAATTTGAGATGTTTTATTAATTTGTTTTTAGGAGGAAAAGCATTTAGTATATTTTTAAAAAAGGACTGTCCAGGAAAATCAAATACATGGTTATTTAATCCATATTTACAAATCTATTGCCATAACCGTCACTGCTCAACCTCTCATATAACTATGTGGAACTCATTTCTTCACTAGCACCAGGGGCCTGCAAAGACCCTTCTGGATCAGACCCAAGACAGACCTTAATTTGAGGGTATAATGATGCTATTACAGTAAAAACCCGGGTTAGCTAAGAACCCCATTGAGAACCACATCATTGAGGGATGGATATAGAAGAGGCAAAGCGATAAAGGAAACCAAGGAAATCAGCACCTTAAAATCAGGGTAATGACTGCCACTATATCAGGGGCACGTTCTTATGCGCAGTACTCCAGCTTAGCCCCAGCTGGACTCATTGGGCTGTAATTTGTTTCATTCCTTCAAAACCACCTAAGAACTTTGTGGTAATCATTAAAAACTAATTCAACCTGTTCCACAGTTCAAATTTCTTTCTATGATTTCAAAAACTGCTTTGTCAAATCTAGGTACGACAAACATTTCTTTCTTATCCATGGCCCTCTTCTGAAATTCCAGAGCAGAGATACTCAAATTTTAGTGTACGTACAAATCACCTAGAGAACTTCCTAAAAAAAAAAAATGCATGCTCCTGGGCCTCGCCTTTCAATATTCTGGGATGAAGCCCAGGGTTCTGCATTTCAAACTAGTACCCCAGAAGATTCTGATAAAGGTGGTCCAGGACCCACACTAACTGCTGATTTAATCTACAACAGTAACTTCCAAATCATTAGGAAATCAGAAACACTGAACCAGAGGGTAAGAAAAAGAATGCATTCTCCTACAGATGCCCCAAATCAATGGTTTTCAAACTTCTTTGTTTGGTACATCCTAGAAGAATTTTGGGAAACTATATATCCTCTCGTATGTTTAAGCTGGCATCTATAGATTTTTCATCAGAAACTGAAATCATTCCAAAGAATCTGATGAATGGTAAATATTACATTAAGATAAAATTATAACACCACCCTCCGCGTTCTTTTTCTTTTTGACAGGGTTTTTCTGTGTTGCCCAGGCTGGAGTGCAGTGGCACAATCATAGCTCACTGCAGCCCTGACCACCCCAGGCTCAGGTGATCCTCCCACCTCAGCATCCCAAGTTGCTAGGCATGTGCCACCATGCCCAGCTAATTTTTGTTTTGGTTTTTAATAGAGCCAGGATTTTGCCACGTTCCTCAGGCTAGTCTCCAATTCCTGGGGCTCAAGCGATCTGCCCGCCTTGGCCACCCAGAATGCTGGGATTACAGGCATGAGCCACTGTACCTAGCCAACACCACACTTTTAAGTATACTGAAGGGAAACTAAATAACCTAAATTTAAATCGTTATTAAAGGAAAGGCTCTGTCAGTAAAATTTTCACTTTTTTTTTTTTTTTTTGAGACGGAGTTTCGCTCTTGTTACCCAGGCTGGAGTGCAATGGCACGATCTCGGCTCACCGCAACCTCTGCCTCCTGGTCTCAGGCAATTCTCCTGCCTCAGCCTCCTAAGTATCTGGGATTACAGGCACGCGCCACCATGCCCAGCTAGTTTTATTGTATTTTTAGTAGAGACGGGGTTTCACCATGTTGACCAGGATGGTCTCGATCTTTCGACCTCGTGATCCACCCGCCTCGGCCTCCCAAAGTGCTGGGATTACAGGCTTGAGCCACCGCGCCCGGCAAATTTTCACTTTTTAAAATATGCTTTTCAATGAGGTTAACACATGTATAGAAAAGTATACAAAATACAAGGCAGGGCATAATGAATTTTTACAAAGTGAACACACCTGTGTAACCACCACTCAGACTGTGTATAGGACATTCCCAACATGCCTAAAGCCTCCCTCAGACTGCCACACAGACTATCCCTCAGTCACCCTTGTTTTTAATTCTTCCATTCATTTCCCACAAAGAACAGGTTAGCCTAACATATTCAACACTTGTCTTTTACATCATATCATACCTTCTCTACAGCAAAATTACACATAGGAATTGATATATAGTTTTAATTTCCTGTGATCATAAGGCTATAACTGTTTATATATACGTAACTGATTATCGTGGCAAGTATTGTAGTATATAATTCAAACACCAATGACACTCAATTCTGTGAACTCCTTCCTGATTACACATCAAAAATCACAAAACAATCTGTCACTAAAATTATGTTTAGTGATCTATCAGCTAATAGCTAGATTATATCCTCCCCTTCAATTATTTTAAAAACAAAGAAATAGAAACTACCATCATGCAAAAAGGATTTGTTATGCTATTACTAGAACTCAATCAGACACCAATTTTTTTGTACCTTTCTTTGGAACCCTAAAAATTTCTATACCTAAGGACAATATACTAGACTAAGATTCTAGGTGGGCCATTCTTTAATAAAAATGAAAAAACAGTAACTGTGAAGGGGCAATAAGAAAGGCAAACCCATTATCATGAGATACTTCCAAGAAGCTCAATTCTAGGAAAGAGAACCAGAAACTCTCTCCTTTAAAGCTGTCCATGTCTGTATCGCCCTTAGAAAGTGTTTACTCACACTCACACTCAGCGATATGAACGCAACAGTTTGATTTGCAGAGTCCTGTCCTGTATCAAAAATTTCTTTTTCTGGCTGGACACAGTGGCTCATGTCTGTAATGCCAGCACTTTGGGAGGCCAAGGCAGGTGGATCACTCGAAGTAAGGAGTTTGAGACCAGCCTGGCCAACATGGTGAAACCATGTATCTCCTAAAAGTACAAAAATTAGCTAGGCATGGTGGTGCATGCCTGTAAACCCAGCTACTGAGGAGGCTGAGGCAGAGAATTGCTTGAACTCAGAAGGCAAAGGTTGCAGTGAGCTGAGATTATGCCCCCTACACTCTAGCCTGGGTGACAGAGCGATACTCATCACAAAAAAAAAAAAAAAAAAAAAAAAAAAAAGCCTTCTTCTTCATTTTCTTCTTCTTCTTTAAGGACATTAATTACTGCTGCTGGCCACACACCCCAATGTCATGTACCTTTAAATGAAGCAAGGCAGCTACAAAGAGCATTACCTGGGAAAGTGATTAACTTTTTGTGCTTCAGAGAGGGTACGAAGTAAGAAGGGCTTCAGGTGGGATCCTGTCCACATTAGGTTATACTCAGTGCTACTTGGGTGAACCTGAGGGCAGACAGAAAGACAGGAAGGCAAAAAAACATCAGAGATACCCCTTCTCCAGGAAGAGCAATGGCAGAAAAAGCCACAGTGATTTTTCATCTACAGTGTACTCACAGGGATGGCCCAATTAGTATGTGAGCCTAGTGAGACAAAAGCAGTGTATCACAGAACAAGTTCAAAGAATGGGAGGACTGGGCAAATCCCAGACGCAGAAACTAGGATAAATTAACCCTTCTATGGAAGTCAATGATATCTCAATATTCGTGCATGTTAAAATATGAGATGAAGGCCCAACCCCAACTCCTTTCTCAGGCTGTCCTTATTCTTGCAGATACTGAGTATGAAGTGTTGATCAGAAATAAACCTTATAGTAGCATATCAACTTAGAATTCACTCATTCATCCATTAAAATTCATTGGTCCATTATTTCAACAACTAGGCACCGTGTTGAGTGCTGGAAACAAAAGAGCAACAAGACAGGACACAAACTGGTATTAGAACTTCCCTCATGCCCGTGTGCACTGGCTCATGCCTGTAATCTCGGCACTTTGGGAGGTCAAGCCAGGAGGATCGCTTGAGTCCAGGAGTTTGAGACCAGCCTAGCAACACAGGGAGACCCTGTCTCTAGAAAAAGAATTTTTAAAAAATTAACCAGGAGTGGTGCCATGCACCTGTAGTACCAACTACTTGGGAGTCTGAGGCAGGAGAATCACTGAGTCCAGGAGTTCGAGGCTACAGTGAGCTATGATCATGCCATTGTACTCCTGCCTGAGTACTCAGTAAGACTCTGTCTCTAAAAATAAAAAATTTTCTAATTTTAAAAAAAGAACTTCCTCAAAATGTCTCTTAGTACTCTCAAGCTAGGAACCAGACAGTTATCAACTGTCCCAAAATATCTCTAGTGGAAGTCTGTTCAGCCTTTTGCCTGTCCTTTTTGATGTCAACATTGCAATCTTCCAATTTTCTCTGGAGAATGGTTTACTCCTTGGTTTTTGAGAACCTGCCAATTACCCATCCATCCCCTCCCCCAAGAGGTGGATGCATGACCCAAGCTAGGCCAATCATTCTAGCTCCAGAATGTGATTTTTTTTTTTTTAGCAAGGAAAGGCAAAAGGACAAGAGTCCAGCCACGTCCATGGCACTGCCTTGAGAAGATGATCCTAAAGATTCCTATTCCTAGATCCCTGGGGCTGTCCTGGTCTCTCTCCTTCAAAAGGCCTGCCTTTTCAGCTTTTTCTCTGATTCCGCTAGTGCCCTCTGCACGCCATGCTGACAAATCCCTTTTGGTTTTAAGTTAAGCAAAGTCCATTTCAGTTGCCTGCAATCAAAGAACCTCAACTGGGTATCAGACAATTCCTTACATACCACTGTGCCCCTGGCCCAAGCCCAAGAACATAGCAAGAAAAAACTTTTTCTAAAATCGTGTGGAAACGTTTTCCATGTAATGCCAAGCGGAAACTGGTAAAGCCACTCCGAAGTTCAATCTGAGCTCTGCATCATCACTAAGCATTGGTCCCATGTACTTCCTAGAGCTGGCCCTGTTAATTGGTAAAGTCAGTTAGGTGGCTAGGATTTTCAGCTTTTGAGCAGATCAGGTGAGGTAGTAAACATAAACTTACCTCATGAAATCCATGAGCTGTCAGAATACTGCGTACCAGGCGACTGTCCGTTCGTACAATCTTATAAGACAAATGATAACGTTCTAAAGAAAAACAGAATCAAGCTCAGTAACCAGACAGTTAACTGTAAAAACAGAAATAAACTCTAACATGGTGGCTTAATTATAGTACTCAATAACATTACATTCTACCGTTAAAACGATTATAAATAAGTTGAGCATATTTTGGACCATGGGTTCTTAAAATGAGACTCATTGGAATTCATTAGACGTGGGTGGGGGAAAATTACACCTTTGTTTTCACTAGTTTCTAGTTGAAATTTAACAATGCCTTCCATTAGGAATTTAAGCAACAAAGCAGGCAGTATTAACATTATCTGTGACCCTGCCACCAACAGACGTCAGATATTTTAATATTATTTAAAAGTTGTGGCTGGGCATAGTGGCTCAAGCCTGTAATCCCAGCATTTTGGGAGGCCGAGGCGGGTGGATCACGAGGTCAAGAGATTGAGAACATCCTGGCCAACATGGTGAAACCCCATCTCTACTAAAAATAAAAAACATTAGCTGGGCATGGTGGCACGTGCCTATAATCCCAGCTACTCAGGAGGTTGAGGCAGGAGAATTGCCTGAACCCAACCCAGGAGGCAGAGGTTGCGGTGAGCCAAAATGGCACCACCGCACTCCAGCCTGGGTAGCAAGAGTGAAACTCCATCTCAAAAAAAAAAAAAAAAAAAAAAAAAAAAGTTGTTAACAATTATCTCAAAATATCACTTATTCTCACAGTATTTAAAAATTATAGTCGTTAATAGACCTCCACTAGATTGTGTTATTTAATGCACTAATAAAAAAGCACACATATCACAATTTCTTAAAAAAATATTTGATTGGTATATTTCAATACAATGTATTTCCTTTGTAATTATTTACTTTTTAAAATCTACTTTAAAACATTCTTCTTCAAAGAGGCTCATAGGCTTCTCCAGACTGCCAAAGGAATCTATTGTACCAAACAGCCTGAAAACCCCTGCTCTAGATAGCCCTCTATCCTATAATGCTGATCACCAGTACATCTTAGACTAGAGGTTAGAAACAGGTAGCCAAAGGGCGAAATCCAGCCTGTACACGTGGTTTGTGTGTTTCTGATGGTGCTCTAAAAATAAAAATGAATTCATTGCTTAGTTTCTGAAATTGAAGGAATTCATGTAAAACTCTAGATTTCTAGGCTTCTCTTTAAAAACGTGGAAACCTGGGCTTTCTTCTCTCCAATGGCCAGAATCAGCTGGAGAACTGCAACTGCCCCATTCAGGACAGGCCGGCACTCCTCAGTTCAGCACAGCGCCTGGCCTGCTTCAATCAATCACATTTCCTGCCAGGGACAAGCAAGTATTAGCGTGTGGACTATACATAATCATATATTTTATATGGCAAATTAAAAAATTAAAATGGGCCGAGCATGGTGGCTCACGCCTGTAATCCCAACATTTTGGGAGGACAAGGTGGGAGGGCTGCTTGAGGCCAGAAATTTGAGTCCAGCCTGAGCAACATAGGAGACCCTGTCTCTACAAAACACAATTTAAAAAAATTAGCCAGGTATGGTGGTGCATGCCTGCAGTCCCAGCTACTCAGGAGGCTAAGGCAAGAGGGCTGCTTGAGCCCAGGTGGTCAAGGCTGCAGCAGTGTGTAATAATCATGCCACTGCACTTCAGCCTGGGTGACAGAGCAAGACCCTGTTTTAAAAAAAAAAAAAAAAAGTAAAATGCTATTAATATTATTTCTCCTACTCCTCCTAAAAGAGAAATACAATTGCCACCACAGTCAGTGGCAAATCAGATTCTTACGGTATATAAGTAGTAAGCAGTGACAAGCCACTTCTAATCCATTATCACCTAACTATAACCCAACTCAGATATAATGAACATGCTCCAAAAAAGGAAGGGCGAAATGATATAATGCAAACATCACTGCTGGAGATTTTAAGTTCATATATACCCTGTGTCCGGTAGCCCTCTGTGTGCAATAAAGCTGGTGGGTAGTATATTTTAGTCTAGAGGTTACAAATTGGTGACACAGAATCAGACCTAGCCTGCAGATGTGGTCTGTCACTCGGATGCTTTAAAACAAAATTGAATTAGTTGCTAGCCTTTGAAAATGGGAAGGATTCACATAAAAATCCAGATTTCTAGGCTTCTCTTAAGAAACCTGGAAATGATGGCTATTTTTATGTGCCAACTTGACTGGGTTACAGGATGCCCAGATATCTGGCTAAACATTATTTATAGGTGTCTGTGAGGGTGTCTCCAGAAGAGATGAGCATTTGGGGACTGAGTAAAGCTGACTGCCCTCTCAAATGTGGGTGGGAATCATCTAATCCACTGAGGACCAGAACAGAACAAAAGGGTAATTGGTTGAGTTCTCTCTCTGCCTGACTGGTTGAGCTGGGACATAGATCTTCTCTGTCTTCAGCACTCCTGGTTCTCAGGAATTTAGACTCAGAGTGGAATCTATACCGCTGGCTCTTTGGCCCTCAGGCTTTCAAACTGGACCAACAACTTCCCTGGGTCTCCAGCTTGCAGATGGCAGATGATGAGACTTTTTAGCTTATATAATTACATAAACCAATAACCTTATAACGACAGTCATTCTCCCTTCCTCTTCCCCCTCTCCTTGTATCCTATTGGTTCTGTTTCTCTGTTTCTCTGGAGCACCCTGGCTAATATGTATCCGGGCTTCCTCTCCCATAACAAGAACCCTGACTAATACGCCTAGGCTTTCTCTCCCATGACAAGAGTCAAATGGAAGATTGCAACTGTAAACTGAAGCTGCCCAACTGCCTAAGAAAGAACCACCTCATCCCCTGTTTTCTTCTGTATAAAAACATGAGGCAGAGCATGGTCCTCCCTGACTACTAGCAAACGGCCAAATATCCTACTTCTAAGCATCTTAACATGCATCACATCAATTCCACCAGGAGATCATAGAATTTCCTCTTCTCCAACCACTCACATGTGTCCCTAGAGGCGACTTGAAGTGCTAGGACCCCTAGCAAGTTGGAGGACTGACCGCAGCAGAGCAAATGAAAACAAACCATTAATCTGTCAACACAGAAGTACCTAGAAAGCAGTGACTCGCCTTAAAGCATTTAAACAAAAATAGCATGGGAAATCAGAATAAAGAGAGAGCTGACATTTTTGACTAAGAACACAAAAATAACTCCCTTAATGGCAACATAGTATAGCTGTGCCCTAGTATCAGAAAATTAGGCTCCCTAGGATTAGGATTAAGATACCTGTGCTGTCGAATGCGTGTGACTAATAGGCACTTGAAATGTGCCTAGTGGGACAAAGGAAATGAATTTTTAATTTTATTTAACTGTAGTTAATTTAAATTTAAAAATGAACACTTGATTGAATTACTGGAAATCCTATTTCAAACACCTTGCCTGTGGGAAAGGGAAGAAACAACTGAGTGTACGAATTTACTTTTTCAACTACAACAGCTACAAAATCTACATACAGACCTAATATTTCCAATGAAAATTTTGCAGCAAGTTGAGATGCTCCATTATGTTAAAATATATACTAGATGTAAAATATCTTATTAATGATTTTTTTATACTGAGTGAATGTGGAAATGATAATATTCTAGAATATATTGGGTTAAATAAAATATATTAAAATTAATTTCACCTACCTGTTTCCTTTCACTTTTAAAAATAATGCTATTAGTAAATTTTCAAATAACATATATAGCTTGCATCATACATCTATTGCTAGTCTATACAAATACAAACTTACTAAACAAATACCTTCAGGGGCAAATTGCAAAAAAATGCTTTATTCTAGGAGACGTTTACTTTAAGCTGAAAATACCTACGTTGTCTCTAAAATACAATCCCATTTACACATTTAAAGTACATACAAAAAAACCAAGGTTACGATAAAGAAAAAGCCACATTCCTGAAATATTTCACAAATAAAACATTAGAAATCATATTGTACCAAAAATATTAATAGCGAATTCAATGAAACATATCATAAAGAGAAAAGATAAAATTGGTATCTATCATGATGAGATCAACAGAAGGTAACTAATGCCCCAGATACACTTCTCAGGGGGATTTAACCACAGGCTTATGATTTGAGCAGATCTATGTCAGCTATTTAAGAGAGCAAAAAAAAAAAAAAAAAAAATTTGCAGATTGAGAGTATTTAACAATAGAGAAAACTGAGACAGCAACTAGCAAAAGTCATTCAAATTGTTCTTTTCATTAAGGAAGGCAAAGAAAATTGTTAAGCCACGAGGAACTGGGAAAGATATAGAAAACTCAAAAACAGAATTTGAGAAAAGTTTAGTTGCTTTTTCTTTAATCACAGGAATGTATAAAGAAAACGACCTATAGATTCTAAAAAATAGTAATTGCTTAAATAGGTGACATTGATGGATATTATTTTCCAATAAATGTTAGGTAATCTAAAAAAGAAGGGTCTGCCTATTGGCATAGAATACGACTACTTTATGTGACAAGCAGACTAAAAGAAGTATGTTTGGGGGAATATCTGTCTTCATCCACCTTTAACATTTTGGCTTAAATCATATTTAGAAGGAGTTTCTCAACAAGGGGTCTTCAGTTACTCAGGCTTCAGGGAACATGAATGAACTACATCCCTGTAAATGGTAACCTAGCAACTTGCTGAGGGGATTAGAACACAAGGATCCTTGGGGAGGAAGGAGGATTCAAATCCCAGAAGCAAATGCTCACAGTCCTCTGAACTCCTGAATTATTATGGGACAATGACAAAAGTCATTAGCACAGATCTTATTCAATCAGTAAAATAAGCAGCAGAGTTCTGAGTGCCTACTATATGTCAGACATTAAATGATCTCATGTAATCTTCACAACGCCTGCAATGCAGATATTCTCTCCATTTTACTAACAATAAAACTAGTTAAGAGAGTCTAAGTCATTTGCCCAAGACTCACAGCTAGGAAATGCCAAGGCTGGGATTTGAACCAATAACTGAGAATCCAACAGTACACTCTTTCCACTATACCACAAGACAGTTCTGATCCAGTGTTATAACCTGCGAAGATGGCTACAGGCTAATACCAGGACTCAGAGCAGTGCTTAAAATACAAGAGGAGCAGGGATAAATAAAACTGATAATATACAAACAATACAGAAAACAGGAGAAATCAAAAGTTGGATTTTTAAAGCTGGGTCTTTAAAATGATCAACAAAGCCAGGTGCAAAGTCTCATACCTATAATCCCAACACTTTAGAAGACTGAGCTAGGAGGACTACTTGAGGGCAGGACTTCAAGACCAGCCTGAGCAACACAGAGACCACATCTCTACAAAAACCTCTTTTTTAAAACTAGTTAGGCATGGTGGTGTGTACCCGTAGACCTAGCTACTCAGGAGCCTGGGGCAGGAGGATCACGTAAGCCCAGGAGTTTGAGGTTGCAGTGAGCTAGGATTGCACCACTGCACTCCAGCATGGGTGACAGAGTGAGACCTTGTCACTAAAAAATAAAAAAATTAAAAAAAAAAATTAAAAATTATCAATGAAATTGACAAACCTCTAGCTAGACTAAGGAAAAAAGAGAAAAGACTGATATAACTAAAATCAGAAGTGAAAGTAGGGACATTATTACAGACCTTATAGAAATTAAAAAGATTATAAAAGAATACTGTAAACAATTGTATGCAAACAAATTAGATAAGCTAAATAAAATGGACAAATATCTAGAAATACATGAACTACCAAAACTGACCTGAGAAAAAATAGAAAATATGAATAGACCTACAACAAGCAGAGGTTGAAGGGAATCCATTCTATGAGGCCAGCATTACCCTGACACCAAAGCCAGAAAAAGGCATCAGAAGAAAACTATAAATCAATATCCTTTATAAATACAGACAAAAAATGTTCAACAACATATTAGCAATTATACACTCTGACAAAGTGGGATTTATCTCAGAATATAAGGGAGGTTCAACGTATAAAAGTCAGTCAGTGTAATATACCACATTAATAGGATGAAAGGGAAAATATAATTTCATTTGATCAAGACAAAGCATTTGACTAACAGCTTTGCATGATAAAAATATACAGCAAACTAGGAATAGAAGCAAGCTTTCTCAACATGTAAAAGGATACTTACGAAAAATCCACAGCTAATATCATACTCCATAGAAAACAGAAAGCTGTCTTCCTATGATCAAGAACAAGACAAAGATGCCCTTTTTCTATTCAACACTGTACTAGAAATTCTAGCCAGAACAATTAGGGAAGAAAAAGAAATAAAAGGCATCCAGGTTGGACAGAAAGAACTAAAATTCTCTCTATCTGCACATAACATGCAGACAAACCTAAACACAAAAACTATTAGAGCTAGTAAATGAGTTCAACAGGGTTTCAGGATGCAATATCAATATAAAGAACTCAGTTGTATTTCTATACACTAGCAGTGAATAGCCCAAAAAATGAAATTGAGAAAACAGTTCTATTTGTAATAACATCAAAAAGAATAAAATATTGAGGAACAAATTTAACCAACGGGGTACAAGACTTGTACACAGAGAACTATAAAACGCTGATGAAAGAAATTAAAGAAGCCCCCAAAATTGGAAAGACAGCTCATGTTCATAGAAGACAACATTGTTAAAATGGCAATATCCTCAGAAGTGATTTATAGATTCAATGCACTCCCTATCAACATCTTAACAGCCATTTTTGAAGAAACGTCCTTTGTCATGTTGAGAAGGCTTGCTTAGATGTATCTGGTCTAATATCCATCACGTATAAAATTCTTATAACTTAACAACAATAAAGACAACCCAATTTTTAAAATGAAAAAAGGACTTGAATAATCATTTCTCCAAAGAAAATACACAAATGGCCAAAAAGGACATGAAGAGATATTCAATGTCATTACTCATTAGGAAATGCAAATCAAAACCACAGCCAGATACTGCATCACATCCACTGGTATGGCTACAATCTCAGAAACAGAAAATAACAAATGTTAGTGAGGGTGTGGAGAAACTGGAACCCCTATACATTGTTGATGGGCATGTACAATGGTGCAGCTGCTATGGGAAACAGTTTGACACAAAATAAGTTAAACACAGAATTACACCATATGGCCTAGCAATTCCATTCCTAGGTATACCCAAAGAACTGAAGATAGGTGTCCAATGACAACTGTCCCATGAACACTCATAGCAGCACAATTCACAACAGGCAAAAGGTGGAAACAGTCCAGGCACAGCGGCTCATCCATGAAACCAAGGCAGGATTGCTAAGGACAAAAGTTTGAGATCAACATGGGCAACACAGTGAGACCCTGTAGCAAAAAAATAAATTTTAAAAGTTTTAGAAAAAGGTGGAAACAAAAAAAGTGTACATCAACTGATGACTGGAAAAAATTTCAGAGGAAAACAAAATGTGGTGCATCATTGGAATATATTCACTAGTATACAATGAATGTTCTTTAGCCATAAAAAGGAATGGAGGACTGATGCATACTCCAACACGGATGAACCTCGAAAACATTATGCTAAGTGAAAGGAAGCCTAACAAAAAAGGCCACGTATCACATGACTCCATTTATACAAAATATCCAGAATATGCAAATCTATAAAAACAGAAAATAGATTAGTGTTTGCCAGGGACTAGTGGTATGAGGGCTCGGATAACTACTTAATTGGTATAGGCTTATAGGCTGTACTTTTGGGATGATGAGAACGTTCTGGAACTAGACAGTGGTGATAGCTGCACGATACTATGAATGCACTAAACAACAATGACTCGTATACTCTAAAATGGTTAAAATTGTAAATTTTCTTATGCGCATTTTTGCCACAATAAAAAAAATAAACACATGCACACGTGATTCTGGAAAAAAAATTTCGGAGGAAAAACATAAGCAGAAAACAATTTAAGACATTATAATATTTGAGTATAACAACTCCACTGATTTTACTCACGGCCACGGCTCTTTCCCTAGATATATGTCCTATCAATTTTTTCAAGACAAGGATGTCCCGGCCATGCCCAGCTCTATCCTCTGTGGGAGAAGTTATACCCACCTCCGATTACTCTCATATTGTTGTCCTTTGTCAGAATAGCCTCGGCATGGAATACCAAAACTGGAATTCTCCTGCAGCCTCCAGTCCACATGATACATGGATGATCCCTATAACCACAACAAAAGCCTTCATTAATTTACAGCTCAAAATCTAAACTGCTGATGTAGATTACTACGGTTTGTTGCTTAGCAAGTTTTCCCTTACTTCTGGAATAAAAAAATCCCAAATATCTGGTGGGAAATCATATCTCCCATTCTTAGCTGTGTATTTAAAATTAATTCTATCCCTGGTCCAGGGATGGGCCTTGTTGGTTTCAGCCAATCAAGGTATTTCATCATCCAATATAGTTATTAGTTCAGAGATAGGCACATAAACCAATTGGAGGCCATGAGTTTAAGGAGACACGTTCCGAGACTCTGTAAGAAAGCAATGGCTTCTTTCTCTTCTGTAGTGGCTACAGAGCCTGTCTTCCTCTTTATGGTACAGGAGGAGAATGAGAAGTATGGAACTGCAACAACCATTTTGTGACCTTGAAGGGAGAGCCTGTAGCTGTTGGTGAAGGAGAAAGTCAGCAGGAGCCTGACTGAAGAGATCCTGGGTGTTAAAGAGGGAGTTTCAGAATCAAGACACGCCGAAATATGAGTGAACATATTCTCTTTATTACCTAGGACCACTGGATTATGTTTTAATTCTTTGTGCACATAAAGAATCCTAACTGATGAGTTCACAATAATTTACATACCCCTTTTACACTCTATAGTAAATTTTGAAGCCAATTTGATGATGCATTCTAAGATTCTGAGCGAGGAACTCTATATTAATACAAGTATCCCAATTAAAATCATGTATTTTGGCCAAGTGCAGTGAGCCACGCCTGTAATCCCAGCACTATGGGAGGCTGATGAGGGTGGATCATCTGAGATCAGGAGTTTGTGACCAGCCTGGCCAACATGGTGAAACCTCGTCCCTACTAAAAATATAAAAAATTAGCCAGATGGGGTGGTGGGTGCCTATAATCCCAGCTACTTGAGAGGCTGAGGCAGAAGAATCAATTGAACCTGAGAGGCAGAGGTTGTGGTGAGCCAAGACAGCGCCATTGCACTCTAGCCTGGGCAACAAAAGTGTAACTCTGTCTCAAAAATAAATAAATAAATAAAATAACATATTTTAAAGAAAGCCCATGTTAAATGGAACAATATATATTTTCCTCCAGTATAAAACCACAGGAGAGAAAGAGATCTCTGACTTTATTCTCTTTCCGTATCCTCAGGAAATCTCAGCTTAATTTTAGGCTGATAGATATTTACAGACATTTACTCAAAGATTAGGAAAATCTTCACCCTCATTAGGGCAGGGAGGTAGGAAGAGAAATAAAATTAAATGAACTGAATCCCTACTATGTGCCAGGATTTACACTGATCTTTTGCATCTCTCTTAATTGCCTTGCTCGTACTACAAACTAAAGAAAAACTATCTCAGAAAGGTTAAGTAACCTGCCTAAGGTCGTACAGCTGGTTAAATAAGGGATGAGGTATTTGAACCCAACATCTATATTCTTTCTACTGTTTGCCTCCTTAATGGCATTTCAGCAAAGTTCTATATATTGAATACCTTGGATTCAATTCTTTGAGAACTTAAACTAATCAACTGCTTAAATGCAATACAACCCATTTGGCCAAGATTCATTCGATTCTTAAAAACTCACATAACCACATCCCTTAACAAAGGCCATACCACAAATCTCAGGGCCAAGTCCCTCCCAACCCAACTTTAAAAAGATCCACTCTCTGAATGCACAGTCTTTCAGGCTCCCAATCCTAGGAGTGAAGCAGTCTTTAGATTTCAGCAAGCTGCCAACTGCTTTTTAGTGAAGAAAGCAAAGAACATCATACCTAGTTCATTCCCCGTTTTCTAGAAATGGCATGTAGATGCTTATTGTTCTTGTTCTTTGACTTGGTGACGGTATCCACTTATAAGAAATGGTGTTGATAGGGTACCTTTTTTAGCAAGAAGGATTTTTTGTGGCGTGCTTGCTTCACACCTGTAAAACGTGGGCATGAAGCCAGTTGATTCCTAGGATCTCTTCCAACTTTAATTTTTCCACTATATTTCTAAATCAGCAAGTAGGGAAAAAACAGGCAGCCTAAATGACAAAGTCTTAGACAGGAACTCTGGAAACTATCCAAAGTTCTCTGTCAATCTAGCACTAGCTACCAACTGGCACCACTATGCCTTAGCGTTTACAGACAATGGACTGCTGCTCCAACTTAAAAATGCCTGAGGGAGGAACACAATAAACAGATACACAGCTGAGAAGAGCCCAGGCCCTCACTGTGCTGTCTGTGGAAAGACAAGTCTCCAACAGAGACATCTTTCACTTAAAACCTATGGAAAGATAAAAGAAGGAGTAAACAGTAAGGTCAGCTAAAAAACACTTAAGACATAAGTGAAACTGTCATGAAAAACATGCTCCCACCAAGCGGTGCTAAAAGGAAAAACATTCAGAATGATTAGGAAACTGAAAATTGGGACTTTAAATTTTCAAACACATCAGAAACTGGTATATATTAAAATTGACTTTTATAAGCATGAAAGAAAAAAGGATTTGAATAATTAATTGCCAAAGTAAATTGGTTTTGTGGTTCGCTTTATTGAAAGCCTAAAAACATTTTGGTTTTCCAGGAATAATTTTATAAGCATGAAAGCACAAAGGATTTGAATAATTAATTGCCAAAGTAAAATGGTTTTGTGGTTCGCTTTATTGAAAGCCTAAAAACATTTTGGTTTTCCAGGAATAATTTTATGAGAAATAGACAGCATTCACTCCTGGGACCCAGCCTACATAACTCAAAGATGGAACTGTGAGCAGCTTTTGCATTCTTGCTTCTAGGCCGTCTTCATACCATCACCCCTATTAGAAATGCCTTCCTCACTTCTCTCTGTTCATCTAAGTCCACTCTCCAAGGCCCACCTGAAGTCTTACCACCTTCAGGCAGCCTTCCCCAGCTCCTTCAGCCCATTATGATACCTTCTTCTCTGAACTCCTATAGCACCCACTTTATAACTGACTGTTCATATTTTAACTGATATAAAGCCAGCCTTTTACAACAGCAATTAAAGTTGACATTTTTTCAGTGACCAAAGAAATCTTACATTACATTCTTATATGAAAGTTTGTATATCTATATACAAAGTAGTATTAGGGATCCCCAAGCAAAATGCAGAAAAATAGCCTCTTTACATTTTCTATTTGAAATAATGCCATGCAAAACAAGGACTGCCTGGACAGTTTCTATTCCTGAAGTCCAGGATTGCAAGAAATTGATACTTTAACACAGCCAAGGGATCTGAGCAGATCTAACAGATGTCCATGGATACACATCTTTGGATCAAGTCAACATCTGCAGATGATTTAAGGCCTTCAAACTTCCAAATCAACTTTTAAAATGTAAGCCTGCTCCAGGTGTGAATAAGATTGATTTAAGCTTCCTAAGGTAAAAAAATAAGTGTCTGATAGACAAGACATAAGTTGATGAAACAAGATTAACAGTTAAAAATCAACAGGAGTTTGAAAGGAAGAAGAGGTCCATAAATTTGGATGGGAGCAGACAGAAAATTACACCTTTATTTTCACTAATTTTTATTAGAAATTCGGTTATTTCATTTGTCACCAGCACTGGGTTTTAGTTTTTTGTTTGTTTTTCCCCTTAATTTCGAAGATAAAATGCAGTTACTTTTGGGGGTGGAAGGCTCATCTTACAACATGAGCATTAAATATATTTGGAATAGTCAAAAAAAAAAAAAAGAAATTCTGTTATTTCTTAATTATGAATATAGGCGACAAATCATAGTAGTACTAGCATTATCTGTGCCTTTGACGTTATCTAAAATGACAGTTTTTTTGGGTTTTTTTGGACACAGAGTCTCACTCTGTCACCCACGCTGGAGTGTAGCGGTGCAATCTCGGCTCACTGCAACCTCTGCCTCCTGGATTCAAGTGATTCTCCTGCCTCAGCCTCCCGAGTGGCTGGGATTACAATACAGGTGCTCGCCACCACATCCGGCGAATTTTTGTATTCTTAGTAGAGTCGGGGTTTCGCCATATTGGCCAGGTTGGCCTTCAACTCCCGACCACAAGTGATCTGCCCACCTCAGCCTCCCAAAGTGCTGGAATTACAGGCATGAATCACTGTGCCCGGTCAATTACAGGTATTTTTATATCTTATTACAGGTGTTGCAGATATCTCAAAATATCATTTACACTTGACACCACTTCTAAGTTATAGTAGTTTAAGACTCACCCCCTATATCACATGTGACCATGGTCTTTCTATCTAAATGCTAGTGTGATGAGGCTGGACAACAATCAGGCAACTCTCCTCCTAAAAATCATTCAGTCACTAAATGATGACAACTCATACTGGTGCCCCAGACATCTATGCTGCTTCCTGGTACTCCCCATCAATGATTGTTAATCAAAGACCACCATCTCAGTGAACTGATCTTATATAAACAACAAAAACAGTCTTCATGCTGTTGTCTTTAGAAAACAAAATTTAACTTCCCCAAATTTTAAATGATCTTATTATTTAATGCATTAATAAAACAGCACATATTAACTATATTACAAATTTAATAACTGCATTTGAATGTAATTAGTACTCTTTGTAATGACACGTATTTTATTTTAAGCCTTAGATATATTCTGGTAAGGAATCCATGGCATAAAAAGGGTTAACAACTCTGATCTAAGGTAATATACAATATAAGGCCTTCATTTATTCATTCACTTCATTAGTTATTCTGTCAGCAAGAATTTACTAAGTTCCAACTATAATATTAGGTCGAACTATTTCCAATTGTCAGTATTTGACTATTTCTGACCTACCAAAAAGGCAGTTTCATATAGTTCAATCTAACATTTGTCAGGCCCAATCTGTAAGCTCACTAATAAAAGAGACAGTAATGGAGTAAAAGAACAGCCTTTAAAAAGGGAAAGACTGATATGTGCAGCAGAAATTTGAAGCTCTGTGAAATGGGTAAGAGGCAGCACTCTGAAAGCAAAAAGTCAGAAGAAGGGAAAGTAACTAAAAGGACTTATCCATTTAATTATCCCGAACAAGAATGACCCAAATATACTGTCAAATCTCTATTATTTTCTGTGACCTAACAGGGATAAGAAACGTTTCCTCAAAGCTTTCTTAATGCTTCAACAATTTTTTTCAAATTACAGTAAGTACTCGTCTACCTTATAAGGCCACCACAAATTTCATTATTAAAACTACTAAGAATAATGCCTTATATTTGTATAGCACTTACAAAGTAATTTCACACACATTATTCTATTTGAGTTTCACCAGACCCCTACAAAATAGCCTGGGAGATATTATCTCTCTTTTTCAGATTACACAGCACACATGTATCCAAAAGGATTCAGGGAGAATCTTAAAAATGAATTTTACCTTTAAACCAGATTCTCTCTTCACTCCGTGTCAAGTAATAATTAAAGGAGGCAAAAAAGCAAAGGAATCAAAATCCAGAAAAGCTAAGTCTGAATCCCAATGCATCAACTATTCTCTATGGGTCACTGAGAAAATCTCCTGATATTTATGACTATGTTTAAAAAGTGAAAATAGTAACACCTTCAGATTTAAAAAGATATAAGATACAGATGAGACAAAGCCTTTATTGTCATTTATAGTAGCTATACTTATCATTATCATTCTTTTTTTTTTTGAGACTTGTTGTCCAAGCTAGAATGCAATAGTGCGATCTCAGCTCACTGCAACCTCCACCTTCCAGGGTTAAGTGAATCTCCTGCCTCAGCCTCCCAAATAGCCAAGATTACAGGCACCTGTTACCACTCCCGGCTAATTTTTGTATTTTTAGTAGAGATGGGGTTTCACCATGTTGGCCAGGCTGGTCGCAAACTCCTGACCTGAGGTGATCCACCCACCTCCGCCATCCAAAGTGCTGGGTTTCAGGTGTGAGCCACCACGCCCAGCCATTATCATTCATTTTTATTGTGATGAGCCAATAATCATGAAATTGGACTCTTAACTAAAACAACTCAGGAAAGCAATTGTGGTTCAATGGACACAGTACAGGCTACAGAATTCTAATACCATGTCTCAGAGTTACTATGGTAAGTTACCTGACATCTCTATATTAGCACCATTTTATCATTGTAAAGGCTTTTGAGAAAATCAGCAAATGTAACGAATGCCGTAGAGTTTCAACATGTTTTTCTTCAACATTGAAACATTTCAAAATCTCCTACATTGGGAGCTCTGAGCAAGAGTACACCAAGAGCCACTACCTGCATTTGACAACATCTAGAGCTGATGTTCACTTATGAGCCCAGAAAGAGAGCCTTATCTCATTTCTCATAACTGACAGGGACTGAATAATAAGACTTTAAATTACATTATGAATAGAAGCTAAAACCAGAGTTAGATAGTACCCAAGGAATGACACTAGATAAAAGAATATATAAGTAAAAGAGAACTATTTTTCATCCTAAAAGCGCAGGTCAAAAGCAGACTTGCTGTTACTTACTCTTGACTTACGACCTCCTCATCCTCTGAGGATGATGCTGTTTCCTCCAGGTCCCGGGCCATCACGATTGGCATTTCCCTTAGGGCTTGTCATGCAGTCAGCAGACAGGGGCCTCAGAGACCTTTCCTAGCAGATTCACCAGATCAAGCAATTTGGATGGCACAGATTCCTGCAAGAAATCAACTTGATCTGATCAATTGACCTGAAACACAATGCTGTTGTCTATTTATTGGTTACTGCTGATCATCTAAGTAACGAGGATGACTATATTCCTAAACAGTGCCCAACCTCTAGAAGTTTACCTTCCATCACAGTGCCTCAATATGCCACAAAAATCAAGATTTTTTTCAAACATACTGTCTGTGTGCTATATACTTGAATAGCTGTTACTAAGTTTGAGTTTCTCATTATTGCCTAAATCTAATATGCACCAAAAGGATCGACTCTTCACTTTCAGAGCAGTCTGCGGTAGGTGACTGATTCCCTAAAATGTATATTCCTTGCTAGACAAACCTGACCTGGGTTAAAAACAAATAAATAAAAACTCAAGGTTTAAGACCCTTACAAACATTTATTTAGACTCTATGACAAGCACACTGACAAGATGCTATCACGTTTCCAGCAAAATAAATTCAACAATGAACCGAAAGATGAATATATTCTCCTGAATCAAAGGTCATATAAAGAGTTGGCGGGGGAGGGGACAATGCTCTTCCACTCTTAAAAATTATTCTTCCTTACTAAAAATCACAAACTTTGATATGACTCCGGAATGGGCAATAAAATTACGAAATTTCCAACACTACATTTCTAACTTAGAATATTTTTTTCCAAAGGAAAAAAAGTACATGTTTGTTGTGTGTGTCAGAAGAAACAGGAACTACAAATAAAGCAAATGAACAAGTTTAAATGACCATAATCCCATTACTCAGAGATAACGACTTGGTGTCAATCCTTCTTAAACTTTTTCATGCATTCATAAATACGAAGAGACTGTAAATAAAACACACACACACACATACACACACACATACCCCGGACTTGTTGTGGTGTCAATCCTTCTTAACTTTTTCATGCATTCATAAATACGATGAGACTGTAAGTAAGACACACACACACACACACACCCCGACCCTGATAATGATCCCTACAGATCTTCGGCGCAGTGGGCAATGTCTAACAACTTCAATGGCTTTCTTCGGGGGATTCTCAGCGGGATTTCTTGGTCTTTCCCAAAATGTTGGGAAATACTTCAAGTTTAAACAAACAAAACCTTCAAACGGGAAGGGATGCCAACCTTTCCAAGGCTGCCGGCAGAGCGGGGAGAAATAGGTCGATCGGAAGAAGATTAGAGACACTCGCCTAAGGACACTTCTCGCCCTAAAGGAATCTGCTTCTCAGCCCCACCCCCAGCTCACCCCAATCCCAGGTAGGTCCGCAGATGCTCTCCCCGGGAAGGACAGGACGACCCCGCCGCCGCGATTCAACGCGGCGTGCCCGGAAGCCAACAACTACTCCCGGGCTCTGAGCGGGAAGTGCGGCAGCCAGCGCCAGCCCGGACCCGGGAAGGCTCCTCCCTGGGGTAGGGAAGCGCATCGGCGCAGGCGTTTACCTCTCTCATCTTCCCATGGCTCGGGTGGGCAGGCGTGGACCGCACTCTGCTCCTACCTCTCTCTTCTTTCCCCAGCAGGGCTCAGGGCAGCCGCCGACTGCTGCTTCCCCGGTTACTACAACAACCAACAAGCAACCGCCCGCTCGGAGCCACTGCGCAGGCGCCCGCCACCCGGCGCAGACAACGCGCGGCTGCAGGCGCGGGCGAATGTCGTCACCGCCGCGCACGCGGGCGCAGAGCCCTGCTCTCAGCAGAAGGGAGTCTTCTTTTTTTCCGCTGTTTTTTTCTCCGCCCCTAAGAGGTTGACTCCAAACCCGGAGTTCCGCTAGGTCCAACAGGAGGGCTTACCGCGTGAGCGGCGTACCTGAGGAGAGGCTTAGGCAGCGGCAACTGCTGATTGGCAGTAAAGGGGTTCACTCCCTATCTCCTGCTTGGGCAAAGTCGGGACAGCCAATCAGAGAGAGGACTGACGGAAACGACCCAATCCTGGAGCAGGGCTGAGGGAGGGGGCGGGGACAAATGGCTCAGGTGGACTCCCGGCTGGAGCTGTCCTGGGGGAGCTTGTTTGCGGCGGCTGCTGCTGCTGCTGCTGCCACGCCTGTACTGGGGGTCCGGTCGCCAGGTAAGGAGAATATGGAGGATAAAAGGGATGTAGGTGTCTGTGTGGCTTCTGATTGAGAGGATCCGGAAAGTCGGGAAAAATGGAGATGGGATGGAAGGAAGATACCTGGAGGGCAGCCTTTTGGGGGGAAAGGGTTCGAGAGGCGATAACAAGGGGGAGCTAGGAAGATGGAGGAGGTTTAGTGAATTCAAGGAACGAAGGAATGGATGAGCGAATGAGCAGCCACTATAAGCCTAGCACTGTACAAAGAGCCTTCACTTTTTCTCATATAATTCTTACAATAACCCTTGTTAAGAAATATCAATAGGTTGGTATTTCTATCTCCACTTTGCAGATGAGGAAACCGAGAATGAAAAGTGTAAGTGACTTGCCCAGGGTCACACAGCTACTAAGTGGTAGGGCCAGGATAAGAATCCCTTTCTTCTGATTAAATTTTAACACCACACCGATGCTGGGCTGCGCTGGGCCGGGCCAGGGCCAGGACAAAATTTGGAAATAGATGTTGTATACACGCTAGGAGGTCCTAAAGCTTTAGGGAAATTAGGTTGAGAAATTAGCAGAGCAATTCAGAAGTGTTCAGGCTCTGTCCTCATCAGCTATCTGTTGGAATTTCTAAGAGCTTCTGTGAAATGGAAGGATACGTTTTGCAGAAAAGTGGAGAGGGGCATCCATGCATCTTTTCTAAACCCTGGAGGAGTCTCC
The DNA here is from genome assembly GCF_048565385.1 of Saimiri boliviensis. NCBI lineage: Eukaryota > Metazoa > Chordata > Mammalia > Primates > Cebidae > Saimiri > Saimiri boliviensis. Next base: position 28,042,703 of record NC_133450.1, read on the forward strand.
TCTTGAAAGAGAGTGAGAAAATAAAGACGGTAGGTGGATCTTGGCCCAAGTGATAATGGCCTATGATGTCCAATAGACCCTCAGTCTTGGACAGAGACCACCTTTGTGATCCAGCTCTCCGGGCTCATCAATTCACCCTTCTCTAGATCTCTTGTTTGTTTGTTTGGGGGTTTTTTTGTGTTTCACACTGTCTTGGGCCATCACTGACTTTAATATCTATCTCACTGGGTAGCGTAGAACAATACTGAAACTTATGTTGCCTGACAACAGATAAACCATGGGCCAAGAAAATAATAATGAGGATGGGGAAAAGTCATCCCATAATTAAATTATTTATCTATTTTGGTTTTATTTAAATCAGACTGACTGAAATCACTACTCAACAAGAGTTGATCTAAGACTTTTTAAGAAAAAAAAAGAGGGTGCAGGGGCTCACACCTGTAATCCCAGCACTTTGGGAGGCTGGGTGGATCACTTGAGTCCAAGAGTTCAAGACCAGCCTGGGCAACATGGCAAAACCTCATCTCTACAAAAAAATACAAAATTAGCCGGATGTTGTAGCACATGCATATAGTCTGAGCTACTAGAGAGGTTGAGGCAGGAGGATCACTTAAGCCTGGGATGTTGAAGCTGCAATGAGCCATGACCATGCCACTGCACTCCAGCGTGGGTGACAGCAAGATCCCATCTCAAAAAAATAAAAAAATAAAAAAAAAGTATGTAATCTAATTGTATTTTCTACACAACTTGAAGACAAAAGTGGATATGGTATGCTTTTCTTTCTCAAAAATGGGTACTTCATTAAAAGTCTCAAACAGTGAGGTAGCATTGCAAGAGTCCAACAGACCATGATTCTTAGCTCTGCCAACCTTGCTGCATGACCTTAAGAAACTCATTTATCCTTTCTGTTCCAACCATCATCTGTAAGGTGGAAATATTAATAGAGCCTGTCGACCTCTCTGTAAGGATTAAATGGTAATATATGTTAGGTGCTTGGCATAGTTCATGGTGTAAGTGCTCGGTGACTGAAACCTATTATTCCCTTGCAAGCCAGCACCAAAATTGCTATTTCCTTTGCCATATAATTTTCTTACTAGTCCTAAAGTCACATGTTAACTTAAAACACACAATTTTTAAATCTGGAAAAGGAAAAGAGGCTTTATCTCTTGCAAAGGCTTATAGCCGTCCCACAGGGAAGAGTGCCTCCCACCAAGACCAGAGACAGGTACTTTGAAGGAGAAGGGTTTGGGGTAGAGCTTTATGCTGGACAGGTTGGCTAAACATACATATTCAACAGGTTCCAGAAGGAGCTATTAATATTCATGAAGGTGGTCCTGATACATGCATATTGAACAAACATGCATGTAACCACATATGACCCCTGTTCACTTTAGAGTGGAGCCCTCACATTGAAGTCAGTTACAGGTAGGTGCTGTAGGTCAAAAAGCCATTTCAGGACACCAAGACACTCAAGTGTGTGATCTTGGTAAACTGGCCAGGAGCAGTCCATGGTCAGTGATCTTATCTGGAGAAAGTTACTGAAATCAGTCACTGGTCCAATCAAAGCTGTAGTTACATCAGGTGGAAAAGGGGTCAGGTAACCTCTGTGAGCTGGATGAGCTACAGTTGTTTTAATATTGCTTATCTCAAGGCCAGTGCTTGTCTAACTGCTTTGGAAAAAAACCTTGTAGCGGAATATAAGTTGTATTCTTTAAGTGTCGGAGTGTGTGACTTAATCCTTGCCTGGCATGGCCTTAGGTCTTGTTTATAATTTGGTAACATTGCACAAAGAATCTGTCCTGTCAGTCTTATGATCTGTATGTTAACTTAAATGCTGGTAAGTTGCTGTCTCTAAATCTGAAAAGGGAAGGAATATAACAGGGCATGTTAGAGCTCCCATCTCATCATGGCCAGGAGCTCAGTTTTAGGATTTTTCTGGCATCCCCTAGGCCAAGAGGGGCTCTTTTCAGTCCGTGGTAGGCTTAGGATTTTATTTTGAGTTGACACACAGCAGTTTATTTATGTTTAACTTTTAAATTGTTCTTCTAGTTTACAGAGCATAGTAAACCTGAGAAGCAGAGTCCAGAAAACCTAGGGATGTACATAGTGACCTCACACCATAAGTTCCACTCAAATGTATAAAGCTCTATAGGCTTGGAAGAAATCCGTCATCAATAGCCAGGCAGGTGTCTGTGAGTATAGTTAGAATCATCTTTGAGCTACTTGTATTTCAAAGGAGTGGCATGAAAACGTGAAGGTATGGAAGTGAAGATAGAGGACTGATTCCAACCCAGAGAAAGGAGTAATTTAGGGTAATATTTCGGAGAAACTGCTTAGACAAAGATAAGTACTGTGCGACTTATTGCAAAGTATACTGTTCATTCACCTCTATTAGTGTGAATAAATATCTCTTTTTGGCCTGCTTCATTCTTCCTCCCTTCCTACTTAGGGTTAACGTAGACTGGCCCTCATTATCTCATGTCCTCTGCCTTTGTTTCCAAGGCAAAAAGCCCTCCCAGGTTTGAGGGGAGTCATGAGCCGTTTCCTGAATGTGTTAAGAAGCTGGCTGGTTATGGTGTCCATCATAGCCATGGGAAACACGCTGCAGAGCTTCCGAGACCACACTTTTCTCTATGAAAAGCTCTACACTGGCAAGCCAAACCTTGGTAAGAAATAAAAGAATTTCTGCATCCTTTGTAGGACTGGCCCTATGCTGTGGTTCCCAAACCAGGCTGTGCATCAGAATAACCTAGGAAACTCAACACAGGTACCCATTTCCCTCACCAAACCTATTTATTGAACCTGGGTGGAGCTCAGAAATCCAGTTGCTAAAAGCTTCCCAGATGATTCCAATGCTGCCTTAGCTAGCCTTTGGCAGCCACTGGAGTAACAGACTTTGTGGTGAGAACTTGATCCTTTTTCCTCCAAGCTTCTCTGAATACTTTTCATTCATTTTACACTGCCCAGGGCAATTTCACATATTAAAAAAAAAAAAAGAAAGAAAGAACATTATAAGGGCAGGTGAGGAAATAGACTTATGTGGTGACTCTGTGTTGCCTCACTAGAAAGCCATAAAGAAGCTTTTCCTATATCTCAACACCTTCTTCAGAATCAGATTGGGGCTTACGTGATTCATATTCCATGTTACAGATGGAAAGTTCTTAATCCAAGGTCTTCCCATGACATAGTCCCCGAGAAGATATTTAAAATCCCTTCAAGTCGGTCTCCAAAAAGGAAACTTAAGAAGGCCCATGGAGGCCTTTCCTGGCTTCCTGAGCCTCTCTGCTGAGAGTGTCTGTCCATTTCAGCTTGCACTTCCATCATGCTGATGTGCGGGGTAGTTTAAGCTGCAGCACTGTTTCACAGCAGATGACAATTCTGTGTCACATTTATAGCTAACCCAGATTCAGGCTCTGACCTAGCTCGTTTTTCTGCAGTGTCTGGGTATAAAATGAAATTAAGTAGGCTAAGGCTCATTTTAAGAAAAGCTCAAATATAATAAGAGTAGAGAATCTGGGAAAGTGAGCAGAATCATTCCATCTTTTCACCTTCAAAGGCTGCCCCCAGATGGTCGTGGAACCCTCTATAGATTCACAGATTTTCAGAGGTTATCTGGCCTAGCCCTTTGAGTTTAAAGTTCAGGCAAAGAAGTCTAGAGGTCATGTGACTTAAGAGCATATAGCTGAGCAGAACTTTATGTGTATATGTGTTCATCCAGCACACAAATGGAGGCTGCCATCTCCCTTATGATCTAGTGGCCATCATGGTACTCTCCTGAACGTAGCAGTGCTTTAAAGGGTCCCACAGAATTTCACCTGATACTTAATCTGGTTAGTGTGGGTTGAGTCCTCTTAACTAGAGAAATGTCCGTAGTCTTCTCATGAGAAAAGCTATCAAATTGGTTTATAAAGAATGTAGCTCTCCAGGGCTAATGCTAGATATTTAGCTGGCATTTTTTCTCATTACCATCAAAAGGTCTTCAGTATTGGGAATTTGGGAGAGCTGTCTGGTTGTCCAAAGGCTGAAAAAAATCCTTAAAGCCCAAGTAAACATGAATAGACCTTCCAGTTGTCGACTTTTTCCCTTAAAATTTCTCTTACTCAGCAGGCAATAGACCAGCAAAGGAAGTATCTTTGCTTTCATTCTTTTGACATTCCCAAGCCACTGGATGCCTTAGCTCCATGGTTTTGCATTTAAATCACCCAAGCAGGGAGTTTCTAGAAAATACTTATACTGGGTGCCCTCCTCCAGAGAATACAATATAGTTTATCTGGTACCCAGGCCTTGTAATTTTATAAAACTGCCACAGTTGATTCTAATAAATGCCCAGAGTCAAGAATCACTGTTATGGTGCAATATGATCCATACTTTCAGGATAAGATATTTAATACAGCAATGTCAGAACAAAGCCACCAAGAGCAAGGTGCCCCCCCAGCAAACACCAAAGAAACAGTGCTTTGTCCCACTGCTATGCACACAGGAAACCAGCCTGGTATTGGTTCATCCAACAGCATAGATCTGGATACAGGAAGAGACCCAGGCACTCCTATATCTTAAAGACCGTATTTGGCCATCTAAACTAGTCCCCAGTATCTCTGAGTTCTCTTCTGGATCAGCCTTGAAAGTCTACTGGCCTCCTGGCATCTTGTATTGCCAGACCATTCTCTACAACATTCCCCCAAACCTGTCCTGATCCAGACCCTCTTGGCTTCCAGGACAGAAGGGGTAAATTACTACATCTAGGAGTTATTTGCCTAACTCAGCTCTTTGTTGGGTTTCCATCCTTGGAACTTCCTTCTAGTTCTCATGTGTGCCACCAGGACCTCCATCCTGCCCGGCCACAGAGAGGTCAGGTTTAGCTCCCTACCTCCCGTGAACCACCAGTGAAGTAGGAGGAGTTTGGAAGAAACCCCAGATCTCCCCTTCTCAACACTCTTGCTTTTTTCTGCTACACAGTGAATGGCCTCCAAGCTCGGACCTTTGGGATCTGGACGCTGCTCTCATCAGTGATTCGCTGCCTCTGTGCCATTGACATTCACAACAAGACGTATGTAAGGGAAGGAAGAGCGTTAGCATCCTTTTGTTGGAAATCAGATGCAAGGCATATATGTTACCTTGAGTAATGAGAACTGGTTTTTTTTTTTTTTTTATCATTTTAATGCATTAACTTAGAATGTACATAATAAAAGACAAATAGGTTACATTCCTTCCAAGCCTAGAAAACATGATAGACCTAGCAGGTCTTCATTAAAGTCTGAAAATTCTTTGGAACTGACATAGCAAACTGGCAGGCCATTATCCAGTGGCCTGTATCAGATCCCTCCACTTTACAAAAGAATCAGCCTTTCTTCTACTAAAGAAGTAGAGTGGTATGCTCTTTTTAGAGTAGCCACCCACACATACCTTCCTCACATTCCTCCTTAAGCAGCAGGAATGAACAGAAATCACGATCCATGAAAAAAGAGGAACCCACAAGTAAACTGTTGTATACGTATGCAAAATCAGCAGGTGAGGGTGGAAGAGAAGCTACGGCTCCTGAATTCTACCTGTCCTGAGTGCTCATGCAGACCAGGGTGAACAATTGCAGGCAAGCAGAAGCCGTAACCGGCTCTGGCCACTGGAGGGGGCTCGAGCTTTCTTCCCGGCAAGAGTCATCACTATCTAGGTGGAAACAGTTTGTTCAGGGCACCGAGGGAGGCTATCAGAATTACAGCTTCCCATTAAAATGTTTTTCTGTCTTATCCAGGCTCTTGGCATCCGGGGAAAACAGGAGGCGAAAATATTTATTGAGCCCCTCTTACTATGCCAAAGCTTTTATCTACATGATCTTAAGTCTCTTCTCAGCAGCCCTGGAGGTCATGATTTTCATTCCTGATTTTGCACATCTAAATATTAGAGATCCAATTAGTTTAAACTAAGACAGACTGACTCAAGTGAGATTTGAACCAGGGATATTAGCTCCTTGATCTCCTCAACCTTTTTTTTTTCTTTTCAAACTTGAAACTGCCATTTACTTGTCCTAGATTGACACGTTCTTTTGGAAGCAGTGTGTTTAGTTCTGGTCCCAGTTCTGTTGGTAACTAGCTTTGCAGTAGCAAGTCCATTATTTACCTTCCCTGCACGGTCTCTTCATCTATAAAATGAGAATTACTATAAAGTAGTCACCTCAAGGTGACTAAGAGGAAGGGAGGATTGAAAAATTATTTTAAAGACCTGTACCATGATGAAGAATTGCTGATGAGTATAAGGGATATATCTTTTGCTTGTTGTGCTTTTGGAGTGAGCAAAGACAACCCAGACTTACCTTCACCTCCATTACCATGTACTTTCCCCTCTCCCCACACAGGACGGCTGCAAACGCTGACTCCTGTTTCCAGCCCTTTCTAACCTAAGACTTTGATCCCTGCACATCTGATGTGCACTCTGATCCTGTTCTCTCCCTAATTGGAGACTGGAAGTCAACACACATACGTACTCGTTTCCAAAATGTGGCCAGGCACGGTGGCTCATGCCTGTAATCCTAGCACTTCGAAGGCCTAGGCGGGACGATCACTTGAGACCAGGAGTTCGAGACCAGCCTGGCCAACATGGCAAAACCCTATCTCTACTAAAAATACAAAAATTAGCCAGGTGTGATGGCATGCACCTATAATCCAAGCTACTCTGGGAAGCTGAGGCAGGAGAATCCCTCGAACCCGAGAGGCAGAGGTTGCAGAGAGCCAAGATTGTGCCTCCAGCCTGAGTGACAGAGCAAGACTCAATCTCAAAAAAAAAAAAAAAAAAAAATTTATAAAAACACGCACAGGAGAGATACAGATCAGATGTAAGATACAAGTTACTTGTAGGGATGAGGGAGAACAGGCTCAGAGCAGGTAAGGATACACAGGATGCTTTAACTCTTCTCTGTAATTTTTTGTTTCTTAGAAAACAGTCTCTGAAACAAAATGTCAAAATGTTAAGATTTGATGGAGCTGGGTGTTGGTTGCATTGGTGTTCATGATAGTATTCTGTAAATTTTTGTATGTTTGAAATATTTCATAATTTAAAAAATTATACTTAATAAAAGATATCAGCAAATGAAGCGGTCAGTCACCTAGTAAGCTGTCTCTTCTCTAGCTTATAGTCAAAGCTGAAAACCAAGTTCTCTTCCCATGAGATTGTTTACCATGCCCTCAGTGTGACTGCTTTTCTAGGCTAAGACACAAAGTAACCAACGTATATTCCCAGAGCATCTAGAAGCCCCAGAGGTGTCCTTGCTCCTTAATCCCCACTAGGCCATTCATTCTGTGGCTTCCATCATATAAACACCGACAGGTGCATGGCCAGATGCCTGCCAGGTGGGATTAGACTGCAGAGTCAGCCAGTTTAGATAAATAAAATAATGTAAGCGTGCTGGATCCAGAGTTGTTTATACTGCCTAGGATTGTCATAATTCAGGCTCTGCTTTGCTATAGCTGAGTTCACCACTTTGCCGAGACTTGGAAATTCATTCTGGATGCCTGAGCCATTTTTCTCTCAGTTTAGCAGTTGAAACCTTCAGTTTTGCCCTAGATGAGAATATTGGTGTGATCAAATAATCAGACACTTGTTCCTCAGGAACAGCCTGGCCAACATGTCCTCAGGAACAAGTGTCCTTTCTTTTAAGCCTTCATCACATCCTGGGTTCTTATTTGTATGTATCAAGTCTGATACTTTTCCTCTGTTCTGTTCTGAACAAACAGTAACTTTGATTCCCATTTATGTCTGCTTCCTTGTAGGCTCTATCACATCACACTCTGGACCTTCCTCCTCGCCCTGGGGCACTTCCTCTCTGAGTTGTTTGTCTATGGAACTGCAGCTCCCACAATTGGCGTCCTGGCACCCCTGATGGTAGCAAGTAAGCATCCAACCACCCTAGACCTCCTACACAAACTGTCCCAGTTCTATAGCTAGTACAGAGGGTGGACACAGGAGAGATAGAAGGAAGGTGCTGTATTTATGTCAGGCACTAATCTTTTCTCTGTATTTAAGGTTTCTCCATCCTGGGTATGCTAGTTGGGCTCCGGTACCTAGAAGTAGAACCAGTATCCAGACAGAAGAAGAGAAACTGAGGCCAGCATTACCACCTTCAGGACTTCATTGTCTTCTACCTTGGCTGTCTTCTTCCTTCATCGTCTCTCCTCTTTAATTTCTTTTCTGTCCCATCATCAGCCCCATTCACTTTTAGCCTCTTTTTTTTTTTTTTTTTACATTTTTTAAATTTAAAGATCTAACATGCATACAGAAAAGCATATAACATGTATGTGCAACTTAAAGAACAATTTTAAAGTGAATACTATGTAATTCCATCCAAGTCAAGAAGTTGCCAGCTCCTCGGAAGCCCACTGTGTCTCCTTCCCCAACTTAACAACCTCTTCCAGGCTCCCTTTTCCAGCCTTTCTCTTTTTCCCTTTTATTTTCATGCCTTGATTTGACTTATGTGGTGGGAACGTGTGCACTCTGAAACTTAAACCTGCTGCCCACCCAGAGCAGCTGTGACCAAGGGCTGCCTCAAGGGGTTGTCCACTCAGGTTGGGCTCCTCTCTGCTGCTGGACCCAAGACTCCGAACCTTCCAAGGGATAGGCAGTTCTTCCAAGAAGGGCTCCCCTATGTGTGAGCAAGACCATGGCTCTCCTTATATCTACAGATGCATGAGGGTTGGAAGAGTCTGGGCTGTTTTTAGACCTTCTGGTCAGCTGTATTTGTGTAACAACTTTTGTAATAAATAGAAAAACCTTCTGCTCTGATCAGTCCTTGTACTTTGACCTCTGCTAAGACGAGACCATGCCTGCCTCCTCTGAGTCCTAGGAGTATCACAGCTTTATGCCTGATTGAATACACCAGAGTGAGTAGGACAGCTCAAGACACAGGTCAGCCTGGCTGCCTCTAGCTCCTTATTGTCACTTGCTCATTTCTCTTGTATTCTTGAAGTCAATTCTTGTTTTCTCCCACCTTCAAGATTCTGCATTCACAACTAAACACTCAATACCCTTTCTCGTTTCCTCCTAAAGAAAAAGCAGATTCTTGAGAGAGCAGAGACAAAAAAAAATAGAACTAGGCAGCATAGATGAAACAACTGCACAACACGGGAAGAAGACAACTAAATCCCGAGGAGAATGCACTGGAATGGACAGATGCTCTTAAACGCTACCCAGAGGGCCTCCGCGGCGGGACCCTCATACACAGCATGTGTATCCAGAAGGCCATGTGTTATTTCAGCAAATATTTGTTGAGAGCTTCTCCATGCCAGACATGCGGGAAAGAGAAACGAATGACACAAGCAATGCCCCTGCCCTGTGGGTCTTATGTTGTAGTCAAGGTCACCAAATCAACAAGCCAACACATGAATAAAGAACTGCAGATGGTGATAAGAATGCTAACAAACACAAAGTATTTTGGTCAAGGAGGAATATGGGGTGGGCCCTGGGGGACCATAACTTAAATTAGATAATCAGAAAGTCATCCCTGAGAAAATAAGATTTTGGGTTTTTTGTTTTGTTTTTTTTCTGTCACCCGGGCTAGAGTGCAGTGGCATAGTCGTACCTCACTGCAGCCTCAACTTCCTGGGCTCAAGCAATACTCCTGCCTCAGCCTCTCAAGTAGCTGGGACTATAAGTGTTCACCACCAACCAGCTAATATTTTGGGGGGTGGGAAGAGATGGTCTTAGCCTATGTTGCCTAGGCTAAGAGGTAGGATTTGAGCTGAGACTTGAATGCCCAGGAGTCAAATGTCTTGAGATATGGAGCAGCTGTTAGAGCAGAGGGAGCAGCAGCTATAAGGCAGAAGTGGTCTTATCCAAGGAGTAAGATCTGTGTAATCACAGCATGGTGAGGAGGTAGGAAGTGAAAGAAAAGGTCAGAAAGAGAGGCAGGGGGTTTATAAGGGTGTGATAGGAAGCTTAATGTATACCCTTAAATACATTGGGAATTCTCTTAATTAGTTAAGGCTCATTAGGTGAAAGGACAAAACCTACCTTAAACTAGCTTAAACAGTGAAGATAACTGGCTGGTGTAACTGAAAACAAATTACAAGATGATAAGTTTCAGGAAGGGTTTGATCAAAGACTCCAGCTCCATTTCTCTACGATTCTGCCTACCTATGCTGGCATCCTCAGTCTGGCTGCTTTTATGGTGCCAAAGTTGGTTACAGAAATTCCAGGCCTCATGTGCTCAGAACACTATATCTAGGAAAATATCTCAGTGGTAAGAACTATCCTTTCTTTACTTGCAAGCTGTATTGTTAGGAGGCAGTAAGAAAAGCAGTGATGACAGTTAACATTTGAATGCAGATCCACATGGAGACCTCATATGAAAGGAGTGAATGAAAACATTGGATAATTTAGGTCCTCTGAGCATGTGTCATAGAAATGTGATTCCAGATAAGTAGTGACAGGATCCCAAAGTATCTAAAGAGGTGTATAGTAGAGTATTTAGCAGACACTATGGATATTAGATTTATTTATTTATTTATTTTTTGTAGAGACAGGGTTTCTCCCTGTTGGTCAGGCTGGTCTCAAACTCCCGACCTCAAGTGATCCACCCACTTCAGCCTCCCAAAGTGTTGGGATTACAGGCGTGAGCCACCGCACCTGGCTTTTTTTTTTTTTTTTTTTTTTTTTTTTTTTTTTTTTTTTTTGCATGGAATCTCCCTCTGTCACCAAGCTGGAGTGCAGTGGTACGATCTTGGCTCACTGCAACCTCCTGCCTCAGCCTCCTAGGTAGTTGGGACCACAAGCCCCGACCACCACACCTGGCTAATTTTTGTATTTTTAGTAAAGATGGGGTTTCCCCATATTGGCCAGGCTAGTCTCGAACTCCTGACCTTGTGATCTACCCGCCTCAGCCTCCCAAAGTGCTGGGATTACAAGCATGAGCCAACCGGCTGAATATTAGATTTCTTAACCGTCCAGGCTTGGGTCCCTTCCTAGATCATTTAAAAGAGAATCATAATACTGTTTCTCCCCAACTAAGAATTGCTAATAAATATGGTGCTAGAATGGCACAGGCACAGTACAACTCTCTAGGAAAAAAAATGTACAGAACACAGATAGTAGCAGCTTATCCATTCACGAGGTGGTCATGACTGGGGACGGATGAGTGACAGGAAGTTGGACATTTCAGAAGAAAAGTGGGAACGCAAAAAAGCAGCTACTGGGACTGAGCAGTGAGCCCCAGCCACAGCAAGCTGGGGTGTGGCTGGGGTAAACAGAGAACAAACATTTCAAACACCCTTTGAAGCCGAGCCAGAAACAACAGTGGACTCTCTCATAAGCAGTCACTCACATTCCATTGTGTACCCAGCGTGGAAAGAGGTCAGGGTCATGTGCTGGATGCTGAGTTGCAGCCCCCCGCATGTAGGCAAACAGTAATCTTTACAGCCTTGTCTTTAAAAAATATCCATCCCGGATGGTAACGTCTGGCAACAGTGAGATGCTCCTGTGGAAGACCACAGTTGCTGCTCTAGCCTTGCATGCACCCCTCCCAGCCCAGTCCTTCCCCGCACCTGAGACACGGGCCTCAGGAATGTGTATGTGACAGTCTTGTACGGACTTCAAGAGCCATCTCTGCCCCACAAAATGATAAGGCAGACTGCTTTCTGAGAATTTTTTATTGCCTTGAAACGTCTGATCTTAAAAATAGAAAATACAAATTATGTTTTTAAAATAAAGCAATAGGTTTGGTAAACATTTTGTTAATACATTTTGAAGAGCTGATGAGTAAACATCTTTCTCCTTATCAAGAAGTAAAGCACACCCTCACCTCTCTTCCACACTGATTCACTACTTCTACCAAAAGCATGGACTTCTTTCTTCTATTACATACAGCAAATTCCTTCATCCATTGCTTAAATCTCCACACACACACACACACACACACCTGCCTCCTCTCAGGCAATGGCCCAGGCACCTTAGTACTACAGCCAGGTCAGGCTGCCCTGATACACTGAGGCGGGGACAGTGGCTGGAGCAAGACAGCACGGTGGTCGTGATCGCAGCTGCCCAATGCATAGGAGAAGTTACCAAAATCTCATTTTTAGGAGATATTACCAAAGCCAATGAGCACAGCCAGACAGCAGGCTAGATAGAAAAAGAGGTCAGCTTGAAATGATGAAAGAGAATCCCTTTAAGTTTAGAACATCTGATAAAGATTATTACTCAAAGCAGGTGGGGATAGGAGTTGGTGGTACAAATACTGTCCCCAGCAGAGGTGAGATAAGCTTTTAATTCTAGCAGACTCAATTCCCATTTCAAGGGGGCACCACCTCTCCTTCTACCCCTTCCCTCTTATCTCTCAGAAGCAGCTTTGGATTTGTCAGAGTGGAATGAATCAAGATTAGTTTTCAGTAAAGGTCAGAGTAAGTTGGCTGGGATTACCCTGCCTTGGAATAAAACAAGCGCTTGGGCTGATGGCTGAGATTCCCAACACAGCATTGAGATAAAGGCATCAGAGGTGATGTGACACACAGAAGTCCCTGGGGAAATATGTCTGCAAAAAAGAACCTTCGCATTCCCAACTCAAGCTAACAGAGTTCCCAAATGTGGGCCTGCACAAATATACTCAGCAGGTAGCCCCCCAGCATGATCACACCTAGGTAGTAGCTCTCCCGAGTAGGTGTCTCCATCATGGCCACAACAAAGTCCTTTGTCAAGTTTATTGATGTTTGGTTTGCTCAGCTCTTAGGAAAAAGTGTTTGGAGACAGACCCTGTTAGGCCAGGAGAATTTAGGCCCACAAGTCCTGATGGAGCTGTTCCAATGGAGTAGTTCTAGTGGTGCTTCCTCTCCTACAGAACTCAGCAGTCAGTCCAGTGACCCAGGAGATGACCCCTGGCAGAGCAGCTTGCCCCTTCTTAGAATTGGGCTTCATGAGAGGCTCCTAGGACACTGGAAATTTCAAGTTAATATCCTGAATAAGCTTTCTTCCTATGATAATTTTGCAGGCATTGTCCATGAAGGATGGAGGAAAAGAGGGAAGGCAAGAGACCAAGCTAGGATTGACTCCACTACTCTCTGCCAGCCTGTCCCAGCACCAACTCCCATAACCTAAAAGGGGGTGGAGGTGGGAATCCAATTTGCATTTGGTGAAAGATGCAATTTTCTCCAAGTAAATCATCCAAGCTCTTACACGGGTTCTAGGCGGAATAGGCCATGCAAGCCACAAATAGTCCTGCTGGTTCCCTCCAAAAACTTCTGTAGCGAAGCCCTTTGTGCCGGCGGTGAGAGCTGTGCTGAAGGAAAAGGTGTGGTGTTCATGTTCCCTGAGTTGTCACCACCTTCCTCTCAGAGATGATCCTCTGACACAGCAGTGGGCACTTTGCTGGTGTTGCTCTCTTCCTCCTCCTCCTGGAGTTTCTACAAAGCAAAACAAACAGGCAGCCCTGTGGGTAAAGGGAGAGGACTCCACCCTGGCTGGAGCAACTGCTTGTCCGTGACCAATCGGGGGGAACAGCAGAGCCAAGGGCCACTCAGCATCCCAGAGAGCCAAGAAAGAGAACAAGAAAAGAAGCAACCAGCCCCTGCTATAAATGCACCCACAAACACACCCCACCCAATGTCACAAGGTCATCAGAGGGAAAAAGGGCCAGCTTTCTATGATGTCAAGGCCACCACAAACCATCTGGCTCCGAATACCCCTCTTCCAGGGTCACTCTGGGGACAGAAACAGAAGCAAAACCCCTTTTCCTTCCACGTTCTGACCGCTAAAAACTCACCTCGACTAGCCATCAAATCACTGTCCAAAGTGCCACATCTGCAATTCCCTCAAAATTTCCAACAACCGCCATTTGGAGGCAGTCCCAGGATGAGGAATACATTTTTTTTTTTTTTTTTTTTTTTTTTTTTTTTTGAGATTGAGTCTCACTTGCTTCCTAGGCTGGAGTGCAGTGGCATGATCTTGGTTCACTGCAACCTCTGCCTCCTGGGTTCAAGCGATTCTCCTGCCTCAGCCTCCCATAGCTGGGATTACAGGTGTGTACCACCATGTCTGGCGAATTTTGTATTTTTAATAGAGACATGGTTTCACCATGTTAGCCAGGCTGGCCTTGAATTTCTGACCTCAGGTGATCTGCCCACCTCAGTTTCTCAACGTGCTGGGATTACAGGCATGAGCCAGCACGTCCAACCGAGGTATACTATCGTAATGAACAAGCAGTAGATGCCAAGGCAGCATACGTAATTGCATATATAAGCTCAGTGGCTTTAGCTTTCTAGGGGAGGGACGGCACAGGATTCATTTATGGGAAAGTCTTCTAGGTCATATTTTTAGGTGGGTTTGGAATTACACATGGCCTGGAAATTATCCTGTGGAGCCCATAGGTACATGCTGCCAACCTAGGCCTTTGTCTACTGTTTTAAGGACTTTGTCTGTGACCTCAAGGGTTCTTCTTCTTCACAAGTAGGCCTTGGGCACAGCACCACAGAGCCAACACCACTCAAGGCCTAGAGGACACGCACAGGGCTAAGACGGAATCCAGTGTCAATTGGGCAAATGGTGCTTTCTTCCCCAGGGAGTGTCTCAGTGTCTGTTAGTGGCAATGGCGACAGCTGTAGAACTCCAGCCTTCCCATTCTCAATCTTCATAATACTTGGCATCAAGTCAGCCTCAGCCACGAGGCGCCATCATTCAGGCAACTAACAGCCTATTTCAGTCACTCGGTCTCCCCTCTCTCTGACACACACACACACACACACACACACACACACACACACACACCACGCCTGCCTCCTCCAAAGCCATCATCACAATCACAAACAGGAAACAAGTTAGTGGAGGCAGAAGTGCAACTACTGTCTATGTGCTAGAAGAAAAGCAGAAACCCAAACCAGTAAGATGCTCATAGTCAAGGTCAATCATTACCCCATCCCAGAAGTCCTATCTCTTTTTCCCTAAACTATACATCTCACTGATTAGAAAGAGCAGGTCTGGCCAGATCTGCTGTGTGCCCAGTCTTCACCTGGTTCCAACAATGATTTGTCTGCAGATCTCTGAGTTACAATGGCTGCCATGGGGTGTGTAATGTCGGGGCTCCAGGGGACAGTTGCTCTGTGATGGCCCTGGCTTCCTTGCTGGTGTCAGCCCCAGCATGACTTTCACCCCACCCCCAATACCAAGCTGCCAGGGGTGCCAGGGAGGCTACAGACACATAGTGTATTATCCAGGGACACAAGACAGGTGAGCACCATTGATCGGAACCTAAGGCTCCTGTTCCTGCTCAGTGCTTTTTCTAGCACCCACACTCAAAGAGAGTGAGCCAATAATTGTACCTTGATTAACAAACCTGGTCTATGTGCACAAAAAACTGGCTGCAAGAATCATGAAATAGCAGAGCAACTGAAATACTGAGTGAAATGGAATTATACAGTAGACATGAGCTTGTGGTAGATCATCGTAGTGTAGAAATGTTATCAAACTATACTAAGTACATGAGCAGAGTAGAAAATAAAATATACACAAGGGTGTCCATAGACCACAACACTGGAAATGCTACTAGGTTATCTCTGGGAAGCAGGATTATAGGTGATTTTGGTTTTCTTTGTTTGCCTATGTCTGCCAAAATAAACACAGGTTATAAAGTAAACACAGCAAAATCTCATCTCACTTGACACAATATGTCACGTTCCAAATTGAAATCTTTCACCAGGCACCTTTTCCCAGGCTCACTATACATATATTTACCCAAGTGTACCAAATCATTCCTGTTTTTTCTTTCCCCCGGAGATGGAGTCTTGCTCTGTCACCCAGGCTGGAGTGCAGTGGCACAATCTCAATCCCAGTAGCTGGGATTACGGGTGTGTGCCACTAGCCTGGCTAATTTTTGTATTTTTAGTAGAGATGGGATTTCACCATGTTGGCCAGGCTGGTCTCAAACTCCTGACCTGGTGATCTGCTCGCCTCGGCCTCCCAAAGTACTGGGATTACAGGCATGAGCCACCACGCCCAGCCAGTTTACCAAATCATGTCTCCTTTTACACAGCATAGGTGAAAGCCCATCTCCATGGCAACCCTACCGTGGTCCTCAGGCAGAACTAAAGAACATCATCCCTGCTGTAAGGCCCTCCTTGTCTCCCCAGTGAATTTCCTGTTCTAGGCCCCTCCTTCCACATGCTTGTCTGCTGCTGCCTGCCAACTCTAGAACGTAATAGTAAAGACCTAAAGATGATCATCTATCTGCCAACACAGATCCTTAAGACACTAAAAATATTCCTAACAGATATCTCTTGCCTCAGAAAATTGGCAAAGATTTTTCAAAATGAAAAATACTCAGTGCTGGTGCTCATGTGACTGCCTACTGCCTAGCAATATACATTGCTAGTATTCATAGTACCTTTCTAGAGAACTGTCAAGCAACACATATCAAAGTCTTTAAAATGGGCATGACCACTGATCCCTTTCTCAAGGAAATATGGTACTTGAGAATATGCACAAAGATTTAGCTTCTAACATATTAATCACAATATTATTTGTAACAATTCAAAACAACTTTAATGTCCACAGACAGGAAAATTGTTAAATAAATCATGACTTATCCATATAAAGGAACACTATGCAGGCATTAAAAGTATGTTGTAGGCCAGGCACAGTGGCTCACTCCTGCAATCCCAGCACTTTGGGAGGCCAAGGCTGGTGGATCATTTAAGGTCAGGAGTTAGAGACCAGCCTGGCCAACATGGCACAAACCCATCTCTACTAAAAATACAAACATTAGCTAGGCATGGTGGCGTGCACCTGCAATCCCAGCTACTAGGGAGGCTGAGGTATGAGAATTGCTTAAACCTGGAACGCAGAGGCTGCAGTGAATTAAGATTGCACCACTGCACTCCAGCCTGGATGAGAGCGAGACTGCCTCAAAAAAAAAAAAAAAAAAAAAAAAGTTGCAAAGACTAGTTGCCTGATAAAGTGTTTGCAATAAGTGAAAAAAGCAGACAGTTTCATTTTTGTTTTAAAAAATTTGCATTTATATATACATATTCATATATCTCATGTGGATACAGGCATGCAGAAATCAATGCAAAAAAAAGCATCTCATCTCTAGATGATGGAATTACATGATGATTTTTAAATTTTGTACACTTTTCTGTATTTTTTACTTTTTCTACCAAGAGCATGTATTACCTCTGTAAGTGTTTTTTAAATTTTTGAATACCCTACCTTTGCTTTTTCTCAGATTTGAAATTTCTTTCATCATCACTCAAATTTGATAGCTAACATTTTGTTTAAAGTGGTTCCCAGCCAGTTAGAACAGATGAGAAACACTTTTCTGTTCTGGGTCACACTCCTGGTCCTCTCCTCTCCTACCACGCCAGCTTCTGCTTCCTGACTTGTCCTTTCAGAGCCCTACTGGCAACTCTTTGGCTCCGTCCCCATGACCCTGCCTAAGTAGTTGTCACATTCCAGGGGAGCCACTGCCTTGGGGCCACCACCTCCATGAGAGATGATGGAGCCAGGCTTCGCCTTCCTCCCCAGCCACTGACCCCAGGCTGAAAGCAGTGGAGCCAGATCTTTAGGACTCGGCTCAGGACAAGTCAGGGGCCCTGCTCAGCTGACTGTGACAACAGCGACATGCTCAGGATGAGGCCGGGGCTCCAGGAAGAGGGTAGGAAGTGAAAGAAGAATCCAAGAAAGAGTAGCAAGAAAGCAATGGCAAAAACATCCACCAAGGAAAGCCTTAGGATACCATGTGTGAGGGATGAGCTGGTCTCCCCGCTGTGACAAAACCAGAACCCATGGGAGTTCTCCCTGCCCCACCTATGTTGCCACATCCTCATCAAAAGCCTTGGACCCTGATCTCAGCTTCACAACGCTCCCACATACTCACATTCTCAGGAGTTTCTTTGTTTGCTTTCTGTCTCCGGAGATCTGCCTTAATGAATGCTAAGGTTGATAGATTGAGAAGGAAGAAAGACAAAAACACAGTTATCACATTCATCCGAGGGAAGAAACCTTCATTTCTGAAGGGTCGCAGGTATCCCAAACTTACTGCAGATATTCAAGAGAGCTAGTGACTGAGGGCACCATCAGCCAGCTTGATAAAGCCCAAGGATCACTGCCGTCCCTGACAGGCAGAAGCCAATAATGGCCTTCGTTTGTGGATCACTTATATTTGCCAGGGACTTTGCACACATTGCTCTAATTATCCTCATTTTACTTATTAAAAACTGAGGTTCCCAGAGGTTGGTCCACTTGGCCAAGGTCAACAGCTATGGAAGTCAGTTTCACAGTCTGGGATTCCAACATGGTCTTCTGGCTCCAAAACCCATGCTCATTCTACCAAGACAATGTGCTGCCTCCTGAACAGATTCCCCCACAAACCCTTCCCTCTGTCCCCCCCTACACAGGTACTCCCTATCTGTCGCTCCATGGAGACACTGGGGTCCCAAATTGGCAACCTGAGCCTCCTCTCGCTCTCAGGCTCCAACTCACCAGTGAGGGCTGTTCCAAGAGCAAGGAACAGACACAGGAAGATGTTCCCAGGTTTGGTTCCATAGTTGTCAATAATCTGGCCCTGGGAGATGGTGAAAATGATCCCAAATACCTGGAAAGGCATAAAGAGGATCTGAAACAAGGGCCCAGTCAACTAACCCACGAGGAGAACTGAGCTGCCATGAGGCAATGCCAGCCCAGCCAGGAAACAAAGCGGAAAGGCGAGCTCTACCTGTGCCGATATGTTGAGGAGGCCGGACGAGATGCCTTCTGATTCTGGGTATGTGAGCTCCACGGCAAACTCAAATCCCAGCGGGAGATAGCCAGTCATAAAGAAGCTGAAGTCCAGACCAGAGAAACAAGGGGATGAAGAATTTCCAGAACAAGAGGGACAGGGAGCCCACCTCCTCCCTTAGAACTCCCTTCCCTGTTTTGTTTCTGCCCACCAAGACATACGAGGTCCTCTAATGATCTGGGCATCCTCTAAGTGGTCATACCAAGGAGAGGGGCACCCCTGAAGGCCAGGAAGAAGTTCACAGGGAGACCCTGTACTTAGCAGGCCTCTGGGGTCCCTTGCTGCTTCTCCATCTCGCCATCAGCGACAGCCAGAGTCAGCATTGACAGAAGGGGCAGGGATGCCTGGTGTGTGCAACCCGCAGCTGAGAGACTATGTCCTGGGTACACAGGCTCTGTACCGGTAGTGGGAAGTTCCTGGATACTGAGCAGCATCTCCATGGCTCTCTGGGACCTGGAAGGAGGAACTCAGAGTCCTCCTTATTTCCATCCAGAGAGGAGCCAGCTGAGGACCGAGTGCCAGCGCGTGCTCACTCCCTCTTTCTCTCTTTCACATGCACATGCACATGCAGACACAGACACACCACACACACACACACACACACACACACACACACACACACACACACACTCATATACTGCCCTTAGGAAAATAACTGGGAGGTGGAGCTGAACAGAGACTCCTATGAAAGAGGTATTGTTTCCTATGTTTTCTCATATAACAGGTCTAGAAAATTCCAACTTTAATTTCTTTTTTTTTGTTTTCCTCGTTTCAAGTTTTAATCAAAGCTTGTATACAAGATTACTTCATTCCTGCATCTTCTCAATCGTTTCTTCCTTGTATCTGCCCTTTTCCTTTCCTACTTGGCGAGATTTGGCTTTCCGTTCAAGATCATTTTGCGGTCTTTGTCCAGTTTTAGCCTAGTGATAACCACCTTGCTGGGGTGAATGCCTCCGTGGACAGTTGTGCCATTAGCCTTTTCCCGCTGCACCCGTTCAATGTGGACTATGTCTTTCTTCCTGCAAACCTGGACTACTTTGCCAATCTGCTGACCTTTATAGTGTCCTCGTACAACCTGAACTTCCTCATCCTTTCGGATGGGCATGGATTGCACGTTGTACTTCTGTCTCAGCTTTTTGGAAAGAAGGGAGGACATAATCTTCCTGCAAACGTGGGAAGGTGCATTGAAATGCCTTTTGCGATTCTTGCTTCGGTCGAAAGTCACAAAGGGATTGAACTTCATTTTGGCAGCTCCCGCTTAGTTGATGGCCGCAAAAGGGAAGAGAGCCAACTTTAATGTCTTACATTTGTACCACACTTCTTGATGCTTTTGTGTCATCTTTCTCAATCTTTCCAACAACTCCACAAGGCAGCCACTCTTATCTTCCTTTACAGATGAGGAAATTGAGGCTCAGAGTGGTTAAGTGCTGTGCCCACGGTCTAACAGGTAGGCAGCAGCAAAACTGAGACCAGGACCCGGAGTCTCTGGTTCCAAGCCCTGTGTACTTTCCATAATCCCATGATGTCCAGGCAAAAACTGAAAAAGACTCTAAACAGGTTCTAGCCTCCAAGTGGTCATAAACGGTGTGCTTCATGCTTCACTCCATCCCAAAAGAACAGACAGCCCAGGCTGCCTTTGGAAGTGCTACAAGTATTACCAAGACCCCTGGGCACCATGTCCATATCTCCTGAGGTCAGTGAGAAGTCAGTAAAGGTATCAATATTGCATCCTAGGATGCTGGAAGCTCTAAGAACCATGCAATGGTGTTTTCTAATAAATAGGCCAGAGGTGAAACTTACCCCATTGTGCCAGCAGTGATGAACACTACCCACAGGTGTCCCAGGTTCAAGGTAAATGTGTATACCAACATGCCCACCAGAGTCATGATATAGACCACCAGGGTTGTTTCCCTACAAGTAGAGGCAAAAAAATGGAATCAAACACTTCTGACTTGAATAGGCTCATTCATTCATTTGTTCCACAAGTATCTATTAAGTATCTGCTGTATGTCGAGCCCTCTGCTATGTTCTTGGAGTTTTGTTTGTTTCGTTTTCAGAGACAGTGTTTTGCTCTGTTGCCCCGGCTAAAGTGCAGTGGCGTGATCACAGCTCACTGCAATCTTCACTTCCCAGGTTCAAGCAATTCTTGTGCCTCAGCCTGCTGAGTAGCTGGGACAGTCATGTGCATCATACCAGCTAATTTTTGTATTTTTCATAGAGATGGGGTTTTGCCATGTTGGCCAGGCTGGTCTTGAACTACTGACCTTAAGTGCTCCACCTGCCTTGGCCTGCTAAAGTGCTGGGATTACAGGCCTTACAAGGCCAAGGCCTCGCCTTGTTCCTTGGACATTTTCTTTCATAGAACTTTCTCTCTATGAGGATGATTGACACCAATGGACAATGATCACACAAAAAATTATTTAATTACATCATGATCAATGCTACAAAGGGTAAGACTAATAAAATAAGGAGCCATCTTACTATATCTTTGTTCTCTTTCTGTAGAACCCACTCAACCATATCAAGCTGCCCCCTTGTCAGGTCCTGGCCACAGACAAGAAGGGCAAAGCCCTTTCTCCTTCTCCCATCCCTTACCAGAAAAAAGAAAAACAGGACAAACATCAGCCATGGTGAAATCCCGATGTTCAGGACTACCCCAGAAGCCATCCAATTCTGCTTGTCTGCTTTATCCCAAGACCATGACGATGCTGGGCAGCCACCTACAACTTCTTCCTGTCCCTACTTGAACAGACCCAACAAAGCTTTTTCTGTTGAGTCTGAATTACTCAACTCCACAGAGCAGGAACTAAGAGAGAATATTTTCTTGCCCTGAACTGAGTACTTGACTTCCAAAGCCAATGTGAGCAACCATCCCTAGCTTCGCCCACTCCCTGTTACATTTCCCTCTCTCGATCCCGTCAGGAGTCCCATCAGCAAGTCCTGGTTTCTATTTCAGGCTCACCCCTCTGTGCCCCTCCAGCAGTTCTCTTCCCATGTCGCCCACCTAGGACTCTACTGCAGCCCTGACTCATGCAATTGGACCTGCATTCTTCTCTCTTCACTGCTTAAGGCAGGGCACAGGCCCTGCACAGCCCTCTGCCTCCCTACCATGACCATCAGGACTCAGATGATGAAAGTTTTAAAGCCTTTTTCTTTTTCTTTTTTTTTTTTTGAGACAGAGTCTCTCGCCCAGGCTGGAGTGCAGTGGCATAATCTTGGCTCACTGCAACCTCCACCCACCAGGTTCAAGCAATTCTCCTGCCTCAGCCTCCCCAGTAGCTGGGATTATAGGCGCACGTTGCCCAGGCTGGTCGCCAACTCCTGAGCTCAGGCAATCCACCCGCCTTGGCCTTCACAAGTGCTGGGATTACAGGCGTGAGCCACCGCACCGGACCTTTAAAGCCTTTCTTTACACATCACTCCTGAAGCCAGAACCATGGTGGAGGCATCAACCGGCACTCTGTGGTTGTGTCAGACTAAACCCTACATCTCTTGAGTGCCAGATTCTGTGAAGCACTTCATATGCATTTATTATTTCAATTCAACCTTTACAAAAATCCTGTGAGAAATATATGACGATCTCTCATTTTACCAATGAAGAAACTGAAGCTCAGGCCACTCAAGTTACTTGTCCAAAGTCACCAGCTGAATAAATGCAGATCTGGGATGTGAACTCAGAGCGGGATTTGAAACCTATGCCCCTTCTGCTACCGCATGCAGGGAGGATTATGCACCACGTGGTTGCATCTTTGGAAAAGCTCAAGGTCAGGGTCTCCAAAAGATGCTACTTCCACCTAATGCTTCAAAGCAGCTGCTAAGGGTAGAGGAGTGTCCTCCTCCCTTCACGCTCCTCCCTCACACTCTTCCCACAGACTCTGCAGAAAGTGATGTCATGGACACCAGTCTTACTGATTATCCCATAAGCTCACCAGGATGAAGCTTTAATCATAGCTTCGTGCTAAACCACTGACCAGTATAGAAAAACTATTTGTAGTCCCAGCCTGAGATAAACCTCATCACCCAATTTCCAGCCTCCAAACCAAACTAGACAAATCTGGGAGCCTTAAGGTGACGAGGACTGGCACTGAAATGATGGGATCACAGAGCTCTTGTCCCACTGGGAGTTGCCCTTCTCTGCCTGGGTAGTGGTACAGGGAGAAGAACATCTTATGCTGACCACTAGATTTAGACATCATGTGACACTAGGAACTAGTGACATCTCGGTTCTAAAGAGGGCTGAGAAAGTGTCCTTCCCAGTCCTCTCATTCTATTTTCTAATTTATCTGAATCATACAGCTGCCCATGTCCCAGCCCAGCCAACATTCCAATCCCTCCCTCCTCCTGCCGCAGAGAAGCCCTGGAAAAAGGGACACCGCTATTCAGTGGTTTGGGAATGGCCAGTCCTCACCACTCTTGTGTCTGGCTGAAGCAAGCAACTCACAGATGGCAGCGATGTGGTGGCGGCCAAGCTCCGCCAGCAGTAATTAAGCAGAGCCAGGCTCCTCGTTGCCACCTCCCTAGGGATGGTCTCAATTGGCCTTTCTTTGGGCAGCCAGAGTGAGATCTGGTCTGACCAGAGCCTCACAGAAGCGGGTTTGTGTGGTGGAGAACAGGGTCTGTCCCTGTCTGTTGCCTGCAGACACTGGGAACTTTGGAGGCCTTGACGGAGCAGCCCGGGACCCTGCCTTGCCCCAGTACAGTGTAGCCTAGCAGCTGCCCCACCAGCCAGTGCTAAACTGAGTACCCAGTGAATGGGGAGCACTGGAAAATCACAAGGGCAGGATGTTGGGGGGTTGTTCGCCAGAGCATTTCCTACAAGGTCAGCTGCTGAATTGAGGCACCCAGGTTGCTTTATACAAACGCAGATTCTTCTGCTGATTTGGCATCCATGGGGGGACTAGTGGACTGGCATTCACTAAAATCTTTTAATTTTTCTTCACCTATGTTCACACTGATAAAACCTTTTTTTTTTTTTTTCTTGAGCCAGGCTGGAGTACAGTGGCATGAACTCAGCTCACTGCAGCTTCCGCCTCCTGGGTCAAGCGATCCTCCTACCTCGGCCTCCCAAGTAACTGGGACTGCAGGTGGGTGCCACTATGCCTAGATAATTTTTTCTTTTTTTTTCTTTTCTTTTTTTTTTTTTTTTTTTTTTTTTTTTTTGAGACGGAGTTTTCGCTCTTGTTACCCAGGCTGGAGTGCGATGGCGCGATCTCGGCTCACCGCAACCTCCGCCTCCTGGGTTCAGGCAATTCTCCTGCCCCAGCCTCCTGAGTAGCTGGGATTACAGGCACGTGCCACCAAGCCCAGCTAATTTTTTGTATTTTTAGTAGAGACGGGGTTTCATCATGTTGACCAGGATGGTCTCGATCTCTCGACCTCATGATCCACCCGCCTCGGCCTCCCAAAGTGCTGGGATTACAGGCTTGAGCCACCGCGCCCGGCCTTCTTTTTTTTTTTTTTAGATGGAGTTTTGTTCTGGTTGCCCAGGCTGGAGTGCGATGGCATTGTCTCAACTCACCACAACCTCCACCTCCTGGGTTCAAGCAATTTTCTTGCCTCAGCCTCCCAAGTAGCTGGGATTACAGGCATGCGCCACCATGCCCAGCTAATCTTGTATTTTTAGTAGAGACGGGATTTCTCCATGTTGGTCAGGCTGGTCTCCAATTTCCGACCTCAGGTGATCCGCCTGCCTTGGCCTCCCAAAGTGCTTGGGATTACGGGAATGAGCCACCACACCCAGCCTAATTTTTGTAGTTTTTTAGAGATGAGGTTTTACCATGTTGCCCAGGCTGGTGGTCTTGAACTCCTAGACTCAAGCAATCCACCTGCCTTGGCCTCCCAAAGTGCTGGGATTACAGATGTGAGTCAATTGCCTAGCCTTATAAAACCTTTTAAGATAGCTCCAGGCTCTTAGAAATGCACCGGGCATTCAGGTCCAAAGAACATTATGATATTTACCAGCAAGGTATAAATAATTGGAAGATAATATACACTGCAAACTGGAGAAAGCACAGAGCACCTTGGTTAACCTCACGGTGTCCACAAGGTACCATGAGAACAGGGCAGTGAAATCACCTCCTCCTCATCTCCATTCTTTGGAGTTTCCACAGACTTTCCACTGCTGAAATTGTTTTCCCATTCATTTTCATTTCTCCCTTCTCTGCCGCTTTCACAAAGCTATGTAGAGAGTGGGGAGGAGGAAGAGGACTATGCTAGGCCTTCAAGTCCAGTAGCTCTCATCTTCCTAGGATCCTGTGGGAATCTTAAGAAGGGTATAGCTTCCCTCATTTGAGAAATGAAGAAACTGAGGCTCAGAGAAGATAAACTCGAATGACCTGCTTGGCCACTCAGATCTCCACACAATGCCTTGGAGCCACATTGCTTATGAATATGCCATTTCAAAAAACACGTCCCCAGTTCTCAGTCCAAGAGGAAAAGTCACTTACTTGTAGGTTTTGGACCTATCCAGCCAGATTCCTGAGAGCACAGCCCCAAGCATTCCTGCAATGACGATGGTCAGGCCAATTCTTCCAGCATTCACTTCTTCCCCCTGGGGAAACCATAGCCCCAACGATCACCCGGAGATGGGACAAGACCCAGGAGAGAGTGCAGTCACCATGGGGTGAAGGAACAAAGGCAAGTAACTCAGGCTCCATCAAAGTCAACATTCAGAATGTATCAGGACAAGATGGCCTGTAAGAAGATGGCTTAGGAGAAAATTCTAAAATAACTACTCCTCCCAGCAACATCACTCTGACTCTGTGTGCATGATATTGGATGCTGGAGTGACAGGGATGAACCAAATTTGTTCTTAGAACTACTTTTAGGCAAATTAAAAAAAAATGTAAACCTTACAGCAACTCTTCTATCTTATCTGTCATTATTTCCATTTCACAGATGGGGAAATTAAAATGCATATGTTAAAATTTCCATTCTTGGGTTTTTTGAGCTATCAGTGCCAAGAGGAATGAAAGGATAATCAGTATATATTTTTGAGTGCTTACTATAAGCTAGGCACCATGCCTAAGGTTTTATATCATTATCTGATTGACTCCTCACCATTCCCCATCATAAGGTTAGAAATCAGTCTTCTCCATTTTGCAGATGAAGAAACAGGTGCAATGAGATTAATTTACAAGCCCAAGGTCACAAGATATATGGTAAGTTCAGAGCTAGGATTTGAACTCACGCCTTTGAACTCCAAAACTAGAACACTTAGCCACATAGCCTACCACTTCTGCAATTGTAAGAGCCTAGTCCTTTCAAAAGATGGTTGGATCTCTGTATTCCTGAGTCCAGGACCCTCAGCCTTCCATTCCCAGCAACCAGAACCTCATGGGTTCTGGAAACATTTAAATTCAGAAATATATATATATATATATATATATATACATACACACACACATATATATATATATACACACACACATATATATATGTATTTGCCAACTGTGTTGCCAAGCACTATTGTATAATACATATCTCACATACAATTATATATACATATACATGTGACATTATTTACTCTCTAATCCTAAAAAGAATCTTGCAAGAAATAATTATGCTTCTTTTGCAGCAAAAGGAAAAAAAATAAGAGAGCTCAGAAACACTAACCATCTTGTCACATTGTCAAGCCATCACACAGTTTAGTGCCACCATAGCTGGGGTTGAGATCTAGGGCCATTTCCTTCCAAATCCCAGAAGCATACCACCATATCATGCTACCTAGAACTGGGGGGAACGAAGACTTCACCATCATCCAAGCTCCTGCCAAGACAGACTTAGAAACATATCATCTCGAGGCCCAACATGCTTAGGGAAGTCCCTTACCGGGTAGTGCCGGATGACCATGCGATTCAGCAGAGTGGACAAGGCATAAAAAGCACCAGCATTCAGACCTGAAGGAGGGAGTGAGAAATACAACATTAGGGTCAGCTTTCTTCTGGGGCCATTGCTAACTTCTCCCCCAGCAGCTGGGGGGAGGGTGTGGGCAGAAATCCTCATCCCCACTGCCACTCTGAGCAGCAGAGAAGAAAAATCCAGGGAGGTCTGAGCCTGCTCTGCAGTTTTCTCAAAGAAATACTTCAAAACAACCCAAAGTAACCATTTAATCTTCCCTTGCCCATATCCCATTGATCTCTGATCCCTTTGATTTGCCCTGGAAAATAAACGCGCAGGAGAGAATTATCTACATTTTTCTTAAGCATTGGGTAGATCTATGGGGTGGTCAGTAGGACTCCTGGACACATTCCTCCTCCTCCTGATGACCCTGCCCCCTCTTTAGGCTGCTCCAGACCTCTGACCCCTGATGCCACTCCCTCTGCAGGTAGTTTCTCTCCTCTTTTTCCAGTCCTCCTCCAACTTTCTTTGCTGATTCAATGTCACGCAAAATCTGTTACACGAAACTAGAAGAGGCACTAAAGAGCCTCCGGTTGACTCTCCTACTTTACACCAATTCATTCACCTAAGGAATGGAGCACCTGGGATATGCTGTGAAAGGCAGCATCTGTAGTGAATAAGGTCATTTGGCCAAAGTCATACAGCAAATCAGTAGCTGAGACTGGAACTGACCCAAAGGAGAAAAGACCTCCTGGCCTCCCTTCAATGATGATGATTATGATGACAATGGCAGCTGCACATACCTACGGATTAGATACTTTGTAACAACCCTAGAAAGTAGTTAGTATTATCATCACCATTTTATAGATAGGAAAGATGCACACACAGTTAAAACAACAAATACGGTCAGTCCACAATGCCCACCAGGGGTCTTTCTAACTTTTACTAAATCTTGAGGCTCACAAGATAGCACACTCAGTATTAGAGTCACTTGGAAGGGCGTAAGTCAGGACATGTAGCTTGTGGGCAGGGCAGCCTCAGAAGTTCCTCTTCAGTGGAACCAATCCATAGAACCCCAGTCCATACAGCCTTCCAGAAGTTACTCTCTTTCAGATGACGGCTAAGGTGCAATGAAAGGTGGGTATGGCAACCACCCTGGATGCCTCACAGGCACCACTGTTACTTGTAACAATTCCGTAGGCATAGCTTCCAGGGGCCCCATAAGTGACAGGCCAGTGAAAGGAGTCACTGTACTCAGGGAGGCACAAAGAATGGCTTCCCACAAGAATGAATAGGTCTCCCTGTCCATTTTTTTTTTTTTTTTATCACTAGAAGACATTTTTATCATAAGCATATTGCGTAAAGGTAGTTGACATACTCCCTTTATCTGGTTCCCAGGGGTGAAAGATACAAAGTTAAGCAAAGTTCAAATTCTCCCACAGAATGGGAAAGAATTGCTTTGCAATCACACAGGCATTAGTGATGGAACTTGATTTGAACCCAGACCCCGTGGCTCCAGAGTTCTTGATCTTAAACATTCGGCTTTATATCCTCACAAAGCTGATTCTCGAATTAGATTTCTCCATCTCAGGTCACTGAACAATTTCCTCATGTCCCAGCCTCTCCTGGCAGGTCACCCCAGGGATGCAACAAGGTTGGGCTCAATGCAGCTTCCTGAGCAGCGCAGAGCCGCAGCGGGCCAGTAAACCCGGACGTATCCCCAAACATCACGACAGCTGTCGGGCTGATGGCTGCAATGATCGCGAGGCTCTCAGCAACATCTCATCCAAGCAGCATTGCCATCTAATCTTCATAGCACACACTCAGGCACTTAGAAAGTCCATTTCTGAGTCAGGAGGGCCCATAAGGAGACATTCCTGAAAAGCCAAGTGAGGCGGAGCGTGGGAAGGAGAAGAAATAAAACAGTCTCCTCCCCTCTTCCCATCTCCCCCACTCCTCTCGAAGCCTCTTGGCCTAGCCTGACACTGCAAAGGGCAAGGAATGTTCCAACTCAGGCTTAGCTTCAGGTGGAACAGCTGCTCTCCTAATGGATGAGCCAAGGAGGGCAGAATTCACAGAAAAAGGAGGAAAATTGTCCAGAAGGACTGGGAGCAAAACATATACCAGTGCTTTCATGATCCTGTTAAAGGCCTGGGGAACAGAGTCCTGAACAGGTTGACCCATCCTGCGAAAGCTGAGTGATTTTTCTGGGGCTCAAAGGTTTCATGAAAGTGTTTCCAAAGTGTGGTCTCTGTTCTATCCCAGACATACTGCAGCAGGAGCTCTGGGAGTGAGGCCCCCCCCGGCAATCTGCATTTGAACGAGCCCCCCAGGTGATTCTGATCATAAGCGATGCTGGTGGCAACACTGGCTCCCTAGAGCAACGTGGTTCACCAACAGCCATCCCTGCTCCAGGCCAGACAGCTGACTGAATCGGGGCTAGAGGGGACCAGGAGGGAAGGAAGAGCAGAGGTTCATCCTGGCAGACTGCCGACCTTCTCCACTGTTTCTGCAGCCCCACCTTAGAGGAATCAGGAGGTTGTGTATGTTTTCTGAATCCATCTTTGGTCTAGATGTCCCTCCCCATATTGCCAAAGGTTGCCAGACACAGTTAACCAGGATAAGTTCACTCTACTGCCCAAACAAAGGTGTTGGGCATCCCACACAGAAGGGCAGGAATGAAATACATGCTCCTTCCTGTGTGTGAGTACCTCTTAAGGGAGTGCAGGTGACTGCATTCTATTCAGGTCTAATCATCCTCAGCAAGGTGAGCCTGCTGGGCCAGGGAAGACAAAATGTGACCTCCCCTGAAAGGCCTGGTCATTCCTGGAATCAGTCACCTGGGAGAAGTGCCACTTACTGAGGAGGCAGGCTTTAGAGAGGCAGAAAGGACTCTGTCCGCATTCTGAATCTCTTTCTTTCCTTTGTCAAAAACAATTTTTTTCTTTGTGAAAAATGTTTGGGGGTCTCACTACGTTTCCCAGGCTGGTCTTGAATCCTGAACCTCTGACTTTGGTCACCCAAAGTGCTGGGACTGCAGGTGTGAGCCACCAAGCCCAGCCCCAATAACAACTTTATTCAAATTGTGTTCCAGAGAGTACTGACATTAGAATTCCTTAAAGTTTAAAAATGCAGATTGTGAGGCCCTACCATAGACCCACTGAATCAGAATCTCTTGGAATAGGGCCCAGGAATCTGCATTTTTAGCAACAACAACAAAAAGCCCCTATACATTTGTTAAAATGTCTGGAATTTAAGAATACATGACCTTCAAAATACAGAAGATCAGGGACCAGACCCAGGCTCAGGTGGTGCGGTTAACATGGAGGCAGCTGGGATGGGAAGAGGCTTCAAGACCCACTACACAGCTACCCCAGAGATTCTCAACTCTGCTGCAAGTCAGAATTATCTGGAATGTTGGTAAAAAGCTGATTCCTAGGCCCCAACCCAGACTTTCTGAATTTGAATTTCCAGAAATCTATGCACACATTCAGTCAAGCACCCAGGGGATCCTATCCTCAGAGAAGTCTGGGAAACACTGACTCCAGATCACATCTATGGGTTTTGCTTACTCTGTGTTTTCCTTTAGTCCTTGTTTTAAAGGGCCAGCTTGACCTTGGCAAAGCTCCTGAGAATCCGGAGAAGGATTTTATGCCCACTCTTGAGCCAGGATTTTAGAGGGGGCAGGAAGCCCCCTCCCTAGGCCTATGTAGGTAGAACAATGGTAAAGCACTGAGAGCCCCAAGGGAAGGTGAACCTTGGGATATACAAGTTGGGGCTCTGAGTTCAGATACCAGAGGCACTGGAAAATTATTCAGAAGAATCTTGCCTTTAGCAAGGCTGGGGGATAATTACAGAAAAAGCATGCCCTTTGAGTATGGCATTTTCTAGAAGAGAAGACTTTTCAACAGGGCAGTTGTTATGCCATTGAGAATAAGACGTTAGAGGAGGCAATATGAATGCAAGACCCAGAGCCACAAACAGATGTAGCCAAAGGAAGCTTCCTTTCTCCCTCTCACCTCACCCTGCTGTGAAACGCACCAAAGACACTTGCAGACAAGTGGAATTTCTGATTCCTTGAGTCTTCCCATATCGCCAAAGTTGAAAGGGAGAGGGAGGGTGTTTTACTGGCAGTTTCTTATGAATGTGAGGTTTCCGCAACATCAAGCGTGAGCCCAACCCCTGCATCTCTTCCCTTCTAAACTGAATTGCCAGATTTTGAAAAAAAAAAAAAAGCAAATAAATAAATTTAAAATAATAATAGTTCTTAGTATAAATATGCCACAAATATTGCATAAGACATATTTCTATTAAAAGTATTTGTTGCTTATCTGAAATTCAGATTAACTGGATGGCCTTTATTTTCTCTCTCAATCCTACCTCTAAGGGTGTAGCCAGAAGTCTAGGGAAAGCCAGCAACACTCGGACCCTTGATTTTGTCCAAGGCCTTCAAGTATCACTGTACTTCAGCTCTGGGCAGTTGACTCATCAGCTTGGAGAACCACTTGGAAAGCCACGACAAATACAATACCACCAGCTGTAGGACAGCTACTCCTCCTCTTAGTGAAATCTGGTTTGGACCAAAGAAGCAACCCTGGAAATAAGTTTACCAGTGCAATAGCAATCTGGAAGCATGCCATGTCTTTCTTCTCAACTGCATTAAAAGCTTTCACTTCCATTCAGAACACTCCAATGGGAAGTAAGTGTCATCACTGTTTTCTGGTAGGGGTGGAAAGTATTAAAGAGATGAAGGATGGGTAGCACAGATGGGTGAAGGCGGTACACTCAGTAATGGGCAGAGCTGATGCCAAAACTCAGACCTCCCATTTCTTATGAGCCAACTTTGAATTTTTGAGTCTAGCACTCAAGGCTTTTAACTCAAGACAATTCACCCATGTCCAGGACATGTTTCTGTGAAATGCTGTTGTCTGTTTGATTCCTTTAAATGCTCTTTGAGCATTTGATTTCTTTACATGTAGCTCCAGCTACATGCTCTTTAAATGCATGTGATTCAGAGCTAAATATGAACACTACCCGTACAATGTAAAAAGTATGAACCAATCTGTCTTCAAAGCCCAATCTGAAACTGCAAGGGGATTGGGAAGACTGGGATGATTATGGAGGATTTCGAAGCATCAAGTTGAATTTATACAGGGCATTTTAAAAAACTTTTTTTGATGGAAGGCCAAGGTGGACAGATCATCTGAGGTCAGGAGTTTGAGACCAGCCTGGCCAACATGGTAAAACCCCATCTCTTCTAAAAATATAAAAATTAGCTGGGTATGGTGGCGGGTGCCTGTAATCCCAGCTACTTAGGAGGCTGAGGCATGAGAATGGTTTGAACCTAGGCGGCGGAGTTTGCAATGAGCCAAGATCATGCCACTGCACTGCAGCCTGGGCGACAGAGTGAGATGCCATTTCAAAAAAAAAAAAATTTGTTTTTGTTTGTTTTAATTTGGAAAAAACACAGTAGCAGAAAGCAAAGATTAACAGTTGGAGTAAGTGCCTGTTGTTATTATTTTTGCCCTTTGGGCAAAAAACTAAATCTCCAGAGCCTCAGTTTCCTCATCCATAAAATGAAGTAAAGGGCTTATGTCATGCGTTTGTTTTGAAAATTAAATGAGATAATGCATGTAAAGCAATCAACATGATTCCTCAATCAAAACTTTTTTCAAATCTGTGATTAAGTCTAAGAATCATTTCCTTGTTGGCAAAGAGCCCCATATGGACATCACATTCTCCAGAGTTTCCTTTCAGCATTTTCAGCCAGCCTCTTGTTCACCCCAACTGTTATCACCACTGCAGGCAGCTATAACGTTAAGCAGTGTCACTGCTTTCAACAAATGCCCTGGCAATAGAGCTCTTCCCACTGAACAAACTCCAAGTCAGGTCAAATAACATGTCCTATGAATAGGGCTTTTCTGGGGACCTGCCAGGGAAGTCAAATAGCAATTCTCAGGGGTGGAGCTCCAAACTCCAAACTGACTTTGCTCCCTCCAATGGCTGTGAGACAGCTGGCTCTCACAGCCCCATGGCTGCAAGGCTGCTGATGTCACAGCCCCATGGCCGAGAGGCTGTAGTAGTCGAGGCTACTGCAGAGCCTGGGAGAAGGGGATTGGAATAGGGCAAGTTAAAGCCCATAATTCTTACTGATATTTAGCCATTTATCCTGAATAATGCTGCTTGGATTCTTGCAAGCCATCTGTTAAAACTTCTGAAAAATTCATTTTGACATTTTTTGCCATTTTTCTTGTTTTTAAGAAGGAGCAGATTTTCTAAGGTCCTTACCTCACCTTTCAAGAAGTGCTTTCTTATCTATTTCCTGGGTTATCATTTAATCAAACAGATAAGGAAAAGAGTCCCGAAGTACAGGATTAAAACTACTCTGTCAGATTAAAGACTATGTAAGCAACCAGCCATGCAAGAGGAAGGAGAAGGCGTGGCTTTGCTCTCCACAGCATGGCCCAGGCTTGAGCCCTTCGATGACCAGGAGCAACAATGTTCCTGGTACATTTTGTTTCTGTTTCTTATTTTCATGGGTCAGTGACCTGGCCCTAATATCAGCAACCTCCAGCACTGAGGACCACAGCCTTTGGAAAGAGACCATTGCTCAGTTATCACATGGTCACCATTTTCATCAGTAGAAAATATTTATGAAGCACTCATCTGCCCTAGAATCCCAAGGTAGGCCTCAAATATCCTCTGTTAGATGCAACAAGGTTTATGGTTGTCAGAGGTCAATGCACTCACGATATCTAACTCTAGCAAAAGCAAAAGCTCTTAGAGTTATGGAATCCTGAGTCTAGAAGGGACCCCAAAGGTCATCTGGTTTCACTATCCATCTTTAGGCTGAGATTCCCTAAAACATTCCCACAAAGTGGTTAGTCCTATCTAGACTTGAATACCTCTCAGTGATGGGGAACTTGTAACTTCCTTAGTTGGACTTTTCTAAGCTTTGGAAACTTTGTCTTTATTTTGTGGATGAATGGGGAGACATACTCAGAGAACTGAGAAAGTGGAGGAAATGAGGGATGGAGGACCAAGGCCTTAAAGATGAATCAGGTCATCTACAGCTATTCCAGAGGAAAGGTCACATATGCCTGAAAAATGGGATTGCCCCTCTAACAGGACGAAGCCACCTCTTATCTAGTGTCTCAGCAGGCAAACATTTTAATTGAGATAAAATGCACCAATGAGTCTAAAATGAAACCCTGGCACAATCCTAGGAAGGAACATCAACAATTCCAGAATTGGCATTAAGAATGCAGACTTTGGGCTGGGTGTGGTGGCTCATGCTTGTAATCCCAGCACTTTGGAAGGCCAAGGCAGGCAGATCACAAGGTCAGCAGTTCAAGACCAGCCTGGCCAACATGGTGAAAACCCGTCTCTACTAAAAATACAAAAGTTAGCTGGGCATGGTGGCAGGTGCTTGTAATCCCAGCTACTTGGGAGGTTGAGGCAGGAGAATCACTTGAACCTGGGAGGTGGAGGTTGCAGTGAGCCGAGATCATGCCACTATACTCCAGCCTGAGTGACAGAGCAAGACTCTATCTTGGGGGGGAAAAAAAAGCAGACTTTGGAGTTACACAAACTTATATTTGAACTCTGGCTCTGCCACTTGAAAGGTGTGTGGCCTTGGGCTAGTTATCTAACCTCTTTGATTTTGGGTTTCCTCATCTGTTAAATGGAGATAATTTTAGTACCAACATTACATGGGTGTACTGGAAGTTAAATAAAATCAGATATGAAAAGAACCTGGCACATAGTAAGCACAATTGTTGTTATAAAACAATACTTTTCAGTGTATAGGGCAACATGAAGCCAAGGCCACCTGGGGTTCCCCTAAGAATAAGTCATGTCAAACCAATCTCATTTTTTTGTTTCATATGGTTACTATACATGTCACACAGTTGCTAACTCTTGGTTTTAATCAAACTTTAACTGGTGGATTAAATGACCGAATGTAGGCTGAATAGCAATAAAGGTGGGTAGATATGCAGCAACTTGGACTAAGGGTACTAACTAATGGTTGGCATTCATCTGGAGGACACATTTTTTTTTTTTGGAGGACACTCTTTAATGGAATGCCATGAGGCTCTGTCTTTGCCCTAGTGCAATCCAATAATCTTATTACAGGCTTGAAAGGAGACACAGAAAGCACCATGCTGGGAAAGGAAGCCAACACATTAGCATAAAGATTCCAACCTATCTTGCTAAGAGCCAAGCAAATGAAATGAAAGAGGAATGTTGTGCATTCAGATAAAACGGAAGTCAATTACAGGATGAGGGAGGACGGGTTGAGGAGTCACTCCTGTGGCAAGACACATCTATGCATGCACTCATTAATTAACTAATTCAGTAACTACTGGAATAGTCACCCAAGGCCGGCCACTGCTGAGGAGCTAGAAAGATGAAAAATATAAATCCACATCCTTAGAGAGTTCAGTCTAATATGGAAATAGACCTGCAATTTTTTTTTTAATGACAGATGTTAAGATGTACAGGGAATAGGTTGGGCGTGGTGGCTCATGCCTGTAATCCCAGTACTTTGGGAGGCTGAGGTGGGTAGATCATGAGGTCAGGACATCGATACCATCCTGGCCAACATGGTGAAACCCCATCTCTACTAAAAATACAAAAATTAGCTGGGTGTGGTGGCGCACATCTGTAGTCCAAGATACTCGGGAGGCTGAGGTAGGAGAATCACTTGAACCCGGGAGGTGGAGGTTGTGTGTTGAGCCAAGATTGCGCCACTGCGCTCCAGTCTGGTGACAGAGTGAGACTCTGTCTCAAAAAAAAAGAGAGAAAAGAAAAGAAAAAGATGTACAAGGAATAGCATGGTAAGAAAGGGAAAGTCACCTACTACTGCTCTTCAAAAGTGATATTGATATGAGACTTGGAGGACCAACAGGCATTGGTCAGATGACCTAACATGGGAAGAAATTATTTTCTAGGCGGACTTTACAATACATGCAGAAGCCCTCGGGCATAGCTGGGTCCTCTGGATTGACCCTAAACAACAACTTCACATGCACAGTTGGGATCTGGAAAGAGTAAGATGTGAAGATACCTCAGGCCGCTCAACTAACATTTCCAGTTCAAATGCCTTCCTAGGCACATTGGCACCTTACCATAGGTGATGACAAGCAGCACGAAGTTGAGGTTTTTGAAGAGCCGGCTGATGGAACTTAAGTACGAGGCATCAGGAGAGGCCAATGCATAGCTCAGGGATTGGGCCCTGCTGGGGGGATATTTAGGCTTCTCCTTGAACACTGAAAGGAAAGAAACAGAGATGACTGAAAATTCCTGTGGTCCCACCCCAGCAGAGCTGTTTTCACAAGGGCAAAAGCTGCTCCATCATCTGAGAGGAGCTAAGACTTCCAAAGGAAATATAAATTCTTAAATGAAACCCTTTCCAGCCCCTCTCTTGAAGCTGCTCCACATTGTCTGGGCTGAGTGAATGGTCCTTTGATACATTTTTCCTTTTCTTTTTCTTTTTTTCTTTCTTTCTTTCTTTTTTTTTTTGAGATGAATCTTACTCTGTCACCCAGGCTGGAGTGTGGCGGCATGATCTTGGCTCACTGCAGCCTCTGCCTCCTGGGTTCAAGCGATTCTCGTGCCTCAGCCTCCTGAGTAGCTGGGAACATAGGCGTACACCATTACGCCTGGCTAATTTTTGTATTTTTAGTAGAGATGGGGTTTCGCTCTGTTGGCCAGGGTGGTCTCGAACTCCTGACCTCAAGTTATCCGCCCACCTCAGCCTCCCAAAGTGTTGGGATTATAGGCGTAAGCCACCACCTCCAGCCCCGATTACTTTTCTTTTTTTTTTTTCTTTTTTTTTTTTTTTTTTGAGATGGAGTTTTGCTCCTGTTACCCAGGCTGGAGTGCAATGGCGCGATCTCGGCTCACCGCAACCTCCGCCTCCTGGGTTCAGGCAATTCTCCTGCCTCAGCCTCCTGAGTAGCTGGGATTACAGGCACGCGCCACCATGCCCAGCTAATGTTTTTTGTATTTTTTTAGTAGAGACGGGGTTTCACCATGTTGACCAGGATGGTCTCGATCTCCTGACCTCATGATCCACCCGCCTCGGCCTCCCAAAGTGCTGGGATTACAGGCTTGAGCCACCGCGCCCGGCCACCCCGATTACTTTTCTTAATGACGGCTGGAAGGCTGAAATCACTGGACGTCCCCAGCAGTGTTCAAAGATCAAGGAATCTCGTAGTAACCAGCAAATAACATACCACAGAGAACTGAAGAAACCCACCAGCAACACATGATGGAAAAGCAGCAAAAGCGAAAGCGTTGGGATGTGAGCCCAGTTAGTGGCTTAGCACCACAGCTCCTCCCAAGGGGAAAGGGACTATGCTGCCCAAGCTTAGCACAGAGCATGGCATGCAGCAGCTGATAAATATTCCCTGAATAAGTGAAAGGGGTCTTATTCTGCAGAAAAAAAAAAAATTTAGGGTCCATTCCTAGTTTCTCAAAGTTTGAATCAGACCTCTGCCTCATGACAGCAACGAGAAGATTGGCAAATGCTTCTCCAGGAGCAGACACTCTGATATGAAGGACTGGAGCATCACAGCAGGAAAGCCACTCCCTTTGTATAATATTTTCAGTACAACTGGCATGATCATTTTGACTGTATGGATCGCCAGTCCATTTTCTACGGGGCAGATCAGTTTAACTAGTTGTTTGGTTAAAGTGATTCCCCTATTAAATCCCGATTAAGTACCCAGGAGTGGTGGCTCATGCCTGTAATCCGAGAACTTTGGGAGCCCAAGGCAGGCAGATTACTTGAGGTTGGGAGTCCGAGACTAACCTGGTCAACATGGTAAAATACTGTGTCTACTAAAAATACAAAAATTAGCCAGGTGGGGCGGCATGCACCTGTAGTCCTAGCTATTCAGGAGGCTGAGGCAGAAAAATTGCTTGAACCTAGGAGGCAAAGGTTGCAGTGAGCTGAGATCATGCCACTGTACTCCAGTTAGGGCGACAGGGTGAAACTCTGTCGCAAAAAAAAAAAAAAAAAGAAAAAGGAAAAGAAAAAGAAAATATTCTGAATAAGCACCTTGTGGCCTCCTCTACACCCCAAGAGAATGCTCCTGAAAGGTCAGTAGACTGTCACCACTTAGAAGAAGCCCTGGAAATGAAGTTTACTCTCCTGGCAGAAGGGGCCCTCCACCAAGAAAATACCCTTGCCCAGACTTCAGAGTCCTGCATCCTCCTTCTTTAGAAATAGTCCTGGATATTAGAGTTGGGAGCTTCTCATCCATTGTCTTGCCTCTTCGCCTTCCCTTAATCAGAGGAAAGAATGCAAGGCAAAAAGTTTGCTCATCTCTACATCAGCAGGTGTTGGCTTAAGGATTTGGTAACCACAAACCAGAATTCAGATATGATTTTTCAGGTCTTTACTCAATTAGCAACCATCTCTCTGTGCTTGATAATAAAATACCCAAATAGAAATGTCCAAACTACATATTTTCAACTGCAAAGAACCAGGCCCTCATCTGCTTGAGAATTTAGAGCTGGACATACAATTGAAAATTGAAAGTCTGGCTAAGAAGTCCCTGGCTGTATCATTCTTCCCTGCTCTCATCCATAGCTCCCTTGCTTCTCACCTTACCAGGAACATCAAGGTCTCTGTCTAAGACATTCTGCCAGCTTTTAAACCCATTAGGTGGTCTTTCTCATCCTGGATTCTTGGAGGGAAACAACGCAGTGAGAATGGTTGAATGAGGTACCCAATTATAGAACTGTTTAACTCTGGAGGTGGGGCCAGCAGGCAGGAATGAAACCTTTAACATATGAGTTGGAACTTTCAGGTATTAGGAAAAATGCTGGTTAACCTTTACACAGGTTACTAGCTGAAAATAAATTTATCAAAGCTCATGTAATATCACTCAACTGAAAAAAGAGGATGTAAAAATTGTCTTACCAAATACCTCAGTCATTAAATGCACAGGGATATAAAATATTAACAGTACGGGCTGGGTGTGGCAGCTTACACCTGTAATCTCAGCACTTTGGGAGGGTAAGGTGGGTGGATCACTTGAGGTCAGGAATTCAAGACTGGCCTGGCCAATATGGTGAGACCCTGTCTCTACTAAACATGCAAAAATTAGCTGGGCGTGGTGACAGGTACCTGTATTCTCAGCTACTCAAGAGACTGAGGCAAGAAAAACACTTAAACCCAGGAGGCAGAGGTTGCAGTGAGCCAAGATTGTGCCACTGCACTCCAGCCTGGGTGACAGAGCAAGACTCTATCTCCAAAATTAAAAAATAAAAAACAAAATATTAATAGTAATTATCCGAGGTTCACTATTGGGATTAACCTATACAATGACAAGTTAATGGTCATTCCTTTCTCTATGCTTTTTTGTATTTTCTAGATTTTTCTATAATGAGCGTATATTAGTCTTATAATTTTTTATTTTTTAAAAGAGATGGGGTTTCACTATCTTGGCCAGGCTGGTCTTGAACTCCTGACCTTGTGATCCACCTGCCTCAGCTTCCCAAAGTGCTGGGATTACAGGCATGAGACACTGCACTTGGCTTACTCGTATAATTTTTTTAAAAAGCATTAAAGATGCATTGGTACATGGGTGAGAGAAGAATAAAAAAAGAACATAAAAATAAAAATAATTCTTAAAAAGCATTAAAGAACTATGATCCCTAAGTATTGTCAGGTTAATCTACGAGATTATTAATTTTATGGATCAGTTTCAGTTTTGTTTTTCAGAAATTTGGGATAGGGAGATAGATAAGCTTAGGCTTGACTCCAGTCTCTGCCACTGATTAGTTATCTAATCTCGAATAGTTTATATAACTTCCCTTAAGTGTCATTTTTCTCTTTGTTAAATAAGACTGATAATGGTACCTCACTGACAGGGCTGCTGAAGACTAAATGAAATCAGGCATGCTTAGCACAGTGCCCGTGATGGCCTAAGTGCTCAGTGGCTTTCATCAAGGGGACTAGCAGTCTACCCATTACTTCCAATGGGATAGGACTGGAGAACAGGTTAATGACAATTAAACCTTTCCTTAGCCACTAACAAAGTACACAGGACCAGCTAGCACTGTGTGGGAACAACTGTCCAGGCTAAAACATTTGAAGACCATAAGAAGCCAACAGTTTCTGTAAATATCTATGGTATTTCAGGGCATGTTCACAAGGGTCCCACCGAAGTCAGCAGAATCTCCCTGCCCCTTCGCCCCGTGCTGTCCCATCAGTCTACTAATGACCTTACCAATGATGACGAGGATGAGGAGGAGAGTGGCCACACCTCCTATTATATAGAACATGATGCTGATGTGGTAGGCAAGCTTGTCCCGGTCTTCGATGTTGGGTACCAAAACAGGAGGGACCAAGAACCCAATCGCAATTCCAAGCTATAGAAGACAGAGACAACCAATCACAGTTACCAATGGACAAGGGAGGTGACAGCACAAATGTAAAGAGACTTTTTTTTTTTTTTTTTTTTTTTGAGATGGAGTTTCGCTCTTGTTACCCAGGCTGGAGTGCAATGACGCGATCTCGGCTCACCGCAACCTCTGCCTCCTGGGTTCAGGCAATTCTCCTGCCTCAGCCTCCTGAGTAGCTGGGATTACAGGCACACGCCACCATGCCCAGCTAATTTTTTGTATTTTTAGTAGAGACGGGGTTTCACCATGTTGACCAGGATGGTCTCGATCTCTTGACCTTGTGATCCACCCGCCTCGGCCTCCCAAAGTGCTGGGATTACAGGCTTGAGCCAGGTGCCCGGCTGAGACTCTTAATAAAAAATCTAATTCCCAACTTCCAATCCTTCCTCACACCCAAACAGGGATTATTTCGCAACTCAAAACACCAGAGAAATCTTTCTTCCGACTGATGATTGAGCTCATACATCCTTCTGACCACCCTCATTATCAATGCCTATTGAAAGTATAGTTGATGATCTCAATGCGGGCTGGCTCTTCTCTAGCTGCACATTAATGAACGATGGTGCCTCTACTCCCATATCTGGAATAGAGTAAAATAACATTGATTATTTTTTTCTTGTGCTATTCGAATTTTTTGTTTCACTGAATCTGTTAAACCAGAGCTGAGAGCCCAGCTGGGGAGAAATTCTATACCCTGCAAGCCCAAGAACTTGCAGTCAGTAAGAGTTGGAAGTCTAAAGTTGTTATCACATTTACAAGCATGAAAGTGTCAGTTTATTGTGTGAATAACGTAGTAACTTCTAAAGCAGCTGCAGTGTGAAGTCACACATAGCTGCATAAATGTATATGCACAGAAGATAGGCACCTAAAAAATGGCTATAAACACACACACACTCCCAACAAATTAAACCGTTTTTTATCTGGATTGGAGTCCAAATTCCAGTGACCTGACAGACTTGGGTGTTTCCGAGGCCAGAAAGGCTTGGCTTCAGTACTGACTGGCTGTGATACAATTCCCATAAGCCCTTCTGCTGCGCATAATATTGAAGCAGAAATGGGAAAATAGCTTGTGAACTCAGGCAAGCATCAAATTTCAAGAATGAAGGAAGATGAGTAATTCTTTTGTCTTAAGGTCTCATTTTTCCTTTATTGTGCTTGAAAGAGCTACAGGTAAAGAAGCAATTAGCTTTCACTTCTCATTTTCACACTATTCATCAGCTTTCAATCTGCTGATTGCCTCGATTGGTTTTTCAGTCTGTCAATTACAGCCATTCAAGGTGGTTACTAGTGGCTCTCAGTTCTGGAATATTCACAAAAGTGATCACTCATCATTTCTGTGTAGAGCTCTTTAGGCCAATACATAATCAATCAACCACATGCGTCTTTAAAACGTACTCTGCTAGATATTTTAGGAGGTACCAAGAGGTATAAGGCAGGGTTCCTGCCTTCAAGGAGCTTAATAATATATTAGCAGGAAAAAATGTTAAGACGAAAATACAACAGATAACACAACTGGCCATATTTGTGGGTTGTGATGATAGAATATTACAGTTTGAAAGTTCTTCTGTAATCCTCTATTATGATTGCAAACCCAATCATTACAGGAGAAAATGAAGGCCAAATGAAGTTAATTGAGCTCTGTGACTTGTTTAGGGTCACCCAGAGTTCTAGCAGAATGGAGGTGAGAAAGCAGATCTCCTGTCTTCTCTGGCCAGTGCCTCCTGAGCTAAGAGCCTTGAGAAAGACCCAGGTAGGGAGGCTTCTGCAGAAGAGAGGCCTCTTTTGTGTCCTTGGAGTTTTATCTGATCCTTGGTCATACTAGTCTGTCAGAGTCAGGCTTACCTGCTGATCTGCAAGACTTCCATTGAAGGTAAAAACCAGCCATAAGCAGGGGCAAATACAACCTTCTTCACAGCTGGGAAGCTGGTCCCACTCCAACTCATATATGGCCTTCTAAGCGCTTGGGGTTGGAGGTCTGGAAGTTAAGTAGAATCTCCCAGGGTCCCATTTGCAAGAGTAAGGAAAGATACAGACATCATCTGAGGCTCTGTGAAACTCTTTTGTTTCCAAAGGAAAATTAAAGCTCTGAGGTCCCAACACAGGATACTCTAATCCCCAGTAATCTTCTGCCCCAATAAAGAAATCCTCCCAGCTGGTGCCACACTGTACACCCTACTCTCCTGGGGTGGCTGGACTCTGTTCATTCCATCTATACACTAAGCTTGAGTGAGTGCTGATCAACCCCAACTCCACCAGCAGGGTGAATGGGCAGGCCCTAATAGTGACCTGCAGTCACACCAGCTGGGCAGCAATGCTGTCTCACGGTAACCTTTCTCAAGGAGGAAATTGGCTATGAAGGTACTTTGATGCCCAGTGTGAAAAACCAAAACATAAGGATTAGACTGTAAGCTGCTTCCTCTTTTGTTTTTTCAAGACATATTTTTTCCTGCTTCTTGAGAGCAGTGCTTAGGGAGAGTCGATTTCTAGTTCCTAGTTCATAGGTCTGTCTCATAGTCATGGATGGTTGGATGTATGGACAGATGAACATTAGTAGAAAATCCTGGCTACACAAAGCTAGGAATTACACATCTCCCTGTTATGGTCCAGGCTCTTTCTACATTGTACTCACAGTGGTAAGAAAAAAAAAAAAAATGTGTGTGGGACAGGGTAGGATACCCTACTGTTTCTTGAGCATCTACTATGCACTGGCTATGTAATATACTTTATCTTTTAATTTAACCCCAATAACTTTATTTTAAATTTATTATTTTTATTATTATTTGAGATGGTGTCTCACTCTGTCACCCAGGCTGAAGTGCAGCAGCGTGATCTCAGTTCACTGCAACCTCCGCCTCCCAGGTTCAAGTGATTTTCCTACCTCAGCCTCTGAGTAGCTGGGATTACAGGCGCCCGCCACCATGCCTGGCTAATTTTTGCATTTTTAGTAGAGACAGGGTTTCATCATGTTGGTCAGGCTGGTCTCGAACTCCTGACCTTAAGTCATCTGCCTGCCTTGGCCTCCCAAAGTGCCAGGATTACAGGCATGAGCCACTGCACCTGGCCTAACTCCAGTAACTTTGTAACAACAAAAAAGAAAGATAGAAAAAAAAAAAAAAAAACCTGCTGCTCAGCACCCTGCCCAGGGTCACACAGGCAACTATAAGAAGAGCTGGGATCCTAAGCCAGCTCTGTCTGATGTCAGAGCCCAGGCTCACTTTGCTGCCTTCCATGAAATGTTGGTGTGATACCAGTTAACACGGACATCTACATTTTCACCCATTTGGGTTATCATTAATTTAAGAGAAAACCTCTTGGGTTTCCTCTTAAACCCAAATCAGAGACCTGGGGCCTGAATCAGTGAAACATTAATTTAAAATGTGGGAGAACGCCGTGCCTGGCACATTTGGCACCTTTCCTGGAGACCAACCTTGGGAACGCAAATGAATGTGTATCCCTGCTAACTATTTTTGAGTAGACTTACATCCCTGTACTTGCTGTAGTTTTATCATTTTCAACAAAACACAAAGTCATGGGCGAAGTACAAAATTCATTGTCAAACCAAGACATAGTCTTAGCTCTTCTGAAACCTACTTTTCAAAAATTAAGCTCTCTTCACGTTTACCTATCCCATAGCAGTATTTCCCAACCTTGACCCATAACAAACATCACCATCTGTCTTCCCAACAGATGACAAGCTCCATGAGGGTACGGCTCGCATTGATCTCTGGAGCCTGCCTCATGATAATACTCATCATAATACAACATATAGAGCGTTACATGGAGTAGCTCAAGCCTCACAACAACCCCAAAAAAAGGGATCTAATATCATCCCAGTTTCACAGATGATGAAACTGAGGTGGAGGAAGGCTGACTTGCCCAAGGTCACACAACTACGAGTAGCAAAGCTGGAGTTTTCATTGCTTCCTTTTTTTTTTTTTTTCTGAGACGGAGTCTCACTCCGGCAGCCTGGAGTGCAGTGGCGTGATCTCGGCTCACTGCAACTTTCACTTCCCGGATTCAAGTGATTCTCCTGCCTCAGTCTCCCGAGTAGCTGGAACAACAGGCGCGTGCCACCACGCCCAGCTAATATTTGTATATTTAGTAGAGGAGGGGTTTCACCATGTTGGCCAGGATGGTCTCGATCTCTTTACTTCGTGATCCGCCCACCTTGGCCTCCCAAAGTGCTGGGATTACAGGCCTGAGCCAAAGCCCGGCAAAGCTGGAGTTTTCAACACACAGTGTTCCAAAGTTAGGTAAGCTTTATAACTATAGTTTACTTCATTCCAGTAGAAGGTGTTTAACAAAAAATGTGATAAATGAAGGGATGGAGAGGCAGCCTGGGATATTTCATTTTTATTTTCTGTTTTATTTTTGCCCTTTCTGCAAACTGAAAGGTGACTTCTAAATGCTATTGCAATGTCAGTCATCAGGAACATTTCCAGAGCAAATTTCACAGTGAAAAACATGTCTATGTAGTCTGAGGGCTCTGGTGACAGGAAGAAGCCATACTTTGAATGATGTGTCACT
The DNA here is from genome assembly GCF_048565385.1 of Saimiri boliviensis. Classification (NCBI taxonomy): domain Eukaryota; kingdom Metazoa; phylum Chordata; class Mammalia; order Primates; family Cebidae; genus Saimiri; species Saimiri boliviensis. The sequence continues at coordinate 28,087,224 of NC_133450.1, forward strand.
TGTAATTCTGGCTCATGCATTTGGCAGAGCAAGAATAAAACCAGAAAATCACCAGGCTGCATCTGGGGTAAGATTTCCATACCTAGCCCATTACACAACACAACACACAGGCTATACCGGCTCTGAGATCCACGGAAACACTGTTTCCCATCCTCTTCCACTGCCCGCTGTCCCCATCCACCATCCACAAAGCCCTAGGTCACACTTGGATCAGAACCGTAGCACACAGATGCCCTCCTAAATCCTTCCTAGTCAAGGGGCCAGAATATGGCCAGGACATCCAGGGAGGATCCCAGGGCGTCCAGAAAAGACAAGGCAAGGAGCTCTGTGTCCACACCGTGGTGAGGGCTTCAGTCCAAATGGAACAGGGAAAGAACCAGTAGCCCCCATCTGAGCCTTTTGCTGGGTCCCAGGCACCTCATCCTCTTGACCCAAGCCGTTGGCAACATGGATCCCACGGTCTTGTTAGGAGACAACAACCTCAACAAACAGATTCTCACCAACGAAATGTTCATCTCCCAAACGTGCAATGCTATTCAGACAATGGCAAGCCCATCCTCACCCCTAGAGCTGGGTCCCAATTCACTCAAACCAATTGGTTCATTCCTCTCCCCTGGGCACAGTCATTGGCTATGGCTGGACATGTTCCCTTAGATTTCAGGGCTCTCAGGAGCTAGCTTCCTAGTGCTGAGTCAAAAATATCCCATACTTGGCTCTGCGCGGTGGCTCACACCTGTAATCCCAGCACTTTGGGAGGCCAAGGTGGGTGGATCACCTGAAGTCAGGAGTTTGAGACCAGCCTGACCAACATGGAGAAAGCCCATTTCTACTAAAAATTCAAAATAAGCCGGGCGTGGTGGTGCATGCCTATAATCCCAGCTACTTGAGAGGCTGAGGCAGTAGAATTGCTTGAACCTGGGCGGCAGAGGTTGTGGTGAGCCGAGATTGTGCTATTGCACTCTGGCCTGGGCAAGAACAGCAAAACTCTGTCTAAAAAAAAAAAAGACCCACACTCCATAAACATGTAAAATGCTATATATCAATTTTTAAAAATCTCATTGAGCCAGCCCCATTCTTTGCACCAGGTTCCCTGAGGTTGAAGGGCTTCCTTCAGATTTGGTCTCTTTATGACCTAATCTGGGGCTTGTCTCTTGCCCATGCTATGCTATTTTTGTTTTATAAGTTAAAAAAATATTTTATTTATTTGTTTTTGAGACAGAGTCTCAATTCTGTTGTCAGGAGGGAGTGCAGTGGCGTGATCTCGGTTCACTGCAATCTCCACTTCCTGGGTTCAAGCGATTCTCCTGCCTCAGCCTCCCGAGTAGCTGGAACTACAGGCTCATGCCACCATGCCTGGCTGACATTTTATAATTTTTTATGGAGATCCGGTCCCTCACTATGTTGTCTAGGCTGTTCTCAAGTGGTCCTCCCATCCCAGCTTCCCAAAATACTGAGCTTATAGGCATGAGCCACAGTACCTAGCTTTATGCTATTTTTAAATGAATCTCTCACTTCTCCTTTCTGCTTCAACATTCCTCAGAGGCATCATCATACTAATATAGCGGTTAAGGGCTCAGGGTCAGGGGTCAGATAGATCTCAGTTCAAATCCCAGCCCTACCAGTTATTAGACCTTGGCAAGTTAATTGATCTCTCTGTGTGTTTCCTGATCCACAAGAGGAAGAAAATACCATTTAGCTCATTGGGCTGAGGCTCACTCCCTGTCTGCAAGGCTGGCTCTTCCCCACACACTCTCACACAACAATAGTGACAGGCAGCAGAGGCTACTGGGACTCCCAAGATGCACTTGGTTTATTTAGGGAAGTCAAACAAACCATCATCCTATCCTGGATCTGCTTCACTTCCTTCTCTGTCTCCTTCTGCATGTCCTTCCTCAATTCTCTTAATCATAATTGATTCTGTCCTCTTATACCCACTTCGTCTCAGATCCTCTCATCCCTTCTGCAAAGTCCTCTTTGAATCTGTCCTGCCCTGCTTCAGCCCTTCTGCCTTTATCCCAGGCAACTGTGATCTCTTCTCTGCCCGACCTATGTGGTGTACTCAGATTCATGGTCTTCAGAATTACAATGATCCCACTGTCCCTGCTCAAAGACCTTCAGGGTGTCAGCTCTCTCAGGGGAAGGAAGCAGGTCCAAACCTCTCAGCCACTGTTCTTGGCCATTGATTTGGTTTTGCTCTGTGTCCCCACCCAAATCTTATCTCAAATTGTAATCCCCACATGCTAAGGGTGGGACCTGGTGGGAGGTGATTGGATCATGGGAGCAGTTTCCCCCATGCTATTCTCAAAGTAGTGAGTTCTCACAATATCTGATGGTTATATAAATGTTTGACAGTTTCTCCTTCACATGCTGTCTCTCGCCTACCACCATGTAAGATGTGCCTGCTTCCCCTTCTACCATGATTGTAAGTTTCCTGAGGCCTCCTCAGCCATGTGGAACTGTGAATCAATTAAAACTCTTTTCTTTATAAAGTACCCAGTCTCAAGCAGTTCTTTATAGCAGCGTGACTAATACAGCTGTCTTTGCTAGTTTCAACCTTCCTTTCCAGTCCCTTCTCTCTTGTATTCCTATAAATCCACTGTGTTCCAGCCAGATTGGACAAGTCATGATTCCAGCCTTTCCATCATCTCAGCTATACATTTATCCCAAGTTTCCCCCTTTGTAATCTTTCAGAGTCCATCACCGTGTGAGCTCTCTCACAGAGCTTTCCTTGATGATCCTTGCTAGGTGTGATTGCCTTGCCCTAATTTCCTCTGATCTTTGAGTTGTCAGCCATTTTTCTGATACTTGCTGATTCTTACTCAATAAATGGGTGTTGAAAGAATGAGCTGTAGTTAACTGGCACGTCAGGAAATCACCATTGCCACTGCACATTTGTCATGTGAGCCCAGACCTGTGGAAAGATGTGGTTGGAAAAAAAGTCTAGACAAGGTTCTCAGAGAAAGTTTGCTACTTTAAAAAGCATGGTTGAGGATCCTTTTAAAATAAGACCCTCATAGGCTGGGCACGGTGGCTCACACCTATAATCCCAGCACTTTGGGAGGCTGAGGTGGGTGGATCACCTGAGGTCAGGAGTTTGAGACCAGCGTGACCAACATGGCAAAACCCCATCTCTACTAAAAATACAAAAATTAGCAGGGCATGATGGCGCATGCCTCTAATCCCAGCTACTTGGGAGGCTGAGGCCGAAGAATCACTTGAACCTGGGAGGTGAAGGTTTCAGTGAGCTGAGATTATGCCATTTCATTCTAGCCTGGGCAACAAGAGTGATAACTCCATCTCAAAAAATAAAAAAATAAAAATAAAATAAAATAAGACCCTCATAAAAGATACATTGGGGTTCAATCTAGATTTCCACACATCGGATTACTGCAAGCCCATCAGCCCAAATGAACAATTTTAAAGCATTTAGTATGATGCTGTCCTCGCCAAAGGATGTTTTACATGCTGCAGTGATGAGGGAAATGTATGTATTTACGTACCTTTATGCACACTAGCAATACCTTTATGGCCTGAAGATTCATCTGAAGCTAAGTTCACATAGTAGGACAGCTGAGGAAAACTTCAGCTGCACAGGCAACTTGTGAGAAAGTGTTACTATGTGAAGGGGCATGATAGGTTTGGATATTGCCCCCTCTAAAGCTCATGTTGAGGCTGGCTACGGTGGCTCACACCTATAATCCCAGAACTTTGGCAGGCCAAGGTGGGCAGATCACTTGAGGTCAGGAGTTTGAGACCAGCCTGGCCAACCTGGTGAAACCCTGTCTCTAGTAAACAAACTAAAGTGGTGTGCACTTGGAGTCCCAGCTCCTCAGGAGGCTGAGGCAGGAGAATCGCTTGAACCCAGGAGGCAGAGGTTGCAGTGAGCCGAGGTGCGCCGCTGCACTCCAGCCTGGGCAACAGAGCAAGACTCCATTTCCAAAACAGCACCCTTGGTGCTATCCTCACAATAATGAGTTCTCCTAAGATCTGGTTGTTTAAACCTGTGTGGCATCTTCCCCCTCACTCTCTCTTGCTCCTGCTCTCGCCAGGTGACATCCTAGTTCCACCATTGCCTTTCGCCAAGACTGGAAGCTTCCTAAGGCCCCACCAGAAACCAAGCAGATGCTGGCACCATGCTTCCTGTACAGCCTACAGAACCGTGAGCCAATTGAACCTCTTTTCTTATAAATCACCCAGCCTCAGATATTCCTTTATTGCAATCCAAAACAAACGAACACAAGCCCCATCTCCCAGGACCGTGTCCACTTGGGGGATTATGTGGAAGTGACTTCCACACTCATTGCCCGTGCCCACACAGTGCTGTGTGCACTGAAACACCACAGAGCTGGTGCTATTTAGGCAAGGCTGCACACTACAGTCCATAATTCTATTGCTGTGAATACTGCTCTCTACCCCTTGGCCAGTATCATTTAGATGTTTGATTATACTTGCTAGTGAATAACTAATCTAGCAACATGGAGCATAAACAAGGGCTCCAAGATCCCAAATGGAAATGACCAGGCTAGAGTGAAGGCCCTCTGCCAGGCAAGCTACCTTTGGACGCATGGTCAAGGTTCAGCAGCGGGTCTTGGAACTGAGTCTGCAGATGCTTCAGAAAGAAGCCACGAGAGTCCAGGGTAGCTGCTAGGGCTGTGAGATACTACAAAACTAAGAACCCAGGGCTTCAGCTTAATCATGAGAATGAGCCCCCAGCTCCCAGGAATGCCAGGAGGCTCCAAGGAAAATGCCACAGTAACCGATAATGTCCAGGGAAAGACCAATCATATGACTGTTATTTGTGAAATCTCCAAATCCAAGGCTTCTTTTGAAAAGGTCAACTCAAGATTAAGGAGGTGGCATGCCTTCAGAGACAAAGACAATCTAAACAACCTCATTGATTTGGTGGAAAATTACTCCTGAACGTGGTTTGTGGATTTAAAGGCTAAGCTAAGATCTCTAAGAACTTAGGGAGCAAGGGTCACAGTTGACCAACTCCAGACTTCCTTGAAGCTCCTGCCCCAATCACAGGGTTTGTCCTGAAAGCTGTGATTACGCTGGTGGCTTATACTGCCTGGGCTCCTGTGTTCCCTCAGTTCTTTGGGGGAAAGAGGTTAGATTATAGGCACGAGCCACCATGCCCAGCTAATTTTTGTATTTTTTAGTAGAGATGGGGTTTCACCATGTTGGCCAGTCTGGTCTTGAACTCCTGACCTCATGATCCACCTGCCATGGCCTCCCAAAGTGGTGGGATTACAGGCATGGGCCACTGCACCCAGCCTCCCTCCAGTCTTCTATGTTCCATTCTATAGTTCAAATGTCTCCAGATGTGTAGCTGTTGGAGGAAGCAAGGCTGAGCGGTGTCTCCAGCTACAGTTTGGTTTGTTTGCCACAGTTACACTCTACAGGTTTCTTGTTCTTATGTCATGCTTAGTTTTGTTTCTTTTTGTGTAGTGTGTTGTCTCCCGAACTAGACTGTTAGCACCTTGAGGACAGGGACACTGACTCACATTTGCTTGTGTGACCCTTTCCCATACCACGTCTGACACAATGACAAGAACAGAGATGGCATTCAGGAAATACTTAATGAATAAAGAAATGACTCTTAGAACTGTGTAGCTCATACCTCACTCAAGTAATTCCAGGCTTCTCTGCAGTAAACAAGTTGGGCACAGTAGCACTTTGTGGCATTGTAAGGGTTTAACCACCCAAAGAAAGTAGATGCCAGATGCAATGACACAAGGAAGCCCCAACATAGGGAAGACCTCCCATCTGGGGTGCCCCAACATCACGCATGGAGGGGACTAGAATGCAGACCAAGCAACTTCTCACCCTCAGACCCACACGCAGTATTTACCGAGCACCCTACTCAGAAGGGAGAAGAAAGATGCAAGACAAGGACTCACTCTCACCCGGTCTACAATCTAATACATCTTGATCTTGACCTACAGCCTAGTGTTGAGTTTCCTTCTCTTCTTTGCGGGAGGAGGTGCAAGCCAGCTGAAGAGCAGAGCTACTCTAGGCCGTAAACAGATAAGTTGCTAAGTTAAGGGGAAGAAAATGAGTTCTACAAGGAAAGTTTTATGATTAAAAAAAAAAAAAAAAGCCGGGCGCGGTGGCTCAAGCCTGTAATCCCAGCACTTTGGGAGGCCGAGGCGGGTGGATCACGAGGTCGAGAGATCGAGACCATCCTGGTCAACATGGTGAAACCCCGTCTCTACTAAAAGTGCAAAAAATTAGCTGGGCATGGTGGCGCGTGCCTGTAATCCCAGCTACTCAGGAGGCTGAGGCAGGAGAATTGCCTGAACCCAGGAGGCGGAGGTTGCGGTGAGCCGAGATCGCGCCATTGCACTCCAGCCTGGGTAACAAGGACGAAACTCCGTCTCAAAAAAAAAAAAAAAAAAAACGACAAAGGCCTGATTTTATTTTTTTAGCTGAGCCCCGTATTTATGCTTGCTTTCCGTCATCATCAACTCAGGAGCTTCCTGGCACACACATTCCTCCTTTTAAGGGCTGGGTGTTCATCCTGAAGTTGTCCTCATGGTGAACTCCACAAAAGGTCAGTCTAGGTCTACTTTGAGCTCAGAATGAAGCATCCACTGCCTCTCCTTTCAATGAGAGCACGAATCATTGTTGCTCCAATACTCTAATGTCCCCATAGCTGACTGTGCTGACAGCCAGTGGTCACAGAACTTCCCCATGACTTGGCTAGGAAGGAGGAAAAATGAGTGGATGTCTTTCAAACCACCCAGCCAGCTGAGATCACATCAGACCACATCATGCAAATCTTACTCCAAACCTTTCACATTTGAAGTAGGCGACGTGCAAAGCTCCATTCAAATGCTTTGGCACTGACTGCCCACCGACTCCCCAATAGCTGTGACCAGCAATCGACAGCCAACAGAGGGATTCTACCATCTCGTGCGTTCCCTCAACAGTAACCCCGCACCTATCCTCCCAACATGCCTCTCCCTGACCTTCGACAGATAAAACAGCCCAAAGGAGAATAATTGCCTCCTTGTCTTCAAGGCAACATGCTGTCATTCCTAAAAGTGGTGCCCACATGACAATCAATGTTTCTCATCCTCCCCCATTTCCTTCTAAATCTGGATGGACTTACTGGCAGGCCCTGGAAGAGTTGTTGCTACATGGACTGCCACGGGCAAGAAGCTTCTTTGGAGCGTGCACTTTGAGAAATAGATAGGATAGGACCCATGTAGCTTTTTCCTAAGAAGCCAACTTCATAAGTTAACTAACTCTGCCTCAGGATCCCAGGTGGACAGCTGGAAAGTAAAAAGAAATCTAAAGCATACACCAAGAAAACTATCAGTCACCCACATCTCAAATTGCCCTGAGAGAGAGACAGAGAGAGATTGCAGCACCATTAGATCTGGCCCTGTTGTTTATGGAGTTACTGAGGGACCTGCTTACATAGAAGACGTCTCTTAATATCCTGCTCTGAAGTCACATGCCCTGCTTCTTGGCCTGACATTGGCATGCACCATTAGCCACTCCTGTGTGACTGGCTTGTAGTCTCATCTCTCTTCCCTTCAATGTGAACTCTGCAAGAACAGAGGGCTATTGCCGACAGGTAACTTTCCCTTCCCATTCATTGCTGCGTCCCAGCTATGAAAATGTTTCTTGTTTGGCACAGAGTAGATGCTCAATAGTATTTATTCAATAAAGAAAATAAAGGCTAAGGTGGATTGTCTCAAAACAAAGACAACAAAAACAAAAACAAGAAGACATACGACAGGCCGACGGGAGCCTTCCCTACTGGCTTCATTTGTTACGTTGCCTGCTGTCAAATGGAGAGACACAGGGAAGCTGGCTGGAGGGGACGCAATTCAGGACAAGCAGGACTCAAGGAATGTATTACAGAACAGAGACAAAGATGTCATGGCCGGGGACCGTGTGGGTTATTTGCAATGGATGGAGAGCTGGCCCAGGATGGGGGCACACTAATAAAGGGCATGGCTTTTGGTGGGGTAGCATAAGAACACACGGCCAGTCATACCTAGGGAAGACAGTGAGGTTCCTTCCTCCCTAAGGAGAGAGAGAGGAACTCTGGAGAGAGAAACTTGTCGAAGAGAAACTGCAACATTTTCCTAAGGGTTCCAACATCTTCACGAGGACTGTCTAAGCCCTACCGATCCCCATGTGTTACCATCGATCACTGCCATTGGCTAACTGTGAGGGGCCGTGAGAAAACCTGGTAGGGCCAGGACCACCATGCCCTCAGGATAAACATGCTCACGCCCAGGCCTATCTCCTGACGATGGGGACAAATCAGTTCTGTGCTGTGCCACCACAGCCATCTGTCTTCCTACTCTGAAGAGAGAAACCATCCTAGGCACATATAGACTCAAACGCTGTACCTTGCCACTCCTCGGTAACAGGCCCTTCTGCAGCAAGCTGTGAGTTTCCTGGAATCCAAAAGAACCAGAAGCTCCGGCAGATTCCTGGAGCTGCCGAATGGCTCAGCTCAAGAGGATCAAATCAGCAAATGCAGTTTCCCTTCTTTACTGATAAGAGGCATGCTCTGAAGCCCAGACACTCTGAGAGAGGCTCCTACAGCCAGGATGATGGAGCTTATCTTGAACCATGAGCTGCTGTAAAGGCGAAAGTGCTGAGCCCTCTACATAGAGGGCACGGCCCCCAGTCCAGGCAGGACGCAATGTGTGTCTAGAGAAGCACTTTTCATTCTGCTATCAAAGGGCAAGTCCAGAGTATTTTTTTGTTTTTTAGTTGAGGTCTCACACTGTTGCCCAGCCTGGAGTGTAATCTGTGCTCTCTGTAACCTCAAACTCCTGGGCTCAAGTGATCTTCTCTAGCTCCCAAGTAGCTAGAACCACAGGCATGTGCCACCACACCCAACCAACATTTTAACTGTTTTTGTAGAGATAGGGTCTCACTATGCTGCCAAGGCTGTCCTTAATCTCCTGGCATCAAGTGATTCTCCCACTGCAGTCTCCTTAAATGCTAGGATTACAGCTGTGAACCACCATACCTAGCCCATTTTTTTTTTAGGTTCAAGAAAGGGCACTAAAAGTCAATATTGGCAAAATGTTTCACCATTTTCAAGGCAGCTACACATCCAACATATTACCTCAGCCTCAAATTCACCCAGTGAGAGGCCGGGCGCAGTGGCTCACACCTCTAATTCCAGCACTTTGGGGAGGCTGAGGTGGGCAGATTATGAGGTCAGGAGTTCGAAACCATTCTGGGCTACATGGTGAAACTCTGTCTCTACTAAAAACAGAAAAATTAGCCGAGCGTGGTGGCGGGCACCTGTAAGCCCAGCTATTCAGGAGGATGACGCAGGAGAATCACTTGAACCTGGGAGGTGGAGGTTGCAGTGAGCCAAGACCGCACCATTGCACTCCATTGGGCAGCAGAATAAGACTCCATCTCAAAAAACAAAACCACCCAGTGAGATCAAGAGCAGGATGTCGAAAGTACAGACAAGGAAGCAGAGTCCCGTAAGGGTCATATTATCTTCTCCACTTCATAACTGAGTTTAAGCAGCATGTAGTTGCAGAGCTCATCATCCACATCGAGACTCCTGATGTTCCATTCCCAGCCCTGCTCTCTTCCCATGGAACCTTGCTGAGTCTCACAAAGGCACCAGGCAGCATCATATCCCTAGAAGACATGGTCTGAGACTCAAGACGATCCAGAACCACTTCTGGTTTGGAGCCTGCCAATTCATGAATCACTGTTTGCTCAAATAACCTCTTAAAAAATTGTAATTGCACCTCAGTTTACCTATTTTTAACACCAGAATGTTGTAGAACATGAGTTTGGTAGAGAAAGAAAAGATAGCTGTGGATTCAGTAAATGTTTACAGAGGGCTTACTTGGTTCCAGGAACTGCTTTACGTAGACATTGCCTCATTTAGCTTTCATGGCAACCCTGTGAGGTGGGCATTCTTGCTACAGAAAACAAAGCTGAAGCCCAAAGAGGACAGGTGTTCTGCTGGAGGCCCCAGACATGGCTGCGGGTCCAGCTTCCATGGCTTCTTTTTTTTGAGACTGAGTCTCGCTCTGTCGCCCAGGCTGGATGGAGTGCAGTGGGGGTGATCTCAGCTCACTGCAACCTCCGCCCCCTGGGTTCAAGCGATTCTCCTGCCTCAGCCTCCTGAGTAGCTGGGACAACACCACACCTAGCTAATATTTGTATTTTTAGTAGAGGCAGGGTTTCACCACATTGGCCAGGATGGGCTCGATCTCTTGACCTCGTGATCCACCTGCCTCGGCTCCCTAAAGTGTTGGGATTACAGGCATGAGCCACCACACCCAGCCTTCCATGGTTTCTACACCAGGAGTTATCAAACTTCAGTGGGCATCAGAATCCACGGAAGGAGAATCAAAAATATATACTCCTGGGTCCCAATCCAGAGGAGCTCATTCCTTGGGTCTGCTCTGGTGCCCAGGAATTTGCTTTTTTAAGTTTTCTTTTCTCTGAGACAGGGTCTCACTCTATCCCCCAGACTGCAGTGAGGTGGCTTGATCTTGACTCACTGCAACCTCCACCTGTCAGGCTAAAGTGATCCTCCCACCTCAACCTTCCAGGTAGCTAGCACTACAGGTGTGCACCACCACGCTTGGCTAATTGTATTTTTTGTAGAGATGAGGTTTTTCCATGTTGCCCAGGGTGGTTTCCAACTTCTAGACTCAAGCAATCCTCCTGCCTCAGCCTCCCAAAGTGCTGGGATTACAGGTGTGAGTCCCTGAATTTGCATTTTTAATAAACACCCAGGTGATTCTGGTGCTAGAGACTCATGGATTACACTTTAGAAACAACTGATCTCCACTACACTGAGGAAGGAAATTGTCCCAGGCAGGGATGGTGGGAGAGAGGTGTGTTCCTGTCTAGCTTCTCAGCAAAGAAAGACTGAATCCCAGGGTGTGCTCAAATGGGTGTCTCCACAAACCTGTCCAGCACCCACCAAAAAGCTGAGAACAAAGGTCTAAGGAGGCCTGAATTCCTCAAAAGGCAGCAACTACCCCAAACAATCAGCCCTGAGAATGAACCCTGCTTTAACATGGATGCCTCACTGGGGTGGTGGCTCATACCTGTAATCCCAGCACTTTGGGAGGCATAGGAGGGCATTTCACTTGGGCCCAGGAGTTCAAGACTATCCTGGGCAAAGTGGCAAAACCCCATTTCTACAAAAAAAAAAAAATACAAAATTGGCTGGGCGTGGTGGCGTGAGCCTACAGTCCAAGCTACTTGAAAGGCTGAGGTACAGTGGGAGAGGATTACCTGAGCCTGAGGTGGTTGAGGCTACAGTGAGGCGTGATTGTGCCCCTGCACTCCAGCCTGGGTGACAGAATGAGACACTGTTTCAAAAAACAAAAAACCCACAGATGCCTCATGCCTGCCCACCGCCTATGTTTTCCAGTAGATGGACACAGCAAACAGACTTGCACACAGACAGCTACCTCTAGAGCCGCCACAGGAGACCCAGCCATGCCAAACCAGTCATTGTGTGCAGAAATCAGGAATTTCCAGGGGTGAGAAGAAGAAAAAAAGGAGAAAAACCGCTCCCAAGCTTGCTCCAGCTTCTGTGTCCCTCTCTTCCGGAGCCGGCAGGGCTGTGCAATCAAAAGCAGCCTCCTGGAACTGAAAAGAACTTGTGTTCAGCTCCTCTCTGGAGAAGCAATCGGAGGGGAGCCAAAGCAAACACTGCTCCCTCCTGAGGCTCCGGACACACGAATGAACCCAGAGAAGTCGGGAAGGAAGGAAGATCTATCCTCACCTCCCAGCGCCCGCTTCTGCAAACACAGATGGTGCTGCTGTTATCTGCCCTCATGCTGGGACGAGGCTGCGTCTTGAATTGTGTTGGGGTGAGAGGCTGAGCTCAAGTTTTTGCACAGTATGAAAAAGGAAAGATGCCTGTGATCAGGTCAGAAAGCAGAAGTGTCTGGCTGGGCGGCCAGAGCTTGCAGGGTGCCGTCCCCTCCACCCCCCTGCCAACTATGAATGACTCACCAAAGAAAAAGGCCCTTAGCTCTGCAGATCGAGGGAGGGGAGATGTTCCACTGGGTTAGCTTGGGAATGGTGCCGGGTAGAAGTCAGGAGGTCAAGAAAGAAAGAAGAGGAAACAACAACTATCACCTTCACCTTAAGTGTGTGTGTGTGTGTGTGTGTGTGTGTGTGTGTGTGTGAGAGTGTGGTTTGTTTTATTTATTTATTTTTTAAAATAATCCTTGATAGGACTCCAACCTACATCCTGCAATCCACACAGGGCTGTTTGATGTTGAGGCTTGCGGGGAGTTGAAGTCAGGGGAAGGACATCCTGTTAACAGCATTGTTGAAAAAAGATCAAGAACCAGGCGGTGGAAAATAGCTGTGAACACCTGATAAGCCTCCCATTATCAGGCACCCCCGCTTCCTTCAGTCTTAGGTTTGTGAGACTAAGGTCTCAGGCACAGGCACAGGAGTTGACCCGCTGAGTATCTGTGTCATCCCAGAGTCTCCAAAGTCTTCATTACCGCACTCTGGGAATATGACACCAATTTCCTTCACCTGTATTGCTTTTAGTTTAAGTAGCTCTCAAGAGGGGCAGGTCCCCATCAGGATAGTACTGGGAAACTTCCATGGCCCAGCCTCCCCTCTGTACCAACTCCTGGGCACTTTAACTCATTAAGATTCAGCTCAGCCTTCACCTTGAGGAAGCTGCCCTGCTTGTCCACACTGCGCCCACACTGGGACAATGTCTGGTAGTGTTAGGAGAGGCTTCGGTATTGGCCTCTCTTTCTAGATCCAGAGCCAACAGAAGACAGAGGCAATTACTCTTATTGATGATGGTACTGAGAACATCTGTTCTTTATTTAGTACCTTTTTTTTTTTCCTAGTAAGGACAGTGATCTTACTATGCTGCCCAGGCTGGTCTTGAACTCCTGGGCTCAAACAGTCCTCCTGTTTGGCTTCCCAAAGTGCTGAGATTACAGGCATGTGCCATCTCGCCTGACCTCATTTAGCCCTTCTTATCTGAGAAACTACCATCTAAATGCTCTCCACATATTGTCTCATTTAATCCTTTCCTGTACCTTCTGCAGTAGCCAGTATGAATGTTATTTGACCAATGAAGCCAAAACCTGTGAAAGTGATGAGACTCGTCAAAGGGTACACAGCAGATCTAGCGACAGTGTTGTTAATACCCTAGGTCTGGCACAGTTCAAGGCACACAGCAAGGATTCAGTACCTTTTTCCACATAAGGAATAAGAACCAGTCACATCAAGAAGACAACACAAGCATCAGAATCTTCTCCTCCAACCACCTGAACTCTCAGTTAACTGGTCATCTTCATTCCTTTCAGGAAGTGAAAACCTGTTAATTTGCCCATCCATCTGCAAGCATCTGTTGCACCCAGGGCCTTGCTCTGAGACGCAGGACAGATGTGTCAGTGAAACAGGAAATTTTCCTTGACCCCTTTGTGGGCTTCGTAACAGGGGTGCCTCACTTAGCCTGCAGCTCTCAACCCCTTGAGGAACCAGGAGCACACAGGCAAGCGGAGTGAGAGCTTTGGGGTACCTACTGGCAGGAGCAAAACTCTACCCAGGTCATGTGGCAGCATCTAGCGGGGAGTACCTGTGACTCCCGAAGCCCCAGAGGGTGTTATACTGCGCTCTTTTAGCTTAAGTGTTTAATGGCTCAGTGGATCCTTTGCCTTTTCATGAGGGCGGAGAGCCAGTATGACAGCTCTCTGTATCCTGAGCTCTTGGCTGTCATCCAGGAAAAAATCAGATAGCACAAATGAATTGAAGGATAGTAAATGCAGGGGATTTTATTGCTGATACAAGTGGCTCTCAGTGGGACCGGGAGCTGGAAAGCAGATGGAGCAGGAAGGTGTTCTTCCCCTGAAGTCTGGCTGTCCCCAGCTGGACTCTTCTCTAAAGTCCCGCGATCAAGCTGTTTTTCTAAAGTAACGCTTCCGCTCTCTGATGTCTGGCTACTGCTTCTCTCCCTCTCTGCTCTGTCAGTGGAGCCTGGGGGTTTTATGGGTACAGGATGGTGGATGCGGGGGAACAGAGGTGGTTTTGGAAAAGGCAACATTCGAGCCAGAAAACGGGGATGTGAAGCTCTCACTTCGGGCTGAGGTTTCAGGCTTGAGGGTGGGACCCTCATCAGGGACCCCGCCCTTTCTGTCTAGAAATTCTCTGCCTCCTCTCGCTATCATCAGCCCAGGTTCTGGCCCTCTGGGAAATGTGCCATTTAGTAGGAAGAAGAGGTGGAGATGGAGGGGAGGGGAACAAGAGAAGGATAAAGAAGAGGGAGAAATACACAAACCACCAGAAAACCAAAGCCAGTGTTGGAACAGACCCAGCAAGCACACAGGCTAGGGAATGCATTCTTTAGAGCATAAAGGCTGATGTGGATGGTGGCAGGAGGTGAGCAGGGATTCCAGTTAGAAGGGAACACCCCGAAAGCAGGATGTCTTTTGTTTGTTCGCTTAGTGCTGGTTAAACATACACAATTGTTGATTTTTAAACAATTTTTAACTGTATAGTTCAGCAACATTAAGTACATTCATATTTTTGTGCAATCATCACCTCCATCCATTTCTAAAACATTTTTCGTCTTCCCAATATGACACTCTGTACCTGTTAAACAGTAACTCACCATTCTCTCCTTCCCCCAGCTTCTGACAATCACCATTCTACTTTCTGTTTCTATTAATTTGACTACTTCAGGTAACTGTGGTATAATAAAAATATTATTAGTCTTTGTCCTCTGTTGTTGGCACAGAACTATAAAAACCCTGGAATTTCCTGAGTGATGGGAATATCTCATTATTTTCTAAGGGGCCCCTTTCCAAGACACCAAGGTTTATGCTAATGAGGTGACATAGGTAGCCCTCCTAGATGGCCTCAGGAGGCCTGGTCATCAGAAAGATCAGGGATTGGAATGGGGAAATGTAGAACCCCAACCCCTTACCCACTCCAAAGATCACTTTCATCACCATTTTGGTTTTAGTGGGTTTGGCAGGCTTCTTTGCTGCATCCTTTTATCAGCAAGGTCTTTGGCACCTTGTGCCAACCTGCTATCTCATCCTGTGACTCAGAATGCCTGACCTCCTGGGAATGCAGCCCAGCAGGTGACAGTCTCATCTTACCCAGCCCCTATTCAAGATGGAGTTGCTCTTGTTCAAATGCCTCTGACAATGCGAGGGTGCATTCATACGGTTATCGTTTTCCCAGTACCCGTTATTGAAAAGACTGTCTTTTCCTCATTGAATGGTCTTGACACCCTTGTTGAAAATCATTTGGCCATATACACAAGGGTTTATTTCTGGACTCTCTTCTCTATTTCATTGGTCTATATGGCTGTCCTTATGCCCAGTACAACATTGTCTTCATCACCGTAGCTTTATAGTAAATTCTGAAATCAGGAAGTGTGAGCTCTCCGATGCTGTTCTTCTTTTTCAGGATTGTTGTGGCTATTCGGGCTTCTCTGAAATTCCATATGAATTTTAGGGTAAGGAGTTTTCTATTTCCATGAAAACCCTTATTGGGATTTTTGACAGGAATTACATTAAATCTAGATATCTTTTTGGATAATATTGACATCTTAGCATTAAGTCTTCCAATCCATAAACACAGGATGTCTTTCCATTTATTTGCATCTTATTTAATTTCTTTCAGCAACATTTTGTAGTTTCCAATATACTTGACTTTTACATCCTTGGTTTATTCCTAAGTATTTTTTAATGCTATTGTAAATGGAATTTTTTCTTAATTTTTTTGAGGGGTGTGGTACATTGTTAAGTGTATAAAAATACTGTTGCGTTAAAGCAGGGTAAAATGTTGCAAATTCCATCTACTCAGTTTGCAGCGGAAAACTGGGGACTGGCGGCAGAGCACGGGAGAGGAAATGGGTCAAAGGTGAGTTAAAAAGCCATGACATTTCCCATGGCTTTGGATGTGTCTTTTTCTTGGTTGGGTGGGCTTGGTTGCTACAGATCTTTGACTTCCAAAGCTCCCTAAAAGAAGTTATTTTAGCCACGTCCTAGTTGGTTATTTAATGTCTCTGTGGGAAAACGAGGGCCTGGAGCTTTCTAGTCCACTGTCTTGCTGACATTCCTCTCCACTGCCTAAGTCTTAGACACAAAGGGTGTATCCCAAGAAGATAGTATGTAGCCAGAGTGGTCAGAGCAGAGACAAGGCTGGGAGGTAGTAAGAGACAGGTTGAATAGGAAAAGGCAGGGAGCATAGGTCTGGAAATTGGAAACTGAAGACTTGATTCTGTGAAATTAACAAGCTACTGTAACAGTGCCTGGCAAAGCAACAAAGCCAAGTATGCCCTGAGTGAGAGCTCATGCCTGTAATCCCAGCACTGTGGGTGGCGGAGGCAGGAGGATTGCTTGAGGCCAGGAGTTTGAGACCAGCCTGGGCAACAGAGTGAGACCCCAATTCCACAAAAAATAAAGTAATTAGCCGGTCATAGTGGCACATACCTGTAGTCCCAGCTACTCTGCAGGCTGAAGCAAGGAGCTCTTAAGCCCAAGAAGTCGAGATTGCAGTGAGCTGAGATTGTTTTTGTGCCACTGAATTCTAGCCTGAGCAACAGAGCAAGACTCTGCCTCTCAAAACAGAAAAAAGAAAAATCACTTCCAAGATTAGATTATAGAGGAAAAAACTATTAAAAGCCAAGGCAGAAGCCAGGCCAGCCCAATCTGAGCTTCCTCCAGTGCACTAGCCTGAATGTCAAAGAACCCAAAGGATGTGGAGCACATGCATGGTTTCAGCTCACATCCCGTTAGGGCTCCCCAACTCCCCAACCCTGGCTCAGGACATTTTCAGTACCTTAGGTGAGTCCAAATCATGAGCCCCAGCCCAGCCTCTGCCCTCAATCTGAAGGGTGAGTGGCCCAAGCTCCCACTGCTTCCCACTGAACCCAACATACAGCAAACATATCATAAATCAACTCTGACCAGCTGGGTGCAGTGGCTCACATCTGTAATCTCAGCACTGTGGGAGGCTGAGAGAGGAGAATCACTTGAGGCCAGGAGTTTGAGATCAGCCCAGGCAACAAAGCGAGACCTCATCTCTACAAAAAGAGGAAAAGAAAAAAAAATCAGCCCTGACAAGAATGTGGCTCCAAGCAGGCAGTCTCTTCCCATGCATGCTGCTCCTTCCTCCTGGTGGTTTCAGAAAGTGCCTGATCATGAGCCTCATTTGGGAGCCCAGAAAATAATACATAATGCTGGCTGGGCGTGGTGGTTCACGTCTGTAGTCCCAGCACTTTGGGAGGCTGAGACAGGTGGATCACCTGAGGTTGGGAGTTCAAGACCAGCCTGGCCAACATGGTAAACCTATATCTCTACCAAAAATACAAAAATTAGCCGGGCGTGGTGGCGGGCGCCTGTAATCCCAGCTACTCTGGAGGCTGAGGCATGAAAATCACTTGAACCTGGGAGGTGGAGGTTTCAGTGAGCTGAGATTATCCCACTGCAGTCCAGCCTGGGCAGCAGAGTGAGACTCTATCTCAAAAAAAAAAAAAAAAAAAAAAAAAAGAATACAGAATGCTGGGCCCCTCCCGTAGAGAGTTTGGTTAAGAGAGTCTGTGTGGGAACACAGACCTCTGTATTTTCATCCAGCCCCATGGGTGAGGCAAATCACCAACCACTTTTGGAAGTACTGGGCTAATCCCCAGAATTGGTAGCCTCTGGCATTGTTTCCACCTGCTCATGTGTTTGGTGAGAATTTTTCAAGGAAGGAGAAAGCAGAGCTGAAATTCAGTTCCATGCAACCTTTCCCAGATGTCTCAAACTAGCTGCTGCTGCTGCTTATTTTTTTTATGAGACAAGTCTTGCTCTGTAGCTTAGATTGGAGGGCAGTGGCATATTGTGGCTCACTGCAACCTCTGCCTCCAGGGTTCAATTCTCCTGCCTCAGCCTCCCAAAGTGCTGGGATTACAGACATATGCCACCAAGCCTGGCCTTCAAACTGGTATTTAATCTGATGCAATTTTATGACATAAAATACATTTTTTAAAAATGAAATGAATTAGTTACCAGCATTTAAAAACAGATTTCATGGTCAGATACAGAAGGACAAGTATGATTTCACTTTTATGAGGATCCTAGCATAGGCAAATTCATAGGGACAGAAAGTAGGCTAGAGGTTACCAGGGGATGGAGGGAGGGGCAAAGGGGAAGTTATTACTCAACGAGTATAGAGATTTTATTGAAGATGATGAAAAAGTTTTGGGTAATGGTTGCACAACATTGTAAATACATTTAACATCACTGAACTGTACACTTATGAATGGTTAAAGTGGTAAATATTATTTATATTTTGTCATGATTACAAAATACAGGTTTCACACAAAAATCTGGATTTCTGATTCCTCTTCAAAGAAAGAAAATGAATCTGCCACCACCCAGTCATGCTTTGTATATGATAATGATTGGTGGGAGCTGAAGCAACTGCTGCCTTTAGATAGGGTGCAAACTCGTGTTCACTGGGACCCCACCATACACCAGTGCCACTTTTACTAGGCCTGCCTCAGCATTTATATGGCCTGGCTCGCCCCCATAGCCATTTCAGAGGGTGGTCCCACACCCACCCCATCTACCTTCAGTCACTACTAGCCTTGTTCTCTGCTCCTAGCCCTTGTCCACTTCTCTCCTCCAATGCACCATAGGAGGCTAGAAAGTAGACAGTCATGTGAACAAGCCCTCTGTGCACTGTCAATAGCAATAACAATCCGTAGAAGTGAACAGAAGAGTTTGCCTTCACCTCCCCAAACTTCTCTCAGACCTTGAAAGGCCTCTGACATTAAGAGATCCAAAAGGACAATCCTGTACTGCAACATACCCACGTGGTCATGACTCTGGAGCAAGACTAGGCTGATCACACACTTTATGACTGTGACTCCCAAGCCAACCTCAGAAACTCTCAGCCTCTCTGGGTGATACCATATGATCAGCCAGTCTAGCAAACACAGCCTCCTTAAGGCTGGAGTCACTTTCTAGAGCCCTTCTTTATCTGCCAGGATCTGATTTCCACTGCTGAAATACTATCATTATTCTAGACCTGCACCATCCAACTAATTATGTTTATCCAACTGGGTAACCTAGGGGCCATTGCTTATTGGGTTGTTATAAAGCCAAGATGTTATAAATATGGCCAGCCATCTGTAAGCATAAAATACACACCAGTTTCCAAAGACTTAGTGATGAAAGTAAAATCACACATTACTAACTTTATTATATTGACAACATGTTGAAATAATATTTTGGATCTATTGGGCCAAATAAAATATAATCCTAAAACAAAAAAGAAAAAAATATATATATCCTATATATAACTACAGTTTGAATGTGTCCCCCAAAGTCCAAACTTAATACCCAGTGTAACAGTGTTGAGAGCTAGGGCCTTTAAGAGGTGATAATGTGGCTGTGTATGGTGGCTCATGCTTATAAATTCAGCACTTTGGGAGGCTGAGGTGGGAGGATTGCTTGAGCCCAGAAGTTTAAGACCAGCCTGGACAACACAGTAAGACCCCATCTCTATAAAAATTAAAAAATTAGCCAAGTGTAATGGTGTGTGCCTATAGTCCCAGCTACTCTGAAGCCTGAGGCAGGGGATCACTTAAGCCCAGGAGGTTGGAGCTGCGGTGAGCTGCAATCATGCCACTGTACTCCATGCTGGTGACAGAGTGAAACCCTATCTCTTAAAAAAGAAAGAAAGAAAGAAAGAAAGGTGATAATGTGATTATTGCAAGAGTGGACTCATTATCATAAGAGTGGGTTTGTTATAAAAGTCAGTTTGGCTGCTCTCATTCTCTCTGTCACCCATGTGATGGCTCCTGCCATGTTATGATGAAGCAAGAAGACCCTCACCAGAGGCAGCCGCTTAATTGTGGATTTCCCGGCCTCCAGAACCATTAGCCAAGTTAATTTCTGTTCACTGCAATTTACCCAGTCTGTCATATTCTGTGATAACAGCATAAAACTAAGACAGAAAACTGATACTGTGAAGTGGTCTGATGCCACAACAAATACCTGAAAATGTGGAAATGGCTTTTGAACTGGAAAGGGGTAGAAGATGGAAGAATTTGGAGGATCTGCCATGAATGGAACATTATGGGCAATTCTGTTCAGGGCTCAGATGAAGAAAGAACTTTAAGAAGAGCCTAAAGCTTCTCAGGGATTACTTAAGTGATCCTAATCAGAATGTTGGTAGAAATATAGACAGTTGTAGACAGTAAAGACCATTCTGATGAGATGTCTGATGGAAATGAGAAACAAGGTATTGGAAACTGGAGTAAAAGCCATTCTTGTTATCCACTTGCAAATAACTTGGCAGAATTGCGTCAGTGTCTAGGAATTTGTGAAAGACAGAACTTAAGAGTGATGAACTAGGATATTTGGTAAAAGAAATTTCTAAGCAAAATATTGAAGGAGCTGTATTGCTGCTTTAAAGCACATATAGTAAAATGTGAGAAAAGAGAAAAGAGAAATGACTAAAAGAAGGACTTTGTAATGAAAAAGAAAGCAGAGCGGAAAGATTTGGGAAATTTGAAAGCAAGCCATGTAGAGTGAAAAGGTGTCTGTCGGAGACAAACCAAGCGTGTGGCCAAGCAAACATTTGCTAAAAATCTTAGTCCAGACAGAAGGCAACCAGGTCTATTCATCAAGACAATGGGAAAAAAATCCTGAAGATATTTCAGACATTGTCTAAGCAGCCTAGGACCTTGAGGACAAGTGCTATGGTTTGGACGTGATCTGAGTTTGTAACCGCTTAAACTTAGGTTGAAATTTGATCCCCAATGGAGTGGTGTTGGGAGGGGGCGCCTAGTGGGAGGTATTTGGATCATGGGGGTGGATCCCCCAAGCGCTGATCTCATGGAAGCAGGTTCTCACTCTCGCAAGACTAGAGTAATTCCTGCAGGAATGGATGAGTTCCCATGATAGTGAGTTGTTATAAAGCCAAGAGATCCCTTGGGTTAGGCCTCTTTGCATATATCCACTTGCCCTTTGACATGCTCTGCCATGTTATAATGCATTGTGAAACCTATATCCCCCTGCTGTCTGGGACATTCAGCCAGCCTTGCCAGAAGCCAGGGCCATGCCCTTGAATGTCCCAGCCTCCAGAACAGTTAGGTAAATAAACCTTTTCTTTATAAATGACCCAGTTTCAGGTATTCTGTTGTAACAACACAAAATGATCTAAGACAGATAATTTGTACTAAGGAGTGGGGTCATGACATAAAGATACCTAAAAATGCAGAAGCAGTTTTGGAACTGAGTGATGGGCAGAGGTTGGAAGAGTTTGAACGAATAGGCTAGAAAATCCCTGAATTGCTGTGAACAGGGCATTAAGGGTAATTTTGATGAGGGGTCAGAAAAGATAAAAAGATGAGGGAACGTTTGGAACTTCTCAGAGATTGGTGAGATGGTTATGACTGAAATGCTGATAGAAATATGGACAGTAAAGGCCATTCTGATGAAGGAAAGTTGTGTTTATTTGGAAACTGGAACAAAGGTCACCCGTGTTACACCATAGCAAAGAACTTGGCTGCATTGTGTCCATGCCTTAGGGCTTTATGGAAGACCAAACTTAAGAGTCATAACCTGGGGCATCTGGCAGAAGAAATTTCTAAGCAGCAAAATGCTCAAGACACCGTGTGGTTACTCTGGCAGCTTATACACAGCAAAGGAGTGATCTAAGGGTGAAATTTGGAAGAAGCAGAGCATTAAAATTTAGAAAATGTGCAGCCTGGCCATGTGGTAGAGAATGAAAGAGCACTTTCAGGAGAGGAACCTAAGGGTGCAGCCGAGAGACCTTTTGCTAAAGAGATTAGTGCTGATAGAAGGAGGCCAGTTACTAACAGAACAATGGAAAAAAGGCTCTGAAAGCATTTCTAAGGTCTAAGGCCATTCCTCCTATCACAGACCCAGACGCCTAGGAGGACAGAATGGTGGGGTACCATTGCCCTGGACCACCTCAGGATGCTTCTCCTAGCTGCTCTGGCCAGAACAGCCATGGCCCAAATAGCCCCAGGTACAGCTTGAGCCGCTGCTCTGGAGAGTGTAAGCTGTGAGTCTTGGTGGCATCCATGTCCACATGGTACTATTGTGCATGCATGTGGAATTGAAGAGTGGTGAGCATGGCAGCTTCCACCTAGATGATGTATCAGAAAGCCTGGGAGCAGACTAGGCACAGTGGCTCATGCTTGAAATCCCAACTCTAGGAGGCTGAGGTGGGCAGATCACTTGAACCCAGGAGTTCAAGACCAGCCTGAGCAAAATGGCAAGACCTAGCCAGGTGCAGTGATGTGTGCCTATAGTCCCAGCTACTTGGGAAGCTGAGGCCAGAAGACTGATTGAGCCTTGGAGGTCAAGGCCGCAGTGACCTGTGATCATACCACTGCACTCCAACCTGGGTCCCAGAGTGAGACCCTTTGTCAAAAAAAAAAAAAATATAAAGGAAAAAAAGAAAGCCTAGGAGCCTAGACAGAAACCTGTCATGGAGCAGAGCCACCACAGACAGCCTCTACCAAGGGAATGCCAAGCAGAAATATGAGGTCAGAACTTCTGTAAAGAGTCCTCACTAGGACAATGCCTAGCGGAGCCACAAGGGTAAGGCCACTGCAGGACCCCAGAACTAGAGTCACTGGCAGCATGCGATCTCAGCCTGGATAAGCTTCAGGCATTGCTTCCAACCTGTGAGCACAGCCATGTGTGCTATGTCCAACAAAGTCAGGGGGAAAGGGCTGTCTGAAGCACTGGGAACCCACTCCTGGCACCAGTGTGTCCAGGATGCAAAACATCAGTCCAAAGGAGATTATACTGGAGGTTTAAGGTTTAAAGTCTGCTGGGCAGGGCTTGGTGTGGCTCATGCCTGTAATCCAGGCACTTTGAGAGGCCAAGGTGGGAGGATCACTTGAGCCCAGGAGTTTGAGACCACTGTAGGCAACATGGCAAAACTCCATCTACCAAAAAATACAAAAATTAGCTGGCTGTGGTGGTGTACGCCTGGTCCCAGCTACTTGGGAGGTTGAGGTGGGAGAATCACTTGTACGCAGTGGCAGAAATTGCAGTGAGCCAAGAACCCACCACAGCAGTCCAGCCTGGGTGAAAGAGCAAGACCCTATGTTTGAATGGCAATTTTACCCAATGTCTGTGCAACCATTGTATATCGGAAGTAAACAACTTGTTTGAGAGTTTAAAAGTTCATAGTTGGAAGGAATGTGCCTCAAGTTTCAGATGCAATTTTAGACTTTGGACTTTCAAGTTGATGCTGAAACAAGTGTATCAGTCCATTCTCACATTGCTATGAAGAAATACTGGAGACTGGGTAATGATAAAGAAAAGAGGTTTAATTGGCTCATGGTTCTGCAGGCCGTATAAGAAGCATGCTGCTGGCATCTGCTCAGCTTCTGGGAGGCCTCAGGAAACTTATAATCATGGTGGAAGTTAAAGGGGAAGTACACACATCGCATGGTCAGAGTAGGAGCAAAAGAGAGAGGGAGGAGTTGCTGCATTCTTTAAACAACCAGATCTCATAAGGACTCACTATCACAAGAATAGCTCCAAGGAGACAGTGCTAAACCATTCGTGAGAAATCCATTCCCATGAACCAATCATCTCCCACTAGGCCCCACCTCCCATACTGGGGACCACAATTCAACATAAGATTTGGTGAGGACATAGCCCAAACCATATCAACAAGTTAAGACTCTTGGGGCTATTGAGGTGGAATGACTATATTTTGTATGTGAAAAAGACATGAGTTTTGGGGGGCTAACAGCAGAATGCTATGGTTTGGATATGATTTGAGTCTACAGCCACCAAAACTCATGTTGCAATTTGATCCTCAATAGAGTAGTGTTGGGAGGTAGTTCTTGGTAGGAAGTGTTTGGGTCATGTGGGCACATCCCTCATGAATGGCTTGGTGCTGATCTCACAGTAGTGAGTTGTCACTCTCATAAAACTGGATTGTTCTCAAGGGAATGGATTAGTTCCTAAGGGAGTGGCTTGTTATAAAGCTAGGATGCCCCTGGATTATGCCTCTTCGTATGCATCCACTTCCCCTTTGACTTTCTCTGCATGTTAGGACACAGCACAGAAGCCCTTGCCAGAAGCAGGGGCCATGCCCTTGAACTTTTCATTTGCAGAACCATGAGCTGAAGAAATCTCTTTTCTTTTCTTTTTCTTTTTCTTTTTTTAGATGGAGTTTTGTGCTGCTGCCAGGCTGCGGTGCAGTGGCACAATCTCAGCTCACTGCAACCTCTGCCTCCTGGGTTTAAGCGATTCTCCTGCCTCAGCCCCCCAAGTAGCTGGGACTACAGGCACGTGCCACCACATCCAGCTAATTTTTGTATTTTTTAGTAGAGACAGGGTTTCACCATGTTGGCCAGGCTGGTCTCGATCTCCTGACCTTGGTGATCTGCCCGCCTTGGCCTCCCAGAGTGTTGGGATTACAGACGTGAGCCACTGTGCCTGGCCACCTCTTAATTACTTGGTCTCAGGTATTGTTATAGCAACACAAAATCAACTAAGACAGTAAGGTTTCCAGAGAGTCACCATGGGACCTCAGCATTCACTGCCTGCCCAGAGCTGCCTTGGAACTCTGCTCTCTGCATTTTGGCAGAGCACCCCTTGGCTGCCCTAGCCATGGTTCAAGTGGTCCCAGGTGTGGCTTGATCTTCTCTCTAGAAGATACAAGCCATTAGCTTTGGTGGCATCCACATGGTGCTAATCTGCAGGTGCATAGAGTGCAAGAGTTATGGGCCATGGTGGCTTCCATCTAGACTTCAGAGAATGTCATGAACAGCTTGGGGGCTCAGGCAGACTTGTTCCAGGGGCAGAGCCATGGCAGAGGGTTCCCAAAGGGGTAATGCCTAGTGGAGCCATGAAGTGTGGCCATCACCAAGACCCCCAAACTGTAGAGCTACCAGTGTGCAACACTGGCCTGGGAGAGTTACAGGCATGAGACTCCAACTATGAGAGCTGCTGGGTGGACTGAGCCCAACCAAGCTGTTTGACATAAAGTCAAAGAAGATTATTCCTCAACTTTAAGACTGAATGTTGTTTTCCCTGTTGAGTTTTGCACTTACTTGGGACCAGTTACTCTTTCATTCTTGACTATTTCTCC
Organism: Saimiri boliviensis; assembly: GCF_048565385.1. Lineage (NCBI taxonomy): Eukaryota > Metazoa > Chordata > Mammalia > Primates > Cebidae > Saimiri > Saimiri boliviensis. Next base: position 28,112,340 of record NC_133450.1, read on the forward strand.
TTTCTGTAATATCTATCCTATGCCTGTACCACCATTGTATTTTGAAACATATAACTTGTTAGTTTTGGAAGGTTGTTTTTGAGACAGGGTCTCTCTCTCTGTCACCTGGGCTGGAGTGCAGTGGCATGATCACAGCTCACTGCAGTCTTGACCTCCTGGGCTCAAGCTATCCTTGTACCTCAGCCTGCCAAGTAGCTGGAACTGTAGGCATGTGCAACCATGCACATGTTTTTTTTTTAATGTCAAGGCTGGATTTCGTTAATTTCATAGGTTCAGAAGTGGAGAGGAATTTGTCTCATTATGAATTGTGCCTTGAGTCTCTCTCATGTGGGATTTAGGTGAGACTCTAGAATTTGGGCATTTGAGTTGATGTTGGAACAAGTTAAGACTTTTGGAGATATTGGGATAGAATGAATGTGTTTTGTCCAAGAGAAGGACATAAATTCTGGGGGCCAGGGACAGAATACTATGGTTTGAATACGTCCCTTAAAGTTCATGTGTTGGGAGGGCCAAGCGCAGTGACTCATGCCTGTAATCTAAGCACTTTGGGAGGCCGAGGCAGGCAGATCACTTGAGGTCAGAAGTTCAAGACCATCCTGGCCAACATGGTGAAACCCCATCTCTACTGAAAATGGAAAACTAGCTGGGCATGGTGACAGGTGCCTGTAATTCAAGCTACTCCAGAGGCTGAGGCGGGAGAATTGCTTGAATCTGGGAGGCAGAAGTTGGAGTGAGCCAAGATCTTGTCTGTGAACAAGATCCATCCTGTCCTTAGTGGACAGAGTGAGACTCTATCTCAAAACAAACAAACAACAACAAGAAAAGTTCACGTGTTGGAAATCGAATTCCCAGTGTAACACTGCTGAGACATGAGACCTTTAAGAGGTGATTAGGTCATGAGGGCTCTACCTTCATGAATGGATCAATGTCATAACAAGGGTGGGTTTGTCATAAAAGTCAGTTTGGCCCTCTCTTGCACTCTCTTGAACAAGAGATGGCATCTATCATGTTATGACAGAGCAAGAAGACCATCACCAGATGCTGATCCCTTGGCTTTGGACTGCCCAGCCATTCAAACTGTAAGCCAAGTAAATTTCTGTTCATTATTAATTACCCAGTCTGTGGTATTCTGTGAGAGCAGCATAAAAAAAGCTAAAGCATTTACTAAAACTAATTTCACCTGTTATTTTTACTTAAACAAATGTACATCTTTAATGTGGCTACTAGAAAATCTAGTCACATATGTGACTTGCATTTGTGGTCTGCATTATATTTCTATTGGTCAGTGCTATTTTAGACAGATAGCCATGGTTTCTATAGAATTAGTTCTGTAAAGTGACTATATACTTCTAAAAGTAAACTGATTCTCTCTTATTCTATTTCTGGATTGCACTGTGCTATGAGCTACCTGGCGAAGTCCCCTCGCTATATCCATCCTGCCGGACTCTCACCTTGAATATCTCTTTTAGATCCTACATCTCTCTTGTCCTGCATCACCAAGGAAACAAGGTTTTCTTCCAATCCTTGCACAATAACAATGTATACATTGTCACTTAAAACCCCACACAGCTCATCTCCCTTTGAAACAATGCTACAAGTTTTGCTAAAAATTCCAGGCTGTTATTACCTGGGGGCTACTGGTCAGAGCATACCAAGAAAAGGGAAGGGCCTCAGCTGTATTCTCCAGGTTCACCTTCCCTCTCTCTCCTCCGCTCTGGATTCACTGGTTTCTTCCTGCTAGAGACTTCACCCTCACCTTCTTGACAAGGCAATCGCTGTGCTAGGTTAGAAGAGGCAGAATCAGCTCTTTAGCAGCAACTTCAAAAAGAAAACAAGTGCTAGACCCTTAAACTAGACAAAACTGCTGGAAACTATCACCAATAACCCTGGAGACACAAGGGGAAAAATTAAATCCTCAGAATCTGCCTTTTCTCTTTTTACATATATGCTTGATCCACAAGTAATACTGGCCTACTGAGAGTGGCTTTGAAGGTAGAACTAGGTTTAAATTTCTCTTTTACTACCCAGTAGCTATAGGGCTCTGGATAAAGTTGGAAGATTTATCTGGGTCTCAGTTCCCTCTCCCACAACAATGGGGACAATTTCACCTACCTCACAGAGTTGTTGAAAGGATTAAGTTAAATAATGGATGTAAAGGTACCTTGCATAATAGTAGGTGTTTAACAGATATTAGCTTCTTTTCCCTTCTTTACCCTTTCTCATAGCAATTAGGCAAAGAAAATGCTAAAAACATCATGGGGAACTGAAAATAAATCCTCTGTGCTCTGATCTGTTTATTTGTTGTTGTTGTGGTGGTGGTGGTGGTGGGGTGTGTGTGTGTGTGTGTGTGTGTGTGTGTGGTTTTTTTTTCTAATATAATCTGAATCTTGGCTCCTGGTACAATTTTTTAAAACCTGGTATAGTAACTCTTCGAAGGCAAGAATTATCTTTGCAGCCCTAGCATGCTGTCTTGCAAAAGACTAGATAAATGCTTGTCAAAAGGAAGAATGTCGGATTTTAATGCAAGCAGAAGGTAGTGCACATGTGGAGTACGAAAGAAGCATTTAAAGAGAGATGTCAGAATTACCGAAGTACAAAGGTTATGGTGATCTTTGTGTCAGGGTCAAAATGACGTGACAACCTTCATGGAGGTAAAAATGAACAGAATGGGAAATTTGCCTTTAGAGAAGTTTTGTAAAGTTTCTGTTTTCAAACAAAATATGTCTAAGTGAAAGTTTACATTTTCTAAATGAAATTAATAGATAGGTGAAAATAGGCCAATGAGAAGAACTAGAATGATCAATCCTTTGTTATACACACAGCCAGGACCCTACGTGCTCAGAAAGAAGCGAGACTGAGAGGCAGTGGTCTGGCTAAAGGGCATTTGCTTTAAATACACCCACAAATATTTGCTTCAAGTATTTGGAAATAGCATTCAGGTTCACAACCTGCCCAGCTTTCTGGATCATAACCACACCGAGACGCAAAGAATTTGAGCTTCTCCTTGCAATAAGAAGGAAAGAGAAAAAGATTAAGGCATGAATTAGCCTTTCTAGGCCTTGGAAACTCAGAGCGAGATTTCTACTCCATCCTGCTGGACTTGGCTCTAAATCCCAGGGAAGGAGTTTGGCACAAAGCATTGTTCCCACTGTCCTGGCTTCAGCTGTGTATAAAACAAGGTAAAAACAGTGCCAAACACCACCAGGCACGGCGCTGCAATTCTATGCAGTACAGGAGATACCGCACTCGAGGAAAGCTGTTTGGTCCAACTGAAAACACTGCCAAGTTCTGATGACACCAGAGTAGTCTGATGCTCAGGGGCTGCTGCCAGAGAAATAAGAGCATTCCTGAAGTTACGGGTCTAAGTTGGTGGACTGACACAGGTTCAGAACAAATAATGAAGGTAGAGTATGTTCTAGAAGCATGCTTTCCGCTGCGGCAAGAGCAACTGTGGATGAAGGAGCAGGCATCCCCGCTTTTGTGTCCCACCTCTCTTACAGCATCACAATCACTGCCCGTCACACCCAGTCCCAGTCACCCAGAGTCACAAACACTGCTGAACAATCAGAAAATTACAGAGTCCCACACCCAGTACTTAGGTGCAATCTAAAACACGCCCCTCTGAACATTCACAAACTCTTCTACCTACCTGATTGCCAAAGACAGCCACAGAGCAGGCTGTGGAAACCTCATTAGCCCCGAACCAGACGGAAGCGATGCGGGAGGGCATGCCCAGGATGAAAACCTGGGCCACGGAGCAGATGAGCTGGCCCACCACGGTGACGGGGAAGAGGTGCGGCCGCAGGCTGCCCAGCTTCACCCAGGCTCCCAGGCAGTTGAGAGCCGAGCCTGTGAGAGCAATGGTGCGCAGGCCGAACTTCTCCAGCAGCCAAGCCACCGGCAGGAGCAGCGGGATGTAGGTCAGCATGTAGCACATGGACAGCCAGTCAATGGCAAAGGCGCTGACCCCGTAGAAGTGCATGAAGATGTTATTGATGGAGCTGTACTGGATCCACTGGAAGGCGTTGCACATGGAGTAGCAGCTGAATACCAGGACCACGGCCCAACGGCGCCTGCTCACCTTGATCACGCTGAGGTTCTCGGGGCCCGAGCCACTGGAGTGAGCCAAGCCACTGGGTTGCGCTAAGGCACTGGGGTGGGCCGAACTGCTGGGGTGGACAGAGACGCTGGGGTTGATGGAGACGCTGGGATGGACCGAGACGCTGGCGTCCGCTTGGAGTTCGGTCTCCGGCGCAGGGGTGTCATCGCGCTCTTCTTCGTTGGGACCTTCATTCACCATGGCCACAGTCTCCCCTGGAATCCTGGAGAAGTGGTGAGGACTCTGACAGTCTTAAGGGACAGTGGCCTCCGCTGGTCTCTTAGAGTAGAAAGGACACTTGCCTAGCCCAGAAGACACAGAGAGACTCGAGGCTGCGTAGAAGCCGCGAGTGGGGATCCCTGCGCTCAACCCCAAGCTCCTGCTCCTACTTTTCCTTGGGGAATCTCCGTTCCCACCCGCGGCGATCGCTGTCCCAAGGCCGGCCGCACACGCCGCAGCCGGCTCCGGACGGCTCCTGCCCTGGGTCTCTCCACAAGGCGTTCCTTGTGCAGGCAAAGTTCTCTCCCGGCGTAGCCACTTCGCCCGCAGAGTCCTCTCGGGGCCAGCTTGGGGCCTCGCCCCCTCGGGCACACGTGACCGCCCCGCCCCCGTCCTGGCCGGCTTCCCCCACCCCCCCACTCCACCCCCAAGCCGGTGTCTCTTGCCTTCTCGAGCCCGGCCCGCCGGGCAGCGCAGTTGTTTCGCCACAGCTTGCGGGATGCATTCCTCCCCCACGCCCCGGGCGTCATGGAAACCGCCCGGTTAACCCCCCACCCCTTGAACTGTCCCTCAAATTCATGTGCCACCCGCTGTCATCGGACCCTGCAAAAAGATCCGCCTTTTCGAGGTAATCCTTCCCCAAAATAGAGCTTCCCCAGTGCCTGTCCGCTGCCCTGCACGCGTGCACCAAAGCCCGGCGCCTCCAAAGTGCCCAGGTGAATTCAAGAGGGATTCCCCAGCTTTCTCCCCCTTGGCGAGGCTCCCAGCCCCTTGCTGAACTAAAGAGAGATTTGTAAATTTCCCGGGCTGGTTGCGCTCCTGCGTTAAAGGGGAGTTGCAGCAAACTCGCTTTACTCTCTTTTTTCCCTGCGGACGTCGTTTTGTCTGGGGGAGGTTAGATTTGAACCTGTTACATGGGGCTAATATTTCCTGATTGATTCTGGGCAAGGACCCTAGGGTGGAGGGGAGGGAAAGGGGAGTCTGAAGAAGCTGTAGAAGCTGTCCGTGGTTGCGTGGTGGAACGCTTAGCGCGGAGCAGGCTCCGGGCGTGGTCTTGGAAGCGGTCTTTGAACTCCAGCAGCCCTACTCTGCCACCTGCCGGTCCCAGCCCAATTCAAAGGGCAAACCCTCGACTCATTGCACTGACTCATTGCCTTGGCGGGGGATCCTGGTGAGGAGCCCAAATTCTTTCTGAGTTCAAACACCAGCTTAGCCATAACGAGGTGTCACTGTAGATCAAGGAACTCCACCTCTCTGCGCTTCGGTTTCTTCGTCTGTGAAGGGGGATGATGAAATAATAGTACCTACCTCACCGTGTTGTTTGGAGACTTGAATTTTGAGTTAATACATGAATGCACTTAGAAAATTCCTGCCACATAGTAAGTATTCCGTGAGTGCTGGCTATCCTAGCAAAAAGCTAACATTTGTTGCACAGTGCTAAACAAATTGAATGCATTTTCTCATTTAGGCATCACAAGAATTCTGTGGTAAGGTTGCTATTGCTGGCCTGCATTTTCTAGATGAGAAAACTGAGTCTCACAGAAGTGAAGTCACTTCTTGCTGAAGGTCCAAGCTGGTATGAAGAGCCATAATTCTCCTTCAAGTCTGTAATCATTCAAGCTGTAGCCTAGCTATTCAAGTACAGTCTGTGGACAGCAGTGTGGGCAGCCTATGGGAGCTTTTTAGAAACGCAGAATCCCCTCCAGTGTTAAGGCCTTAAAAAACAAAACAAAACAACAGCAAGAAGGGCAGGATGCCAGGCCCAACCTAGACCTACTGAATTGAAAGCTGCATTCTGACAAGACACCCAGGAGATTCATTTGTTTGGACATTAAAATTTGAGAGCTATGGCATCACTGGTTCCTTTTTTTTTTTTTTTTTCCCTTTGTTAAACTTCAGACCAGAAAATGAACAACTTGAAGCTCTAGGAAGTGGTTCTCCACTTGGTCTGGACATTCAAATCATATGAAGAAACTCTTAGTATTCCAAATGCTCACGCAACACCCCAGATAGAAATCTCCGAGGGCGGACCTGAATACCTGCACGTTTCGAGCTGCGTTGGTTATCCCAATGTGCAGTCAAGTTAAGAACCACTGATTCCCTGGAGAAAACTAGATTCAAATCATCACTCCCTGCTTGAAGGCACCTACTTTTTGGTAGAAACTATAGAGTCTCAGATTACAATGGAATACTTGAAGAGGGAGTTCAGACCCATCTAAAAACTTCTACAGGAATTTGCCATCCCGTATGGTCAGTATTCCTCCTGTGTTGCCCATCATTCTCCAGGGAGCACAGAACTCTGTTCTCTTAGAAGGCCTTCGGAGACCTCTCACTGCTTCTTTTCCCTCAGTCACCATGGGCTTCTCCCAAAACTCTTCAGAATATATTCTTAACTTCATTTTACACATAAGGAACTAAGGCTTAGAGAGGCGGGTGTGTTATTCAGCATCCTGAAGCGAAGTAGCATCAGAACAAGAAGCAATAAAAGGGTTCTCCTTCCATGTGGTCTTTCACGTGAGCTCTTCTGGGGCATCCCTTCAGCTTAGCGAGAGATTCCAAGGGTCTAACCTGGAATTCAAGTGAGATTTGGAATTGCTTTTGTGGTGGTATGAGTTGGATCTGTTGTGAACTGGGATGGGTCTGGGTTGGGTCTGCTTAAACTTGAAGCTCTGTTTTGTTATTCTTAACTTTGGGACCTTGAGCAAGCCGCTTGACCTCTCTATTCTTCAGTTTCTAAATCTATCAAATAAGTATTAAAAATACCTGCCTCCAGCCTGGTGAGGTGGCTCACATTTGTAATCCCAGTACTTTGGGAGGCCAAGGTGGGTGGACCACTTGAGGTCAGGGGTTCAAGATCAGCCTGGCCAACATGGTGAAACCCTGTCTCTACTAAAAATACAAAAATTAGCTGAGTATGGTGGCGCACACCTGTAATCCCAGCTGCTCAGGAGGCTGAGGCAGGAAAATTGCTTAAATCTGGGAGGCAGAGGTTGCAGTGAGTGGAGATGGTGCCACTGCACTCCATCCTGAGCCACAGAGTGAGACTCCATCTCAAAAACAAACAAAAAACAAACAAACAAAAAAACCCTGCCTCGTAGAATTGTTGTGAGAATTAAACAAGCTAATATGCATAAACAGTTTTCAATAACAATAATTATATTCTAGTCATCCCTAGCCACCACCGGGGTAGGGTGACTCTTGACTGATTCCCAAAGTGGTTGGGTGGTATGTTGGGGGGAAGCTCTATAAATACTGGGTAGTACTACACAAAGAGAAGTATTCTGTATTCATCCCATTGAAAAAACATGTATTGAGCAGCTTACTATGTAGCATATCTATCTTTATGATGTTCTCTCTATCGGTATGTATAGGTACACCTTGGAGAGTAAGGAGAAATACACTTTAGATTGCTTCATGAAAGGGGGCTCTGAGTCCTGCTTCCTGGCTCTATCCAACTAATACCTTAGGAAGCTTGAGGGAACGAACCTCTGGCATTGAACTCAAGCTTGTGAGGCCTCCTGCAGAATGGCAGTCAGCCCGCTGGAGGCTATCCACTGGATTCAAAGTCAAAACATCACCCTCTTGTTGATAGCTTACTCCCAGCCAAACAGAGCTATAGATGTAAGAGGCAAGGAGTTTGCTGAGTGCATGGGAAGGCCAAATTTCTAACGAAATGAATCAGGTTGGGAGCCTGCATTATTCTTCCTCAGACGAGGGTCCTCCCAGGACCCTCTTCCTCCCAGGGAGGAAGAAAGGCCTCCCAGCTGGACATGTGGATGCTGGGCCATGTCTGGGACACATGGTTTGAAATAGTTTTTTCAATTCCCTGGAAGTACATGAGTACATCTGGAAAGGCCTCAGATGGTATCAATCCTCCTCTAAAGACAAGGTCCCTGTACATTGGTCACCTTTTGTGTCCTCAGCTGCATGTCCTTGGGTGTGATCATGGGTGTCCACTGTGTTATTCTTCATACCTGTTTTATAATTTAAATGCTTCTTAATAATTAGAAAACCAAAAAACGTTGCCCCATAAATATGAGAAAGAGCTAACTTAAAAACGTGAGTCAAAGAGGAAGCAGAGATATTAAAATCGCTTTTCTTTTTGCATAATCTATAGAAAGCCCAGAGGTGTGAGGCTCTCTTTGCATAATGGAAAGGAGAAACTGTGGTAGCAGTTATTGATTGCCAGGGCAACAGTTAATGGCATGATAAAGCAGAGGGGGGCTGGCTGGGCAGGGTTATGCAATGCTGGAGCCATGGTGTCAGAGAAAGGACACACAAAGCCATCTCAACCAGCCCCTTGATGTACAGAGTATAAAACCCAGGCCCAGGGGACTGTCTTAACACAGTCATTCATTTACCCACCATTGATCTTCTGCAGGCCGGGCACTGTTCTGGGTGTAAAGGAAACAATTTCAACAAAGATGAGGTTCTTGCCCTGCAGGAATCCACAGAGTACTGGTGAGACAGTTATGTGAGCAGATTATTGCTAGGAGGCACAATAAATGTATGGTCCATGCTGGTTAATGGGACTCCCATAGCCGAGAGTCATGGGGGACTTCTCAGAGAGATGTTTGGTGGGGATCTTGAGGGATAGGTAAGACTTAACTGGGCCCTGTGGCAGGTGCTGAGGATCCTAGGGGTGAGCAAAACAAGGAAAGAAACCTCGGTGGATGATCTCAAGGTTGAACCCGGGATTCGCCCTCCAGATGCCAGCTCCATCTGCCCAGCTGGTCGCATCTAAAACCCAGGAAGGGCATTCTCCTGACCCCTCCCTCTCCCTCCTCCTGCAATTCCAGTTCAGTCCACCCCCATCTACCCTCCCTACCCTCATGGCATTTACAGTGTCCTTGAGAGGAGAAACATCAGTCAAACCCTTACATATACACATAAGTAAAATTATAAGTGCTGTGAGGGCTATTTGTAAGAATTTGTAGAGATGGAACAGATGAATGGGATTTTTGTTTTAATTTTTTATTTTGAGATGGAGTCTTGCTCTGTTACCCAGGCTGGAGTGCAGTGGCGTGATCTCGGCTCACTGCAACCTCCATCTCCCAGCTTCAATCGCTTCTCCTGCCTCAGCCTCCCGAGTAGCTGGGACTACAGGCATGCACCACCATGCCCAGCTACAGTAGGATCTTAAGCAGTGTATTTTTTTAAGTGAGACTTATAGCTCACACTTGTAATCCCAGCACTTTGGGAGGTCCAGGGGGGCAGATCACCTGAGGCTGGGAGTTCAAGACCAGCCTGGTCAACATGTTGAAACAAAAATAATTAGCCATGCTTGGTGGCAGGTGTCTGTATTTTCAGCTACTTGGGAGGCTGAGGCAGGAGGATCACTTGAACCCAGGAGACAGAGGTTGCAGTTAGCCAAGAGCATGCCACTGCACTTCAGCCTGGGTGACCAGGGTGAGAACCCATCTCAAAAAATAAAAATAAAATAAAAGTGAGACTTAACTTGGTGAAAGAGAGGGGAAGGGCTTTCCGGGAAGAGGGAGCAGAATTTGCAAAGGCCCTGAATCAGGAGGGAGCAAAGCCAGTGTGGCTGGAGCAGAGTGAGGGCGAGAAGCAAAGCCAGCGTGGTTGGAGAGAGAGGCAGCAACCAGAGTGTGCAGGCCTAATTGACGGCTTTTCTGTTTTTGTTTCCTAACTTTATCCTGGGAGCAATGGGGAGCCACTGGGAGGTTTTAAGCAGATGAGGTTTTAAGCAGATTTGTCTCCTGGAGAGACTGCTCCAGTTGGGTTTGTGGCAAATCCAGTTTGGGTGGGGGCGGACCTCTTAGGAGGCTGTTGTGGTCACTCAGGTGAGAACGGAATTTGTGAACTGAACGAAGGTGATGGCAGGACAATGGAGAGACGTGGGCAGGGGTAGATGGGGGTGGACTGGACTGGAGTTGCAGGAGGATGGAGAGGGAGGGGTCAGGAGAATGCCCTGCCTGGGTTTTAGATGTGACTAGCTGGGCAGATGGAGCTGGCATCTGGAGGGACAATTCCAGCTTCGACCTTGAGATCGTCTGCAGAGGGAAGGAAGGCTGTCAAGGACAAGTGCCTGTGTACCCATGCATCCTGATCTTCTCTTCCTCCTCATTTGTGGGAGTTCACTCAGGATGGTGGAGGAAATTGTAACATTATAGAATATAGGCACAAACCTGCTTGGAAGGCCAAGAGGTTTGCATAGTATCAGTAGAAGCCCAAGCCCCTTTACCTTTAGTTGATAAAGAAAAGCAAATAACTAGGGAATGCTGAGGAGTTTATCTAAATGGCTTATTGTTCTAAGACCAACCTTTGCCCATCCATGCTTGACTGCCTCCTATTAGGGGAGTTGGCAGAAGTTAATTACCCACAAATGGTGTTTGCTGTAGGCCTCAGAACCTGCCTTTAATCATTATCCGTAAGTGTGTGTGTTGACTCAGAGCCTCTGTTATTAAATCTTTACTAAATAAATGCCTAGAGAACCAGCAGGTCGGAGGCCATGGCTGCTATCTCTCTCAGGAGTGTCTGTGAGTGGCCACGGACCCCCAGCCCACTCTTTCACTGAAGATTTGTGTTTGAGTGAATTTGTTCATCTGTCGCTGGGTCAGAGTCTGTGGGTCAGATCTTGGCACTCATTCGTTTATTCTTCCTTCTACCCCTTCCCTACAGTGACCTCTGTCACCGCAAGATCAAGAGGCCAGAGAACCTACTTCCAATTCAGAGTGTGAATTCCCATGAAAATCCAATCATCAAATTTTATGAAAAGTAAGGGGTCCTGAGTTCATCACCTCATCTTTCACCCCTTGGCATGGTGCCTCCTTAAAGCTACAGGCAGGACACTTGGCTTGGGTTCCCCTGAATTCTGTGAACAGAATAATTAGAAATAAACAAACAATCCCAAAATAAAACCCAAGCTAGTTATGGGTTCCTTTTAAGCTTAAGTAGTTGTGTGAAGTCCCCCTGATGCCATCAGCCTCCCTGAGCCCCGAGTAGTCCCTGAAAGTGCTTTCTAGTGTCTCAGATGAGAAAACTGAGGTTGCTGTAGCCTCCAGGTTTTTTTTTTTTTCTCAAAGACCCTTTCTCTTCACGGCTGAGTTGATTGCAAAAGACAGACACCCAAGTTGCACCAGCTTAGGCTCAGAGATAGTATGTTTCAAGAACACCAGTGGGGTTCTCAGAGACCTCAAGGGGAGTTGGTGGTCAAGCAGCAGGAAGAGCAAAGAGAAGCAAGGACTGGAATGCATTCAGGATGCTCGCCTTCTCCCATGTTCCCTGCGGGCCAGCTTCCATTTGCTCTTTTCCTAAAGGCTAGTTTCTCCACTTGGCAGAAAACATGGCAGCCAGCAGCCCTGGCGTTATACCTGATGGCAGCTTCAGCTGCCCTAAGAGAAGCTGCCCTGAATTTGTATCTTAAACCCAAATTCCCAGATGCCCATTCTCATCCTCATCAACCATGACCATGGGGGCAAGGGTCACATAAGGACAGGGCAGCTCCCAAGGGGATCCTTATTGGAGTGGGAGAGGGGTAGTTCCTAGAAGGAGAGGGGCAACTAACCAGGCAGATAAACAGTCAGTGCCTTCCACTGCCCCACACGTACCTTTAGAAACGAAGAACCTGGCTCCCTACCCTCTCAGTGTTTGAAAGCCCCATCCACCTGAATAAGGTCCATCCCATTGGCCAGAATAGTGACTCAGGAGCACCACCACCTTCAAGGGCTACCTGTGCCTATTTGATTTCTTGTGTACAATAATCTATGTGATTCTGCAGATGACTCTGAAATCCAAACCCAGCATTGTGTCTCTGCGGTTATTTCTTGCTTTTACAGGTCTGTGTATGACAGTTTACCTTTCTGGTCTTTCTCGAGTTTCTTTTCATTCCTTAACATGCTTCTCACCAGGGCTCCCAGGAGCTCTATCTCCCCAATAGGATAGTGTAATATGCTTCTGGCTTTCTGACCTCCACAGCCCTGGGCTGGCTGACATTCCTTGCTTTAGAGCAAGAGTACGTAGATGGCTTCAGGTGGCATGTGGGTGACACAGAGATGCTGCCCAGCTGAGACCAACACACTCACTGTCCAGTCCCCAGCCTGCCCTGCCTGGGGTGGTGGGACACCTGTCCAGCACCCACTCCCTGCCTCACTACCATTCCCTCCAAGCCCATTTCTGGCTCACACGGTGAAGTCCCTCCTCCACACTCCCACCCACCAGAATCTCCACTTTGTCACAGGCATGCCCCCAACCTTGCTCCCCTTTACTCTATTTTTCCCCCCTTTTTGAGACAGAATCTCACTCTGTTGCCCAGACTAGTAGTTAGTCATCCAGGCTCACCTCAACCTTGACCTCTCGGACTCAAGCAATCTTCCCAGCGCAACCTCCCAAGTACTGGGGACAACAGGCACGTATCACCACACCAGGCTAATTTTTAAAAAAAATTTATTTATTTTGCTTTAGGTACATACTATATCTGGCATTTCTCCCAGCAACCCCATTACTGGGTATACACCAGGCTAATTTTTATAATATTTTTTGTAGGCACAGAGTATCACTATGTTCCCCAGGCTGGTCTTGAACTCCTGGGCTGAAGGGATCTTCCCGCCTCGGCCTCCCAAAGTGCTTCACTCTTGAGAACCCTCTTCTGTGCTGTGGCTCTTGCTGTACCCAACTCCTCAGTACCCCTTACCTAAACTGTGTCCCACTTTTACTCCTCCACGCCTCATCTGGTCCCCCTGGTTCTGCTCTGAGCCTCTGCCCTCTGTCTTGTCACATCCTCGCCTCACCTGAACCTCACATGCACCAAAAACACATCACAATGAGCGCCCCCACCCCACTTTCCACTCCCAGTCTCCCCAGGCCTGGAAGTCCCATGAGATTCCCAGGGTCCTAGGAGCTCACCTACTCCCCCTCCCTTCCTCCCTCTGCTCAGCCCCTTGGGATCTGGACTCCCTCACCTGGGCTCACTTCCCCTCCCTTCAGGCCTCTGCCTTTGATCTCTGCACACAGCCCTCTCTCGGGGGCCAGGTTTGTCCCGCTTGTCACACCTGTCTTTTGGGCTTCCTTAGCTCCTGGTTTCCTTTTAAAATGCATGTATTGAAGTCATAAAAGCGAGCCCATCTTAAAAGTGGAGTAAAGAACAGTACAAGGCAGGGCGCGGTGGCTCACGCCTGTCATCCCAGCACTTTGGGAGGCCGAGGCGGGTGGATCACGAGGTCAAGAGATCGAGACCATCCTGGTCAACATGGTGAAACCCCGTCTCTACTAAAAATACAAAAAATTAGCTGGGCGTGGTGGCACGTGCCTGTAATCCCAGCTACTCAGGAGGCTGAGGCAGGAGAATTGCCTGAGCCCAGGAGGCGGAGGTTTCGGTGAGCCGAGATCGTGCCATTGCACTCCAGCCTGGGTAACAAGAGCGAAACTCCGTCTCAAAAAAAAAAAAAAAAGAACAGTACAGATAGTTCATGGATGCGGCAGAAGCAGTGGTGGTAGCCTGCGGCTGGTGACACTGAGCTAGAGGAGCGGGTATAACCCCAGACGGAAAACGGCCACTGGGCTCATGCGATGGCAACGGCCATGTGTCACCTAATTTCATCTGCTGATATGGCTCAGCTCTGCCTGTGAATCAGATAACCACACACACACAAAACTACTGACATAACCCGTTTCCATCTCCCACAGCCTTGGTGGCACACAAGCTGGGACTCAGTGTCCCCTCTGTGCCTGGGCCCCAGTACCAAGCAAGGAGGTGTTTCCCTCTGTGTCCCAGACACGCACACCCTTTGGAAGGTGACACGTTCCCAGCATTTCCATGGCTATTAAAAGCCTGCTCCCTACTGCAGGCAAAATGTAGGTAGAAAGAAAGAGAGAGAGAGAGAGAGAAAGAAAGAAAGAAAGAGAGAGAGAGAGAGAGAAAGAAAGGAATCCTGCTCCTGACCAGTGTGTTGGAAAAGTTTGGGGACACCAGAAAGAATTATGGGGTCTTGAATCATGGATTCCCTTCCTCCCCTTTGCTAAAGTTAGAGAGGGATGAGGGGGGAGGCAGAGATGGGGGGTGAGGTGGTGCTTCGAATGGTGACACCCATTCATTAATTGATTGACTCAGCATACTGTTAATTAGCCAGGCATGGTGGCTATGAATCAATAAGCAAATGCCTGTGGTCCTGGCTACTTGGGAGGCTGAGGTGGGAGGATCACTTGAGCCTGGAAAGTAGAGGTTGCAGTGAGCCATGATCGCACCACTGCGCCCCAGCCTGGGCCACAGAGCAAGACCCTGTCTCAAAAATAAACACATCCATATGAATAAAACCATATTGTGGAGCCCTACGTGAAAGTGCTGCTCTAAACACAGAATATAATGGTGAACACCTTGACAAGGTCCTGAGCCTCCTGAAGTTTATAATCTGTGGAGAAGACAGTCTATGGTTAAACAAGTGTCATAATATCGTGTAAGGTGGCACAATGAAGAGTGAGACGGTGGCTAGGGAAGAAACATTTGAGTGGAAGGGAGGAAATGGATATCTGGGGCAAGAGTGTCCTGGGCACAGGGAATAGCACGTGCAAAGGCCCTGAGGTAGGAACGTGCTTGGTGGTGGCAGACACAGCAGGGAGGCCAGTGTGGTTAGAGACAGAGTGAGGGGCTGGCGGGAGGGGAGGTCAGACAGGTAAGTGGGGGTCAGATCTTGTAGGGGATCTTGTGGGCTCTGGTGAGGATGTGAACATTGAGTGAAGCCAGAAGCCTGGAGGGGGCCTTAAGCAGAGGAGTGATGTGGCGGACTTCTGCTATAACGGGATCTCTCTGGTTGCTGTGTGGAGTAGACAAGGAGGCAGGTAGGAGGCTGCCATGGTTTCCTGGTGACGACTGGAGGAAAGGCCTGGGGGTGCTGGCACGTAGGTGGGCAGGGCTGTGCCAGCCGACTGCAGTGGGTCACCAGCTGAGAAAAATGGGGAATCCCTCTGTGAAGTAGGGCACAGCACCAGCACTTTTGGAGGTGGTGACATCAGGAAGAGGTAGGACCATCTTCCTAGTTACCTGGGCACCTCACCAGGCTCCTCAGACCAGGAGGTAGACTTCCATGCCTCATGTTGGCCACCCTGGGCACACGCTTTTCCATCTGCATGGAACGCCCTTCCCCGCCTTCCTCATCTGCTTCACTCTGCTCCTCCTTCAAGGCTCAATTGAAATATCGCTTCCTTCCTGAAATTGGTCATGTGTCCTGGGTGTATGATCTCCGGATGCTTCTTTTTCATGCCACTTACCACAGTTGTCATTACTTAATTAGAATAATTAGGCAGGGTGCAGTGGCTCACACCTGTAATCCCAGCACTTTGGGAGGCAGAGGCAGGCGGATCGCTTGAGGTCAGGAGTTCAAGATCAGCCTGGCCAACATAGTGAAACCCCATCTTTACTAAAAATACAAAAAAATTAGCCAGGCAAGGTGGAGTATGCCTGTAATCCCAGCTGCTCAGCAGGCTGAGGTGAGAGAATTGCTTGAACCCAAGAGGCGGAGGTTGCAGTGAGCCAAGATGGCGCCACTGCATTCCAGCCTGACAGAGCAAGACTGTGTTTCAATGAATTTAAAAATAAAAATAAAAATAGAATCATAAGTTGCTTGGTGTTTGTTTCCCCTGGCAAACTGTAAGCTCCATGAGGGCAGGCGTCGGGTCTGCTGTCTTCTTCCCCGCTTCGTTACTTCCTAGCAGAGTGTCTTAACACAAGTGAATGCTTAATACATTTTGCTGAATGAATAAATCAGTAAGCAAATGGAATGGACAGGAGGTGCCAGCGAAGCAGCAGAGGAGGCAAGCTGATTCCTAAGAGCTGCAAAGGAGCAGGCCTCCTTTCAACTTAGAAACCAAGCCAAGACACTCACAAGAAGCACCTGATGGGTGATAAAGACCTTACGTCATAGGAACAAAGTTCTAAGAATAGGATTTCAGGCATCAGTCATGGTATGAAAGAGGTTATTTATTTTTGGAAAGCGGGCGGAAGGGTTCATACGCCCTGGGAATTGGATTCTCTGGCCACCAGTCCTCTTACCCAGCTTTGCCTAATCCTGCATTTGCAGTCCTCAGAGGGCACTTGATGTGGCTACTTTAGCATGAGAGCATTTGTTAACCATTTTTATTTATTTGTTGTAGAAGCATTTAAAGCATTTATTAAAGAGATAGGGTCTTGCTTTGTCACTTGGGCTGGAGTGCATCACAGCTCACTGCAGCCTCAATCTCCTGGACTCAAGGGATCCTCCCAACTTAGCCACCTGAGTAGCTAGGACTATAGGAGTACACCACATACAGCTAATTTTTTAACTTTCTTTTTGTAAAGACGGAGTCTCGCTATGTTGTCCAGGCTAGTTTCCAGCTCCTGGACTCAATCCACCCACCTTGGCTTTCCAAAGTGCTGGGATTATAGGTGTGAGCAACTGCATGCAGCCCAAAGGGACATCTTTAGAGTGTACCATTTTCAAAAATCTATTAGGCTTTCAACGTTTTAAAAAATGTTATCAAGTAATGTACATAACATAAATCTTTGTCTGGTTTCTGAACCTCATTGCATACTTCATTCCCACTCATTCCAGCTCACCGTTGATGACACATTGTATCAGTGGACAGATGGGAGTGCAGAAGCTGCGGGAGCTTCTGCACTTTAATCCAATGCTTGATGTCCTGGGCCATGCTCACTACCAGCAGCTGTTTCTTGAGTCTTGGGTGGCTGCTGTGTTGACCAATGAAGAGTTTTTATCTAGGGGTCTATGAATAGGTTTCAGGATCCTGTAAACCCCTGATATCGTATCATCCAAATTGATTAATACACATGTGTTTTGGCTGGGTGTGGTGGCTCACACCTGTAATCCCAGCACTTTGGGAGGCTGAGGTGGATGGATCACCTGAGGTCAAGAGTTCGAGACCAGCCTGACCAACATGGCAAAACCCTGTCTCTATTAAAAATACAAAAAAGATTGACCAGGCATGGTGGTGCATGCCTGGAATCCCAGCTACTTGGGAGGCTGAGGCAGGAGAACCACTTGAACTCAGATGGTGGAGGTTGCAGTAAGCTGAGATGGCACCATTATGCTCCAGCCTGGGCAACAAGAGCAAAACTCCGTCTCAAAACAAGCAAACAAAAACCATGTGTTTTATAAAGGGAGAAGCGGGGGAGTCCACAGTTTTCCTCAGATCATCAAAGCAGTCCAATGACCCCCAAATGTAAGAAATCACAGTTTCGATGGATAATCTACACATTTCGGGTTTAAAAATCTACTTTGAGCTTGTCACTTGGTATCTGCCCTGAGTGTATCCACCGTGCTAGGTGCAGAGCTGACTGTTGTGTTTATTTCATCACTATGGGTAACTAAAGTGGATTTCCTGGCACTAATTATGCAGGACCAGACTGAGACGTTACTAGGTTAATTGCGGGCACAGCGGGGCACATGTTTGGTGAGATCAGCTTGCCTTCTAGAGGCGACCCTTTATTCCCCATTAGCAAGAAGCTTCGGAGAGCCGGATCTGATGGAAAAAATTTAACCCCTGGCTTCCATGTTCCAGGTGATCTTGGGCTTGGGAGAAGAGAGAAGACGCTGGAGGAGGTGTGGAAAGCTCAGGGAGAGGGAATGGCTTTGCTTATCTGCCCATCGATCATGTCCGTGTTTGATTGAGACTGAAATCACTTGGCAGCCGCACGTTTTAGGTTGAGGCAACTCCCCACTGCCATAAAGGTCAAGAAAGCCACTGCGCTGACACAGGTCTTCCCCTGACAGCCTGTTTCACAGCGACCCTTGAGTCATCACGTCTGGATGACTAGGCTGACAAAAACAAGGTTTCACTGTGTGAGTTGAATTGTGGGGGAGCAGGGCACAGCACAGAGCAGCGAAGTGGGAAGATCACTGCACTTGGAGTCTGAAGGTCAGGGCTGAAGGCTCTGCTCAGTGAGCTTGGGTAGGTGTTTGGGCTTCAAATGAAATTAGACACTATGCACAATAGCAAAGAGACGGAATCCATCTAAATGTCCATCAGCTATAGACAGAATAAAGAAAATGTGGTGCATATGCACCAAGGAATATTATGCTGCCATGAAAAAGAACAAGGTTATGTCCTTTGCAGCAACATGGATGGAGCTGGAGACCATTACTCTGAGCGAACTAACACAGAAATGGAAAACCAAATACTGAGTGTTCTCACTTATACACGGGAGCTAAGGACACAGAGATGGGGACAGACACTGGGGCCTACTCGAGGGTAGAGGCGGGAGGAGGGTGAAATCTGAAAAACTACCTGTCATACTCTGTGTATATTACCCGGGTGATGAAATCCGGGTGATGAAATAATCTGTACACCAAACCCCTGTGATATGCAATTTACCTATATAACAAACATGTACATGTATCCCTGAAGCTCAAATAAAAGGAAAAAAAAATGGGGAAAAGGGAAATTAGAGGCTGGTGCTTACCATTTGCAGAGAGCTAGTAGGCACTCCGTGATTGGGACTGTGCAGGTGCAACGTAGTTATCACCCTAGAACAGGATGTAGTCAACATCCTGTTCACTGCTACCTGGAGCGTCACAGTAAAAATGTCTGCAGAGCTTGTGTTTGGAAACCAGGCTGATGCCCAAACCTGTGCAGATTTGCATTCCCGGTCACTCATCCAAACATCTCTTCGGAGCTATGCCTTGGGGTAGAGTGGGGAAGCCGGATGAGGTGCCAGTTTGCATCTAGAGGTTAATTCTCTGTATTCAAGCTTCTGCCCAAACAAGTGATGGTTGGCTGCCCGGGGTAGGTCTCACACGGTCCAGGTCTCTCTCAAGCTGGGAAGGGAGGAGGATACAGGAGGGAGGAGAACGGAGGAGAGGGAGCGAAGTTGATCTCCGCAGTTCTCCGTCACTAGGTGGCAGCACCAACCCGGGACTGCCATCCTGATGGTCCTGGCCGTAATTCTGGAATTTGGGGAGTTCCCCACGTGTACTTGAGCTTGCTATATATAGCTCCAGCTTTGGAAGCATCACAAGAGAGGTCGGGTCCCATCTCCACATTTAGCTGTGTGACCTTAGGGAAACCATTTGGCCTCTTTTGAGTCTTTCTTTATCTGTAAAATGGGGATGATGATAATAGTTCCTAAACTGAGTGAATAGAAAATGAGATAGTAAGTGGCAGCCACTGTCATCCCTGCCTCTAGCAAGATCACCCCCCACTCTTTCACGCATCACTTTTATTTTGCACTTTTTTTAAACTTTCCAGAGTGCGCCTAATGCTTATTTAGAATGAGCGTGTATGTAGATGAACTCTTTGGGGTAGGGGAGTGAGGAGTCAGGAGGAAGGTCCATGGCGTGATTTTTTTTTAGAACAAACCCAACTTTTTATTTTCCTTCCCCTCCTTGAACCCATTCTCTTCCACTTCATTTTCTTTCTTTTATCCTGGGATTTTTATTTACAAATATATGTTAACTATCTGCTCTGTGCAAAGCTCTGGCTAGGCAGAGACAGGTGGAGAAGGAAAGGGAGAGAGGAGCAGAGTTACAAGGACACACTGGAGAGTTCCTCCCTCCAAGGCCCTCACAGTTCCATAGGTGCTAAGTTGATAGCCAGATGCTGTGTACCAGTGCAGTGCAGTTGAACTGGCTGTTCAAATATTAAAATATGTACGTCTGGCTGTTAATAACCCCTGCCCTAGTGCCCCTCCTTGCAGCAACACAGACGCATGCTTTCACCCTACTCCAGCTCCAGCCCCAGCCCCATTCTGTCAGTGCCTGGCCTGAATTTCAAATATTGCCCTTTAGCAGATGGGCTGAGCCCCACACAGAAGGGACTGAAGAGGATGGGGAGTGAAACCTGGAGGCTGATTTGCAACTCCAGGTGGTGGTTTTCAAAGTAGAGCCTGGGGTTCCTGCCAGAAGCAGCAGTAGGTAGTATCCAGGTTGGACAATCCAGATGCTAGTATGGTGCTGGCTGAATGCCCAGTTTCTGGTGGAGCACAGGACATTCTTGAACCCTTTCAGAAAGCGGTCTACTCCTGTTAGCCCCTGAGAGTTAGAATCCAGTGCCCTGCCCCCTTGCTACCTCTCTGGGAAACCCAGGTACAATGAATCACCATTTTTTGGTTTCACAATAGAAGCTTACTCTGGTTGACTTCAGCAGTAAATGAATGTATTAGAAGGATGTGTGTGGCTCACAGAATTCAAAAGAAGCCCAGAGAACAAGGCTCAGAACAAGGCAGGAGCCAGGACAAGTCTCCACCACAGGAATTATCTTTCAGGTCAGGGCTTCACAGTTAGAGTAGAGGGGCTCCAAACAACTTTTGGATCTTTCCTTTGCTCTGCTCAAAAGCCAGATTCCCAGGAGTCTCACTGACCCAGTCTGGATTGTATGGTTGTACCCTGGCCAGATAAGGCAAGGTGCCTTGACTGACATCTCTACACATGGAAAGGAAATGCAGATACTTTGTCAAGAAAGAGTAATACAGGCTGGGTGTGCTGGCTCATGGCAGTCATCCCAGAACTTTGGGAGTAGGGGGCAGATCACTTGAGGTCAGGAGTTCAAGACCAGCCTGGCCAACACAGTGAAACCCCATCTCTACTAAAAATATAAAAATTATACAGGTGTGGTGGCATGCACCTGTAATCCCAGCTACTCGGGAGCTGAGGCAGAAGAATCACTTGAACCTGGGAGGTGGAGGCTGCAGTGAGCTGAGATTGCTCCACTGCACTCCAGTCTGGGTGACAGAGCGAGACTCCATCTCAAAGAAGAAGAAAGAAGAAAAAGAAATGAATTCTGGGGTGGGGGAAAATGTGTGGGAGGTCACTCTTATCAGGTGCATCTCACTTCTAGGTCACAATTCAGGGACATCCTGTCTTCAGTCCCAGGTGTTAGACATAGACAAAACTAGGTCCCCATTCTAGTAGTGCAGTGACCTTACTGAAGGGCCCAGATCATCCCAGGCAGTCCTGCTTCCTGGGGATTTAGGGCTCTTATGGCCTTGTTCCCCACCCCCAGGAATAGACAAGGAGACACAAACCTCAGAGGGAGCCACAGGTAACTTTAGTCACGGTCCAAACTAACATGCCCAGCCTGAAGTAGACAAGGCTTGCGAATATACAAATGAATGAATTCTATATATTTATGATTAATTAATTATCAAACCTATAAATATTACATATCTGCTCTGCTAGACACCAGGAATATAGCAGTAAACAAGACAGGCAGTCTCTGCTCTCACTCACGGGTTAGCGAACGGCCTATCTGGACAACCATTTGACTGTCCACTGTGAATCACCATGGGGGTTTTGGGCATGATGTAAGCAGACATCTCATCTTTGTTATCATTGCTCAATGATTGCTGTGGTTTAAATGTCTCCTCTGAAACTCATGTCAAAATTTGATTGCCGTTGTAACATAGTTGAGAAGCGGGGCCTTTAAGAAATGATTTGGTAGTGAGGACAGAGCCCTCATGGATTAACAGGACCCTAGATGAATGTCATTATCAAAGAAGTGAGTTTGTCATCTTAGGGGTGGGTTCCCGATAAAAGAAGAGTTTGGTTCACTTCCTTTACTGTCTCATGTGCCTGCTTCCACCTTCCACCCTTCTGCCATGGGATAACCCTCGCCAGATGCTGGCACCATGCTCTTAGATTTCCCAGCCTCCAGAACGATGAGAAATAAATTTCTTTTCCTTATAAATTACCCAACCTAGGCACGGTGATTCATGCCTGTAATCCCAGCAACTCACGAGGCTGAAGCAGGAGGATCACCTGAGGTTAGGCGTTCAACACCAGCTTGGGCAATGTAGTGAAATTTCATCTCTAAAAAAATTTTTTTAATTAGCTGAGTGTGGTGGCATGCATCTGTAGTCCCAGCTACTTGGAAGGCTGAGGCAGGAGGATCCCTTGAGCCCAGGAGTTCGAGGCTGCAGTGAGCTATAATCATGCCACTGCACTCCAAGCTGGGTGGCAGAGTGAAACTCTCTTACTCTCTCTCTCTACATACATATATATATGTATATGAGTATATATGTATAGGAGTTTGTGTATGCGTGTGTGTGTGTATATATATATATATCCCTCCCTCTCTCTCTCTCTACATATATATGTGTATACATACATACATATATATATATATATATACACACACACACACATATATATATGTAGAGAGAGAGGGATATATATGTATATATATATATATATATATATATACACACACACACACTCACACATGCACACACAAACTCCTATACATATATACTCATATACATATATATACTCAGATACATATATACTTGGTACATGTACCGAGTATATACATATGTATATATACACATATATACTCATGCGTATATACATATATATATCTAGATGAGTATGTACATAAGTATATAAATATACATATATACTCATATATGCATAGATGTATACTCATATATATAAGTACACATATATGTATACTCATATATATCCATATATGAGTATATATGTATATATATACAAACATGTATACTCATGTAGATATATATGTATATGAGTACACACAAATATATATATATACTCAGTACATGTGCTGAGTTCATATACCCATATATACTCATATACATATATACATATATGAGTATGTATGTATATTCCTATACATATATATACTCATAGAAAGACATACATACACATATATGTATATGTATATACGTGTATATATACTCACACTCATATACATATTGTCATAAAACCCCCAGTGTTGATTCATGGTGGACAGACACCAGAGCAGATATGTAATATTTATAGGTTTGATAATTAATTAATCATAAATATATATAATTCATTCATTTGTATATTCGCAAGCCTTGTCTACTTCAGGCTGGGCACGTTAGTTTGGACCGTGACTAAAGTTACCTGCGGCTCCCTCTGAGGTTTGTGTCTCCTTGTTTATCCCTGGGGGTGGGGAACAAGGCCATAAGAGCCCTAAATCCCCAGGAAGCAGGACTGCCTAGGATGATCTGGGGCCTTCAGGAAGGTCACTGCACTACTAGAATGGGGACCTAGTTCTGTCTATGTCTAACACCTGGGAATGAAGACAGGATGTCCCTGATTTGTGACCTAGAAGTGAGATGCACCTGCTTAGAGTGACCCCCACACACTTTTTTTCCCCACACAGAATCCATATATATATACTCATATACATACATACTCAGTACATAGTACATGAGTGCATATATATATGCACTCATATACATATACTTATATACATGAGTATATTTGTGTACACATATACATATGTAGATCCCTTCCTGTCTCTAAATATGTATGTATTTTCCAGTCTCGGGTACTGCTATAGCAGCAGAAAATTGGTACTGAGAGCTAGGGCTGTTGTTACAAGGAGTACCTGAAAGCGCCTTTGAGTAGAGGCTGGGAGCGTTTGGAGGAACAGAGTAGAAAAAGCCTGGCATGGACTAGAAAAATCCCTAATGTCATGAATGGGGCATTAAGATTAAAGATACATTCTGTTGAGGGCTCAGAAGAAGACCCCAGAACTAGGGAAAGTTAGAATCTTCTCACAGATTACATAAGTGGTCATGACTAAATTGTTGGTGGAAATCTGAACTCTGAAGGCCATTCTGATGAGGTCTCAGATGGAAATGAGAAACAACGTATTGGAAACTGGAGGAAAGGCTATCCTTGCTTTAAAATAGCAAAGACTGTGGCTGAATTGTGTCCAAGCCTGAGGGTTTTGTGAAATGCAGAATGTAAAAGCAATGAGCTAGGCTATCTGGTAGAAGAGATATCTAAGCAGCAAAATATTTAGGCTGCTGCATGGCTACTGTTAATAGCACACAGTGACATATCAAACGAATGAATGACTTAAAGTTGCAATTTAGAATTAAAAGGGAAGCAAAGCAGAAAGATTTGGAAAATTTGCAGCCTGGCTACGTAAAGAGTGAGAAAGTGTGTTCAGGAGAATACTGAGGGTGTGGCCAAGCCACTGTTTGCTAAGGATATTAATTATGGCTAGAGAAAAGCCAGGAGCTTTTCAACAAAACAATGAAAGAGTGACCCCAAAGACATTTCAGAGATCTTCAAGGCTGCCTCCACATCACAGGCCCAGAACCGTAAGAGGACGGAATGGTTTAGAGGGATGGGCCTGAGGTTCCCTCCGGAGGCTCACTGCCCAGAGCCACCTCAGGTCTTTGTTCTGAGAATTTCAGCACAGTGCCCCTCAGCCCTTCCAGCTGTAGTTCAAGCAGGCCTGGGTGCTCCAGAAAGAACAGGCAGCAAGCCTTCATGGCAAACATTTGGTGTTAACCCTGCAGGGATGCAAAATGCATGGTTTCCTCTGCTTACATTTCAAAGGACATCATGGGTCACCTGGAAGCCCAAGTCGAAATCTGCTTCAGGGGCTGAGTCACCTCAGAGAGTCCCCACCAGGGCAATTCCAAGTGAAAATGTGGGGTTGTAGACACTACAGTTTGAATATGCCCTCCAAAACTCATACTGAAATTTAATTGCCATTGAAACAGTGTTGAGAGGCAGGACCTCTAAGAGGTGATTAGCGCCTCCTTTCCGCCGGAACCGCCATCTTCCAGTAATTTGCCAAAATGACGAACACAAAGGGAAAGAGGAGAGGCACTCGATACATGTTCTCTAGGCCTTTTAGAAAACATGGAGTTGTTCCTTTGGCCATGTATATGCGAATCTATAAGAAAGGTGATACTGTAGACATCAAGGGAATGGGTACTGTTCAAAAAGGAATGCCCCACAAATGTTATCATGGCAAAACTGGAAGGGTCTACAGTGTTACCCAGCATGCTGTTGGCATTGTTGTAAACAAACAAGTTAAGGGCAAGATTCTTGCCAAGAGAATTAATGTGCGTATTGAGCACATCAAGCACTCTAAGAGCCGAGATAGCTTCCTAAAACGTTTGAAGGAAAATGATCAGAAAAAGAAAGAAGCCAAAGAGAAAGGTACCTGGGTCCAACTGAAGCGCCAGCCTGCTCCACCCAGAGAAACACACTTTGTGAGAACCAATGGGAAGGAGCCCGAGCTGCTGGAACCTATTCCCTATGAATTCATGGCATAATAGTGTTAAAAAAAAAAAAAAAAAAAAAAGACCTCTGGACTGTTTAAAAAAAAAAAAAAAGAGGTGATTAGCTCATGAGGGCTCCACTCTCATGAATAGATTAATGCCATTATCACAGGAATGAGTTGATTGGTGCAGGAATTAGTTCCCGAAGAAAAAAACATCGAGTTTGGTCTACTTCCCTCACTGTCTCATGTGCTCACCTCTGCCTTCCACCTTTCTGCCATGGGATGGCCCTGGCCAGATACTGGTGCCATGCTCTTGGACTGCACAGCCTCCAGAATTGTGAGAAATAAATTTCTTTTCTTTATAAATTACTCAGTCTGTGGTATTCTGTTATAGCAGTACATAGGTTGTGTTTGTGTTTGTAGTGGGTGGAGGCACGGACCGCCAGCAAGGCAAGCCAACCAGCTTCCATTACCATGAAAGCAGGACTTGGAGTAATAGAAAATAGGCCGATGAGGGTGGGCTGAGGCAGATCTGTTTCTGCAGGGCCCTGTGCAGGACTCCAGCTTGCTTTTACTTTGATCCTGGTCTTTCCCTCTGTCTAATAGGTGACAGCTAGACACAGACTAAAAGCTAAATAGAAGTGCAACTGAGGAGACACAGTTCACTGCCCTAGCCTCCTCCAGCCCCACCTGGGACACTATCCCCAATATCTACCATCTTTACAAGAATACATCCCTTCCTTGATTCCTGCTCTTAAAAAATCTGATTGATTCTTACTTTTTCTGAGAAAGAGCCTTGCTCTGTCGCTCAGGCTGAAGGGCAATGACACGATCCTGGCTCACTGCAACCTCTGCCTCCTAGGTTCAAGCAATTTTCCTGCCTCTGTCTCCCAAGTAGATGGGATTACAGGCGCTCACCACTAGGGCTGGCTAATTTTTTTTGTATTTGTAGTAGAGACGGGGTTTCCCCATGTTGGCCAGGCTGGTGATTCACTCGCCTCAGCTTCCCAAAGTGCCAGCATTACAGGCATGAGCCACTGTATCCGGCCGACTCTTACTTTTTATATGTTGATTGAATATTTATTTTGTCACTTGTATTCCATTGTCAAAATAATTATTGGCTTGAATTTCAAATTCCCAGAAGGCAGGCACTATGTTCCATCCATCCATCCACTTATTCATTCAGCCAACGAATATTTATTGAATTTCGACTCCGTGGTAAGCTCTTCACTACTGTGCAAGGGGCTGAGAATACAAAGGTGGGCAAAACAGATGCAATCCCTGACATCACAGAACGGATGGTCCAGCCATGCTAACCAAACAACCACATAGATAAATGTAAACTTTCAGTCTGTGTTAATGGCTATACAGGATGAGTATGTGGAGCTATGAAACTATTTGAAATTGAGCATTTCAGTTAGGGCTGAGCAGAATGAGCAAGGCTCTTGGGCTGGAGGGAGCACATAGAGATTTGGGGAAGAGATAGATGCCAGTGCAGAGGAAAAGAGGGTGGTATGAAGTGAGCTGGGGGGCAGAGGGTGCAAGGTGTCCCCACTAAGGATTGAGTCTTCATCTTGTAATCATCCTGAGTAACTCATAAACCTCAATCACACTGTGCACCAGTAGTCAGTGGTAACATTTTATGTGAATAATGCTGACTTCACTTAGAGAAAGCTGTGCTTATGGAGGCTGGGGTGGAGAGAATTGACGTGGTGCTAATCTGATTCACAGCCTAATTTCACTGCTCCCATGGTCCAAATATGAAGAGCTGATCTCTAGGAATGGGGACCTGTATGTATGTCTGCAAGCTGCAAGATGATTGGTAAAGTTTAGTGTCTTCAAGTGCCACAAGACAGAGAAAGAAGATAAGATGCTTTTGGCTGGGTGCGGTGACTCACACCTGTAATCCCAGCACTTTGGGAAGCTGAGGCAGGCGGATCACTTGAGTCCAGGAGTTCAGGACTAGCCTGAGCAACATGGTGAAATTCTGTCTCTATTTAAAAAAAAAAAAAAAAAACACGCAAAATTAGCTGGGCATGGTGGCACTCACTGGTAGTCCCAGCTACTCAGGAAGTTGAGGTGGGAGGATTGCTTGAGCCCAGGAGGTTGAGGCTGCAGTGAGCCATGCACTCTAGCTTGGTTGCCAGAACAAGGCCATGTCGAAAAAAAAGATGCTTTTAACTTTCCACACATGGATGCTGCTATAGTTTGGATGTTTGCCCCACCAAACCTCATGTTGAAACTTGATCCCAATGTCAGAGATTGGGTATTAATGGGAGGAGTTTGGGTTATGGGGTAGACCCCTCATGAATAGATGAGTGTTCTCCCTAGGGCAGGGGGTGAGTGAGTTCTCACTCTATTAGTTCCCCCAAGAGCTGGTTGTTAAAAAGAGCCCAGTCCTTCCATCTTATCTGCTCTCTCTTGCGTCCTCTCTCACTGTGTGATCTCGGCACACGTGTGCTCCCCTTCACCTCCACCACAAGTGGAGGCAGCTGAGGCCCTCACTGGATGCTCGATCTTCCAGCCAGCAGAACCGTAGAGCCAAATAAACCTCTTTCATGTATAAATCACCCAGTCTCAGGCATTCTGTTATAGCAACACAAATGGATTAAGACAGATGCTTTATTGAGAAAATGAAAAGATGAAATTTCATGAATGCTTATAGGCCTCCAAACTTCAGTATCTATACTCTATTTTTGTCAAGCTTTATTAATTTAAATATATAAAAATATAATTATATTTATATGTAAAATACATTTCTATATGATAACACATTATATATAAATATTGCTTAAACATATATATATTTTAAGCAAAAGAAGAGTACAGCCAATCTTGGGTTTGGATAACACAGAGGTCTTATTTATCTCTGTGACATAACATCTTGTTACAGTCTTTTTTCTTTTTTTAAAATAACGTTCGGCATTTTAGACCTCAGAGGCAGGTCGCAGAAAACAGAATTTATCTCTTGGACTTTTCTCTGCCGTTCTCTCCCTAGTGTAAAGCAGAACTCTAATCTTCTCCGCTTTTCTGATTGTAGTCATAAGACCCTCATTTCAGAAGCAACCCTGCTCCGTGCACCGAAGGAAGGAAGGCTACACAGAGAGGCCAAAAAGAATCTGCACAGGCAGGCATCGCTGGGTTTCTCCGCTTAGCCTGTTAGTATTAGACCAAGTGACCTAATACTAGATCACGTGATTGGACCCTTTTGGTCCAATCACATTTGTACACGTTTGTCAATCATGGCTCTCCAATGAAGTCTCCGTCAAAGAACCAAGAGGACACAGTTGGGGGAGTTTCTGAATAGCTGAACACATGAAGATTCCTGTAGGATGACACACCCAAGGAGGACATGGAAGCTCTGCACCCCTCCCCCATACCTCACCATACGCGTCTCATCTGTATCCTTTGCAGTATCCTTTATCATAAGCCAGTAAATGTATTTCCCTGAGTTCTGTGAGACATTCTAGCACATTTATCCAATCCAAAGAGGGGGTCGTGGGAACCTAACTTGAAGCCAGTTGGCCGGAAGTTCTGGATGCCTAGACTTGTGACTAGCATCTGAAGTGGGTGGAATC
The DNA here is from genome assembly GCF_048565385.1 of Saimiri boliviensis. Lineage (NCBI taxonomy): Eukaryota > Metazoa > Chordata > Mammalia > Primates > Cebidae > Saimiri > Saimiri boliviensis. Next base: position 28,141,200 of record NC_133450.1, read on the forward strand.
TTGTGGGATTAAGCCCTCAACCTGTGGGACCTGATGCTATCTCTAGGCAGGTAGTGTCAGAACTGAATTGGAGGATACCCAGCTAGTGGCTGCTGCAGAACTGATTGCTCGATTGGTGTATGGGGAAAACTCCCCACATTTGGTCACAGAAGTCTTCCGTGTTGATTGCAGGATGGTTTGAGAGCAGAGGAAAAACAGTTTGAATTTTTGCCTCCCAAACTCTCTTACTCCTTTGCTCCTTATCTTCTATGCACATTAAAAAGCATAATGCAAAGCACTACTCATAATAGTCAAGATAGGGAATCAACCCAAGCATTCACCAACAGGTAAAGATAAAATGTGGTGTCTACACACAACGCAGTATTATTTAGCCATGAAAAAGAATGAAATCCTGTCGTTTGCAGAAACATAGACGAGGCTGGAGGGCGTTATGTTAGGTGAAATAAGCCAGACACAGGAAGATAAATACCACATGTTCTCACTCATGTACAGAAGCTAAAGAAGTTAATCTCATAGAAGCAGAGTGTGGAATAGTGGTTACTAGAGGCTGGGAAGGCAGGGTAGAGAGGAGGGGAAAATAGTGAGAGAATGGTTAAAGAACACTAAATGACAGCTAGAGGAGAGGAGTATGTCCTAGTGTGTGACTACAGTTAGCAATAATTTAGTGCGTGTTTTCAAATAGCTGGAAGAGTGGATTTTGAACGTTCCCAACACAAAGCAATGACGAATGTTTAAGATGATGGATATGCAAATTACCCTGATTTGATCTTTACACACTTTATGTATGGAAATATCACTCTTTACTCCACAAATATGTACCATTATGTGTCAGTTTTTAAAAAGCACCAATGTGGAAAACAAGCCAATGTTTACATATGGTTTACATTAACTAGAGTGGTGTTTGCTAAGCTACTACAGTTTTTAGCATTAAAAAAAATCAGTTCACTTCTTTGTGGAACTAAATTTGTTTGCAAAGGAATATGTATGTCATTATAATAAAGAGAAAACCATTAAACTTATTAAAATAAAGACGAACTAACTAAGATAAAGTAAGTTTTATTCATGTCTTGTCTAAAGTCATCTTGCATTCCAGCTGGATTTTGAAAAATGGTTAATATTTCAGAAACTAATGTGGCATAACAACGTCAAGCTTCTCATGCTACTTCTATTAAGATCACCAGGGAGGCTTATTAAAAATGAAGAGTTGGCCAGGTGTGGTGGCTCACACCTGTAATCCCAGTACTTTGGGAGGTCGAGGAGAGTGGATCACCTGAGGTCAGGAGTTCAAGACCAACCTGGTCAACATGGTGAAACCCTTCTCTACTAAAAATGCAAAAATTAGTTGGGCATGGTGCGGGCACCTGTAGTCCCAAATGCTCAGGAGGCTGAGGCAGGAGAATTGCTTGAACCTGGGAGGTGGAGGTTGCAGTTAGCCAAGAGCCCCAAGATTGTGCCACGGCACTCCAGCCTGGGTGACAAGAGAGAGACTCTATCTCAAAAAAAAAAAAAAAAAAAAAAAGAAGAAGAAGAAGGGTCATCGTCCCCACCTGAAGAACTACTGAAAAGATGAATGAGAGAGAGATTCTAGGTAGAGGAAATGGTGCATAAACAAAAGCTTAGGGAAAGTGCAAGATTCAGTGAAGGCTGCAGCTGTTTCAGCCTGGTCAGTACACAGGGTTTGTTTCCGAGACAGGAATGGACAAGGGTGTCAGGGTGGGTTGGTGGGCTGATGGGCTGGTGCCCTAGAAGCACTAGGGCCAGCTGCAGGGGTGCTCCACCTCTGCATGACTGACGTTTGGGGCTGGATTATTCTTTGTGGGGGGCTGCCCTGTGCATTGCAGCATGTTCAGCAGCAGCATCCCTGGCCTCTTCCCACTAGATGCTACTAGCAGCTCTCTCCCAAGCTGTAACAACTAAAAATATCTCCAGACATTGCCAGATATCTTGGGGAACAGGGAGGATCATCCCCAGTTAGGAACCACTGAGCTAGGAGAATTGTTTAAATTCCTTATTTTGTTGTTTGTCTGATTGGCTCCTGCATTAGATAGAATTGAGTTAAGCTGCACTTAGAAAACCCAACTCATGGTGCTGTAACCAAATAAACTCTTTTCTGCTTTCACTTAGAAGTTGAGAGATGGGCCACTCAGAGCTTCTGTCATATGCACACTTCTGCAGGGCAACAGAGCAGGACTCAGTTTCAAAAAAGAAAACCCACAAGATTTCTCTTTCCCTCCCATCCCACCTCCCACTCCTCTGGTACCCACAATGGGGTCGGTGCCATCACATGTCACTCCCGTGGAAAGAATTGCATTAAATATCTCCTCTGCACACTTGCTAGAAAGCCCAAAGTGCTACCATGAAAACTCCTTCCTTTGGGTCAAGCGTTACTCTCCCTGGGCATCTCTCACTTTTTAGAGACAGGGTCTTGCTTCTCGCTTTTTTGCCCAGGCTGGAGCGCAGCGATGCAATCATAGCTCACTAGAGCCTTGCCAGCCTAGACATCTCTTAAAGTGCCAGCCTTTTATGGCAGAAACACAAGAGTATTATAACTTTACTACCGTGGTGTTGATCTTAGTTCACGGGCCCTTTCTCCCCCTTGGAATTCCTGAGCAGCTTTGGGGCACTGAACCCGTGGGGAAGAAAGGAGAGGAATAGTGGTAGTTTCTCTGTCCTCAAGAGAAGTGGGGCATCCAGCGGTCTCACCTCCTTCCCGTAAAGCCACAACTGTAGCATCAGCTGGAGGTATTAATAAACACTGCTGGTAAGTTTTGGTCCAGGAGACGGCAACTTCATGACCTTTGAGTTGACTTTGCCTCCCTTTCTCTCCCCACCCACACTTCTCATCCTGAGGACTGAAGATCTGGCTTTCTCGTAATTTGCTTTGACACTCACCCAGGGAATGACACTGCTAGTAAGAGACAAACGCAGAGGACAGGAGGTGGGGACCTAACAATCCCCAGGACCCTGCATTTCAATGTGACAGGTGTTGATAACACTGTCTTGTGCCTATTTCTTGCTACACGGGGTCTTCCCGTAGCCTGGGATTTTCCAGGAGACAATGCTGACCTAGATCAGAGTAAGAAACGGGCAGATCTCTGCAGCGCCACCCTCAGGCCTGGACAAAGGAGGTCTCTGCTCTGAACTCTCCACAATACAGGGACCAGCACTGGCCTTCCTCTCGCTCTGCTCCTTTTGTTGAGGTAAAAAAATCCTGAGACCTAAGGAGACACCTACCTAGAACCCCGTGTCCGCCTTTAGACTATGCCCCACATTCTGAGGACACCAGAATCCCCTGAGTAACTGGCCCTGGGCTGGCTTCCTGGAGCTGAAGCCTCTTCCCTGGATACTTCTTCCCGAGGGTGGACAAGACCACTGGTATGTGCATCTCTGGCCCCAAGGGGTGGGTCCCGTAGGGTTGAATGTGGACGGAATCTGGCCTTCCAGGCCACTATGTCCACCAACATGACTGGAAGCTGCTGTAGGTACAGGAAGAACCAGGGCAGGGACAAGAAAGGGGCGAGCTGCAGTCGGGGTGCGGCTGCTTTCCCACTACCTTGTGCTAACGCGAAATTTTGAAGTGTCTAAGATTTCTGAGTCACACCTGGCCTTTCAGGTTGTGATGAAGGTATCTTTGTCAAGGAAGAAGGAGAGAATGTGTTTTGTTAACAGCTTGTAAGCTTGATTTATAATATTTAAGTACTTGTATTTAGACACATGGGCTGGATGTGGTGGCTCCTACCCGTAATCCCAGCATTTTGGGAGGTTGAAATGGGAGGATGGCTTGAGGCCAAGAGTTCAAGATCAATCTGGGCAATGTAATGAGACCCTATATCTACAAAAAAAAAAAAAAAAAAAAAGAAAGAAAAAGAAAAAAATAAAGTTAGCCAGGTGTGGTGGCATGCACCTGAGGTGGAAGGATCACTTGAGCCCAGGAGGTTGAGGCTGCAGTGAGCCACGACAGCAGCACTGTACCCCAGCCTGGGTGACAGAACAAGACCCGTCAGAAATGAAAGAAGAAAAGAAAGAGAAAGAAAGAAATGAAAAAAAGAGGGAAGGAGGGAAGGAGGGAGGGAGGAAGGGAAGGAAGGGAGGAAGGAAGGAAGAGAAGGAAGGGGAAAGGGAAGGAGGGAGGGAAGGAAAGGAGGAAGGAGAGAAGGAGGGAGGGAGGGAGGGAGGGAGGGAGGGAGGGAAGGAAAGGAGGAAGGAGGGAAGGAGGGAGGGAGGGAGGGAGGGAAAGGAGAAAAAAAAGGAATTGAGAAGTTTTCTGGAGAAATTCTGATTTGGGGTTTTCTTGACGAACTGGAAGACATGGCAACCCTAGGCCTAAATTCCCACATGGCAGAATGGGAGAGAACTGAACGACAGACAGCTGCACACTCACTCCTCAGTTTGCCACACTCTCCACCACTCCCAATTGCCCTACATCTAGTGGATTCCATGCTGTCATAGTGCCTGCCTGGGTAGAAGGCATTTCAGTGTGGGTCAGCTGGCCCATCAGCCTGAGGGAGCCATCCCTGCCATGGGTAGAAGGCTGGGACAGAGCCTGGTTAGTGAAACATCCAAGGTTAAAGCTATGGATGTTCAAATTTCTATTCATGACTGCCTCTCCAATTTCCCTGCGTGGAGAAGAAGTCAGCCTTGGCACTAGCCTCAGGCTCAGCTGTCTGCTACCTCTGTGGGGCTGACTAGAAAGGAGAAGTGGAACTGCCTGGGTTCAGTAGAAAGTGGAGAATGAAAGGGGAAGAAAAGTCCTTGCTGAGAGACGGGAACAGTGCACGTGAGCTCTGGTTTTCTAGTTCTGGCCCTGAGTGTCATTCAGAAGATGCCGGCACAGGTCATGTGCCTTCTATGGGGGTTTCTGGGGGAAAATCACAGTGCTAGAGCATGAGTATAGAGAAAATTCTCCGATTAGAAGAAAACCTGCCTGCAAGAGGCCAAGCCCTGGCAGAGATAGTGGCAAAGAAAACTGGACTCAAAGTTCTGTGTCTTTAGGCGGTGACAGAAGACCAGGCGCCATGGCTCATGCCTATAGTCCCAACACCTTGGGAAGCTGAGGTGGGAGGATCAGATCACTCGCGCCTGGGAAGTCAAGGCTGCAGTGAGCCATGATAGCACCACTGCACTCTAGCCTGCTCAACAGAGTGAGACCATGCCTCAGAAAAAAAAAAAAAGAAAGAAAAAATAATGAATTCTATTTAATGACTGCAACACCTGAAGTGACGATCAGCTTCTTGGCTCTTCCTGTCAGCAGAGGTTTGGGAAAGAACGCTAGACGGAGCATTAGCTACCAAAACCCAGATTCCAAAGGAAATTGATGAGAAAGCTCCTCCTCATGACACATCTGCCCAGTCCACGTGGAGGCTCTGCACTGAAAGGGGATCCTCTTTTGCCAAGTTTCGCCGGGAGACCAAAGTTTACACTGCAAGCCTCTGTGCTGGGGGAAATGCCAGCACTCAGGGAAGGCCTTCTGTGCTGTCTTCCCAGGCTCCGAATTACGGGGCTCAGCCCGGTGTCCACACCCTAGGCATCCACGGGCAGCAGCTTCACTGGTGAGAGCCCCAAAGATTGCAATGTGCTGTCAGAGGCTGTTGCACTGGGCTCCTCCCAAGGGGCTGTGACTCCACCACCTGCTGGGATGTAGCCCTTCCACATTCTATGGATTTTAATCATCACAACAGCCCAACACTGGCATCATCTGAGAGGGGCAGGAGAGACATGCACAGGGGAGGTCTAATGTTGAAACTTGGCCTCAAACCGGCCAGTGGTCAGCCAGTGGGTTCAGAGGGCACTGACACAGGGAAGCGAGCCTTCTCTTCCCCTCTCCTGTCATGAGGGCTGCCACTGGAGAGGCAACAGGCAGAGGCTGTCCCTCTGAAGGACAAATGGATGAGACTGAGGGTGGTGGCTGAAGGAGCTCAATCAGGCAGGCAGGCACCTGGCACAGTGATCCCTGTGGTTTTTGTCCCCAGCTGGCTCAGCAGGAGCTGTACGTGGCCAGACCCTGTGGCACCTGTTGCTTGTGGGCAGTGGTGTGGGTAAGGCTGTGTCAAGGAGGCCAGCGGGCACTCAGCCTGGGGATCTCTGAGGTGCAGCAGGGTAGGGCATGCTGGTTTCAGGCTCTGTCAAACCAAAGATGACCCTGTGTTCCCTGAGCCAGGTGTTGCCCTCAAAGTGCTCAAATGGCAGCCTGTGGAGTCTTGCAGGGACAGGCCAAGTCCTGTGCTCTGTGTCACTGCCTTCTAAGGGAGGTGGAGTCTCCAGCAGGACATGCAGGCCACTGACAGAGAAGTCCCTGTGGACCCAAGCTGCATATTGCCCCTTGAGAGCATGAGGGGGGCACTGCCTTCCATGTGACGTGCAGCCTGACACAGGACCTGGTCACAGCACCCAGGGACGTGGCTGTCTGGACAGAGCCAGATGGCTGGGTAAGTGGAGTCATGACTGGGAGATGAGAAGGTCATCTTGCCTTTCCACTTCACCAGGTGATGCCATCCTGCACTGGGCCTTCTCCTAGACTAGAGGACGACCTGCTCATGGTCTAGAAAGCAGTAAGGAATGGAAAGTGGGAGGTCACAGTGAGGGGAACATGGGAGGGCAATCCAGAAGACACCTAGGCTGGGTGCGATGGCTCACGTCTGTCATCCCAACACTTTGGGAGGCCCAGGGGGGCAGATCACTTCAGGTCAGGAGTTCGAGACCAGCCTGGCCAACATGGTGAAACCTTGTCTCTACTAAAAGCACAAAAATTAGCCAGGCGTAGTGGCGCGTGCTTGTAATCTCAGCTACGAGGGAGGCTGAGGCAGGAGGGTCTCTTGAAACCTGGGAGTTGGAGATTGCAGTGAGTGGAGATTTTGCCACTGTAGTCCAGCCTGGGTAACAGAGCTGAGAGACTCTGAAGAAGAGGAAGACGAAGAGGAAGAAGGAGGAGAAGGAGGAGGAGGAAGAGAAAGAGAAGGAGAAGGAGAAGGGGAAGGGGAAGGGGAAGAAGAAGAAGAGGAGGAACAAGGAGAGGAAGAGGAAGAAGACATCTGAAGGAAGGAATTGAAAGCGTCCCAAATAGATCAACAAACCATGGAAAAGCAGAGCTGTTAGTGGAGTCCCTGGAGCTCTTTGAGGGTACTAGAGCCCAAAACAAAGAAGATCCCAACACCGCACAATTTAGACTGTCAAGGGACAGGGTAAAAGAGGGAAATCACCCCAACAGACTGGTTTATTTTCAAGCATTTATTTAGAAAAATAACCCTTCCCTGCCTGCCTTGCTCTGTGACATGAGACTTGGGCATCTTGCCTGATATTCTTCTGGATTGGGCCTCCAACCTAGAGTGGAGTCCAGCACAGGCCCCCCGAAACGCTGCGGCACTGCTGGGAGGCCTCACACCCTTCCAGTCGTGACAGTCCCTGTGTTCGATCCTTGTCCGGGCCTCTGTCTCCGGGTCTCCAGATGGACAGGGGCCTCTGCGCGATGGGTGCAGCACTGCCACAGTCTGTCTGTCCCTCCCCAGACTCTGCTCTCCCCGCATCGGAAGCTCAGGGCTGGAAGCGCGGGGAGCTGACGTGAGGCTGGTGGAAGGCATGTGCGCTGTACACCACCTCGGGGGGCGAGGGCGTGCTGGCGGCCAGCACTGAGCACAGGGGCTCGTGGCTGCTCAGCACCGATGTGAAGTACTTCAGTTCCTCCGTGAGCTGCTTGATCTCCTTGCGCAGAGCCGCGTTCTGTTTCTCCAGGTCTTCACTCTCCTGTAGGGATCAGAACCGCAGATGAATGTCAGGGAAGGTGGCAAAGTGGGTGGGGTGCAGAGGGATGCAGGAAGAGGGCCCAGCTTCGTTGTTCACTAGCACAGCCATGGAGAAGGGTGTCAGAGAATTTTCCTGCATGTGTGAACGTGTGCACAAGTGCGTATATGTTCTTAGGTGTGTACAGGCATGTTTACATAAGCACATGGGTTGGTGTGCGTGTGTACACATAGGAGGCTGAACCACGTGAAGCTCCTGATATTTGTCTGCTGTGACCTGTAAAACAGCAATTTTATGTGGTTCAATCTGACAGAGGAGTGCTTGTGAGTGTGCTCGTCTGCGTGCATGGATGCAGGGATGTCTGTGGGGGTGCCTGTGGGTCAAGGGTGGCAGGAATATAGCAAGGGAAAGCAGGTGGCGGGCCAGATCCTAAGGAACTGGAAAGTAGTTCGTGAGAATGTCTTACACCAGTTTCACTCTTTCCCACTCTGTTATGCCCTGTGTTCTCCAAATGTTCCTGGGGTCTGCATTTCGTCTTACAAATATAGTCACTGGATACGTGTCTGCTGCACCCAGATTTTAGAATGCTGGGGTCTTTATAAATATTAAATGGGGCCAGGCAGGGTGGCTCATGCCTGTAATCCTAGCACTTTGGGAGGCCGAGGCAGGCAGATCACCTGACATCAGGAGTTCGAGATCAGGCTGGCCCACATGGCTAAACCGTGTACAAAAAAAAAAAAAAAAAAATCAGCCAGGTATGGTGGCAGGTGCCTGTAGTCCCAGCTACCTGGGAGGCTGAGGCAAAAGAATAGCTGGAACCTGGGAGGCAGAGGTTGCAGTGAGCCAAGATCGTGCCACTGCACTCCAGCCTGAGTGACAGAGCGAGACTCCATCTCAAAAAAATTAAATAAATAAATAAATAAATAAATAAATAAATAAATAAATAAGAAATGGTCAAAGTCGGCCACAACATTCTGTTGCACCCTGTCTGGCCCAGCAGAGAGCAGTCTGACGGTACTCTGGGTGTATCTCAAGGCTATGAGCTTCTCCTTTTTCTGGAAACTCTTTTCCCCGTTGCTTTGGGGAACCATCAGATACATGGTAATCAGGAAGATGCCTGCTAAGAGGTGCTGATTTCTGATCACATCATTAATTAATCAACAATTGCAATCTGGTAATTAGCTTTTACTGAAAAGCAATCCCATCTTCAGAAAGCCCAGGAGATCGCAATTCTAATATAATTTTAAGGTTTACGTTACTTGACCCAATCAAACAGACTTTCTCTGCTAAGCATTGGCACCCACAGAGGAAAGGCAAATGACATTGGAGATGCAAATAAAAACCATTTTGGTTCAAAAGGCAACCTGATATTTAGAGACAAGGTCTTACCTTTCCAGATCTAGTTGGTTTATGTCAGTATTTCCCAAACTTGCCATATCACAAGAAATTAATTCGAAGGCTTGTTAAGAAAGGAATTTCAGGCCCTTCATAAAATCTGCTGCACCCAGATTTTAGGAAGGTATTAGGATTTGGGGGATGAAGTCTGCAGAACTGATTTCTTTCTTTCTTTCTTTCTTTTTTTTTCTTTTTTTTTTTTTTTCTGAGAACAGAGTCTCACCCTGTTGCCCAGGCTGGAGTGCAGTACTGTGATCTCAGTTCACTGCAACCTCTGCCTCTCGGGTTCAAGTGATTCTCCTGCCTCAGTCTCCCAAGTAGCTAGAATTACAGGCACATACCGCCACACCCAGCTACTTTTTGTATTTTTAGTAGAGATGGAGTTTTAATATGTTGGCCAGGCTAGTCTCGAACTTTTGACTTCAAGGGATCTACCCACCTCAGCCTCCCAAAGTGCTGAAATTACAGGCATGAGCCACCGCGCCTGGCTGCAGAGCTGAATTTTTTTTAAAAATTATTTCATTTTATTATTTTAATCCTAGCCACTAGACCACCAGGGAGCAAAATTTGAAGTTTTAACTAGTGCCACGGGTCATTCTAATGATCAGGCGAGTTGGAAAGCACTAGTTAAATATTATTTTAAATTTGTTTTAATTATTCAAGCACTTGTTAAATGCCTATTTATTAATGCCTGGCTCAATGCCTGACACATAGTATGAACTCAGATGTTTGTTGACTGACAGACTGATGACATCATCTGCTGGCACGAAGAAGGTAACTAAAAAATATGGTGGGTGGTGAGCAGATGTGAGATAACTTGACATTTAAAATTTGCCCTAAATAGGCTGGGTGCAGAGACTTGCACCTCTAATCCCAGCCCTTTGGGAGGCTGAGGTGAGAGGGTTGCTTAAGCCCAGCAGTTTTTTGTTGTTGTTGTTATTTTTGAGACAGTCTTACTCTGTCTCCCAGGCTGGAGGGCAGTGGTGCGATCTCAGTTCACTGCAACCTCTGCCTGCTGAGAGCCCAGGAGTTTAAGACCAGCCTGGGCAACATTACTGAGACCCAGTCTCCACAAAAATAGGAAAATTAGCTGGGCATGGAGCCCCAGGAGTTGGAGGCTGCAGTGAGCCATGATCATGCCACTGTACTGTAGCCTTGGTGACAGAGTGAGATCCTTTCTCAAAAAATAAAATAAAATTTACCTTAATGAATCCATCAGGGGTGTGAGCTGTGGGCTAATGAGGTTTATCAGTTATACTGCCAATCATCCTACACCCCACGTCCTGGGGATGGGTCTTTTTAAAATGGCAGAGAAGCATGCACCAACCGTGGGCTTGCTCATCAAGCCAGGTTCCGTCATCTGTGAAGGATGGATACAGGCATGCTCAGCCTCAGCCTGGCATTGCTTGAATGGGGCTCTTAGCTAGAAAATGTGCTAAAGTCAATTACAAAGGAAGCCTCTTTAAAACGGGGCGGGGGAGTTACTAAGAGCCATGGTGATAGAGTTTGCAGCCCTGCCTTCTGCAAGGTGTGGCCGGTTCATTCATTCAACCATTTGGGTATTTTCTGGCACATCCCAGAAGGAGGGCATCCCCTCTTTACCGAAAGCTAAGATAAAGCAGCACGATGAGACTAGGGGGTGTTGGTAAGACGGGAACTGGGGGCCGGGAGTCCTGGCTTCTTCCTCTAGCCCTTTTCTTCGCCCCCTCTGAGAGTTTCCACTGGTGACAACATTTACTGTAAATTCTGTGCTCTGAAGAACCTGGGCAAACCCCGAGGCAGAAGGGAGGGCCGCTCTGACCTTCTCCCCGCCTAGAGGATGGCCCAGCTTTCGGGAAGTGACAGCAGGTCCTTCCTCCCTAAGCAAGCTCTGCTGAGCTCACTCAGCTCTCTGGTCTGCCCGCCCCTCCCCTTGCAGATCCCGGAGCTCTAGGCAAAGTTCATAACCGCTGCCTGCTGCCTCTAACCAGAAAACCACCGCCAGTGATAAGAAACTTGTCTTTACCTTGGGAAGCAAGACTGCTTCCTGCTAGGGCCCCCAAGAAACCCGCCCTGCCAGCTCAGGGACCGTGCAGCCAGCCTGACACTGGTGAGAGACAGCGTTTGACTTCCCTCGCAGGAGGAAGTGGCTGATCTGGGGCCTCTTCCCTCCATGTCCCCACCCGCTGTTGCCCAGCCAACTCTAGCCCTCCTTGGGGGCAGTTATGCCCCAGAAAGGGCTCGCCCAGTTGAAGGCACAATTGTCAACGGTGGCACGGGAGCAGCTGTTGATCCAGAGGTATGACAGTGACATCCCCTAACAATGAGGGCTGGACATCTAGGGCACAGTGAAGGGGGAGGAAATGTCGCTTCTACTGTGCATGTCTGCTACTGCGGAGTGGGGCGGGAGTGAGCCTGCATTTGGGCATCCTCATACCCTTCTTTCTCCCATTCAGAATTCACCCTGGTCCATCCAACTCCCCACAGTAACCCTCTGAGTGGGATAGGGAAGGTAAGCTATTATTATCCCCATTCTACAGATGAGGCCAACTGAGACCCTGGGACAAACCTATGCCACATGCCCTCCCAATGACCACAGGCTGGCAGCAGCTGTGCTGTAAGATTCACCTCAAGACACCTGTTTTCTCAGAAGTTCAGAAACTTTGAGTGTTTGATGCAAAGACACATTGCCAGGGAGGGGCAGAGCAGGGCTTGGCTTGGGGCCGTGTATTCCCTTTCTCACACTAGAGAAGGGAGACTCGAGTGGGCAACGGTCACTCGAGTGCACTAGAAAGTTGGCCGGGCGTGGTGGTTCACACCTAGAATCCCAGCACTTTGCAAGGCTGAGGTAGGTGGATCACTTGAGGACAGGAGTTCAAGACCAGCCTGGCCAACATGGTGAAACCCCATCTCTATGAAAAGTACAAAAATTAGCCAGGCACAGTGTCATATATTGGTAGTCCAGCTACTTGAGAGGCTGAGGCAGGAGAGTGGCTTGCATCTGGGAGGCGGAGGTTGCAGTGAGCCGATATCACGCCATTGCACTCCAATCTGTGACCAAGCACGACTCTGTCTCAAAGAAAAAAAAAAAAAAAAAAGTCCTTGGCTTCCCTGTGGTCTCTCAGGAGAAAGCTGGATCTCGGTTTTGGTGACCCACACACCACACAACACAAGAACACTGAGTTGCTCACATTCTTCCAATCACAGAGCTGACCACCTGCCTCCTGGGCTGCAGAGAGAGGGGGTTTCCTGGCCAGACACTCTGGACGGTTGCTGACTTGAGGCCAGATCTTCCTCCAGACGCAGAGCCAGGTCCTGAACTCATGATCACGGTGAGCTCCATCAGTGGTAAATGGGAACAGGGAGCTTGGGCTCTGGTCCTGGCTGGATGACCCTCAGTGACTCGATTTCCCTATTGAGTCTCAGTTGCCTCACTTTAAAACAGAAGGACTGGACCAAAACAATGATTCACAACCTCATGCACATGCTGGGGTCCAATCCTGATGACTGATTCTGATTTAACAGGTCTGAGGTATAACTAGGTTCAACTTACATGAGAAAGATGGATAGAAACCAAATATTAAAAAAAAAAATAGCTTAGCGTGACTTAACTAACATTTATTTATTTATGGAGACAGATTCTCTCTCTGTTGCCCAGGCTGGGAGTGCAGTCATGCTAGCTCATCTCACTGCAACCTCTGTTCCTTGGTTCAAGGGATTCTCCCTGCCTCAGCCTCAGCTGGGGTTGCAGGTGCTTGCCACCATGCTCGGCTAATTTTTCTGTATTTCTAGTAGAGACAGGGTTTCATCATGTTGGCCAGGCTGGTTTTGAACTTCTGACCTCAAGTGATCTGCCTGCCTCAGCCTCCTAAAGTGCTGGGATTACAGGCGTGAGACATCCATGCCTGGCCAATAACTAACATTTACTGAATAATTCCATGTGCCAATCATTCTTTTAGGCATTTTTTTTTTTTTTGAGACGGAGTTTTGCTCTTGTTACCCAGGCTGGAGTGCAATGGCGCGATCTCGGCTCACCGCAACTTCCGCCTCCTGGGTTCAGGCAATTCTCCTGCCTCAGCCTCCTGAGTAGCTGGGATTATAGGCACGCGCCACTATGCCCAGCTAATTTTTTGTATTTTTTTTAGTAGAGACGGGGTTTCACCATGTTGACCAGGTTGGTCTCGATCTCTCGACCTTGTGATCCACCCGCCTCGGCCTCCCAAAGTGCTGGGATTACAGGCTTGAGCCACCGCGCCCAGCCTCTTTTAGGCATTTTATGGTTATCATTACATTTGATATTTGATATTTTCAACAAGCTTGTGTGGTGGATCATATTATCTCCATTTTACAGAAGAGGAAAAACTGAGGAACAGAGACATTAAGTAACTGGCTCAAGATCACACAGCTTGGAAGTTGCAGCGTTGCAGTACTTGAATTGAGGCACTCTGGCTTCAGAGTCTGTGCGCTCCATCCTCTCTTGCCTTTAAAGTCTGTTTAAATGTTACACTGTTTGATAGTTATCTCCTGTGAGATAACTCCTCAGCCCAGTTGGCTTTCCAATTTCATCTACCCTCTTTTCCCACCTCAGGCAAATCCCTCACCTGTGGGGTCACTTGATGCCACCTACCTGTATCACGAACCACAAGCAGCTTGGGGGCGGCTAAGGAAGAGGCTTCCTGGGGGCGTGGGAGCATTCTGGGAAATCCCCTGCTGGAGGGGCTTGGGAGGAGGTCACTCAAAGAACTCTTCAACAACGGGGAATCCCCAGGCAGTTCCCTCACCCGTGGGGAGCCATTTGGGATGAAGACCAAGGACAGGCTGGCATTTCCTAGCTGGACCCTGGCCCGGGGATCTGGCAGGGACTCTCCGGGCACTCTGAGTGGCGTTGAGGCTTCCTCCCTGCCAGTTCCAGTTTAGGGACCTTGGACTTCTTGACCTTCTCCTTGCATTTTCTATTCACATTTCCAGAAGGGTGAAAATAGTCCCTGCGTGTTTTCTCCTCAATAGGACACGTAGTCATTTATTGGTGGGGTGACCTTTGGGCTCCCACCCACACTTAAGTGGCATTTGAAGCTTATCCCTCACACCCAGCTACATGTTCAGGCTCCTTCGGTTGCCAGCCCCTGTAGGTCACATGCAGAGGGTGGAGCCCCCATTCCTGGAGAAGGCTTCCCACTGAAAAGTCTGACTCTTCCCAAAGAATGGGAGGAACCAGGCCCACATCTCCCACCATTCCTGGGAAATTCACCCCAACTGCTGCCCCTCACCTTGTGAAAGGAGAGGAGGAATCACCAAACCACAGATCTTTGCGCTGAACGACGCGCGTGTCTGATTCTGGAGGAAACTTCGGTTTCATATCTTAGAGCTGAAGCGCTAGGGCCATGAGCACCTTTGTCAGGAGCAGATGTCTGTCCACATCCAGCCATGCCCTCGGGGCCCATCTAGTCACAGGGTTAAAAGGCTATCCTCCGGTCCTTGGTTTTCAAGACTACCATTACATTGCCCTCAAATATGAAAAGACTGTAAGTTGGTTCATTCCGCATCCACCCCAAACTCCTCCCTTGTCTTCCTCTGGAAAGAGTGGGAACAGAATTGCTTACAAAAAAAAAAAAAAAAATTCAGCTTACCTTGAAGCTAGGGGAATTCTTACCAAAGAGACGTAAGCAGAAGTACCTGGTGGGTGGGAGGTGGAGGCAAAGCTTCCCTTCCTACTGAAAAGCCTGCTCATAAGGAGAAAGGCCTCCTTCCCTCAACATAGACGGATGCCGAGGCTCGGCACCCATCTCACAGCCTAGAGGATGAAAGCCTCATACTTCTCAGGGAGAAGGAGCTTGGCTCTTCCTTGCTCTAGCCTGCTCTCTCCACTTTTGAACTTCTTGTTATGTGAGAAAAGTAGGCCGTGATTTGTTGACGCCTCTGTCTGATGGCTGGTCTATTACTTGCCACTGAATGCATGCAACCTTGGCTAATACTGATGCTTCAAGTTACAAAGGTGACCACTAGCAAGCCCAGTTTTCAAAACCAAACAACAAAACAAGTAATAACTGCCATCAAAGCAAGGGTTTGAATAGTTTGCTTTGTTTAAGCCAGCAGGCCACTGTCTCTGACCTAGAGTATCTGGGTACTTAGCCGCATGATCGCCCCACACTCCACAAATTCTGCTCACTCCACACATTCAGGTACAGACCTGATATGCTGCAGTGCACTGCTCCTGATTCCCAACCCTGGCTGTGCACACTGCCAGCACCTGGAGAGCCTTAAACAGTCTGAATTCCTGGATGCCAGCCTCCCAGAGCTTCCAGTTCAATTGTTCTGGAGTGGTTGCAGGGCATCGAGACTTTAAAAATACTTCCCAAGTGAGCCTAATGTGCAGTCAAGTTGCAAATCATGTTCGTAGCGGATTCCTTTTAAAAATAATATAAGGTCAGGGGCAGCTGTCATCATCCTAGCACTTTGGGAGGCCTCTTTGGCAGGAGGGTCATTTGAACTCAGAAGTTTGAGGCCTGGGCAACATAGTGAGACCTCTACAAAAATCTTAAAATTAGCCGGGCAGAGTGGCACACACCTGTAGTCCCAGCTATTTGGGAGGCCAAGGCGAGAGGATCATTTGAGCCTCGGAGATGGAGGCTGCAGTGAGCCATGATTGCACCACTGAACTCCAGCCTGGGGAAAGAGTGAAACCCTGTCTCAAAATAATGATAAGAATAATAATATAACATAACTATGTAGTGTCTGATTTCATTAAATTTGTGTTGTTTATTTGCATATTTTCATTTTATCAAATACATTTAAAAATTTTATCATTTATGGTATAAATAATATTTAAAAATTTAGAGTTGGGAGACCATATCTCAGTTTAAAAATTTTTCTGAAACAAAATATCCATTTAAGCACACTACTATTATATTCTTTTATTTTTTTATTTTTTTTCTCCCTTGGGCTCCCCTGTTATATTCTTAAATTGGTGAAAACAATTCTAAATAGCTCAGCACAGTTCATTCATACAAGGGAAAGGCAAGAGCTCAGGGATCGATTCGTATTTCATTCATTATAACTTTACCCCTTTCCTTACCCTTTCTGTTGTTGAGCTCCGTGAGGGCAGGGGCTATTACTGTCTTCACTGTTTTGTCCTGAGTAACAAGGACCGTGCCTGGTACATAGTAAGTGTTCAATCAAATTACGTTGCTTGATTGCCAATTTATAATCTGGAATAATTTACCAGATTATTAAATCTCAGATGTGCCTATGAAGAAGGGCCGACTGAGTAAATTTGTGATGTCCATGAGAATTCCTAGAGAGTGATTAGTGCACCTCTCATACACCTTAATAGCTTCTCCTTTGTACCTCTGGGATGTTTCCAGATGAATCAAGGAGATTCATTTTTTTAAACGGCCTAGGTCAAACCTCTGTTTATTCCCCAGACTGAACCAACAGGGTGGGAGTAGCAGAATTACAACCACTTCAAGAACTCCGTCATGTCGTTTCCCTGGTTCAAATTTGACCCTCCCCATTCATACCCAACAAAGGAGACTTGACCAGTTGTGAAAGGCCAAGCCCCCGAAACTGCTGATATCCTGAAAGTGTTTATAATCAACCAGAAAGAAGGATGTATGTTTTCATGTAGGATGAAATATCTGGTTGATTTCTAGGAAAAGGCCAGGCTCTCTGCATTAAACAAAGGAACAGTGTAAAACAAAAACTGACAATATTGCGTTGTTCTTACATTTGCCCTCTCAAATAAACTGTCAAACAGCCCAGTGAGGTGCAATTGCTTCTTAACTTGATCAGAGTTTAGGTTTCAGAGAAATCCATCCCCCCAGGCAGGGTTTGAATTAGCTGGGTCCCCACCACCTGTCCCATCCAGTTCCTGCTCCCAGGAGGACAATTGCCTTTATTTTATTATTATTTTTTTTTATTTTAAAGACAGGGTCTTGCCCTGCTGCCCAGGCTGGAGTGCACTGGTGCTATCACAACTCACTGCAACCTCGACCTCTTGGGCTCAAGCAAGCCTCCTGCCTCAGCCTCCCACAGAGCTGGGACAAAAGGTGTGTGCCACCATGCCTGGCTATTTTTTTAAACAAATTTTTGTAGAGATGGGGTTTCACTATGTTGCTCAGGCTGGTCTCGAACTCCTGGCCTCAAATGATTCACCCACCTTGGCCTCCCAAAGTGCTGGGATTACAGGTGTGAGACACTGTGCCAGCCCCACAGTTGCCTTTATTACTGAGCTCTTCCTTACTCCCTCATGGTCTTGAACTTGGTCTCCGCCCTACCAGCTTGGCCTCAAGGCTCTTTGCTGAGATCATCCTCTCCCCAGATCTTTCCAGTCTCCTCTTTGATTTACCTTTGATCTCAAATGCCAGAGTCTCAGGAAGGCCTCCCCCTTCATTGCCCCAATCCCCCTCCCTTAGACACTTTCCACATTGCATGATTTCGTCTTTTTTTTTTTTTTTTTTTTTTTTTTGTCTTCTTTAAAGCACTTTACATGTCCTGTGATTAGTGTGTTTGTCTGTTTTCCAGTCCGACTTCCAACTGACTGTAAGGTTCATGAAATCTGGGACTCAGTATGTCCTGTCCCTGTGATATTCTCAGTGCCTAGGACAAACTGTACCTGGCTGATAAATATTTGTTGAGTAGACGAATCATTTCTGCTAATCTCAGCTCTAGTACTGATAATAGGGTTTTTGCTTGTATAATTTTCTGTGTCATCCTGCTCTGTTAACGATAAGACGTGTTCTTATGTCAGTTGAGTTCCCTATTTTAGTTATAGGGTCTTCAGTTGCAGGAAATTGCATTTTGGTCATAGGAATCCAGTTCCCTCTGCTTGACTCTGAACTTTATCGCTTTTTCTGAGTTTTCATAAGAACTCCATGTCATCTTTCTTGGTTTCTTTGTCTAGGGTGACCAGATAGTTACTGGGACACCTGTTGTCCTGGTGTAACATTTACGAGTTTCACCTTCCACTCTCAAAGTGTTCCTGTTTGGGGTATAATTTTTAAGATCTCCTACCAAAACCTGATTCCCAAATTCCAGCTCAATAATATCCTCTGTCCTTGTCCCTGATGTCATCTAGAGTTCCTATAGCTCTCCATTTGGCCATTTTCTTCTGTTTCTTTAAAAATAAAACAATACAGTATAACTACATTAAATATCTTTTTTTTTTTTTTTTAAGATGGAGTCTTGCTGTGTCCCCCAGGCTAGAGGGCAGTGGCATGATCTCAGCTCACTGCAGCCTTCTGGGTTCACTCCTGAGTAGCTGGGATTACAGGTGTGTGCCACCATGCCTGGCTAATTTTTGTATTTTTGTAGAGATGGGGTTTCACCATGTTGGTCAGGCTGGTCTTGAACTCCTGACCTTGTAATCCGCCCGCCTTAGCCTCCCAAGGTGCTGGAATTATAGATGTGAGCCACTGCGCCTGGCCAAAATATTTTTTTAAAGTTAAAAATACCCGTGATCCCAGTCCAGTTCCCTAACACAACTATTTTAATTTAGACATATTGCAATCTAATCCTTTTTTTTTTTTTTTTTTTTTTTTTTGAGATAGGGTCTCACTCTATCACCCAGGTTGGAGTGCAGTGATGTAATCAGGGCTCACTGCAGCCTCAGCCTCCTGGGCTCAAGTGATCCTCCCACCTTAGCCTCCAGAGTAGCTGGGTGCAAGCCACCATGCCTGGCTAACTTTTTATTTTTATTTTTATTTTTGTAAAGACAGGATCTCACTGTGTTGCCCAGCCTGGTCTTAAGTCATCCTCCTGCCTTGGCCTCCCTAAGTGTTGGGATTACAGGCATGAGCCATTCTACCCTTTTCAACAAACATGCATACATTATTTTTATGAAATCTCAATCATAGTACACATACAATTTATATTTTGCTTTTTGTCCTAACTTTATCATATCTGTGTAAACATAATTTTTAATGACTATATCATCAATTTACTTAAAGTGGTCTTCTAATGTTGGACATCTTGGTTGCTATCAAATTGTCACTATTAAAAATAATGCTGAGATGAATATCTTGATGCACACTGGCTTTTGTCTCTGTTCAATGATTTTCTAGGATAAACTCTTAGGAACAAGATAAATGAGGCCAAGGAGGCAGCCAATCTTTCCAGTCCTGATAAGTATTACTGAAAAAAGGTCATGTCAAATATATAATGTCACCAGTAGTGAATGCTTCTATCCATTTTACTACGACCTTATAAACATTTAGGTGTCATAATTTTAAACGATTTAGTTGTTGCCGATTAGTTTTATGAAGGCTTCTTAATTTCATGTTACTGTTAGAAGCTGGAGAGTATTAAGGAGGAAGAACAGCTTTCCATGTGTCTTTCTCTGTAGTGTAGCATTCTCAACTAGGAGTGATTTTTGCCTTTCCAGGGACATTTGGCAAGTTCTGGAAATATTTTTGATTGTCACAGCTAAGCAGGGTGAGGAATGTTCTACTGGCCTTTCGTGGGTGAATTTTACATTTTACGAGACACAGGACAACCCCAAACAACAAAGAATTATCGGACTCAGTGTCGATAGCACTGGGGTTAAGAAACCCTGCCTTGGTGTGTATCGTTTTCATAATCAGAATGGGAAATTAGGGTATTTTCATTTTAGTAGGAAAAATATTATGTATGCTTTCTGTTCATAGCCTCTGCCCACTTGTCTATTGGTGTCTTGATGTTTTGCTTTATAAGATTTTCTTTCTGGCCAGGTGTGGTGGCTCACTTTGGGAGGCTGAGACAGGTGGGTCATGAGGTCAGGAGTTTGAGACCAGCCTGGCCAATATGGTGAAACCTTGTCTCTACTAAAAATACAAAAAATTAGCTGGATGTGGTGGCATGCATCTGTAGTCCCAGCTGCATGGGAGGCTGAGGCAGGAGAATTGCTTGAACCTGGGAGGTGGAGGTGGAAGTGAGCAGAGATAGCACTACTGCACTCCAGCCCGGGTGACAGAGCAAGACTCTGTCTCAAAAAAAAAAAAAAAAAAAAAAAAAAAAAGGTTTTCTTTCTGTAGCATAAATATTAAACCTTCATTTATTTAATTTGATGCAAATATTTTCCCCAATATGTCATTGGCCTTTCTAACTTGGGTTGCAACTTTAAAATTTCTTTTAAACAAAGAAACATTTCACTTCGGCCCCTGTGAAGCTTGCACTCACTCTCTTTCTGGTCCCTTGCTGTGTAGTCATATGTTCTGGAGCTGATGAGTGTCAGGCTGTTCAAGTGTTCTGGTTAATGGCCTGCTTCTTGGCCCACCTTTGCAAAAGGCCTTATGCAAACACCTGCCTAGCAAAGCTCTGTTCAGCAAAGTGGCATCAAACAAAAGCAGACTGGTGGGAAGGCAAGAGGTTTGGGTCCTTGGGTGTCATTAGTTTCCTCGTTGGAAGCATGGCAGGTCACCATAGAAGATCTCCGAGTTCCCATTTAATTCTGCAATTTAACTCTGCAATTTTAAAAGGTAGTAGGACTGTTATAATTGTTATTCCCTCCACAGCCATCGTGGGGACCCATGGTGAAAACCTCTACAGATACCCTGCAATCTGAAGGGGACTTTGTACTGTGAACCCAACCCACCCCTTCTAGGAAGCAGGGGACTGGACTAAGTTCAACAGAGGAGACTAAGAAAACCTCTGAGAAACTTGGGCAGGGGCACTCTGGGGAAACTCTCCTATTCTGCTCAAGAGAAGGAAGTCTGGGTCCTGCTGAGAATAACTCCACGGAGACATCTGCTGAACAGGCAGCTGTCAGTTTGTGACCTGGGACTATCATCCTATTTAAACAATCATTCTTTACAGCATCAAGACCATCGTGGAGCTGTACTTCCAATTTCCAATATGCCTCCCAAACGTAGCCACACCAACCCATCATCGGTACGACAAGCAGTTGGGGGTAGTGGATTGCCTTGACGTGTTTTCCCTCCCCAAATGAAAATAGCCTAATCTTTTAAATTCTGATTTGTAAAATGAAACACGTTTATTATAATAAAGAAAAACGAAAGTACCAAGAATAAGATGAACTACCTAAACTCAACTACGCATAGCTGCTATTAACATTTTGGAGAATATCCTTCCAGACATCTCTTTATGCATGCAACCATGCCCCAAACCCACAGATTTTGCGTTAAAGGATTATACTCTGCATACTGTTTGTAATTTGCCTTCTTCACTTAATGCTGTATTACTGACATCTTTCTATGTTGATAAATTCAGAGCCAAGTAGTCATTTAAAGTAGTACCAGCATAAATTTTTTTATTGTATGAATGTATCATAATATGCTCATCTTTTGTTGTAAGCCACCTGTCCAGTTTTATAGCATTGATAAAGTATTTACTATTCACAGATAATGGTGAATATTATAAAATTTACAACTTTTTGTAAATTATTTTTTCTTCAAACTCTGTTGTGTCAAAGGTAATTCCTGTAAAAGATGTTAACATTTATTGCTACACAGCCTTCTCAAAAAAGATTTCAATTGATATATTGTATCATTTGATATATCAATTGTATCTATCTATATATACTGTACCTAGCTATATATATCATGATATATATGATATCAATTGTAAAATTGACATATGTATGGAAAATAAACATGTCTTTACTTTCTGGATCAGGCCTGATGATGACTAAGGGATAGTGTAGATTTTTGGAAGATGTTGCTTAAAAAACAAACAAAAAAAGAAATTGATGAAGAGATTCAAGGAAAATATAGGTTAGGGAAGATGAACACATCTTCATCCGGGTTTGAAAAATGAGGCAGTAAAACTTAAGGTTAGGAAAACTTATGGTTAGGAAAATGGGTTCTGAAGTCAGACAGACCTAGTCACAAGCTGTGTCACCCCAATCAAGTTACTCATTGCAAGGAATGATAAAATACGGTTTTTATGCAGATTAAATGAGACACTGCAGGGAGGGCACTTGAGGCACAGTGGTTAATACACAGTGATGTGTTCAATTAACATGATTTTTTAAAAGAAATTCATAGCAATGCAGACATCTCATAAATGGTCCCCTGAGTCTACATTGAACTTTTAAGGTGGAACTAGCTTGAATATTCCTTTTAGTGTTTCATTGACCTATGACTTCTCTATGCCAACAAGTATTATGGCATGGTCTCCCAGAGACAGCAAAAGAATTCCAGAAGTAAAGTAGGAACATAAGCATCCTTTTCTCTTAGGCGAAGGCCAAGAACAATAGTGCCACCCTAAGGAGTCTCGTAGGGTCTCACATCCTTGCCCAGTTTCTTCTCCTCCGTTACTCAATGTTCCTCCAATTGTAAATACCGTATTTCTCACAGTGTTAGCTTAAGGCTTCATTTAATGCTTAATTTATACTCATGATTTTTCACTCATATATGACAAAGCACATCCCTGAAACCTGTAAACCTCTCTTTTTTTTCTTTAACTAGTGTGAGACTCCTTCAGGAGGCAGCCCCAGGCAAGCACCTGGCCCGCTTCCACCTAAGAGAATATCTAAATCTCCGGCTTTCTAACTTGGCGGTTACTCTCACTTGCCTTCAGCTCCATCCTCGAAGCCAGCTCTGACTTGTCAGCAGCTTGCTCAGAGCTAACACTGCTGTTCGCCACTGCTCCTGGCAACTCTGCTAATTTTAGCCTTTTCGTGAACAGAGTTTCTTAATTGACCTCAGCTCTCTTTTCCACCGATCCTGGTCTTTGACTTGAAATCCTTCCAGCTGTGCAACACCAGAGAGCCACTACCAACCAACCAGGATGGTTACACAAAGGAAACGGATTTGCCGTCTTCGATCATACAGTACTGTGGACCTGAGGATCGCTCAAATCCTAACCTACAGCTGGTTCTCCCAAAGACAGATATTTAAGTATGTTGTTCAAAAGAAAACGTCAAGATGGAATACTCTTCCATGTCACGATGGATGATTATTCAACAGTTGATGTCAAAATTAGAAAATAAATCATCCTAGTGCATGTGTGGTTATGATCAATGCTGAGAATTTTGATATCTATGTTATAAAGATAAAAGCATGTAATTAAAAACCCCAAACTGTATAAAAGGTAAAGAATACAAAGTATCTCCCTCTTGCTATAGATCTTTAGTCCTACTTTTCAGAAATAAATATCATTAACAATTGTTAAATAATCTATTTGAAAATGTTTGCATTTCTAATTATGCAGATATGTACCTTTTTCTTTTTATTAAAAACACAAGGGCCAGACACTGTGGCTCAGGTCTGCAATCCCAGCACTTTGGGAGGCCAAGGCGGGCAGATTGCTTGAGCTCAGGAGTTCAAGACCAGCCTGGGCAACACAGCAAGACCCCCGTCTCTAAAAATAAATAAATAAATAAAAATAAAAACCATTAAATTAAAAAAAAACAAAACAAATGGGAGCAAACTATGGGCTATATTTACGTCTTTTTAACTTAAAAGTACTGAAACTTGATAATCTTTCCAGATTAGCACATTCTGATTTAACTCATTATTTTAACATCTCTACAATATTCCACTGAATGGACAATAATTTACTGAATCCCTTAGTGATAGATTTTTTTTTAGCTTGTGTTCAGTCTGTCCTATAAGAAACAATGCAGCAATGATTCTCTTTACATGTACAGAATTGTATGGTCTATGGATTTCTTTGTGAGTACACACCTGGATGTCAAATTACTGAGTCGCAGGGTATGTGCACCTGTAATTTGGATGGATGTGGGCAAATTGCCCTCTACCAAGCTAGCAGGCTCTACTACTAGCGGTGTGTGATGGTGCCTGCTTCTCCATGGCCTTGGCAACATCATATTAACAACATTTTTCATCTTTGCCAATCTCACTGCTGCTTTAATTGGCATTTTCCTAACTAAAGAAGGTCTACCATCTTTTCACACATTTATTTGCCATTTATTTCTCTTTTCTGTAAATTGCCTATTCATAGTCATCGTTCATTTTTCTTTTGGGTTACTAATCATTTCCTATTCATAAGAGTGCTCTGATACAGTAGGTAAACATACCTTTTTTGGTCATAGGTGTTACAGATATTTTTCCTCAGTTTGTCATTTGCCTTTGATTTTGCATATAGTATTTTGATCTACATAGAAAGGTTTACTTTTTATGAATAAAAGTAATGCATATCGGTTTTCTTTTATGGCTTCAGGGCTTTATGTTTTATTTAGAAAATAATTCTCCATTCCAAGATAAATTTTTTAATGCTCATTTGTCTTTTCAAGTTTTTTAAGCTTCCTTTTCTTAAAGAAATTTAACATTTAATCTGTGTGTGTGTTGTATAAGAAATGAAAGATCAAGCTTCCCCCCCACCCCAAGTGACTAGCCAATTGTCTCAACTCTGCTGAATAATTCATCTTTCTTTCATTGGTTTGAAATGCCATCCTGGTCATTTTGTATTTATTTATTTATTTTGAGACAGAGTCTTGCTCTGTCACCCAGGCTGGAGTGCAGTGGCACGATCTTGGCTCACTTCAACCTCCGCCTCCCAGGTTCAAGCGATTCTCTTGCCTCAGCCTCCAGAGTAGCTGGAATTACAGGTGTCTGCCACCACACCTGGCTATTTTTTGTAATTTTTTTTAGTAGAGACAGGGTTGTGCCATGTCAGCCAGGCTGGTCTTGAACTTCTGACCTCAAGTGATCTGCCTGCCTTGGCCTCTGAAAGTGCTGAGATTACAGGTGTAAGTCACCCCACCCAGTCCATTTTGTATTTATACTTGGTGTCTTAGCAGTTGAAATATGTATTTGGGTCTTGAAATCTGAATTTGTTTTTGGGTCTGTTTCCGTATACTATCCTGTTCAATGTTCTATCTTTTCCACATTGTTTTGATTTCTGTATTTGTGTTTCACTTTAATATATTGGTCAGTTAATCTTCTTTCATTATGCCTCTTCAGAATTTTCCTGGCAATTATCATATGATTCTTTTTCACTGGAAAATTAGAATAGCTAATCTAGTCCTTGCCCAACTCCCAGAAAACCTATTGGGTTTTTACTGGGATCACATTAAATTTATCAATTAAGGAAAATTGCTAACTCCACATAAGGTATGCCTTTCCAATTATTTGACTCTTTTAAAAATCATTTAGGATACTCTTCATATGCTTTTGTTAAATTATTCCTCCCTTCTATTTGTTGTTGCCATTGGTATTATAAATGGGACCTTTCCTTCCATTAATTTCCTAATTGGTTATGTTTTGCATAAAGGAACCTTATTACATTTTGTTTTAACTTTAGAAGCTGCATATCCTCACTGTTTCAGATAATTTTTCAGCTGACTATCTTAGATCCGCTTATTAGCTATTGATATCTTTTAGAAACTAACTGGTCAGGTTATGCCTTTCTCATTTTTAGTCAATGTCTGTACTATATATAATTAACCCGATAGTTGTCTCTGGGAGAAAAGGAACTAAGTGTGATCGGTGCTTCTGTGTGAGATGCTCAACCAAAGTAAAATACCAACAGAATTAGATTGTTTGTCGATGTCACAATTACGAAAAGAATCATCTGATCCATTTTACACCAGAGGTGGTCAAGGCAAGGGATTTATAACACAATCATAAAAAAGAGCCCTCTCCCTACTCTTAATTTTTAAAGCAATCAATGTATAGTGTCTTGGTGTCAGACATTAATAGGATAGATACTGAAAATGTTGAATAGGAAGCATCCCATACTCTCACTAGAGGAACAAGATAATTGCTTCAGTATTTTAAGGTTGATAATAGTGACAGCAGTTGAAACTAAAGAATGTCCCAATATATATGAGGTTAGAACTCTAATATGAACGTGGTCCTTGTTTCATATGGTACTCTCAGTAGTTCCCAAACCCTCGTCTGCAAAGCCCCGATAGGGGAGCCCTATGGCTGTGTCTGAGGGGCACAGAACAACCCCCGCGAGTGGAGCTAAGCGTGGAAAGGATTCGGGACAAACCACGCGCTGAGCCCTGAGACCCTGGTGGTAAACTGGAAGACTTTTCACCTGCATCTCAGACATAAGTAAGAGAATATGGATGGAGAGGATGGGTGATTATCATCTCAGAGAAAAGGAAGACTTCAAACCACAGCTAAACGTCCTATTTGATGGGGGCCGATTGAACACATTGCGGCCAAAAGCTTCTACCTGAAGCCAAGAAACAGAAGTCATATTGGCAGCAGTCCACGGGCTTGCTGCGTCAACCCTGCTGTGATCCACTCACCAGGCAAAAGGTAAAGATAATGCCGTGGTGCTCAACAGAAAGCAGGGGGAGGGGGGTGGAATGTGTGTTCAGATGTGAGGAAGCTGGGAACATTCTAGAGCCTGAGGCTGGGGTGTGGCTATGGACATGTTGACTACGGCACTGGGGACTCTGGACCCTCAAGCTGTAGAGAGTATCCTAATGTCACATGACTAGTATAATTAGATGAGCTGAATCTTTGGGTTCTGACATTTGTCCTGAAGAGGGAGAGAGCTGAGTCAGAGTTGAAAGACTTGCTGTGGCAAAGAGACATGTATGTCACCCTCATTAATATGTCCCCGAGGGATTGGATGAAGACTAGTGAGTTGAATTTATAGGGAGACAGGGGTGCAGCTTAGCATAGGGAAAACTCTTCTGTTCATATATTAGGAGAGAGGAAGATCTCCAGCCCTAGACGCCGCCAGGCACACGGTGGTGGAGGGACCAGTGGCTGGAGGTGTTGCAGAGAAGTCTGAAGCACCAAAAGTGTGTCTGAACTTGCTAGCCTTTAAGAAACCTTCCAACCCTGAGCTTCTGTGATTAAATATACATCAAATGTATACATGTTTATATACATATAATGTGTATGTGTGTATAATTTGTGATTATCTTGCTTCTTATAATAATTATTACTCTTATTATACTTAACATTTTGAGTATTTATGAATGCCAGGCACTGTGCTGGGCTCTTTAAGTGATCTGCATGGGGTAGTTATCGTCATTTTCCATTTTCTACATAAGGAAACCATGCCCAAGGGATGCCAAGAATGTCTCTGTCACACAGACAGTAGGCACCAGAGCTGGGATTCAATCCCTGTTCTGACTGCTGAGCTGCTGAACTATACGTACTTTCCACTTAAGAAAATGAGTACACACGTACAAAGTTTACGGCAGTTTGCCAGCCTCAGGACATTGTCTACTTGTACAAAAGGAAGATTTCATCCTTTTAAGTTTTGATTGATCGTTTGCTTGCTCTAAAGAATACTGAATCGGAATCAGACTCTGATAGAGAAAGAGGGAAGGATTATAGATGTTCCAGCTTGAGATGGAAAATCAGAATGTGGGGACACATTGAAATCACAGAGCACATACAAGCAGCAGGGTCACCAACAACTTGACATGCAGACTGTGGAGAATGGTTGGTACAGGCTTGCGGTTCGTTCATTCTTTCCAAAAAGTTAACAGATAATTGTGAATGTAAATTATGTTAGTGTGCAATGGAGGATATGCTGAATACATTTCTAATAAAACCCAAGCACCCAATCGGAGCTGTTGGTGCAGTCTGTTCAGTTTCCTTGTAAAGCTAAAAGATGCATTAGTTCTCCTAAAACTACGTCTTACTTATTCTTGATAGGGTTAACACGGCCATTCTAACTGGCTGATGATCATGCTAATCTTCCAGATAAATACAAGCTTATTCATTTCGGGTGCCAACTGCACTCTTTCCACTGAAAGGAATGGCTAGGCTATTAGAGGTATGGAAATGTTTCCGGAGGAAGGGCGTGAAGCTAGAGTTGCTATGGAAGGGGATGAGGAGAGGGAGAGAAAGGAACTAGTGAAGAGTTAGCCGAACAAGAACTGAACTGGGGGCAGAGTGAAGAGAGGTAAGGTGGTAAAGTATGAGCAATGAGGAGGAAGCAGTACTTTATGAGGGGCACAGCCAGGACCTAGAAACACCATCTGGGGCCTTGGGCCACTGGTGGAACTGCAATTCAGCACTGCTCAAGTCCCCTGGATCGTTCAAGCCAGAGGTCAAGGCTTTCTCTAGAAAAATTTGGGCTAGAGGCAACTCTACCAGGACGGTGATCATCCCAAATAAGTTCACTTGAAATTACATCTTTCACAGACCCCTTGGGATGATGTCAAAGATAGAAATTTCAAAATAAGACTTTAACAGTGCTCTGAAAAAAAGAATCAGGTGCAATGCCATGTGGACCTCCCTGTGTCAAACGCAGGACCATTTGGTGACTGGCAAGAGATGGGACTATGTGTGGTCCTTGCACTGCGAGGTAACGGGCTGTCCTTCTAAATTCCTCCCAACACAGCTCTGCCTTCTAAGTTCCTTCCAACACAGCTCTGCCTTCTCTTCTCAATGCCTCATGAAGGATGGAGCACTCTTTGGCTGCCCCATCCCTGAGCCGGTGATTCTGCCTTCAGCTCAGCCTCTGGGCTTCCCACACTTAACTCACCTACCCCTCGAGCCCTCCTGGGGTAGAAAGGTCCATTTCTCTATTCAGCCTCCTGACCCACTCCCTGCTGCAGGGACTTTATTTATTTATTTATTTTGAGATGGAATTTCTCTCTTGTTGCCAGGCTGGAGTGCAATGGTGTCATCCTGGCTCACTGCAACCTCTGCCTCCTGGGTTCAAGGGATTCTCCTGCCTCAGCCTCCTGCATAGCTGGGATTACAGGTACACACCACCACACCCGCCTAATTTTTTGTATTTGTAGTAGAGATGGGGTTTCATCATGTTGGCCAGGCTGGTCTTGAACTCCACCTTGGCCTCCCAAAGTGCTGGGATTACAGGTGGGAACCACCATGCCCGGCCTACAGAACCTTCTCGAAGCACTCCCAGGAGAGCCTCCCTTCCCCACCTCACCCCACAGCCCTCACCCTCCACTAGCCCACCGCACATATACATCCCCACACAAGCAGAATCAAAGCTATGGTCCAAGTTTTCCCTGATGATAGAGGGCAAAGCCTGAAGCTCACAAGGATGAAGATCGGTCTGAACACTCACCAAGTGCAGTGTGTCGGCCTTCTGCGTCTGCCTCTGTCGGCTCTTCTGGGCAGCGATGCGATTTTTCTCCCTCCTCTGAACTCTTCTCACATCATCAGATGAGTCCTGGGAAAAAGAGACAATGAAGATGAAGCAAGTCTGCGCCTCCCTTTTGAGCAAAAGCAGGCTCTGCTGGTGTGTGGTATCCATCCAGCCGCCCTTCCATGCCTTTATCTCTTCGTGAACACCCCAACCCCCTATTTACCAAAAGCCTGCACCCAAAGCAGAGCTCTTCTCCATGCCTGGTTATGCATCCCCAGGTCGCCGACTTTTCTGACCAAAAGCTACAGGGAAAAGGCAAGAGAACTTGGGGCCTCGGTAGAGCTGTGTTTGGCACACACACACACACACAGAATGGTTAAGGCGATGAAGTGTGTTTATCACCTCTCCTCTGTAGGGCTGCTCCACCCTTGCCCTCTCACTTTTCGGTCTTTAGGCGCTTCTTGCTGTTCTTTGAGCTGTTTTCATTGTTTCAAAGTTTGTTGAGCACCTACTATATGCCAGCCTGTGTGCAAGTGTTCTCACAGAGGTGTTCTTGTTTAATTTCCCAATGCTGTGAAGTTGACATCATCATTTCCATTTTATATGTGAAGAAACTGAGGCTCTAAGAGCATGCCCAAGGACTCTCCATCATCTGAGAGTGCTGAGCCCGATGTCTTTCTGAGACCCTTCCCCCACTAGCTCCTCTGCACCCCATCTAGTCTTCTGCTGCATTCCTGAGCTGAGGGCACATCCCAGATCTGCCTTCTCTGTCCCGCCTTGGTGCTCAGCCACTGTGACATTCCCCATGGCCCCAGCACAATGCCTGGCACATCAATGCCAAAAAGAATGTTAATGGTGGAGGTGAGCTGGCCGTGGTGGGTCGTGGATGGGTGCTTGGGAGGATAAGGGGATCTTGTGGTGTTCTCTAATTACACCCAGAGATGGGTATGTTCTGTGCCTGGGCAGAAGGGTTAGCTCCAGCTCTCACCTAGATGCTGCGGCATCAGTGTAGCAGTCTGAGTGAAACCCTTTAGTGACTCGTGCCCTGTTCCCTCCTACATCCCCCACAGACTAGAGGGGCACAGATCCGAAGGCAAAGCTCTGGGCTCGCTAGGCACTGAGCTCACCAACATGTCCAGTATTTTCAGCCCATTGTGGTAGGAGGGCACTGGCATAGATAGGAAGGAAGTGCTCTTCCTCTAAGGGGGATGGGGCACCAGGTTACCATGGAAGCCATGAGTAATTTCCTTCCTAAGAAGAGTACAAACTTCCAGGCAGTCAGAGCCACTCTGATACCATCTTGAGCAGAGGACTGGATCCTGTCCTAGAGGTCTCACCTAGACTCATTCCAGTCCACTGCTCCGTTGCTAGAGGCTTAGGATAGATGCCCTATTCGTTGTTTAGATACTTTTATTTCGGCTGCAGCATTTTGAAAGCCCTCCTGGATATCTGTGCTAAGGAAAGAATGCACTTTTAAACTCTGAAGGTGGAGAAAATTTTAACCCATGGATAGACATTGGATGAGAAAGAGGAGGATTTCCTACAGCAAGGGATGTCAAGAATGTGGTGCAGAAAAAATCCCTGGGAGCTGTGAGATGGGCAGGGCACTCCTCCTTTGGCAATCCTCTAGTGGAAACCTTTGATGTGGAAGTCACAATCTGGACTCCAAATGCTCCCAGAATCCCAATCTCAATCTCTCCGGTTTCCCCAGAGCGAAGATGAGCTACCGGGAAATGTCTCCAACAAATTTCCAGAGCCACCACCTCATTCATTTCCTTGCTCCTGTGCAGAAGCCACAGGGACGTGGTGTTGACCGGACCTCTAGCATCCCTCCTTGCTGGGGGTGCTAGCAACAGAGGCAGTGCCCCAGCAGAGAGACCCTTCTGTGCTAGCCCGGGTTCCTCCTCCTCCTCCTCCTTCTGCCTCTTCTTCTTTTTTTTTTTTTTCTTTCTGTTTTTTTTAAACTTTTCCCTGACCCCTTTTATCTCTTTCCCTGTTGGCTGTCTCCTGGGAAACTACATATCTAGAACTTGAGCTGTGCATGCCAACAGCCCACTTGAAAACTCCTCTTACTTTTCTACAGCCTTGGAGAACAGCAGACTCTTTTCTCTGTGTTCTTGATGTTCATTCTCCTCTTTGCTTCCTAGAAAGCTTCTTAGGGTGGCAACCCTAGTGAGGCAGAGGTGATAGGCACCAGCCTTGGAAAATGGAGAGAAAAAGGGGCTTTGGCAGAATGGGTGGAAGGATGAGGGTCTCTGCCAATATGCACAGCTTAGTGGCAAATTCCATGTCCTAAGTCTGACAGATTGCCCGTGCCACGAGCCACTTCCTCCATCCTTAGCTCCCTGGGCAGGATAAGGAAGCCTGTCCCTCTTTCCATCCCCCAGGAGAATGAGAAGTTAGGAAAGAGGAAAAGGAGGACTCTACCTGTTTGCCAGGGGGAGGAGAGCGGCTGAAGCTGGAGTCACTGCTGTCGGAGCTGTGAGGCATGGCTGAAATCTTCCGGGCTCTCTCACTCAGCCCCAGGCACCTCTGGGCTCTCTTGTCACCAGCTGGGCTCCCTTCCTGACTTCTCCTGGGCCACTAGCCCACCACCCCCAACAGGCGCCTCCTCTGCCTGCACTATAGCCACCTCCAACCCCTGCGTCCTCCTCACTCTGGGGTGCAGAGGGACTGCTCCCCAAAGGGACATGTCGCTCGCTTTGGGGCTTGCACGCTCTCTCTCTTTTGCTTGTGGTTTCTGGTAACTCACGCTGGAAGTCACATGGGCGGAAACTTCAGCAAGTTAGAAGTTAGAGAGAAAAATACATATCTGGGAAAAGACCTACAAAATTATGTGAAAGAAAAAAAAATACAGATACCTTCCGACAGTTTGAAAGACACAGCAGCCCTCTTCAATTGATGAAGATAAAATAGAAAAACAGCCCAGGCAGGGAAAAACCCCAGCCAGAATTAGCAAGTCCCTCTTCTGTCAACATGGGCAGAGACGAGAGGACAATCAGGAAAAAGTTTCCATTGTCACACGACTTGATTTTTCAATCAAAATAAAGCAACGAGACTGGGATTTCTTTCTGGTTTTTGGTTGAAAGCAGTGGCTCACCCATCTTGTCCTTCCTTACCCCTTACAGTCCAGCCAGCCTGGGGTGGTCTGGAGATAAAGTGATCCAGGGGCATTCTCCTTTCTTCACCATCAAACACAAGGGCTGTGGTAGATCAGAAAGCCACAGGGGAGGCTCTAGAATTGCTTCTCTGAAAGCTTATTTAGTGCCTGTGCTGTTTAACAGGGAGCTCATACTCTTTAGAGAAAAGATGCCTTCCATATTGAGCAGCTCAAGACAGACCCTGAATCTTTATGATTCAAAGACCCCAGGTCAGAACCCAGAATGGAGAAACAGTCAAAAAAGAAACCAGACCAACCATGATTTAAATTCTGGTTCTACCACTTTATATGTCCGTGGTCCTGGGTAGCTCACTTGAGCTCCGGGACCTTCACTATCTTCATCTGTAAACAGAGGATGATAAGACCTGCCCTCCCTACCCCTTAGGATTGTGGCACAAAACAAATGACAACATGGATTAGAATGTCCCAGCAAACTGTAAAGTACATGACAGAGACAGTGAGTGGAGAGTATTCCCAGCCTTGCCATGAGTGCATTTGTAGAGTTCTCTGTGAGCAATTCCACTGTCACCTGGGCATCGTGGCTTTTTAAAAAGGCCTTACCTTATTCCCAGGATGGCTCAAAGCCAAATTAGATTGCCTTATTAGATTCCAGGATTGACAGGAATGTCCCCTAGAGGATTTTTGTATCCATGAGCTGAATTTCTGGGCTAAGACAATACTGTCCTAAGGGTAAATTAAGCAAGACAGAATTCCTTTCCTATGGAGGAAAATTAAGCAGGGTTGAAGGTTAGGGAATTCCGGGTGGTCAAAAGGGCCTTGCCCAAAATTGGGATATCTGAGCAGAGATCGAAGGAAGAGAGGGAGTGAGTGTCTCAGGGAAGGACATTCCAGGACCTGAGGTGGAAGTGTGCTTGGAGTATTGGAAAAACAGCAGGGAGACTAGGGCAGTTGGATCCCAGAGGCAGCAAAAGTGGCAGGAGATGAGGTCAGTGAGCAATGGCCCTTAGAGGCCATTATCAGCAGTTTTTTTTTTTTTTTTTTTTTTCTAACGTGGAGTCTTGCTCTGTCACCAGGCTGGAGTGCAGTGGCACAATCTTGGCTCACTGCAACCTCTGCCTCCTAGGTTCAAGCAATTCTCCTGCCTCAGCCTCCCAAGGTGCTGGGATTACAGGTGCATGCCACCACACCCAGCTAATTTTTGTATTTTTAGTAGAGATGGGGTTTCACCACGTTGGCCAGGATGGTCTCAATCTCCTGACTTTGTGATCCACCGGCCTCAGCCTCCCAAGGTGCTGGGATTACAGGTGTGAGCCACTGCGCCCAGCCCACTACCATGATTTTAACTTTCATTCTGAAAGACATGGTGAGCCCATGGAGGGTCCCCCCAGCCACATTCATTCTTATCCTCTATTCAGCTACTGTTCATTTCTCCCATAGTACTTAACCAATTTGTTAAGTACTATTTATTTACTAATAAAATAAGTATATTTTTGTAGTTTATTGATTAATCTTTTTCTTGTTTCCCTCAATAGAATGTTAAAACCATTTGTGCCTTTATTAATATATTCAACACATGTTCACTGTGCATCTACCACGTGCCAAGCACTCAGTACTGGGGATAAGTTGCAAAAAGAAGTTTAACTTTTTGTCTAAATGAGAATATCAGGGTTCACTGCCCAACAAACTACCAGAAATTTCAATGACTCAAGCCATTTATTTAGCTCATAACTCTGTGGGTCAGCTGAAAGGCTCTTTGGGTATAGCCTGGGCTAGGCTGATCTCAGCTGGGCTTGATCATGTGTCCTCAGACACCTGGCAAGTTGGCTGATAATTGACTGGTCTGACCTGGCCTTGCCTTGGGAATTTCTCCTCCACATGGTCTCTCATCCCCCAACAGGCTGGTCTGAGCATGTTTGTTTGACAGTGGCAAGATTCCAAGAGTAAGAGCAGAAGCATTCAAAGCCCCATGGAACCCAGCCTCAGAACTAGCACAGAACTCAGAACCTGCCACATTCTATTGGCCAAGGAAAATCACAAGGCCAGCTCAGACTCAATGAGTTGAGAAACAGACTTCATTTCTTGATAGGAAAATTTAAAGAATTATGGCAATTTCTGCAATCTACAGATGAGAAGCCATTGGAAGTGTCAGAGCAGAGGAGTGACATGCTCTGACTTAGGTTTTAAGAGGATCTCTCTGGACACAGTTGAGATTTTACTATAGGGGAGCAAAGTGGAAGTAGGGATTTCAGCATTGGATGATTGCAATCATCCAAACAAAATAGGCCAGTTAGACAGTGATGAAAGTGGTGAGAAGTGCACCATGTAAAAACCAGTGACTGTGTTTGTTTACAGTCATATGCTCAGTGCCTAATAGATGCCTAATAAATAGTTTTCAAATGAATGAATGCATAAATGAATTCCCATACAACCTTCCTCTTCATTTATGGAACTTATGACCTGCATTATCTCATTTTATATCTCACCCCTAGTATATCTGAAAGCTCTTTCAGGACAATAATAGTCACATTTATGTTTCATTCAGTTTATACTAACATTTATTTATCACCTATTATGTAGCAGAAATCATAAATATAAATAATACAGAGATCCATCTTCACAGAAAGAAGAAAACATAGTGAAATAACAAACATGTTATTATGAATGTTACAAGTGTTCTAAGTGTTATGGTATATAGATGAAGTTCTTAGCTCTTTGAACATCCTATCATTCAACAAGTAAATACTTGTCAAATGAGTGATTACTTGATTCTGTGGTTTCCAATCAATACACTGATTTAATATTGAACAGGAACTAATGAGGAGAGAAATGCAAAATTAGTTCTTACACAGAAAGATGGGTCTTATTTAACAGTATTAATAATATGTTATTTTTAAATATTTAAGATTAAAAAATAATAAACACTTATGTAGTCACCATTAAGCTTAAGAAATAAATTATGAGGCCGGGTGCAGTGGCACACACCTGTAATCCCAGCACTTTGGGAGGCCGAGGTGGGCAGATCACGAGGTCCAAGAGATCGAGACCATCCTGGCCAACAGGGTGAAACTCTGTCTCTACTAAAAATACAAAAATTAGCTGGACGTAGTGGCACACACCTGTAGTCCCAGCTGCTCAGGAGGCTGAGGCAGGAGAATCACTTGAACCCAGGAGGTGGAGGTTGCAGTGAGCCGAAATTGCACCCAGCCTGGGCGACAGAGAGATTCCGTCTCAGAAAGAAAGAAAAGAAAGAAAGGAGAAAGAAAGAAGAAAAAAAAGAAAGAAAGAGAAAGAGAGAGAAAGAAAGAAATTACGAGTAGAGCCAAACCTTCTTTCATCCTTTTCTGATTGCATTCCTTCCTCACCCCAGGCAACCCATTATCCAGATGTGGGGCTTATCATTCTTATGCATTTTTCTATATTGAACTACATCTGTGTGTATGCCTGAGCAATATATAATATTGTCCTGCACGATTTTAAACTTTTGACCTAGCTAATATTTTTTATTTGATTTCCAGCATAGTACCTGAATGGTAATGGCAAGGCTTGGGATATAGGCATCCCACTGAGGTTATCCTGGAGAACTCCATGAAGCCACCAAGTAACGGTTATAATAAAACTGGCAAGTGTTCAGTGAACATCAGCCCAAAGCCTAAAGACAATGCTAAGGTAGTGGTTGCTGGATACTACAATCCCTATGTTGACAACTGGCTCATACAGGGCCTGGTATGAATTAGAAAACAGTGCCACCTCTAGGTAGGTAACCTCACGCTAAAGTGTATGGCCTGGCAAGCCCTCACTTGACTGCTCAGGTCAGAGCCCTTGAACAGTGAACAACCTGCACAACCATACCTACCATCCTTGCCATGTGTTACTTACTGTGTGCCAGGAATAGTATATAAACTGGCTCCATTTAATTCTCACGACCGCCATAAGAGGTAAGCGCTATTCCCCTACCCACCCCATTTTATGTATGTGGAATATTGAGGCACAAAAAGATTAAATAACATTCCAAAGATCAAACAGCCAGAAAAGTTAGTGGAGCCAGGACTCAAACTCAGGCAATTTGGTGCAATGCTCATAAGCACCATGTTCTATGACCTCTCATTTTGATCTTTCCCAGGACTCTACAGAGAAGGTTTATAATGAGACTCTAAAATTTATATGCAATTAAGGCACAGAGCATTTGATCATTTGCCCAAGGTCACACAGCTAGCAAGTGACAGAGTCGGAAGCAGTCTAATGGATTCAAACAGTACACAACTGCCAAGATGCCACTCAGCTCCAGGCTATAATTAGAAGAATGCCAGGAAAAACCATGCCTCCAAACCTCCTGCCCTTAGATTACTTTATTAGGCTTGGAACCCTTGTAATTGCTGTAATCATTATGAGGAACTTGGATATAGCTGCTTTACTTGGTATAAACTTTCTAGAATCAAGTTCAGGAAAAAATTCAAAAGGCCTCTCCAGTTTGAACTAATGAAGAGTAGGGGAATGTGGGGTTAGGAGGGTCATATGAATTAAAATGCCTGAATTGCCGTTAGTTTTTAAAAGAAATATAGTTGGATTACTTTGGAGTAAAAGACCCCTCAAATACCCTGTGCACTTATGGCATTTTAAGAATAAGTATAGGCTGGGTGTGCTGGATCGCGCCTGTAATCCCAGCACTTTGGGAAGTTGAGGCAGGTAGATTGCTTGAGGTCAGAAGTTTGAGACCAGCCTCGCCAACATAGTGAAACTCCATCTCTATTAAAAATACAAGGAATTAGCCGGGCGTAGCGGTGTGTGCCTGTAGTCCCAGCCACTCAAGAGGCTGAGGCATGAGAATTGCTTGAACCAGTGAGGTGGAGGTTGCAGTGAGCCGAGATCGCCCACTGCACTCCAGCGGGGGCAACAGAGTGAGACCCTGACTTAAAAAAAAAAGAAAAAGTAGAAGGGAGGCACTGAGTCCAGCCCACACTTGAGGGGAGGCAAATGAGTCTCTGCAACCCAGAGGGAGAAATATTAAATAAAGACTTTACGGACTTAAAATCACCATATTCCCTAACTGACTTCTGAGGAGACATTTAGCTGGTTGCAAGCAATCTGATATGAGATCAAGGGGGAGCTGAGAGGCAGCATTCTGGTCCTGACTTGGGGACTTTAGGAAGGTCTTTTTCCCTCCCTGGGCCTCTGTTTCCCCAGGTGTAAATTTGGTGGGAGGCAATGGAAGAGAGGAAGAACGCTTGTCCACTTTGTGAATCTCAACTTGGCAGAAGGAAGAAAACCCTACCTTGTTCTTTCATGGTTCTATTTCCTGTGCTTGAGAGCCACAGACCCTGCGGCCAGACCAGTCTTGAAGATACCAACAAGATACTTCACCTCTCCATGCCTCTTTCCATATCTAGAAAACGGGAGGATATAACACCACCAATATCCTGGGGTCATTATAAGGATCAAATGAGTTCATGTTTGTAAAGTTATTAGAATAGTCTCTGGTACATGGGAAACACAATATGAGATTTTAACTTAAAAAAATATGCTGCTCTAACTAAATACGGCCAGCAGAGAGCCCCGCAGCGGGCTGCTTTCATGAGTAGATTGAAATGATTTCTTTTTTTTTTTTGGAGACGGAGTTTTGCTCTTGTTACCCAGGCTGGAGTGCAATGGCGCGATCTCGGCTCACCACAACCTCCGCCTCCTGGGTTCAGGCAATTCTCCTGCCTCAGCCTCCTGAGTAGCTGGGATTACAGGCACGTGCCACCATGCCCAGCTAATTTTTTTGTATTTTAGTAGAGACGGGGTTTCACCATGTTGACCAGGATGGTCTCGATCCCTTGACCTCGTGATCCACCCGCCTCGGCCTCCCAAAGTGCTGGGATTACAGGCTTGAGCCACCGCGCCCGGCCTGAAATGATTTCTAATCAGGGGCGGCACAGCTGACAACCCGTATAGCGTGGGTTCCCACCTTCCAGCACAGCCCCTACCCCCTGCTGTGACAAGCAAATAACCTTTTAGTTGCTGGATTTTGGGGAGGTGGGAAGGGGGGTGGGGCCAAAGGAGGCAAAGGAGGGAGGAAGGAAACCCCAAGGATTTAGGAAAGCAGCTATGCGTCAACCTCTATTTCAGCGTTTTCATACCAGTGTCTACTGGGTCATCCTTGTTCGGAATCGGCAGCAGGGTATACTGTACATAAACACGGGTTCTTAAGGTAACTAAAACATATTTTTTTAAAATGCAACAAACCTGCTATATTTTTACCGGTTCAGTCCCCCTATTCCGTTGCTATTCCCAGTGCCAGGACAAACGGAAACTTCAGTCCAATGCCTGGTAAACCTGCCCATTTCAAAGACTTTGAGATCTAATTGCCTGACATTTCACAAGAGCAGGGATGCTGTGGCCCAGTCGTTAAGGAAGCGAGAGCAGAAGAACCAGGCAGAGCAGAAGCCTCCTGGGAGTTTGTGGTGTGATCCCCACTGGTCAGGTTCACTGCAGAACAGAGCATTTCTCCTTTGTGAGAATCATTTCAGAAGTCAGGCTTCCTTTCCTGGAAGGAGGTGCAAAATCTCCCAAGGCCAGAAAGAAGGAAGGAAATTCTAGCTTGGGACTTAGCCTCAGATATTCCAACGCAGGTGGTCTGGTGGGGGCTTCAGCGTGGGCATCTTTTAAAAGCCTCCAACTGGCTCTGACACAGCCATTTGATGGAGGAGAAATCCTGCAGCAATTTCTCCAGTAGAGGGCAGTTCGTGGCCTCAGGGTCGAGCTGGGCTTTGGGGCCAAGAGGAGTGGATGCAACGGGCCCTCTTTCACCTCCCTTCCTTCTTTCTCACTTGCCTGGGGGCACCGAGGAGTCGGGCTCCTTGGCCTCATTAGCACCAACAGACTCCCGCTCTCTGAGGTTAACCAGCCCCAGATCTGTTCTCATCATCCGCCTTGAGCTCACACTTGATCTCTTTGGGTTAACCTCCGGTTCAAGTTACCAATGCATGCCAAGCAAAGCTTGTGGAGGCAGGAAGTGTGAGCCGGTGGGTGCCCTCGGGGCGGCTGCCCAGGGCCGCTGGTGGTCTGGGTCTTTTGTGGCCATAGTGCCTTTTCCTCTGCAAGTCAGTTTCACTTTCCTAGAGCGCTGGCCCTGCATTCCCCAACAGCCCATCATCTAGTTCAAGCTGAATCCCAGGGAGAAGAAAAGAGAATCTCCTGAGTACACGCAAATGTCCCCGGCCTGCAGGGGCCCCACGCAGAGGGGGCTGAACGCTGGGGGTTGGGGGCGGCCTTGGGTCTGTTGTCGCCTGCCCCACCAGGCCAGAATTCCCAGGTTAGCTCCACTTCCCCCATCCACTGACACTAAACCCACTCTTTTTTTTTTTTTTTATACGCCCCTTTGAGGTCTGATGGTGGGGTGTGTGGCCTTTGAAGGAGTTGGCTGCCACTATTTAGTTATTTGAGCTAAAATAATAAAAATCCCCTAGCCGCTTTAATGTTTTTTTGGTGGAAAAAGCACATATGGTACATCTTCACTGCTCAGAAGATGGCTAAAGGGGATTTTTCTCAAAGTTTCCCAAACAAGTAGGGAAAACATTTACCTGAGGGCGGAGCCCTCCAGTAAGGGGGCCAGAGTGGGTGGCCAGGTGATGACGGGGAAATCCCCCCGCAGAGTGGCGGACAGTCCAGCCCTCTCCGCTTTAAGCCTTGGAGGAGGCCTCTTAGGAGGTGGGTGGCAGGCCTTCATGAAGCCAGCCCAGAGGGTTAGAACATGTTTCCTCAACGGTGGCACTCTTGACATTTTGGGCGGATAATTCTTTGTGGTGGAAGGCCATCCTGTGCATTGTACAGTGTTTAGCAGCTTCTCTGGTCTCCACCCACTAGGCGCTGGTAGAACCCCCTGTTGTGAAAATAAAAATATACCTCTAGAATTGCCGGATGTCCAATGGGAGGGGGACGCTAAATTGCCCCAGGTGAGAACCACTGGATCAAATAACATGCATCCAAAAGCTCCTGTTCTCTTGGTCAGTCTGGGCCTGGTGATTTCCTCATAAACCCCCTTGCAGCTCAGGAAATTTCGAGATAGATGCACTCTGCTCCATGCAGCTTCTGGGTTCAGGTTGTTGACCGACTTCAACTTGGGGGTGTGGCGATACTGACAGCACATCCAGCCAGCCACGGGCAGCAGCCCGAGTGGGCATCAGAGTGGCTTCCTGGAGGGCCTCCTCTTGCCTTCACCTTTCAGACAGCAGGAAAGGGAGTGAGGCCTCTCAAAGGCTGAGAGAGAGGCCACTCCATTTTTTAGTTTCCCATCAGATTAAAAATGAAGATATATCAAAATGAGCTTAACAAAAATGTGGTCTGTTTTAAAAGTAATGTACTTACAGTACCACCGGGATATGATGGAATTTATACCAGTACTTAATTCCTGGATCTGGATCTCTGGAGGTGGTAGAATCAAGAAATGGAAACTGACTCAAAAGCTGGGTGAATCTCCCCATCTCTTACGCCTGGCAAAATAGCTCAGGGTGGGCCAGGTGGGGTGGCTCATGCCTGTAAACCTAGCACTTTGGGAGGCCAAGACGCGTGGATCACGAGGTCAGGAGTTCGAGACCAGCCTGGCCAATATGGTGAAACCCTGTCTCTACTAAAAATACAAAAATTGGCCAAGCATGGTGGCACGTGCCTGGGTCCCAGCTACTCGGGAGGCTGAGGTTCGAGAATTACTCGAACCCAGGAAGTGGAGGTTGCAGTGAGCTGAGATCATGCCACTGCAACCCAGCCTGGGGGACAGAGCAAGATTCCATCTCAGAAAAATAAATATCTCAGGCTGGATATATAGCCTCGCTGGAATTAAGTGCTTTGGGAATGTGAGGCCTGAACCAAATGAGTTTTCGGCATCCTTCCCTCATCCACCCAACCTTGACAGGACACAGAGAGAACCATGGTTAAGGAAGAAACTGGGAACAGGGAAACAGCTTCTTAGCTTTGGGTTTAAATATGAAATCAAATGTTCTGGCTCTGTCACTTCGTAACCATGTGATCTTGGACAATCACTTAAAACTCTGCCTCCATTTCCTCATCTGTATAATGGTGCCACCTCATAACATTGAATGTGTTCAAATTGCTTAGTGCAATGATTAGTGCCTAGTAAGCATATAGTGCCTATTAGCTATTACTGCTGTTATGTAACCGATATAAAACTGGACTTATCCAAGTATAGAGTTTCATTCAATAGAAACATTGAAAAAAGAGAATAAGGCCGGGTAGGGCAGTGGATACCTGTGATCCCAACACTTTGGGAGGCTGAGTCAGGAGGTCAGGAGGATCACTCGAGCTCAGGAGTTCAAGATCAACCTGGGAAATATAGTGAGATCTCACCTCTACGAAAAATTTTAAAAATACCTGGGTGTGGTGGCGCACACCTGCAGTCCAGTTACTCTAGAGGCTGAGGTGGGAGGATTGCTTGAGCCTGGGAGATGAAGGCTGCAGTGAGCCGTTATCATGCTACTGCACTGTCTCTTGTCTGGGCAACAAGAGAGACCCTGTGGAAAGAGAGAAAAAGAGGAAGGGAGGAAGGGAGGAAAGAAAGAAGGAAAGGAAACAAGGGAATAACGTCACATGCCAACTTTCTAAAAATCCTCTTTCTGGATGGACATGGTGGCTCATGCCTGTAATCCCAGCACTTTGGGAGGCCAAGGTAGGTGGATCACCTAAGGTCAGGAGTTTGAGACCAGCCTGGCCAACATAGCGAAACCTGGTCTCTACTAAAATACAAAAATTAGTGGGCATGGTAGTGCATGCCTGTAATCCCAGCTACTCGGGAGGCTGAGGCAGAAGAATCACTTGAACCCAGGAGGCGGAGGTTTTAGCGAGCTGAGACCGCACCATTGACCTTCAGCCTGGGTGACAAGAAGGAAACTCTGTCTTAAAAAAAAAAACAAAAAACAAAAAATCCTCTACAGGTTTCCTCTGAAAGTCACCCTTCTCATGGCTTCTGTGACTGTCCTCCCCTTCCCTTCTGGGCTTTCTCTGTTACTGCTCCCAAGCTTCACAGCCCTTTTACCTTCATTCCTCCTTTGCTGAGCAACTCAAGTCTCTACCTCCCAACCAAGTGTTCTCTGTTCTTCAGCTGGACATCTCCAGGCCAGGATTAGTGTCTCTGACCTTCCCCATGCCCGCATCTCCACGCTCTCCTGCTCCACAGGGTAAAGCTTCTATATCTACAAGGCCCAAACAAAGATGCCTCCTCCGAGGGCAATTTGTTATCTACTCACCTATTGCTGGACAACAGAATTGTTTCCAGGTTTTGATTGTTCTGAATAAAGTGACTGTGAATATTCAAATCAAGTCTTTTGGGGGACATATGCTTTCACTTTTTGGGGGAGTATACCTAAAAGGGTTTTCTTGCAACCTTGGAATATTTATTTGTTAGTTCTGGTTGCTTTTCTATAGATTCCTTAGGATTTTCTTAGATGATTATGTTGTTTGTGAATAAAGACAGTTTTCCTTTTTCCTTTCCAACCTATCTGCCTTTTTTTTTTTTTCCTTCTTTTTTTGGTGTGTGTTTCCCAGGCACTGGAGTACAGTGGTGCAACCACAGCTCACTGCAGCCTCAAGCTCCCAGGCTCAAGCAATCCTCTTACTCAGCCTCCATAGCCTCCAGAGTAGGTAGGACTACAGGTGCCCAGCTAATTTTTAAAAGTATTTTTTGTAAAGATGAAGTCTCTCTGTGCTGCCTAAATTGGTCTCGAACTCCTGGCCTCAAGTGAGCCTCCTGTCTTGGCCTCCCAAAGTGCTGGAATTACAGGTATAAGTCACTGCACCCAGACACATTTGTCTTTTTGTATAGTTTAACGTTGAATAAAGGTGTTGAGAATACACATCCTTGCCTAGTTCCTGATCTTAAGAGATAAGCATTCAGTCTTTTATCACTAAATATAATGTAAACTATAGGTTTTTTTTGTAGATGCTCTTTTTTCAGGTTGAGAAAATTCTATTTTATTTCTAATGAGTTGAGAGCCTTCATCCTGAATGTGTGCTGAATTTTGTCATTTAACAAAATAACAAAGGCCTTTTCTGAGTCTATCGATATAATTTTATAGTTTTTCTCCTTTATTCCATTATTATGATGAATTACAGTAACTGATTTTTGAATGTTTAACTAACCTTGCGTTTCTGGGATACACTGCTTGCTCATACTTCTTTAGTGCATTTTAAAATTGAGATGTAATTCACAAACCATGAAATTTACCCTTCTGAAGTACACAATTCAGTGTACAGAATAATTTCAGAATATTTTTATCACCCTGGGGGGGAAAAACACCTCTGTTCCTGTTAGTAATCATTCCTCCTTCCCCTCCCCCTCTGCTCCTGGAAAGGACTAATATACTCTCTGTCTCTGAAGTTGCCCATTCTGGCTCTTTTATATAAATAGAATCATACAGTATGTGTCCTTTTGTGACTGGCTTCTTTTACTTAACATGATGCTTTCAAGGCTCATCTATGTTGTAGCATGTATCAGTACTCCATTCTTTTCTATGGCCCAATATGCATGCATTGTAGAGATATATGACATTGCATCCATTCACCAGTTGATGAAAGTCTGGTTTGTTTCCATATTTTGACTCTTACAATGAGGCTACTACAACGTGTGCATACAAGTTTTTATGTGGACATATGTTTTCAATTCTTTTAGGATATGCTGGGTCATATGTCAGTCTATGTTTAACTTTTGAGGAACTACCAGATTGTTTTCCACAGCAGTTGCCCTGTTTTACATTCCCACCAGCAATATCTGAGGGTTTCGATTTCTCCACATTCTCACCAATGCTTGTTATTCATCTTTTTTATTATGATCATCTAGTGGTTGTGAAGTTGTATCTCAGTGTGGTTTTGATTTGCATTTGCCTAATGACTAATGATGTTGAAACTCTTTCCATATCCTTATTGCCCATATGTTTAAATATATAGAGAGAAATGTCTATTCAAACCCTTTGCACATTTTAAAAAAAGATTTTTAAAAATGTTGAATTGTTAAGAGTTCTTTATATATTATTGATACTAGATCTTTGTTAGGTATATGATTTGCAATATTTTCTGTGGTTGTCTTTCACTTTCTTGATAATATCATTAGTAAAACATTTTAAATTTTGATGAAGTCCAAGTTATCTACTTTTATTCTTTAGTTGCTTATACTTTTGGTGTCATACCTAAGGAACCATTGCTTAACCCAATCTTACAAAGATTTACATTAACATTTTCTTCTAAGACTTTCACAGTTTTATGCTTTACATTTAAATCTATTTTGAGTTAATTTTTGTATGGTGTGAGGTAGGTGTCCAAATTCATTCTTTTGCATGTAGATATCCAGTTGTCACAGCACCATTTATTGAAGGGACTATTCTTTCCTTATTAATGATCTTGTCATCCTTGTCAAAAATCAGTGGATCAAATGTGAAGGTTTATTTTTGGGCTCTGAAATCTCTCCCACTGATATGTATGTCTCTACCTATGCCGGCTCCACACTGTCCTGTAGTAAGTTTTAAAATTGGGAAGTGTGAGTCCTTTGACTTTGTTCTTCTTTTTCCAGATCGTTTAGGCTACTCAGAACCTTTGAATTTCTCTATGAATTGTATAGGATCAACTTGCCAATTTCTGCCAAAAAGACAGCTGGAAACTGGCACATCACATCAAATCTGTAGAGCAATTCAGGAAGAACTGCCTTCTTAACAATGTTGAGTCTTCCAACCCATGAAAAAGGGATGTCTTTCCACTGG
This sequence comes from Saimiri boliviensis, assembly GCF_048565385.1. Taxonomy (NCBI): domain Eukaryota; kingdom Metazoa; phylum Chordata; class Mammalia; order Primates; family Cebidae; genus Saimiri; species Saimiri boliviensis. The sequence continues at coordinate 28,186,104 of NC_133450.1, forward strand.
TTTGAGTCTTCCTTGTTTTGTAATTTTTGATGTATAAGGCTTGCACTTCTTTGGTTAAATTTCATCCTAGCTATTTTATTCTTTTTCTATAAATTATTTTGATTATAAATAGAATTGTTTTCTCAATTTCATTTTGGTATTATTTTTGCCAGTGTATAGCAATATAATTAGTTTTTGTATCTTGCAACCTAATTGAACTTGTTTCTTAGCTCTAATAGATACATATTGAATGTAATAATATGTAAAAACATATATTTTGGGGGGGAATGGATTCTTTAGGGTTTTCTATATACAAGATTATCTCATCTGTAAATAGAGATAGTTTTACTTTTTTCTTTCCAACATGGATTCCTTTGATCTCTTCTTCTTGCCTGATTTTCCTGGCTGGGATTTCTAGTACACTGTTAAATAGAAGTGATGTATGAGTGGACCTCTTTGTCTTGTTCTTGGTCTTACTGGGAAATATTTTGATCAGTCTTTCACTAATAAGCATGATACTAGATGTGGGTTTTTTATAGATGCTCTTTGTTAGCGAAGTTCCCTTCTACTCATAATAAAAGCAGTTAGATTTTGTCAAATGCCTTTTCTTTGTATATTGAAATAATTGTGTATTTTTTGTCCTTTATTATATTAATATGACATATTTACATTGATTTTTATATGTTGAATCAGTCTTATTTTTTGAGATAAGTCCCACTTGCCCATGATGTATATTCCTTTTTATATGTTGTTGGATTCAATTGACTAGTAATTAGTCCAGAATTTTGCATCTGTATGTATAAGAGATATTGGCCTGTAATATTCTTGTGTTATTATCTAGCTTTGGTCTCAGAGTAATACTGGCTGCATAGAACACATTGAAAAGTGTTCTCTCCACTTCTGCTTTGTGGAAGAGTTTGAGAAGGAGTGGTGTTAATTCTTCTTTAAAAGTTGATAAAATTCACTAGTGAAGCGATTTGGTCCCAGGCTTTCCCTTGTGACAATTTTTTTGATTACTAATTCAGTCTCTTTATTTATTTTCAGGCTACTCAGACTTTTCTATTTTTTCTTGATTAAGTTTTGGTAGCTGTGTCTTTCTAGGAATTTGTCTATCTCATCTAGATTATCCACTTTATTTGCATACAATGATTCACAGTATTCACTTACAATTCTTTTTACTTCTGTAACGTCAACAGTAATTTCCATTCTTTTATTTTTTATTTCATTTTTAAAAATTATTTTTATAGTCTTTATTTTACTTACTTCTGCTCTTATCTTCTTTCATTTTCATTTTTTACTGGGCAAATCAATGTCATCTGCTCTTATCCTTATTATTCCATTCCTTCTGCTTCCCTTGGGATAGTTTGATCTTTTTCTAGTTTCTTAAGGTGGAAGACCAGGTTACAGATTTGAAATTTTTCTTCTTTTCTAATATAGTTATAAGTAATGATTAATTTCCCTTTGAGCCATTCTTTAGCTTCACTAAATAAGTTTTGGTATGTTGTGTTTTTGTTTTCATTAATTTCAAAGTATTCTCTAATTTCCATTGAAATGGAAAGTTCTTCTTTGACCTATTGGTTCTTTAGAAGTGTATTTTAAAATATTCTTATCATTGTGAATTCCCCACATATTTTCTCTTACTGATTTCTAATTTTATTCATTGTGATTGGAGAACATACTTTGTATGATTTCAAGCCTTATTACTTTATTGAGACTATCATATGGTCTCTTCTGGATAATGTTTCATGATGCACTTGAGAAGAATGTGTGCTCTGCTGTTGTTGAGTGGAATATTCTATTAATGTCTGATTTAGGTTCAAGTTTTCTATTTCCTTGTTAATCTTCTGTCATTCCATCTATTAATAAAAGTGGGGTATTAGAGTCTTCAACTATTATTCTTTGTAAAAATTTTTTGAGACAGAGTTTTGCTCTTTCAACCAGGCTGGAGTGAAGTGCTGTGATCTCGGCTCACTGCAACCTCTGCCCCTGGGTTCAATTGATTCTCCTGCCTCAGCCTCCCAAGTAGTTGGGATTACAGGCATCCACCACCATGCCCAGATAATTTTTCATATTTTTAGCAGAGACAAAGCTTTGCCATGTTGGCCAGGTGGTCCCAAACTCCTGACCTCAGGTAATTCACCTGCCTTGGCCTCCCGAAGTGCTAGGATTATAGGCGTGAGCCACTGCACCCTGCCTCAACTATTATTCTTGTATTGTCTATTTCTCTCTTTAATTCTATGAGTTTTCACTTCATTTATTTTAGGAACTCTATTGTTAGGTGCATATATATTTATAATTGCTAAATTTTTAAAATGGATTTATTATTGTGAAATGTCCTTCTTTGCCATAGTAACATTTGTTGATTTTTGTCTGATAGTAACATAGCTACTTAGGCTTTCTTTTAACTGTTTGCATCAGATATGTTTTTTCCATCCTTCTACATACAACCTATTTACATCTTTGAATCTGAAGTATGTTTCTTTCTTTCTTTTTTTTTTTTTTTTTTTGAGATAGAGTCTCATGCTGTCGCCAGGCTAGAGTGCAGTGGCACGATCTCCGCTCACTACAATCTCCGCCTCCTAGGTTCAAGCAATTCTCCTGCCTCAGCCTCCCGATTAGCTGGGACTACAGGCATGCGCCACCATGCCCAGCTAATTTTTTTGTATTTTTAGTAGAGACAGGATTTCACCGTGTTGGCCAGGATGGTCTCGATCTCCTGACCTCATGATCCACCAGCCTCAGCCTCCCAAAGTGTGGGGATTACAGGCGTGAGCCACTGTGCCCATCCATCATCACAATCAATTTTAAAACATTTTCATTACTCCAGAAATAAACTCTCTACCCCTTAGACAGATCCCACAAATATCTCATCTATCCATTCTCCCCATCCAGCCCTAGGCAACCACTAATCTACTCTCTGTCTCTATAGATTTTTCTATTTATGTATTCGATTGTATAAAAGAACGATCTTTTGATTTTATCAATTATCTTTGCTCTATTGGTTTTCTCTATACCTTTTCTACTGAGTATAGTTGTAATTTATTCCTTCTTATTACTGTTGATATTTCAGTGAATGAATGTAACATAACTTGTTTATTCAATTATTGAATAAATTTTGGATTTTAGGCACATATTTGATATGTTCGTAGCAGTTCAATCCTATTCTTTATTTATTTTTATCTTTTCCCTTTCACAGTGGAATACCCAGAAAACTGACTTACACCCGATGAGTAAAGACTTAACTGCTCTCAGCATTTGTGATCAATCCCATTTTTGGTCTCAGTTGCTATACGGTTGAAATATCTACATTTCTTATAATTAATACTTACTTTTTTTTTTGAGGTAGAGTCTCACTCTGTCACCCAGGCTGGAGTGCTGTGGCACAGTCTCTGCTCACTGCAACCTCCACTTCCAGAATTCAAGCCATTCTTCTGCCTCAGCATCCTTAGTAGCTGGGACTACAGGCACACGCCACCACATCCGGCTAATTTTTGGATTTTTAGTAGAGACAGGGTTTCACCATATAGACCAGGTTGGTCTCAAACACCTGATCTCATGATCTGCTGGCCTCAGCCTCCCCAAATGCTGGAATTACAGGCATGAGCCACTGCACCCAGCCGAGCACTTTCACTTTGCTAGTTTTCACTATTTTATGAAAAAGGCAATATGCAATAAAATCTTAGATAATTACACAAAAAGACTGTGATATAAAGAGGCAAGGCCTCACATTGAATTGTTGACTGCCTGAAAGAACCACCAAATATCCTACTCTTTTCCAACTGTCATTGAAAGGACAGAAACAAGTGCAGTAAGGAGTTGACTCAGGATAAAACTGATCATGGAAGTGAGGGCATTAACAGTTTAGAGATTCTGATGTATTACTAGAAGACTAAAAAAATGTTGGAAATATATATTCTTTTCTTTTCTTTTTTTTCTTTGAGACAAGGTCTTGCTCTACTGCCCAGGCTGGAGTGCAGTGGTGTGGTCACGGCTAACAGCAGCCTCAGCCTCCTGCTCAAGTGTTCCTCCCACCTCAGCCTTCTGAGTAGCTGGAACTAAAGGAGCACATCACCATACCTGGCTAATTTTTTAAAACACTTTTTGTAGAGATGGGGTTTCACCACATGGCCCAGGTTGGTCTTGAACTCATGGACTCAAGAGATCCACTCAACTTGGCCTCTCGAAGTGCTGGGATTACAGGCACGAGCCACCATGCTTGGCTGAAATGTGCCTTCTTTAGACAATTAGTAAAAATCCAGTTTAGCACATGAAACGAGACTGACTAGAGAGAGAGAAAGACAATGGTACGATAGAAAACTATTCAGCCACTAAAAATGATGCTGCAAAAGAATGATAAAATATATAACGATGCACAAAGATGTTCACAATATATTAAATTATTAAATTATAATTTAATATATAATTACATACTAATATATGTATATTACATTTAAAAGCAAGTTAAAAACTATGTATTTAGCATGTTCATATTTTTCTTAAGAAAACATATGTATTTAATTGGCAGATGATGCCAATTTGTGTCAAAACAGTAAAAGTGACACAAACAGTATACATGTTTTATCTATAAACAAGTTTCTGTGGTTTGAATGTGTCCAATACAACAGTAGTGGGGCCAGTAAGTGGGGCCTGATGGGAGGTGTTTAAGTCATGAGGGCATACATTAATGCTACCATAGAAACGGTTTGAGAAAGTAAGTTTGCTCTCTTGTACTCATGCCCTTTCACCTTCTGCTATGTGATGGCACAGGAAGAAGGTTCTTGCAAGACGCTAGCACCTTGATTTTGGACTTCCCAGCCTCCATAACTATACACCAGTAATTTCTGTTCATTATTAACTACGCTGTATCAGGTATTCTGTTATAACAGCACAAAATTGATAAAGACACATAAAATGTAATAGTAGAATTGACCGTAAATTATTATATACCTACAGGAGAGCAGATTTTAGAATATCTCTAAGCAATTCTAAGACTATGGCTGTTAGTGGGGAATGGCAGTAGCATGGACAGGTTGGGGTTTATATAGCTCAATAAAATTGATAGACTTTTGCAAGATTAACCACCTTTTCTCCATCAGCCTCATGTGTACATATGTCAAGTTTTCTAATTTATGTCATAAGAAAGACTTTAATCTGGTTCCTCAGCAAAAAGAACTCCACATGGTTTCCATGTTTGGACATACATGTTCCGACATTGCCCATTCTCCCCTTTGTGGCCTGCCAGTGTCCTTTAATCTGGTCACCCCCACCGTAGAGATAAACATCCTTGGGAATCTTAACGACAACATAAGTGGCCAGTCCCACGGAGCCCCACTAACTGCCACTCAGGAATGAAAGGATGAGATTTCCCTGGGAGCCGACATCCTTTTAAACATAGGATTTATGTAAATGAAATACATCTTAGCAATGTATTTCTAAACAGAATCTGGCAGTACTGAAATAGCTGCAGATTGATTTAGGGGGCATTTTGTTTTTATTGCCACCCTGGAAGCAGGCAGGATAAAGCATATAATAGCCTCTCTATGCACACTTTATCCTCAAGGATGTCTGTGGAAGGATACGAGATTATTATTCCTCTCTCATTCCACTGCTTGGTGTAGCTTTCTTGGATCCATGCAGATACATGGTAGGATTAAGAAGTTAAGGTTGGCTGGGCATGGTGGCTCATGCCTCTAATCCCTGCAGTTTGGGAGGCCAAGGTGGGTAAATTGCTTGAGCTCAGGAGTTTGAGACCAGCCTGGGCAACATGGCAAAACCTTGTCTCTCAAAAAAAAAAAAAAAAAAAAAAAAAAAAAAAAGGAAAGAAAGAAAGAAAAGAAAGTTAGCTGAGAGTGGTGGTGTGCACATGCAGTCCCAGCTACTCTGGAGGCTGAAGTGGGAGGATCACTCGAGCCTGGAAGGCAGAGTTTGCAGTGTGCTGAGATCTTACCATTGCACAATAGAGAGAGACTCTGTCTCAAAAAAAAAAAAAAAAAAAAAAATAGTTAAAGGCTGAGAAACTAGATGCATCAGTGGGCTTTCTAATTCTATTATTATCTAAAGGTTAATTTGAAAACCACCTCACATCTCTAATCCAAGACGGACTAAGCCTATGTGCTTCACATGCCATTGAAATGATAGAGAAGATATGCAGAGAGGAACAAATTCATAACAATGTTTAATAACGGGAGGGAGAAATGTGAGCAGGCCAGGAGACAGCCTGAATAATTTCGGGGTAAGAGAAAATGAAAGGACCATAGTGAGAGAGAAACCATGGTGGGAAGAGTTTTGGCTAAAATTAACAACGTGTTAAGTGCCAAGACTGGAGCGGAAACCAGAACAGAAGTGAAGGTGGGCATCAGGTACTGCCTCAAGTTGCACCATCCACCATGATAGCCACGAGCCAGATGTGGGCATGGAGCCCTTGAATGTGCCCAATTAGTTCTATTAGAAACAAAACTAATTATTTATTTATTGAGCTGGAGTCTTACTCTGTCACCCAGGCTGGAGTGCAGTGGTATGATCTCTGCTCACTGCAACCTCCACCTTCTAGGTTCAAGCGATTCTCCTGCCTCAGCCTCCCGAACAGCTGGGATTACAGGTGCCTACCACCATGCCCTACTAATTTTTTTATATTTAGTAGAGACAGGGTTTCACCATGTTGGCCAGGCTAGTCTTGAACTCCTGATCTCAAGTGACAAGCCAGCCTCAGCATCTCAAAGTGCTGGGATTACAGGTGTTAGCCATTGTGCCTGGCCAGAACAAATTAATTTTAGATGTGTACTTAAGTATCTAAGAGTGATGTGTCATGTTATCTATAAGTTATTTTCTAATGGCTTAGAAATAAATACATAAGTGTGTGTGTGTGTGTGTGTGTGTATTTTACAATGGTGAATCCAGAATGGAGTCCACTGTTCTATTATGGCCACTTTTTGATTGACTTGACTTTCCTCCCACAAAAAATGTAAAACATGGGGGATTAAAAACCTACATGATCATAGTAGGAAAAGCTTATATTCGTTTGTTACCAAGATGAAACTAAGGTGACTTAGAACTCCAGTAAAAATCTACATAGAAATCTATCTCTAAATCTATCTGAACTAAGGTGTGCTGTAAATGCAAAACACGTAACAGATTTTGAACACTTAGTGTGAAAAAGAAAGAATATAAAAATCACATTAATCATTTTTGTTGAAATGACAGCATTTTAGATATACTGGATTAAATAAAATATCATTAAAATAAATTTCACTTTTTTACTTTTTAAAATGTGGCTGGAAGAAAATTTAAAGTTACATACGTGGCTTGTATTATATTTCAGTTGGATATCACTGGTCTAAAGGAATATCTGAGCAAGTCCCAAGACAGCACTGGAGGCTGCGCATGGAGGCTCACGCCTGTAATCCCAGCACTTTGGGAGGCAGGGGTGGGTGGATCACTTGAGGTCGGGAGTTCAAGAGCAGCCTCACCAACATGGTGAAACCCTGTCTCTACAAAAAATACAAAAATTAGCCGGGTGTGATGGGCGGGCGCACTGAGGCAGGATAATTGCTTGAGCCTGGGAGGCAGAGGTTGCAGTAAGTTGAGGTTGCCACACTGCATTCCATCCTGGGCAACACAGTGAAACTCCATCTCAAAATAAAACAAAACACAGCACTGGAGTTTACTCCTTGGGTAAAACTACAGAATTCAAACTAAAACAATTTGACACTATTCCTGGGAACGAATAGTGTTCCTACTATGCATGCTATGCATGTGTGTGTGCGTGTGTGTGTGTGTACCTTGTTTGTTCCCTGCCTCTGTACTGGAAAATGCCACCTGAAAGACTACACACTACACTCACATATCTAGAACTTACATCAAGACATCTCTTGGGGAAACAGAACTTACATCAAGAAACATTGGAATTTACATCAAGAAATCTATTGGGGAAACAGATCTATACCAGAGAAATCCATCTTCCTGTATTAATCTACCTAATCCTTCATTCCTAAATATGAGTGGATAACCAAGGATCATCAGATATATGAGGGAAATAGTCACAGGAAAGAAAGGGCAAAAAACAATAAATAGATCTTTGTCCCTAAAAGAAATAAAAATAATTAATTTTAAAAATTACTCTCCTCGAAAATACTTGAGAAGATATAGCATCCATAAAACAGGAACAGGCTGAAATCAGAGACAAGAAAGAGTTCCTTGAAATTAAAATATATCAGCTGAAGTGAAGAATAATTTGGATGAGTTAGAAAAAAATTAATATAAAACAAAGATAATTTATCCAAAAAGTTAAACATTTGAAAATAAGAGTTCCAAAAAGAACAAACAGAAAACCAGAGGGGAGAAAACAATAAAATAATCAAAGAAAATTTTCTCAAATTGGAGAAAGACATATCTTTAAATTGCAAGTAGAAATAGAACAAATGTAGAAATGCCTATATTTAGACACATTTTTGTGACATTTTGGATACCAAGGATAAGGAGAAAAATCCTAAAAACTGGAAAAAAAAACCCACAACAGATAATTTACCAGGAAAGGAGATTTATATTGGTATCACACTTCTTTTTGTTACCATTGAATGCCAGAAGACAATGCAATAACATCTCCAAAATTCTGAGAAACATTACTTTGAAGGTAGAATTCTATAGATCGTAAAAATATCAGTAACATCTGAGAGTAAAATAAAGACATTTTTATACATGCAAGCACTCAGAAAATCAATCTCATGGCCTTTTGCAAGAAAATGACTGACGAACGCACTCTAGCAAAATGAAAATAAAACCCAAGGATGGCATCAATCCAAGTAAGAATGATCCCAACCAAAACTCCAGAGAAAAATAGCCTCAGGCCCACTGTTGTACAGCAGGTCTAGAAAGCAGGGTGGAAAGTCAGAGGCCTCCTACCAAACAAAATGTTAAAAAGCGAGAATTCTCTCTACCATGTATTATGAATAAACGCTGGTTGGTCAAGACATTACAACCAGAAACAATAGGCAAATCAAATTAGATTTTGGATTTTAAAAAGTTACAAAGTGCAATTTTTGGACAATTAGGGACATGTGATCTATAGACAGTGTATTAGATAATATTATTAAATTATTGTTAAATTCCTTAGGTGTGATACATTGTGGTTATGTCCTTGTCTGTAGGGGACTTAACACTGACTTAAGACTGATAGGTCACGTTCTCTGCAAGTTATGTTCTAATAGTTTAGAAATAAATATATAAGCATGTGGTGTGAGTGTGTGTGTATTTAAAAATGGTGAGCCTATCATAGAATGGAGGTTCACTGTTCTATTATGGCAACTTTTTCATTGACTTGCTTTTTTCCTCTCCAAAATTCAAAAAATGCGTCATAAAAAGCTACATGATCATAGTAGAAAAACTTACGTTCTTTTGTCACCAAGATGAAACAAAGGTGACTTAGAACTCCAGAAAAAAACCTGTATAGAAAGTTGTAATTTGAAAAAGAAGCAAACCAAAATGTAATACAATTTTAAGCAATTGGTCAACTGCAACAATTTAAAAAATCCATTTGACATTTAATCCTGCAACGGTCCCCTTTGGGAGGCTCAGTTTTAATAGCATAGGATTACATTTGCTTGTCTGTAGGTCAAACCCCACTATTTAGATTGGCACTAAAGAATAAACAATAAAAATATTATAATTATCTTCTTCTGCTTTCCATTCTTAGGAACCATCTTTGAATAAAGCCGGAACATGAAATTATAGTACCAAGAGAGAATGTAAATATTACAATAATCCCATCGGTAATAACGTCATGGTAGAATAAAACATGGCATAATGTTATTTGTGGTGGTGTTTCTTCTGGTTTTAATTTTATTATTCTCTTTTCTTGTTTGTATGTTTGAAATATTTCACAGTAAAAAAAAAAAAAAAAAAAAAAAAAAATAAAAGTAATTGTTTAGCTGACCAAAATCGGAAGTAGAAATAGGAGATACAGAAAAGATATGTATAAGTTCCCCAGAAAACAGACTCTGAGTCTCTCCGACTTGGGTAGAGGCGGGGTTATTGGAGAGCGTTCTCAGAAACATCACCTGTGAGGGCTGAAGGAGCCAAGACCAGGCAGAGGAGGAGTGAGAAGACACCAGGCCCCACTCAATGCTGCACGAAGCTTGGGAGAAGGTAGATGGCCCTTCAAAGTTGCTCGATTGAGGCCAATAGGCTGGCTAGGCCATTGCAACACATAAGCCATACTGACCAGTCACTGGATACGGGCTGCCCTCTGGGAGGTGGCATAATGTCTCGCATAATCTCCAGGTATCTCCCTTCAGCCAAGAGCGGTTCCTGGAGGGGAACTCAGCTGACACCTGTTAGCTGCCAGCACTCCCCAAAGTTGGGGAATTGAGGTCATGGTCCTGAAAGGGATCTGGGCAGCACAGCACACCACGGTGTCCGTGACAAGGCGGAAGGAAGTCTGCCTTGTGTATTTTCCTGAACTTACACTGTGTTAAGCTAGACATACTGTAAAAGGTGACAGGCCAAGAAATCGAGAGGTAGGTAACTCTCTTTATAACTTCTTTAAAGTTATAAAGATTCCAAGAGACTAAATATAAAAATGAAAATTGGGAGGGAGAACATGAGGTAAAATGTAACCGACTTTAATTCCTCAATATTCAAAGTATAGAGGAGTCTTCAAATAATGTTTAAAGTAGATAAACTAAGAGAAGTATAAACATGTTTTAGAATTCTCTCTACAACCACAAGAGGATAAAACCTAGATCTGATTTTAACTATTTATCTTTAATGAGTGAGTCTAGGGGCAGGACCGGAGAGGTGGAAAACTTGTTTTCTTTATCCTTTTTGTAACTGTTTGAAATTTTATCACCACACACATGAACCATTTTTATAGCAGTTAAGAACAACAGCAACAACAAAAAAACCTCCCCCCGTTAGGAATTGCTTGGAATAACTTTCTCCTTTTATCTCCTTCCAAAAGATAAATAAACTGATTCCATCTGGCCTCTCCCATCCCATTCCCGATCAGAATGTGCTGCCAGGAAAGTATAAAATGGCCAGGCTTAGGTGATACTCTATGGTTTTGTTTTTAATTTTAGATTTAATTTTTTTGTTGAAACAGAGTCTCGCTCTGTCACCCAGGCTGGAGTACAGTGGCACGATCTTGGCTCACTGCAGCCTCCACCTCCCAGGTTCAAGCGATTCTCCTGCCTCAGCCTCCTGATGTAGCTGAGATTCCAGATGCACACCATCATGCCTGGCTAATTTTTGTATTTTTAGTAGAAATGGGGTTTCATCACATTGGCCAGGCTGGTCTTGAACTCCTGACCTCAAGTGATCTACCCGACTTGGCCCACCAAAGTGCTGGGATTACGTGTGTGAGCCACCATGACGAGCCTTATTTATTTTTTTTAATTAAAAATTTAAAAAACCATTGGAACCTATTATTTATTTATTTACCATCATGTGCCCTACCGTTCTGAGTGAACATCATAAGGCTACCCTTTTGTGAGTTCTCGTTTGGTTTAGTCCTGGCTTGGTTAGCAGAACCTAAAAGAACGGTCGCTTTCAAAAACACAGTGGTAGGAGATGAGGTTCCAAAGCCCAGTCCTGCAAGCTCCTATGATGGGAAGAGTGACTGGAGCCTGGGAGCCGGGACTCCTGGCGACCGCAGCTTGACACTGACTGTGGGACTCTGAGGAAGCCTCGCCCAGGCTCAGGCCTCATCTGCGGTGCGGGCACAATCAAAGTAGCCACACACTGTGTTGGGGGAGTTCAATGAGATGATGACTAGAAAGCGCTCAGCCCTGTGCACGTGGTCACCGCTCCATAACGTCTGCTCTGTTGGTGTCACGGCAGCTACCATTTCGTTATCACGGCTGCTCCTGGATTCCTCTGAAAAAGCTCAGGGAGATGCCATCTTCAAGCCTCATTAGGCATTTCCTTCGTGAAGGGCTCAGCCCCAAGGACAAAATAAGGTCCCCATTGCCTCCAACAATCCCTACTCTCAAGCTGGAGGCAAAGAAAACAGCATCAGAGCCAAGTCTCCATCTACCTTAATGGTGCTGAGAGCCACGCCCGGGAAAGTTCCTATGATGTGGCTGGAGACACTCAGCAAGATGTCTCTGCCATTTGCTTGTTTGACAAAGCTCCACCATTTTCTGCTGTGTTCGATGTTCAGGACAAACTGTCCGGACAGAAAGTTGAGCTCACTCTACCCAAGAAGTTTCACAGGAAGACCGCAGCTATGTGAATTCTACAATTTCTGTTGACAGCCCTGAAACCATAAAGTCCAGGTTCCAGTTGACTTAAAAAGAAAGAAAGAAAGAACAAAAAGCACACAGTCATGGTGGTATGCACATCCAGAATCCAAACTGGGGATCACCAGGCCCAGGGTCTTCTAGACGTTTATTCTAAGGCAACACAGAGCCTGGGCCAACTACTGAGGTTTCTTGCTCTGAATCACCCAGCACAGAGGCAGCCAGAAGTGGCTTTGACAACTCAAGCCACAGTTACATGTCTCTCACAGTTACATGATTCTGAGGAAAGGGAGGGTCCTCAAACTCTCTGGGGGCTCCCGACCTCATCTATAGAGCAGTTCTCTTATATGCACAGTGGGGTGTAGAGTCTTTTTCAGAATTTATATGTCTGCTTATTTTTATCCAAAAAGAAGAAGCAGAAAATGAAACTACGATTCTATTTAATACATTAGTACAAGACTAAACATCTATTTTGTAAATAAAGATATGTATACTGTCTTGTAAACAATTATACATATGCTTTGTCTTTTTTTTTTTGAGATGGAGTGTCACTCTTGCCCAGGCTGGAGTGTGGTGGCATTATCTCGGCTCACTGCAACTTCGGCCTCCCGGGTTCAAGCGATTCTCCTGCCTCAGCCTCCCGAGTAGCTGAGATTACAGGTGTACACCACCACGCCTAGCTGATTTTTGTATTTTTAGTAGAGATGGGGTTTCACCGTGTTGGCCAGGCTGGTCTTGAACTCTTGACCTCAAGTGATGTGCCCACCTCAGCCTCCCAAAGTGCTGAGATAACAGGAGTGAGCCACCGCAGCCAGCCCTGTATTTATATTATATACAGATAGGTACAAACATTTTTGCATGCTAAAAAATTTAATGGGGGGTAGGCTGGGGTAAGGCAGTGGGTCCCTGTGCAAAATAATTTCCAATAAAATTTATAAATTAAAAAAATGATTTCATTTAGCAGATGGAATGGCTGATCCAGGAGGACTGGAGATGGCAGCTCTGCAGAACGAAGCCCCCACTCCCTCATGCGGTCCCTCTTCTTTCCGGTAAGCTTTCCAGCCAAAAGCTGGAGGCGTTTCACTCTCACTGCTCCGGCCACTGGTCCAGGATCCCCACCCTTGTCTTTCTCAGCTCTGCTCTTCTATTCTTGCTGCTTCCTCTGGGTGGCCTCCTACCCCTCTGGCCTAGCCAAATCCTAGCTGTTCCTTAGGCCCACCCTCAGTCGCCATCCCTGGGAAACGTTCTCTGATGCCCTAGGTTGGAGGTTCGCTGCCTGTGTGTTCCTTTAGCATGGCATTTTCGTCTCGTTGCCGTTACATCAGCACGTCCACCTCACACACTGACTGTGGACAAGATGATCTTAGTCCCTCTGCTCCTCCATACCCAGGGCAATGCCTGCAAGGGAGGCTTCTTCTCTTCCATTCATGGCGCCATGAAGACCACGGATTAAAACCCATTGCAGAAAAGAATGAGCATCTTCTCCGGAGTCCCATTTCTTCTGGAGCACAGGTCAAATGGTGACCGCCAGGCCAAGAGTCTCTCTTCAAGAAACAGAAGAAAGTTCCCCTTCAACAACAGTCCCCCTACACCCCCTCAGGACTGTGGTTCCTCCAGCACGAAGCCTGACCAAGGACTTCCCCTGGTGGCTGAGTGAGCTCCTTCTGCAGAAACTCGATAACATCAGAATATGGTGAAGTTCCAGGCAGCAGACCGTCCTTCTGCTGTGACTGGAAGAGAGGCCTTCAAAAGAGCTGAAGGCTTCCTCTAGGCAGGGCCCTCCAGAGGCCCAGGGTGGCTGGCTTCTCAGAGTTTATCATCACTGCAGCTCCTCTGTTGCTGTTCATCTCCCTCCATCTCTGCCCGCGGCCCTTCCCCACATGTCTGAGGACGGACCGCCCCCCCCCTCCAGCTCCTCTAGCCAACATTGCTTCATTCCAAGTCATCAGAGGAATCTGAGCAGCCCCTCAAAGTCAAAATTCCAAACTGGGAGAGGGGCTCTCAGGAGTCTACTTCGAGACAAGAGTCTACTCCTGCACCCCTCAGTCACTCACTGGGGGTCAGAGGTTGATATTACAAACATGGCTGTCAGAGCCCATTCTTAACAGCGGGTGCTGGACAGCTCTCAGAGACAGGGGCAGCGGGGGATTTACTTTCTACAGAGTGTCATCTGTAGAAAGTAAAGAAGGAGGTTGGGCGGGGTGGCTCACGCTTGTAATCCCAGCACTTTGGGAGGCTGAGGAGCACGGATCACCTGAGGTTGGGAGTTCAGGACCAGCCTGACCGACACGGAGAAACCCCATCTCTACTAAAAATACAAAACTAGCTGGGCGTGGTGGTGCGTGCCTGTCATCCCAGCTACTCTGGAGGCTGAGGTAGGAGAATTGCTTGAACCCGGGAGGTAGAGGTTGCAGTGAGCTGAGATGGTGCCATTGCATTCCAGCACTCCAGCCTGGGCAATAAGAGCAAAACACCGTCTCAAAAGAAAGAAAGAAAGAAAGTAATGAAGGAAGCAGAAAAAATAGAAACCGAGCTTCTATTCAGGGCCAGGTGCTTTGGCAAATATCTTAAAAACAAGGAGTTTCACTCTCTGGAGAGGAGGCGGAGGAGCTGACTTCATCCCTCTGTGTCCACCGCGTGCCGGGAACCCTGCAATAGGGCAGAAGGTCGGGGAGACATACTTGCCTTGAAGGAGCTAACAATTCCCTTGGGAAAGTCATAAAGGAAACTAAAGTGGCATTAGAAAGCCCAGCCCCTCCTTTGAGCCCACCCGCACCCCACCCATCCCTCCCTCAAGGCCTAAATCACGTTCCTCCTCCTCCTCGTCCTCCTCCTCTGTGAAGCCTTTTCTCACCACTCCAGCTTTGGTGTTGAGACGGACATGGTGTGGTGAGGCAGAGGGAACCAGGAACTGAGAATCGGTCACCAGGGACCTGATTCTGGCTCTGCCACTAACTAGCTATGTGACCCTGAAGATGCTGCTCCTCCAGCCTTGGTGGCCTCGTCCATAGGCTGAGGATGCTTGATCTACTCTGGGGAAGCCTTTATGGAGCCTTAAAGCTTAAAGAGTCTATGGAAAATGTTATCTCCAACTCCTTGGAATTTTTCAGAATGAGAAGTCGGTGCAACATGATTCCTCTTCTAATTTCTAATTGTCTTATCGTGGCTCAAGGTGAAAATACAACATGGCAGATTGGTTAAGAGCATGGGCTCTGAAGGTGTGACTTGTCCATGCCCTCTGCAGTATCTTCTCATTGGCAGAATGTTCTAGAGTGGACTGTCTGGCTGCTTCCCATGGCATTATAAACTTTGCAAAAGCAGAAGACCTCCCACGCCCCCAATGGTTTTGCTCACTTGGAAGCTTGCCAGCTCTGGACGACCCAAGTGACATCTGTGTTTTCTTAGCTACATTTGGGATCTTGACTCACATTCTGGAACAAGTTCTACAACCCTGAAAAATTTAAGCCTGTAGCTTCTATTGCTGGTACCCATATGGTTACCAAACTGGAAATTATGTTAACTAATCCCTTCAACAATACCAGCTGACCCTTAGGGTTGTCGTGGGACTGGAACTCAGCCAATATCTATCGCCTTAATGTATGAAGAGAAATGAGCAGAGGTCCTAAGTGTTTTCAGATAGCTTGATAATTTATAGAAGAAGAAGAAAAGGGAAAGAAGAAAAGGTAGAGGAAGAAGAGGAAGAGGGAGGGGAAGAAAGAAAAAGGGGAAGAGGAAAGGGTGAGAGGAGGAGGTAATGAGGAAGAAAATGGCCCTGAAGTTTGACACAAAGAACATAAACTAATTTTGAACCCCTCGGAACTGGGCAGTGACTGTAACATGGTTCTACTACCGCCTCACGCAGTTGGATCTTTGTATACTGATGATGTTGCTACTTTCTGCAGACAAAATCTCAAGGTATCAAATGTCAAATGTCAGCAGTTGGAAGGACCTTGAAACTCAGAAACTCTATGAAAGGATGTCCTTTCACATTGCGATTTTAACTACCTCTATCTACGCATAGACTTCATTTGAAATTCTGTTAAATGAAATCAACAGTTTTATGATACTTCTCTCCTCCTAAAAGGATGGGGGGAGCTAGAATCAGACCGACTGAATTGAATCACAACTCCACCCCTTGCAAGCCGTGTGCCTTTAGGCAAATTAATCTTTCAGCACCTTAATTTTCTCACTTGAAAAATGAAGGTATTACCAGTATATATACATCACGGAGCAGTTTGGAGGATTTCATGAATTTACGGCCCGGGGACACTTGGTGAATGGCAGCCTCTGCCATCATTAATATGGCCATAGGCAACATCCTGTGACTCAGAATGCAACTCAGAGGCAAAGAGTTCTCACATCATGTGACAAGTCTTTGGGGCAAATGTCCAGTGACATTGCTGATTTCCTTCCCAAAGCCAAGAATCACTTAGCTGCATGACCGTCCATGTTCACAGACTTCATTTCACTGACCAAGAATGGAAGTCCACCAAAACCACACATGCCCCGGTGGCGCATGCTCCAAATCAGCCTTTTAGCTATGCAGAGACGCACCAGTTAATACTCCCCAACACCAGCCCTTCTCTGCAGCGTGGTAGAAGAATGTCCAGTGCTTTGATTTACCCATGCTAACGTCTAAAGGTCGCTTCTCCCATGACACACAATGAGAGGACAACTGAGCTGAGATTCCCAGAGGCCCTTTGAGCATCAAGGAGGGTGGGAAAATGGGGTGATGGAATCTCCCCATCTTTAAAGAAAGGTGACATCAGCATGGCCTGCTACCATCCACTCAGGCCAGTAAAGGTCTTGGCTGTAATGAGACCACCTTGCTCCATCCCCACTCCCAGCAAAATACTCTCCGTTCAAAACAAGCACGTGGACAGGGGCTGGCTCCCCTGGTTTCAGAGTAATTAGGGCACATGCACCTGCTGATGTAAATCTTTAATGGATAATCATATGAGATGTGTCACTATAATCAGGCTTCTTTTAAAATATAAGTACAGTAGTTCCAACTTCATCACAATAATATAAAGAGTTGAAAATTCTAACAGTGCAGAACTTATAATGAGAACGAGAGAGAGATTTCCAGAAATGATAATCACAGCTACCATTTATTGAGAACCTACTATGTGCCAGGCCCCATGCCAAGTGGTCTACAGTCAGAATCTCATTTGAGGCGCACTCCACTCTGTGAAGTGGATAATATGAGGATCCCATCTTACAGATGAGGAAACTGAAACTCGCCTAATATCACACCATGTTAGGAAAGAAAAAAAAAAAAGTTAATACCATAAGTGTAGTTGATTTATGATTCAACTATGAAGACTGGGATGGAAGGAAGCCCAGAAAAATGAAAACAGTTTATCTGATGGGATGATAAGATTACCGGGGATGTTTTTCCCCTTGGTAAATATTTATGTTGTTTTCGTACATTGATGCATTATACTACAGGGTAGGGAAGTTTATTTCAAGCAGAGCTTTGCAGCCTCAGAATGACATAGAAGAAAAAATGTGGGAAGCAGGGCTGTGGGGGGTGTCATGGACTTGTCAGCCTGGTGATAAATGTCCCAGGAGAAGACGAGCAGCCTCCCCAGTCCCCCTCCCCGATCTCCATCCCCTCTCCTACCAGCCCACGTCCAGCCTGCTCCCAGGCAGTTGGTGAATTGCTGGGTGTGCAGGGAGAGTTTGGGGGAAACCCCTTCTCCAGCTCAGATTGACTTTGTAAAACTCACTGCAAATGTGCTCCTTTGGAACCTAGAGTGCTTTTTTTTTTCTTTTTCTCTTTTATGAATCAGCACAGAATTGGCCTGTGTAGGGGGCCAGAGAAGTTTCTAGAGTATAAATCTCACCGAGGCCTGGTGCACCTCAGCCTACAGACGCCTCCGTCCTCCCTCAGATTCCCTTTCCCATCAGGGGCACAGGCCAGGCTTACCTCAACCCAAGCCCAAGCTACGTCTTACCCTGCCTTTCTCCAGGTGTGTGAGCCCAGAGACAAGACTCCCAGTCCCCCATTTCAAAGTCAGTCTGCGGGGTCCGTCCCTGAAATCAACATGTATAAAGAGGAGAGAGGTCCCTGGGAAATGTGGTGGCTCCTCTCCCCTAAACTCAGCTTCCCCCACAGGTGCCGTCTGTCTTTCCACCCTCTTCTCAGCAGGCTCAGCAACCCTCCCCACCGCCAAGTTGGTAATGAAAGCAGCAGCCTGATTCGCTTGTCCTCCTTCAAGTCCTCCTGATGTAATCTGTTGCCCCTCTGAGGGCATTTTCAGATCATCTGGGTTCCATGATCGTATTTCATAGATGAGTCAATGGAGGCTCAGGGCCATGAGCAACTTGCCAAGATCACCAGCCAGGAGGTGTCAGGCTGGGATTTCTTGCCCTACCACCATGCTGTACCATCGCCTTGTCTTGTGAAATGAGGTTTCTTATACACAATATATAAAGACTATGGTTTTGTTCGTGAACATTATCTTTTTTTTTTTTTTTTTTGAGACAGAGTCTCACTCTGTCACCCAGGCTGAAGTGCAGTGGCATGATCACAGCTCACTGCAGCCTCAACTTCCCGGGCTCAAGTGATCCTCTTGCCTCAGTCTCCAGAGTAGCTGAGACCACAAGTTTGCATCACCACGCCTGACTATTTTTTTTTTTTTTTTGGTAGAAATGGGAGGGGGCTGGTCTTGGTATGTTGCTGGCCTCAAACTCCAGGCCACAGTCAATTCTCCCACCTCTGTGTCCCAAAATGCTGGGGTTACAGGTGTGAGCCACTGTGCCTGGCCAATCGTCATCTAAATGTCAGGCTGTGGAGGGGGATATGTAGCCAGGGAAAAGGAGCGATAGTTGAGCTTGAGGGGTTCCAGTCTGAAGAAGTCCTTGGAACCCCAAAAAGAGAGGTCAAGAGTTGACCACAGCCCCCTCCCCAGTCCTAATCTCAGTTACATGCCAAGACTTGCAAATACCAGCTACCCAGAGAGAGTGAGGAGGGAAGGCAGAACAAAGGGAGATCGGCTCTAAAAAACTAAAGCTTGTCCCCAAATAGACTTAGAAACAAAAAATAAAAATTAAACACTACTTATTTTGTTATTCCTGGAGCCATCAGATGATTTCAATAATCTAATATCACTTTGACTAGTTTTTCTCTTCTATTCAAGTTTCTTTGTCATCATGTTCATTTTGTAAGCTACTGCCAAAATGCGGGGTCGTGAACAAGACATAAATCGTAAATAAGTAAGTGCAATCCGTCACTTTACCGTTTGGGTGGTAGTTTTGCTTCCTATGCTCAAAGCCAGGCTCTGTAGGGTACAAGTGCTGGAATTCACTGATGGAGGGGACGTCCATGTGGGGTCCTCCTGGGTGCCAGGTGCAGAGGCGCAGACAACCTGTGACCGCATGCAACGTCTCAGTTCCACTCTTAAAGAACAGAGGCCCCCAACCTCAACCTCAGAGGGCTTTCCAGCCCTGTTCCTAGACAAGCTGTCCCATGATTCTGAAACTGATTGACAGTGGAGGAGGGGAGCAGGTCACTCCGGGGGAGCCCAAGAGACCACTTGAAACCACTTCCTCTGCCCCCTCAGCCATCATCCCAGACATCGTCATCAAACAATTATTTAACACTAACTTGTGCCAGACTCCATGTCACAGCTGGGAATTCATCAGTAACCAAGACTGATGGAGCCCCTGCCCTAGACCCCACGGTCTAAGGGGGTAGACAGATGAGCAAGCAATTATAATTCCAGCCTGGTACAATGATGCACACCTATAATCCCAGCACTTTGGGAGGCCGAGATGGGAGGATTACCAGAGCTCAGGAGTTCAAGACCAGCCTGGGCAACATGGTGAAACCACATCTCTACAAAAAATACAAAAATTAGCTGGGCATGGTGGTGCGTGCCTATAGTCCCAATTACTTGGGAGGCTGAGGTAGAAGGATCACTTGAGCCCAGTAGGTTGAGGCTGCAGTGAGCCGTGACTGTGCCACTGCACTCCAGCCTGGGTTAAAGAGTGAGACCCTGTCTCAAAAACAAACAAACGTGTGTGTGTGTGTGTGTGTGTGTGTGTGTGTGTGTGTGTGTGTGTGTGTGTTTGTTTGTGTGTATTTATTTCCATGCATTAAATGCCACAAGTGAGGAATAGAGGAAATACAGAGTAGGGATGTACAATCCAGACCTCAGAGAGTCAGGATCTCTTCTCAGAGGAACTAAAATTTAAATTCAGACAGCAAGGCTCTATAAGACATAGGCCAGCGTGGCAGAGACTAGCACTTATGTTTATTCTGCCTCCTGGATACACAGCAAGACTACATTTCCCAGCCTCCTTTGCAGTGAGTTGTGACTATGAGTTTTAAGTTAATGGAATGTGGACAGTTGAGAAGCATCACTTCCAGGCCTGGCCCACGTTCTTTGCTTATTCGCCAGCTAAAGGCAGAAGACTCCAAAGCCACAGAGGAAAGTAGAACCACAAGACCAAAGGAGCTTGGATCCCGAATCACCACATGGAAGACCTGCCCACCAATGGGGAGTTATTGCATGCATGAGAAATAAAGTTTACTGTAAGGCCAGGGAGATTTGGATTTTATCTGTTACAGCAAGTGGTATTACCCTAACTTATAACTAAGTAGGAGAGGGGATAAAGTCTGCCAGAAAAAAATATTAGGGAAAGCAGTGACATGTTCCTGTAATCCCAGCTACTTGGGAAGCTGAGGTGGGAAGATCACTTGAGCCCAGGAGTGTACGACCAGCCTGGACAACATAGTGAGACCCTGTCTGGAAAAATATAGTAGCAACCAACCTAACTTTAGTAGGTGGCAGTCAGCCAAATGGTCAGAAAAGAACAGAGGCTCTGAGGCAAGTAACAGGATCAAACCCTGGCTCCATATTTCCTGGCTGTGTGATCTTGAGCAGGTTATTTAATGTCTTTGCGTCTTAGTTTCCTCATTTGTAAAATAGGATAATATCTTCCTTGAAGGGTTTCGGTGAGTATTAAATAAATAGTACTTAGAATGCTTCCTAATCCATAAAAGGCTTATCAGATAATAAATCCCTCACTCCTAATCATATGCATTCTTAGAATGACATTTAATAATATGCTTTGGTAACTGGTAACAGTAACAACAATAATAATGAGCATTTACTAAGAACTATTCATGCCCCAGGCACTATTCTAATTATTCACAAGTATTAATTAATTTCATACTCCAAGCCCTATGAATTAGGTATTGCTCCCCCCCACCAATTTTACAGATGAAGAAACTGAGGCACAGAGATGTTAGTAAGTGTCTAAGGTTATGAGCTGATACGAGGTGGAACTGGAGATTAAATCTAGGCAGGCATGGTTAGAATTCCATGCTGCAGATGCAAAAACAGAGAGGTGGTGTAAATTGCTAAAGCCACACAGTCTCGAGGTGTTCTGGGGTTGAGGGCTCCAGCACCAGCCCTGACTTCTTGGGATTCTGTAGGCACACAGAGCAGACAGCCTCCTCTAACTCCATGAGAAACACCATCCTTTGCATCTTGGCAGGTGTGCTGGTGGCTTTGGCAATAATGATACTGACCAAAACCAAAGACTGATCCTCAACCAGCTGTGAGTAGTCAGCAGGTCCCCTCGGGCAATGATACTGCATCTCTCCCTGACTGTGAAATGGAGGCTGAGGGGTTTGGGTTTTTAAAAGAATGTCTTTTCCACCAGAGCTTTAAAAAGGCTTACACTGGAACCACCTCACTGAGTTTAAAAGGATTCTCCATTTAAGAAAAATGAAACAAAACGAAAACAGTTCTAAGAAATGGGGTTTCAGAGGGCAAACCTAAAGAAGAAACGGCTCCACAGGAAAGGGGGCTGGACTTGGACTCGCTGCCCATCCAAATGACCACCAGAGGGCAGCAAAGACACTGCCCAGAGAAGGCTGACGCCCCAGGATCTTCCCAGAATCATCACTAAAGGATGGAAGGTGGAAAGGAAGCGCCTTGTCTGTCACTCGGGGGGAATCCCCTAGACTTGGAGTCCCAGCTATTTAAAAAAGAATGGGCTTTGGGCTCGTTCTTCAGATCATATAACTAATGCACAGTAAATGAAAAATTTGGGAGGTCTGGAAATATGTGAATCAATCATTATAATCCTGCCATCCAGAGAGAACTCCTGTTAGTTAATATTTTAATGAATATCCTTCGGGATAGATGTAGAAATGGATGGAAATTTAGATACTAATATATATATATATATATATATGCACTTTTTTGTTTGTTTGTTTCATGAAACTGACATCAGTCAGTATATATAATTGGCCGTCTGCTTTTAAAAACCCAACGGCAAAAACAGGTATAGCCATATGTATCTGCATGTATATATGGCTCTATTTTTTGTCCAAGTGTCTCTCACGTGCTCACCTGTGAGTCCCTGGAGGACCAGTTCCTACTGCACCCTGCACAGGGGTGAGGGGCTGGCACAGTGAAGGGTGGGCGGGCAAGAGCTATGTCCACTGGCGCCAGTGGTCTTTCTGCTGGCTCTCTTCATAGCCTGGGACTAAGCTTTCTGCAGTCTCAGGGGGAGGAAGTCGTGGAGCTTTCTAGCTCAATAATACTCAGCTGCATGAACAGGTGCTGTGAGTTCGTTGAATTTCATCTAAATGAGTCACGCCGAAGGTGTGAATGAGTGGCAGGGTTTAAGGAGTTACCACTTCCTGGTTCCGCATGGGTACATCATCCTTTAACCCCAGATAGAGGCACTCCTCATGGTGGGAATTCTGGCAGCAGCAATGAGCATGGCGTTTTCTCACCAAATGCAAAGACTTCAAACCGTTTCTTTGTCTTTGGATGTCGCCACCTATTCCCAAAGAAAAACATTAGCGTCCTTACTCCACAACCCCTTTGATTGTTGCTAAATGAGCTTCAAGCCTAAAAAACCCCCACTGAAAGTGCAGCGATGCCTGAATTGAGTTTTAAGTGAGACACAGGTGTTGGCTAGGTGAAGGAATGAGGACATCTCACTACCCAGAATTATAAGCAACTGTTGTTTCTCCGCACAAATAGATGGGCCACCAGTGATTTCCTAAGGGAATTCTTCAACCTTGCTTTGGAGTGAGATAAATCCAACTTCGAATAGCAACTCCATGACAGCCTTATTTTGTCCTTGGGCGACTCAGGTAACCCTGGGCATCCCAAGGTAGAGCCAAGATTAAAATGATGGAACCATTTAGAAGGAAGTAGAGGAGCCAGAGCAAGAGGGGGCGGGGATGCCATGCCAGGGAAGCCCACCAGGCGCTGCCACGGGATTTTAAGCAAGAGTTAAATCATACGATGATAGATGATATTCGCTGTTTTCCCAGTCCCACAAGAGTTATGGTGAAAACCAGCAACATGCATTGGAGGTTTTATATAATTTACATATATGTTAACTACACATCTAACCCATTGGCAGCATTCTCTCCTATTTGGGTGACCATTATTGGTTCCCACTGGCAGTTTGGCAGGCTTCCCACCCACCCCCACTCGCCATCCCAGGTGCGCCCGTGAGATAATTCCAGTGAGGGTTTTCCCCACCCGCTTCGATGTGTTGTGGTCACATTCACAGCTCAAACAGTGTTTCTTTCTTTCTTTCCCTACCTTCCCTTCCTTCCTTTCTCTCTCTCTCTCTCTCTCTCTCTCTCTCTCTCTCTCTCTCTCTCCCTCTCTCCCTCCTTCCTTCCTTCTTTTTTTTTGAGATGGAGTCTCACTCTGTTGCCCAGGCTGGAGGGCAGTGGCGCAATCTCGGCTCACTGCAACCTCCGCCTCCCAGGTTCAAGTGATTCTCCTGCCTCAGCCTCCTGAGTAGCTGAGATTACAGCTATATATTTACTTTGAGACAGGGTCTCACTCTGTCATCCACACTGGATTGCAGTGGCGTGATCACAGCTCACTGCAGCCTCGACCTCCTTGGCTCAAGTGATTGTCCCACCTCATCTCAGCCTCCCAAGTAGCTGGGACCACAGGCATGCACCACAATGCCTTGCTAATTTTTTTTTAGTTTTTTGTAGAGATGGCATCTCACTATGTTGCCCAGGCTGGAGTGCAGTGGTACAATCATGGCTCACCCAGACTCAAGCGATTCTCTTGCCTCAGCCTCCCAAGTAGCTGGGACTACAGGCATGCACCACCACACCTGGCTAATCTTTAAATTGTTTTGTAAAGACAGGGGTCTCACTATGTTTCCCAGGCTGGTCTCAAACTCCTGGTCTCCTGCCTTAGCCTCCCAAAGCACTGGGATTAAAGACATGAGCCACTGCCCCTGGCCCTGTAAAAGTTATTTCCTTCTGCCTCCCACACTGCAACTGGGAGGCTGTACAGCAGAGAGGGAATAAATCCAGGCCTGTGGGTCACACAGATCTTGGTCTGAATTTCGCCCCTCTCCCTGATAGGTTTAGGACCGCAGGAAGCAGTGTATAAACTCTTTGGGCTTCAGTTTCCTTGCCTGGCAAGTGAAAAATCACATTGTTTACGAATTCTTTTTTTTTTTTTTTTTTTTTTTCCAAGATGGTGTCTTACTCTGTTGCCAAGGCTGGAGTGCAATGTCATGATCTCGGCTCACTGCAACCTCCACCTCCAGGGTTCAAGCAATTCTCCTGCCTCAGTCTCCTAAGTAGCTGGGACTACAGGTGCACACCACCACACCAGGCTAATTTTTATATTTTTAGTAGAGACAGGGTTTCACCATGTTGGCCCGGCTGGTCTCAAACTTCTGACCTTGCAATCAACCTGTCTTGGCCTCCCAAAGTGCTGGGATTATAGGTGTGAGCCACTGCGCACAGCCATTATTTACTAATTCTTAAGTTATTGAGAGAATTAAATGAGATAAGCAAGCACTCAATACAACTAAACCAGAATTATTGTCACTAAAATTCATTGTTTCATTCTCATATCTCTCCCACTGTACTAAAAGCTCCTCCTATCACAGGGAGGCCATTCCTCTCCCTGTGATAAGCAGTGTGAACTCACCCAGTAGGCCCAGTAGGCACAGTGGTTAGGGCCCATGATACTTTTAGAAGCCCATGAAAATGTTCTAATTTATTTTAAAACAAGGGAATAAATGAAGACAAACTAGCCTGATTATATTTGTCTTTATAGCAACGTAGTTGTAAAAAGATCATTTTTTTTAATGGAGGAAGTAAGCTACGAAGGTAAGGTGCCTAGGGCTCATGAAATCATAAGGCCTTGAGTACAAGGCCTGGAGTGACATTAACATATACAATCAAATGTAAAATTCGTTGCGGCGTGCCTTAGATCCTTCTAGATAGCCAAGCCTGTGGTAGTGCATAGAAAATAGGCGACAAGCAGTCAAAAGTGAGACCTTTGCCTCTTACCGTGTCTCAGAAATGGATGGAATGAATTGTTGCGTCTGCCCAGTGGGAGAGGAATCTCAGTACTTCCATGGTGTAACAAACACGAGTCAGGTGTTCACCAAATCCGTTTCTCTTTCCTTCTGGGCATACAACTAGGCTACAATTCCCAGACTCCTTTGCAGTTAGGTGTGACCACACGATTGAGTTCTGGCCAATGAAATGCAGACAGAAATCTGTATTCGCTATCTATCACTACATAACAAATGATCCTCAAACCTGGCAGTTCACAATAACTAACAATCATTATCTCTCACAGTTACCGAGAGTCAGGAATTCAGGAGTGGCTGAATTCAGGTGTGGATGGTTCTAGCTCACAGTCTCTTGGGAAGCTGTAGTCAATCAATTGACTGGGGCTGTGGTATTTGAAGACTTGACTGAGGCTGGAGTATTTGCATTCAAAGTCACTCACATGACTGTTGGCAGGGAGTTTCAGTTCTTTGCCTCACAGACATGGCTCTCCACAAATTGAGTGACTCAAGAGGAGAGTTACAGCAGCTGAGATGGGAGCTGGTCCTTTTATAACTGAATCTTGAAAGTGACATGCCATCACTTCTGCTGAATTCCATTTATTGAA
This sequence comes from Saimiri boliviensis, assembly GCF_048565385.1. Taxonomy (NCBI): domain Eukaryota; kingdom Metazoa; phylum Chordata; class Mammalia; order Primates; family Cebidae; genus Saimiri; species Saimiri boliviensis. The sequence continues at coordinate 28,212,250 of NC_133450.1, forward strand.
ATGAGTCTGTAAGTATGTACCTCTTTATACATATGTATAGATACATGCATGCATATATCTATACATATGAGTACAATTATAAATATGTTTATATATTATAACATAAATATATAAATTATATATAAATATATATTATATATACTGTATAATATATAAACATATTTATATATTTCCACTTATAAATTTTTTTTTGAGATCGAGTCTCGCTCTGTCACCCAGGCTGGAGTGCAGTGGTGCTATCTTGGCTTACTGCAACCTCCGCCACCTGGGTTCAAGCAATTCTCCTGCCTTAGCCTCCCAAGTAGCCGGACTACAGGCATGCACTATCATGCTCAGCTAATTTTTGTATTTCTAGTAGAGACAACTTTTCACCATGTTAGCCAGGCTGGTCTCAAATTCCTGACCTCAAGTGATCCACCCACCTCAACCTCCCAGAGTGCTGGGATTACAGGTGTGACCCACCATGGCTGGCCTCGCTTATGAATTTTTTTTTTACTTTACGAAGTTGCAAAAGTGATATGCATTCATCACACTCCTTGACTTATGGCAGGATATCTACATAAACCCATCGTAAATTGAAAATGTAACTCAAAAATTTGACTTATGATATTTTCAATTTACAGTGGATTTATCAGGACATAACCCTATTGTAAGTCATGGAGCACTTGTATACACACACACACATACACACACACACACATATATATACACACATACACACACATATATATACATATATATACGCACACACATATATATATACATATATACACACACATATATACACACACATGTACATATATATACACACATTCACACATATATATGCATATGTACATATTTACATAGATACACACACACATATATACACATATATACATATATATACATACACACATGTATATTCTTAATTGGTTCCATTGCTTTGGAGAACCCTGACTCATACATCATTACGGAAATGGCTGACCATAGGATGGTTCATATATCCCATGATGTGTTGCGAGGGTTAATTCCAGCAGGCCTGGAATTGATATAGGCTGATTTACCCAAATAAGAGCTATTCCTGCACAGCACTGAGCCCCGATCAAGGCATTAAAGATACCGATTAATAGTGCTGTCTGAGTCTGAGGGATTTCAAGGTGGTTTGTACGGGCTTATCAGCAGTGTTTATTTTTATTTTTACTTTGTTCAGCATTGTGGATTGTTAACAGTGAGACTGATGATTTGTACCTGGTTTTGGTAAGACCCCTGGAGGACTGTACTTTTGGGGCTGGTGACACATCAAGAAACATGCTGACATGAGCAGCGGGGTATTTGATACCCTGGTGGAAACTCCAGCTTGGGCTTCCCAGTTCTGAGGTGTTCTGTGACACACATGGGTGACTCTCGAGAGAAGGTGTGTCTTGCATGGCCCTTCCATAGGAGGAACAATTGGAGCTTGCAGCTGGCCTCTCTGGATCCCTTGATGTCTTCCTTAACTGCTGCTGCTGCAATAAATGAATGCTTTTGCTGCAATAAGCAGCAGCTTTGTAAGCACTGTTAATGTGAATCCTGTGAACCTCCTTTAGCAATCAAACCCTGCCTAATGACCACTGGTAGTGTGCATAGGATGTAAGCAGCACTAGTTTTCTTTCTTTAAAAAAAAAAAAAAAAGAGAGAGAGAGAGGCAGGGTTTTGCTACGTTGCCCTGGTTTTTAAAAACATTTAGATCTCCATGTATAGCCTGGTAAAAGGTTCATAATGTAAGTGATATGACTAAACCACAAACCAAGATGTAAAAGATGATTTCATCTTTATTTCTTTTAAAGGTGTGATGCTGTGTGTGTGTGGGGGGGGGGGGGTGTCCATCTAGATATATTTCTAAAAAATTAGGGGAAAAACAGAATTGTAAACAAGTGTGGACACAAAATCATAAATGAAGGTGACCTTGTTAGAGGGTGTGTGAAGTGAGGGAATAGAATGGGCTGGAATGTCTACTGCTCAAGTTTGAATGTTTTTGTCCTCTCTGAAATTCATGTTGAAATTTTTTATTTTTTATTTTTTAATTTTTTTTTAGAGATGGGTTTTCACCATGTTGGCTAGGATGGTCTCGATCTGCTGACCTTGTGATCCACCCACCTCGGCCTCCCGAAGTGCTGGGATTACAGGCGTGAGCCACCACACCCGGCCTCATGTTGAAACTTAATCCCCAATGCAACAGTATTAAGAAGTGTGACCTTTAGGAGGTGGTTGAGGCATGAAAGCTCTGCCTTCATGAATGGGATTAAATGCTCTCATCAAAGGGTTTGATTGAGGGAGTTTGCCCCCTTTCCATCTGCTCTGTCCCTTCCACCATGGGAGGACGCAGCGTTTCTCTCCTCTGGAGGATGGAGCAACAAGGCGCCATCTTGGAAGCAGAGACAGGGCCCTCACAGGCCACTGAACCTGCCAGCACCTTGATCCTAGACTTTCCAGCCTCCGGAAATGTCAGAAATAAATTTCTGTTCCTTATACATTATGAAGTCTGTAGTATTCTGTAGCAGAGGCACAAACAGACTAAGAAATTGGTACCAGAGAAGGAGGCCTGTTGCTATAACGAGGATCTGGAAATGCGGAAGCGGTTTTGGAACTGGGTAAGGGGTAGAGGCTGGAATAGTTTTGCAGCTGGAGAAAGCCTGTATTGTCATGACCAGAACGTGGAGGGAGATTCTGATGAGGGCTCTAGAGGGGAAAGCTGTAGAGACAGCCTCAGTGTTAGGGATTATCTAAATGGCTGTGAACGGAAGGCTGGTATCATAGAAAAAACCGATCTGATGAAGTTGTAGATGAAAACGAGGAATATCACAAGTCGGAGGAAAGGCTGTCTTTGTTATAAAGCAGCAAAAACTTGGCCGAATTGCTCCTGTGTCCTATGCTTTGTGGAAAGCAGAATTCAGGATCAACGAACGAGTATCTTTAGCAGAAGAAATACGTACGCAAAATGCTCAGGGTGCGCAGGGCTTCTCTGAACGCTCGTGGTAAAACGTGAGAAGAGAAATCATTTAAAGACAGAAGTTTTAATTCAAGGGGAAGCAGAATAATTTGGAAGATTCTCAGCCTGGCCATGTGAAGAATGAAAATTTCATGTTAGGAGAGAAAGCCAAGGGTGTGGCCGAGTGACCACAGATTAGCAAATCTGTGACTCTCTTGATAAACAGGTTAGTGTAGACTGAAGGAGGGCAGACGCTGCTCACCAAGATGATGGAGGAATCACCCTGCAGCCATTTCTGAGGCCTCAGAGACGGCTCCGCCATCACAGACAGGGCACTGAGGGCAAGATGACTTCAAGGGAGGGGCTTGGGTTTCTTGGGATCCCAGTCCAGGCCTCCTCAGGTCTCTGCTGTGTGTATTCTGCCATGGTGCTCACTGGTAGCCCCAGCTGCGGCTCAGGTGGGCCCAGGTGCAGCTGAAGCCACCACTCCAGAGGACACAAGTGGTGAACCTTGGTGGCTTCCATGTGGCGCTAACGCTACAGGCAGGCAGTGATGAGCTGCAGAGGCGAGGCTACCTCCACCCGGATTTCAAAGGATGCCTCAGAGAGCCTCAGGGCCCAGGCAAAGAAATGGCACAGGGAAGGGGCTGCTGTGGTGAGTCCCCACTGGGGCAATGCTCAGTGGAGTCTCTTGAGACCCCAGAATGGTAGAGCCTCAGGAGTGCAACCCCAGCCTGGGAGAGCCAGCAGCGGGCTACTAACTTCCAAGAGGTGTCTCTATATTGTTTTACATGATTAAAAAGAAGAAATGGGATCATAGGCCTTTAAAAACAAAGCCAACAGACTTTATTTGTTTATTTATTTATTTATTTATTTATTTATTTTAGAGATGGAGTCTTGCTTTGTCACCCAGGCTGGAGTGCAGTGGCATGATCTTGGCTCACTGCAACCTCTGCTTCCCAAGTTCAAGCGAGTCTCCTGCATCAGCCTCCTGAGTAGCTGGGATTACAGGCATGCGCCACCACACCTGGCTAAGTTTTGTATTTTTAGTAGACATGGAGTTTCATCAGGTTGGTCAGGCTGGTCTTGAACTCCTGACCTCATGATCCGCCCACTTCGGCCTCCCAAAGTGCTGGGATTACAGGAATGAGCCACTGTGCCTGGTCTGTCTATCTACCTATCTATCTATCTATCTATGTATGTATTTACTGAGGCAGAGTCCCACTCTGTCACCCAAGCTGAAGTGCAGTGGCATGATCTCGGCTCACTTCAACCTCCACCTCCCAGATTCAAGTGATTCTCATGCTTCAGATACCCAGATAGCTGGGACCACAGGGTCTCACCACCACAACTGACTAAATTTTTGGATTTTTGATAGAGATGGGGTTTTGCCATGTTGACCAGGCTGATCTCAAACTCCTCACCTCAAGGGATTCACCCTCCTCGGCCTCCCAAAGTGCTGCGATTACAAGCATGAGAGCCACTGTGCCTGGCCAATAGACTTTCATTTTTAGTTTCACAGAAAAATTGAGTATAGGTATCATTTCTATATACTCCCTCTTCACACCGCCTCACCCTGTGTACCGCCTCGTTGACAGTTTCCTCTATTATTAATAACCTGCATTAGTGTAGTACACTGATTACAATTGATGAACCCAAATGATACATTGTTATTAACAAAAACCCACAGTTGAGAGTTCGTTTGTTGGTTGTATAGTTCTTCAGGTTTTGACAAATGCATAATGTCATGTATCTATCACTACAGTATCACACAGAACATTTCACCACCCTAATAATCCCCTGTGCTGCACCTGTTTCTCCCTCTCTCCTCCCTGAGACCCTGGCAACCACAGATTTTTTTATTTTTTATTTTTTTTATTTTTTATGATCTCCCTCCTTTTGCCTTCTCCAGAACATCGTATGGTTGGAATCATGCAGTATGTTGCCTTTTCAGACGGCTTCCTTCACTTTAGCAAAATACATTTAAGTTTCTTCTGTGACTTTTCATGGATTGACAGCTCATTTCTTTTTATTGCTAAATAATATTCCACCATTTGAATATACCATAGTTTACCCATTCACCTATTGAAAGACATCTTGGTTTCTTCCAATTTGGGGTGATTATGAAAAAAGCTGCCATCAGCTTTTGTGTGGATGTAAGTTTTCAATTCATCTGGGTGAGTACCAAGACAAGTGCTTGCTGGATTACATGGTAAGAGTATGCTTGGCTTCATGAGAAATTGCCAAACTGTCTTCCACAGTGGCTACACCAACTCTGCATTTGCACCAGCAGTGAATGAGAGTTCTGTTGCTCCACATCCTCGCCAGCATTTGGTGTTCACTGTGTTTTGGATTTCAGCCACTCTAACAAGCGGGAGCAGGTAGTTCAGTGTTTTAATTTATAATTCCCTAATGCCATATGAGCATATCAATTGAGCATCTTTTCATGTGCTTATTTGCCATTTGAGTATCTTTGGGGTGTCAGTTCAGATCTTCTGCCCATTTTTTTAATTGGGTTGTTTGTTTTCATATTGTTGAGTTGTAAGAGTTCTTTGTATATTTTAGTTAGAAGACCTTTTATTAGACATGTGTTTTACAAATATTTTTTTCCAGTCTGTGGCTTTTTTCCATTCTCTTGATTATAGGTCATTATTTTAAAACAATCGTTAGCCCAGTGTAGCGGCAGGTGTCTGTTATCCCAGCTACTCAAGAGGTTAAAGACAGGAGAATCACTTGAACCCAGGAGGTAGAGGTTGCAGTGAGCTGAGATTGCACCATTGCACTACAGCCTGGGTGACAGAGCGAGATTCCATCTCAAACATACACACACACACACACACACACACACACACACACACACACACTTCTGTGCTTTTCAAGTAAATGTTTAGATAAAAACGATGAAGGAACAGAAATGACTTCTCTTCACCACCCCTGCCTGGCTAGACTACTGGTATAAATTTCCTAGTAAGGAGGAATTGGCTGCAAAATGAAATCCATACCTCTTGTGTTATACTTGTGAACAGCTTTTCTATTAATGTAACTGAGTTACATTAATTGTTTATCAATTTATGATGAGAGAAAATCCCCCTTATGGCAAATCCGAATCACAGAACTGCAGTGCTGTGTGTGGGAGGGGTAGAAACTCTCAGGCCCCACGTGGGTCATCTGCTCCTTGTGGAGAAGCGCAGTCAGGGACGGGGGTCCGCAGCAGGGGCTGCCGCCTCCTCCACCTGAGGCAGAGCAAGGTCTGGCCCACCTGACCAGACACTGACCCGAAAATCCCTTCCTTAAGAAGCTGAATGTTTCACTCGTGCTTACTTCATGAGCCTCAGGAACCGTGACCTTGGACTCCCCCTCACAGTCCCCTTCCTTTCTAATGAGAGAAGGGGTGTCTCTGGAGCCTGGGCTAGAGGCTGCTTTAGAAATGCAAAGGCTTCAGCTACTTGAAGGGAATGCATTTGAGGGAAGTCTCTTCTGGTTTCTTCTGTGCCTTCAAAGAGGAACAGAGCTTTTTCAGAAAGTCTATATAAAGTCAGAGAGTTCAGATGCTCAAGTCCCTGGGCCCCGAGGAGATTCCTTCTCAGGTGGTGTTATACAAATAAGAGTGGACTAAGTCTTTATTTCAAGAAAAGAAAGGCAGAGAAAGAGAATAATTATACCTTTCACATTTGGTCTATAAATACTGCATTGAATAGGGCTGGAAGGGAAGGATTTGGGGGCTGTTGGGGAGATGAATCTATAAAGCCTGTGACTGGCTTTTCAGGATTTCTTCTCTGAGGAAGGGCAGTCAAGCTGGGATTGAATGTAATGGCACCAACTGGAAAAGCCTCCCTGTGGCCGGGCGCAGTGGCTCACACCTGTAATCCCAGCACTTTGGGAGGCCAAGGGAGGCAGATCACCTGAGGTCAGGAGTTCAAGACCAGCCTGGCCAACATGGCAAAACTCCATATCCACTAAAAATACAAAAATTAGCCAGACGTGGCAGTGTGCACATGTAGTCCCAGTTACTGGGGAGGCAGAGGCAGGAGAATCGCTTGAACCCAGGAGGCAGAGGTTGCAGTGAGCCAAGATGGCACCACTGCCCTCCAGCCTGGGCAACAGAGTAAGACCCTCTCTCTCAAAAAAAAAAAAAAAAAGGCCTTCCTGAGGACAAGGCCACCACTGCAGGGACAGCCTCTTGGTCACCTGAAAGCAGCAACTATGAGAGGTGGCCAAGAAGAAAGGGGTTCACACGATGTTGAGCTGATCACAGGGACCGGGGTGGGGGGATGCCAGGGCTGCCTTCAAAATGTTGACATGAGAGCTACATTTGGGGGAGCAGAATAAGATGATCACCAAAGCCCGACATACACCCAGCTGGAGTGGGTTTTATTTTTTACCTCCAAAGGAAAGTCACCTGACCTTAGGTAGAAGTCTCTTCCTTGTTGCCCCAGACCTGCCCCAGTCTAGCTCTTGCCGCAGGGACCTGTCTTCCTCCCCAAGAGACTGTGCTCTCCCTGAAGGCAGGGATTTTGCTAGGTCCATATTTGTCTTCTAGCCTGGAAGGAGCTCAATTACTTTCTGTTGAATTAAGTCCAGTGGTGCTGTCTCTGTGATGCTGGACCAGTCTCTTATCTACGTCTCAGTTTCTTCCACAGTAAATATTAATATATAAGACTCACCTCACGAGAACCCAGCATACGGTTGGTACTCAATAAAAACTAGTACCTATCCCTTAGTCCGCAGGGAAGATCTACTCTTTGCTGCAATTAGGCAGTTGCTTTTCCACAGCCAGGCAACAGGAGTCCGTAAACCTTTATAATCATCGTCTACCTTTTAGCCTAGAAAACAATGTACAGTTAGTGCTTGACTTACGACCACGGTGGGGACCGCAGAACGGTCGTAACACGATTTGGTCGTAACACGATTTGGTCGTAAGTTGAGTAGGCTATATGTACAGTTGAAATGGTGCACGCGGAGATGGTAGTGCTGCCGGAAGCTGGTCCGCACTGTCGTATGCCCAGCTGGGCAACGTTTGCGCTGCCAGACGTGGGGCAGTGGCGGCGAGCGATTGTGGGCGTAAAGTCAAATGGTCGTAAGTTGCATGGGTCGTAAGTCGATTAATACCTGTATCAGGATATTAGAATTAAAGTATGTATACATATGAGTGTATTTATAAATGTTTATATTATATAGAAGTATATAAATTATATATAAAATATAAATATATATTACATATATACTATGTAATACATACACATATTTACATATTTCTACTTATGATTTTTTTCTTTTTGAGATGGAGTCTTACTCTGTCGCCCAGGCTGGAGTGCAATGGTACAATCTCGGCTCACTGCAACTTCCACCCCCTAGGGTTCGAGTGATTCTTCTGCCTCAGCCTCAGTCTCCCAAGTAGCTGGGACTACAGGTGCCTGCCACCATGCCCAGCTAACTTTTGTATTTTTAGTAGAGGCTGGGTTTCACCGTGTTGGTCAGGCTGGTCTCGAACTCCTGACTTCAAATGATCCATCCATTTTGGACTCTCAAAGTGTTGGGATTACAGGTGTGAGCCACAGTGCCCAGCCTAGAATTAAAATTTTGATGGAGACACCAAGGATTAGATGTGAAGCCAGATCACCACTTGCAGACTGTACACATTTTAAAGAACTGGTTACAAAATGATTGGACCCTTCTCCAGTCTGAGCACATAAGAAGGACCCCAAGAACAAATGTCGGGGGGACATTTGTAGAGCATTTCTTCGGAGAGAGCCCGTGCAGTGCTGAGTCCTGCCTTCCTTCAGGCAGGAGGGAGGGGCTGCTGCCTCCACTTCTGGAGCCCCGTGAGGAGGGGACTTCCATGGAACCACGTGAAGAAGTGGCTGTGCTGGGCTAAGTCCATATATCCTGCATATCTCTGGGCAAGGGATGTCAAGGGCATCCCAAAGCCATCCCAAAGTCAAGGGCTAGACTGTCCTGGCTTCTGTCCAGTAGGGCCATCTGAAGGATGCTGGGATGTACCAGCAAGATGCTAGAAGTGAAGGCAGTCTCCTGGGACATACAGGAAAGAGGTCCCTGAAGATAGAAGCCTCAGAAGAACCCACAAGGCACCTATGAAAGAAAGGATCAGCTTTGAAGATATGCCAAGACCAGTGCACCCAAAGCTAGCTCAGAATCCTAACAGGTCAATGTCATGAGGCCATTGCACGCTTGCCACTGCTCTCACCTCCTGCTCCATCCTTGGGAGGTGTCAGAAACTGGCCAGCCAGCTTGGGAGGGAGGAAGGGAAGAAGAGAGGAGAAGGAGATGGGCAAAGGGAGAAATGGAGAAGAGACGGTCAGCTGTCCCTGCCCCACTGCAGACCATCAGCCTGCTGCAAACCCCAGCTGGGGAGGGGAGATTTGAACATTAAATAAAACCTGAGATTTCAAGTCTACCTTAGACCGGAGTGTCTAATTAATACATTTTGCTCCTCAGTGTGGCAGAAGACTGTCTGTTATCTGAGAGTGAGCAGAAAAGTTGCCGGAACTTTCAACTGGGGCAAGGAAAGATGATCCTTACTGGGTACATTTCGAAGTGAGGAATGACATATAAAGTTTATTTTAATTTACGAGTTGTGCATTTGAAATAGCCAACCTTATGGACCATGGATACCTCTGGCTCTGCTGGGCCTGTAGGTTACAAGGCGTGAGTGGCAGAGCAGTGTGTACTGAAGCCTGGAGCTGCTGCAGAGCCCTTCCTTGCTCTAGGCTCCACTCAAAACTGGCACCTTGCGGGCACGGCAACTCATGCCTGTAACCCCAGCACTTTGGGAAGCTGAGGGGGGAGGATCACTTGAGCCCAGGGGTTTAAGACCAGCCTGGGCAACATGGCAAGTCCCTGTTTCTACAAAAAGTAGAAATATCAGCCAGGTGTGGTAGTGTCCACCCATGGTTGCAGCTACTCAGAAGGCAGAGGCAGGAGGATGACTCGAGCCTGGGCTGCTGTGAGCCAGGTCCAGACCATGGTGCTCCAGCCTGGGCAACTGAGTGAGACCCCGTCTCAAAACAAAACAAAACAAAAACGGGCAACCTTCCAAAGCACTGACAATTGGGTTAGAGCACCCCTCCGTAAGGTGATTTCTGTGCTGCTTCCGAAATTCAAAGAGATCCACTGGGCCCGTGCCTCTTTCTCAGTGATACGGTGCAAAGTGCAATAACCTGCCCTTTATTTTGAATGAGATGCTTCAGAATGCCTTGGACATGGCACCACTCACTGTCAACAGCCTCAGCCTGGCAGGCCCAGAATCCTCGAAAGGACTCCTGCCCCTCATCTGGTGCCCGTGTGCCACTAGGGCCTATGGGGCGCTTGCAGCTGCTGCCCTGTGGGTCTGATTAGCTCAACGCACTGCACAATGGGAGCAGGACTCTGTGGAATGTCAGGGAGATCAAAGCTCCCATGGATCACACAATGGGGGCGGTAAGAGAGTTAGGAATCCTCCACCTGGAGAATCAAAGGGAAAAACATGTATTCAGTGTCTGCCTCCCACTTCTCAATTAGTCAAGGGAGGCCCTGCTGGCATTAACTCCCCAAATTTCCAGGTTTCCATATGGGTAAGTGCCAAGGAGGCAGCCACAGAGGCCCCCAGGACAGGAAGTGGGAGGTCCAGGGTGTGCACCTGTAGGGAGGCTTTGTCAGGTTGCACCTGTGTAAAGTTGCTCACCTGTTCAGAACTGGTCATGCGACAGAGTCAGAGGATTTTAAATGGAGCAGAACAGGTGTCTAGTACTGACCAATCAGGGGCGTATCCTCCTTTAGAGAGGTAGAGGCTGACACAAACATGTAATTACTTCACAAATGGTCCAAAGCGTTGGTAGTCGCCTCTTTAGGAACCACCCACAGAGTCCAGAGTCAGTTTAGGAGCCAAACAAAAAAAATCAATCTCGGGCTGGGCATGGTGGCTCATGCCTGTAATCCCAGCACTTTCGGAGGTCAAAGCATGTGGATCACCTGAGGTCAAGAGTTTGAGACCAGCCTGGCCAACATGGTGAAATCCCATCTCTACTGAAAATATAAAAATTAGCCAGGTGTGATTGTACACACCTGTAATTCAAGCTACTCAGGAGGCTGAGGCAGGAGAATCTCTTGAAACCAGGAGGCGGAGGTTGCAGTGAGCCGAGATTGCACCACTGCACTCCAGCCTGAGCGACAGAGTGACACTCCATCCAAAAAAAAAAAAAAAAAAAAAAAATTAGTCACTCACAATATTTAGTTTTTAAAGCCAAAACAGTATGTCCACCTTACTTAATCTCCTTACTAACCGTAAGCTAGCTATTTCCAAAGAATGAAGATATGCCAGTGTGATGAACAAGCTCCTTTCAGAATTTCAGAAGTGTAATATAAAGGAGTAGGACCTGCATCAATCTCATTACTTTGCATTTAATGTATCTGTGAATACATGTATTTATGTATCTACATGAGTATCTGCGTGTTGTGCATGTAACCATGCTCGTGTCTGGTTCGTTATCACATATCTGAGTTTGTGTGTGAGTCTGTAGATTGCATGTCTGTGTATAGTGTGTGTTGACCTTCTGCTATGTGCCAAGCACTGTGACTGGCACTGGGGATGCACCACGCAGGGACTCCATCCTCATGGCACTTACACTGAGAAATAGCCTATCTTACCTAGTAGTGAGATGGGTCATGTTAGGTTGGTGCAAACATAATTGCATTTTTTTGCCATTACTATTAACGGCAAAAACTGCAATTACGTTTGCACCAACCTAATAGTTAAGAACCTCCAATTCTGAATATCCTGCTGTGGCAGTCAGAATAATCTCCTCTCAAAAATGTCCACCTTCTAATCCCTGGAACCTGTGGATACATCATGTGGCCGGGGGGAATTAAGGTTGCAGGTGGAACTAAGGTTGCTAATCAGCACACATTAAAATAAGGAGATTATCTGGATTAGTGAGGTGGGCACAGTGCCTTCACAAGGGCCCATAAAAGATGGAAGAGGGAAGGCTGGGCTCAGGGGCTCACGTCTGTAAGCCCAGCACTTTGGGAGGCCGAGATGGGTGGGTCACTTGAGGTCAGGAGTTCAAAACCAGTCTGGCCAACATGGTGAAACCCCACCTCTTCTAAAAAATACAAAAAAATAGGCCAGGCGTGGTGGCTCACCCCTGTAATCCCAGCACTTTGGAAGTCCAAGGCAGGTGGATCCCCTGAGGCTGGCAGTTAGAGACCAGCCTGACCAACATGGAGAAACCCCTTCTGTACTAAAAATACAGTTAGCTGTGTGGTGGAACATGCCTGTAATCCCGACTACTTGAGAGGCTGAGGCAGGAGAATTGCTTGAGCCTAGGAGGCAGAGGTTGCAGTGAGCCGAGGTCATGCCACAGCACTCCAGCCTGGGTGACAGGAGCGAAAATCTATCTCAAAAAAAAAAAAAAAAAGCTGGGTGTGATGATGGTTGCCTGTAATCCCAGCTACTTGGGAGGCTGAGGCAGGAGAATCGCTTGAACCTGGGAAGAAGTTGCAGTGAGCCGAGATCATGCCACTGCACTACAGCCTGAGCAACAAGAGCAAAACTCCATCTCCAAATAAAGATGGAAGGGAGTCAGTGTCAGAGCAGTGGGTGAGAAAGATGTGTGGCCACGGGTGGCTTTGAAGGTAGAATGTGGGCAGCCTCCAAAACCCGGAAAAAGCAAGAAAGTGGATTTTTCCTGAGAGCCTCCAGTGAGAAGCATTTTGGGCTTTGGATATCCAGAACTGCAAGACAAAATTTGTGTTGTTTTAAGGCATTAAATCTGTAATAGTTTATTATGGTAGCAACAGAAAGCAAATACACCTATGAAAACTGGGTTCCTGTCTTCAAAGGCTTCCCCTTTGCTTGGCTTCCAGTCCACAGCTCCACTTACAGGCACAGTCCAGTTAGGTTTCAAGTAGGGGTTGGGTTGAAAAGTCAGCATGTGAGGAAGAAGTCTAGAGTCCGGATGAACCTTGAACACTTCCTTAATTGCCCCTCCTGTACAGAGCAGGGACCAGGATCCACTGAGAGTGTGTCCTCACCCTTGGGCACCCTCCCCCAGGGGCTTAGCCAGCTAAACTCTTCCCACCCTGTGGATTGTCTCTCTCCCCCTCCAGGCATATAATTAAATTTGCATAAATTCAAAGAACATATGCTGCAATTCCATTGTAATTTCAGATTTGTTTTATTTCCTGAGTTTGCCAAGGAAATAATGAAAACAAAACCTCCTATTTGTATTGTGACTTGTTCTCTTTTATTGCAGAATATATCACACATAACAGAGGAGTATGGGGAAGACAGCCCACGTCTATGCACACATCACCCACTTCTGACAAATCCTCACCCACTTCTGACAAATCCTGACGTCATTTTACATTTGATGGGTATTTTTTTTTTTTTTTTTTTTGACATGGAGTCTCTTTCTGATGCCCAGGCTTAAGTGTAGTGAGTGGCACAATCTTGGCTCACTGCAACCTCCGCCTTCCGGGTTCAGGCAATTCTCCTGTCTCAGCCTCCCGAGTAGCTGGGACTACAGACTCAAGCCACCCCACCTGGCTAATTTTTGCATTTTTAGTAGAGATGGGGTTTCACCTTTTTAGGCTGGTCTTGAACTCCTGACCTCAGGTGATCCACCCAGTTTGGCCTCCCAAAGTTCTGGGATTACAGGCGTGAGCCACCATGTCCGGCAGATGGGGATTTTTTAAAAAAATAAACAAAATGTTACATTTAGAGTTGAAGTTGAAATCCAGTATCCTCCTTACCCTTGCCAGGCCATGCCTAGTTTCCTCCTCTCGCTGGCCCTCCCAGGTGCACTCCCTATAACTGATTGTGATATTGACAGCATCCTTGTGCAGGCTTTTATGCCTCTATTAACCATATCTGTGTGCACCCATAAGCATTAAAGTATCAACGTACACGTTTAGTTAGAAACATGGCGTGAGTGGTATTCTTCTGCAGTTGCCTCCCCTACTCTCCATCTCAACAGTAGCTTTCTGAGATTTATCCACATTGATACATACAGCTCTGGTTCATTCTTTTTACCTGTTAATGACTATTTAAGAAATGACCACAATTTGTATACTTATGCGTTCTTAGGCTGATCGGCATTTAGATTGTTTTCAACATTTTTTAAATACAAACAAAGCATCAGTGAACATTCTTGTACATTTCCTTTTGCCCCTGTGCTAGAGCCCCTCCCAAGACTAGGGAGGAAAACCGCTAGGTTGAAGGATGTGTTTAGCTTTAGTGTTACTGGCTATTTCCAAATTGCTTTGCACAGTTTCTCACTAGCAGCATATGTAAGTTTCCTCTAACCCACATTCTTACCAACACTATTTGTTTCTGCCCATCTGATGGCTAAAGGGTCTTGTCTTTCTCAGGCCATGGTTGCATTCACCAACTTGACTGATTCTCATCGGAACCCTGGGCGGAGGTGGCACAGGTCTTATCTATGGCCACCTGGCAGGAGGGCACACTGAGGCCCAGGAAGGAAATGATGCATCCAGCACGGCTGGTTGTGACCAGCCAGGAGCTGAACAGATCCAGAGGTCTGGGGTCGCAGGCATTCATTACACCATAGGGACTGTGTGCGGGGTCAGAATACAAACTTGGCAGCCCATTTTTAGAGAACAAAACATATTTAAATAACCTGAACTATGTAAATATCAACAACTATCCACACGAACAGAGGACAAAATAATTACCATTTTAGGGAGCTGTTATTTCACAAAACACTTTGTATAGCCGTTCCTTTTTTGATCCCGATAACTCCATAAAAAGACTTGGATTATTACTGTTCCCACTTCACAGATAAGAAAAATGAGGCTCACAGCTAGTCAGTAGAAGATCACATCATGAACCCGCTTGCCTTGAAAGTGTGCCTTCTGTACACACCCTTGGAGATGGTGTGCCTGAGGGTTGGGAATTCTTAATATGTGCTGTGAGCACAGGTGGGTCTGTGCCATCTCTCCTGGCTTCCTGCACAAGTTCCCTGGGAATCAAGGTCACACCGCAAACATAGAGCATTTCCTCTAGGGAGGCTCAGCCCCAGGTTGTATGCCCCTGAAGTCAGACTGGTAATAACACCCTGGCTCTGCCACCTAACACCTGTGACCTTGGACGGGTCACCTCCTCTGTGGGCCCCAGTTTTCTCATCTGTAATGTGGGGATGCTAGCACGTACCTCCCAGCCAGGTTGCACAGAACAGCCGAGGTCACACATGCACAGTGGAAGGTGTCCAGAAGAAACTCAAACGCTGGCTCTTGTGACAAAGGCTGTAATTGTGACTTCTGGCCACAGGCGCAGCTAGGGGTCCTGGTGAGGAAGGCTCTGCACAGCACAGTCACTGGTGTGTTGACTTTGGAAGACAGCCCATCTGCATAGGCTCAGGAGGCTCTATTTTGGAGATGCCAGCTCCCGGTGCCCGAGCACAGGGCCAGGGCAGTCACAGCCAGTGGCAGGCAGCAGTCCTGCAAGGACATCTACGAGGTCACTGGAAGGGCTCTTGTAAGTCCTCTTTTTCATTTTTCTCATGGCTTGAAAAAAAATCAAAGGATTATAGTGTGAGGGGTTCCTGTGGGCTGGCACAGCTGACAGTGAGCCGACCAGGCCCTGTTTCCAGGGCAGCGTGCAGGGGAGTCCACGCCAAGTGTGTTGGGTGGAGGGAAACAGGTGTGTTCATCACCATTCTCCACTTCCGCCCATCCCAGAAGGCCTTGTCCACCATTTGGGAAGCAATCCAGGTTCACTGCTGTTCTTGACACGAAGTCATCACCAGCAACTAGTTATCCTAGGTTCAGTGATGGAGGAGAAAGGACACATGATTAGAATGCAGGAGTCAAGTTTAGTTGGGTAAACTGTAGCCTTTGCAAGCTTCAGTATACAAGGGAGCTAAGAACACCTCTCCCACCTTCCTGGTGCATGACATACCTTGTGAGCTACCGAGTGCCAGGTAAACAGCAGGTACTGAGTGAACGCCACTGAGCTGCCCTGGCTCTGGGGGGCAGGGATTCAGCTTTGGAGGTGACGTGACGAAGAAGCCATCCACACCCTTCCCCAGATCAGGCACACATTAACCAGGGTAGCAGGTTCGCTCTGTGATCATGAGACAGCCTGGGACTCTATCCAACCTTCCCAGAAACTAAGTCTATAACTATGGCCTCATAAGCTTCCTATTCAACCATGAGGACACTCATAGTCTGTTGATGACAAGAGGAGACTCACAGGGCTTTGGAGGTAGAGTTCAAACACCAGCTCCATCCTTTGCTAGCTGGGTGACCTCGGTTAAGTCACTTACCTTCTCTGAGCCTCGGTTAAATCATCTGTAAAATGGGAGGAATTGTGACTATTTTGTGCCGTTGTGAGAAGGGAATGAGACTATGTCTGTGTGTCACAAAATAAGTCTTCAACAAACGGTGGCTGCCAGTAAACTCTCCCTGGGCCTCTGATTCTCCCTCTGCGAACTGGGAACAAGTGCTGCTCCCCGGCAGGGCTGCTGTGAAGGTGAAATGAGACAGTGTAGGAAGCAAGTACAGCATTCGCTCCTTACTGAAGGCCCCACGAGGCCAAGACTTCGGTCTGTTGATCATCCTCTAGTGAGTTCTCAGGGCCTGACACGCACGTGACAGGCTCTCAGAAAACATCTGTGGAGTGAGTGAACACGCTGACTGCTCTCAAAATGGTAACTGCAGGTGGCTTAATATCTCTGAGCCTTAGCTTCCTCATCTGTGAAGCGGGAGGGCCGTTGTGAAAATGCAAAGGGCCTGCAGCAGAGGCTCCAAACGGTCTCGGACCCCGAGCGTGCCTTGCTCCCCTTCCCCAGGCAGACACCACGCAAGGCAGCTGTGTATGTAAGAGCAATGTTTACTGAGCGATACAGGACTGAGTACTATGAAGGGTTTACAAGGATGGAAATGCACCCCGCCCCCGCCCCGGCCACCCCCGACACCCAGAGACTACAGTACTTAGGAGTTACACACAACGGCCGTAACTGGTGGCTATCTGTTCATAACAAACAAACCATAGCATATTTATACTGTATCACATCGAGTGATTATAGAAATCCATATATATATTGCTTGTATAAAATCTTTTCTTGTAAAAAATATTTAAAAAAAAAAAAAAAAAAAAAAAGGAAAGTATAAAAAACATGTGCAGTTGAAAGCCCTGCCAGGACAGCCAGTCTGTAAACATTCGGTGAGTATGTGCTTTGGAAGGGCGCCCGCGCCTCAGTGCCCACAGCAAACTCCAGCAGGGCTGGCGAGGGTGCGCCCGGCTGCCGCCTCCTGGGCAGGGCCGCGCTGGACCGAGGTGGGTGGGGGCATCAGGGCCCCGCAGCATGCCCCTCTCCAGCTTCGCATCAGGGTGAGGGGCAGGGCCGGGGGCATGTGGGTTGCAGTTTCATTCGGAGTTCCATCCTCAGCCGCATTTTGGTGGCAACTCATGGCTTTTCCTGGCTGTTGGGAGGTTCCTCGGGTGGGTGCCCTGGTGAAGAGGCTGAAGAAGGGCCCAGGGTTGCCTTGTTGGGCATCTCCCTGGCCTCGGTGCCTCTGTCCTGCCACCTTCAAGTGGGGCCCCAGGCAGGACCACCCTACCCTAGGGTCAACTTTGGTCTCAGTGAGTTTCCTCAGCCCGCTTTTCCCCCTGGGTGGCTGATCTGAGTTTCACAAAAAAGCTCGGCTGATGTTGGCTGTGCCGAATCTCATTGCACAGTTTTTCATGCACCAAAGGAAGGGCTCTCTGGGCGCCCCCTCCTCCTCGCTCTTCGTCACTTTTCCTCCTCCTCCTCTTCCTCCTCCTCCACCTCCTCCCAGCCCATGGTCACTTCTTCTCGAGCTGCTCGAGCAGCGGGTTGCCTTCTGACTCGGGAGTCTTGACGCTGTCGGTCCGGACGATGCAGGTGGGGCGGTGCCGGTTCAGCATCAGGATGAGCTGCTGCCGCTCCTGCTTCAGCTCCTCGATCTGAGTCTTCAGCTCTGCGTTCATGAGTTCCAGCCGCTCCGATTCCTGTAGGCAAACACAGAAGCACGCTGTCAGTTTCACCGGGACCGACTCTCGGGGGATGCTCTGCCTGGGCACTCCGGACTGGCACTGGCCTTTCTGCCTGCCACGTTCCTGTAAGAGGAAGCACAGACCCTGCTACGGAGCCCCTGGCTAACTGACTTTCTGCAGACAGTGCCCGCCACACTGGTGACACTGGCCTGCCTCACAGTGGGATGAGTCCAGGTTATATTCTGGGGCTAGCCAGGCTCATGTCCCATCTGTCTCCCCTCCCTCAGTCCACCCCAGCTTCAGTGATGTTGCTGTTGCTCCAGTATGCCAAATACTCTGCTGCCTCAGGGCCTTTGCACAAGAAAGAAAGGGTGGGCAAAGAAAGGGGGCCAGGTGGACCTAGAGCAGGTCTGTGGAGCTAGCATGGGGTGGGGGACCCATGGGAGGACACAGATGGCAGTGTAGCGGCAATGTGCTTTGATGTGTGCAGACACATGCGAGAGATACCTTGGCCTGTGGGATCCGTGAGTGCAGTGTGGTCACGTCATTCCTCCTAAAACATGTGCTTCCTAGCTATTAGTCTGTAATTACTTAAATAGCCTCTTCCTTATCCCTGTGATCTGGAGGCTTTGCCCACGGAGAGGTCATCCTGCTGGATCCCAAATGAGATTTCCAACAGACCTCAAGTGAGATTTCCAGGGAACTTCCGGCTCAGCGGGAGAGGTTCCGGGGAAGGAAGAAATGTTGGCGATTTGATGCAGGAGGGGGTGAGGGTTACATGTCCATAGTGTAGATGGGAGATATGAAGTCAAGGATTGGAGGGTCGAACAGGAAAGCAGGCAGCACCTGAATAATTTTTCTTGAATTATGTCTAAAAACTTAGAGCTGACATTTATTCGAGGGCCAGCAAAGTTTCAGACCAGTGGTTCTCAACTAGGAGTGATTTTTGCCTCCTGGGAGACATTTGGCAATGTCTGCAGACATTTTTGATTGTCTCAACTCAGGGGGAGCCGTGCTACCAGCATCTGGCAGGTAAACACCCTTCAACACACAGGCCAGCCCCATAACTATTTAGTCCAAAATGTCGATAGTGCAGAGATTGAGCAACCTGCATCAGTCAAATAGCACGCAGTGGTTGCAACTGCGTGTGTGACACCGGAGGGCCTGTGACCAGAGGGCCTGTGGGCCCATACGCTGCCATCCTCCTGGCAGGGCACAGGTGGAGCGGCCTCCCCAGGGGGTCCCAGGAGCCCTCGGTGGGCCCAATGCCTTCCCTCCAGGGGTAGCATCTTCCTCCCACAGCTGGTCTGACCAAAATGCTCCTGTGCTGATCTCCAAGGCGGCAGCATGAGCGCCTGGGAGCTCAGAACTGCTGAGACGGGCAGAGCCTCGTGACCAGATGCTGTGAGAAAACAGCCTCACTCAAGGGAAACCAAAATGCTGGGGGAAAGTATTAGAAATCAGCTCTGGTGGTTTTTGGTTCCACAGGCTGGGACGTGATTAGGAAGTTGGCCCGGTCCTCTGCCCTGAGAATTCCAGGAGAGGCGCATCTCGGAGCGCCAGGAGGGACCCCGCATGAAACCCTGTGAGCACGCAGGCTGGGGCAGTTAGGTGCCAGTGCCAGCCCCCTGCCCACTGGTCACTCTCTGGTGACATTGGGAACGTCTCACAAACCCTCTGAACATCACGGTCTCCCCAGTCCTAGGGCTTAGCTCCATCTTCAAACTCTCCTGAGCCCCTGCCTCAAGGCGTGTCGGGAATCCACCCATCCGTGAGTGTTTGCTGAGGCCCTGCTGTGTACAGTGAATGCCCTGGGAATGCAAGGACTATGAGTCCTCACGTGGCTCTTACGGCGTTTCCACTGTAAGGAGAAGATGGAATGCATGCGGCAAGGCAGAGCTTAGTGTGTGGCCATTAGCCCCCCAGGGTCCAGAAGATTGCAGAGAGGGGCTTAAAGAGCAGGTCTCTCCTGGGGCGTGAAAGATGGGTTGACTCTGGCTGGGTTGAGAAGGGGAAGGAGGGGCTTTCGGGTAGGGAAACCTGTGTGAACAGGGACCCAGACATGGGAAAGCTTAGGATGAGTTTAGAAGGTGAAACAATTCCACCGTCACCATAGCTCACTTCAGGACAGAGTAGGGTATAAAGCTGCAAAGGTGGGTTTATAGCCAGCCTGTAGCTCTGGAAAGCTTACGGGTTGAGAATCTGAGTCTAGAAATAAGTTTCTTTTCTTTCTTTCTTTCTTTTTTTTTTTTTAAGATGGGGTTTGACCATGATGGCCAGGCTGGTCTTGAACTCCTGACCTCAGGTGATCCACCTACCTTGGTCTCCCAAAGTGTTAGGATTACAGGCGTGAGCCACCGTGCCCAGCCAGAAATAAGTTTCTTAACTTCTCTGAGTCTCAGTTATCCCCTCTGTAGACAGGGGAGGATCGTGAGGATTAGATGGACTCACAGGGAAAAGCACTTTGTAAACCAAACAGTTAGAGAGGCCTACGGAATTTCGCCTGTAACACATGAGCAAGAGAATAGCATAAAGAGGGGAGAGAAGGAGCAGGAAAACGTCTCAAAGAAAAATCAGCAGATCTTGGTGACTGCCTGGATTTGGAGCAGGAAGGAGATAGGGCAGAGAGCTGACTATGAACCCGACGGAGGGTCTGAGGACCGGAGCCTGGGAGGGGAGCTGTTCTGGAAAGTGGTGGAAAGGAAAAGGAAGAAGTTTGTTTTGGGTACAGTGAGTGTGAAGTTAAAACTGGACATGCAAGGGGAAGCATCTGACAGGCAGAATTCAATAGCACTGCACACACATATCCGCCTCTGAGAAATTACCACGT
The DNA here is from genome assembly GCF_048565385.1 of Saimiri boliviensis. Classification (NCBI taxonomy): domain Eukaryota; kingdom Metazoa; phylum Chordata; class Mammalia; order Primates; family Cebidae; genus Saimiri; species Saimiri boliviensis. The sequence continues at coordinate 28,233,007 of NC_133450.1, forward strand.
GTCAAACCAACTATGTGGGAACATCTGTATCACACAAAAAGATCCATGCAGTGTAGGGCAACTTGCTTTACTCATGCAGTTATCGTGCAAAGAACATAATATTCTGTGGCTTTTAAATGTTAGGGTACATCATGGACTATCCCGAAATCTGATTGTCTGACTGTCAGAATGTAGCTGCCTTTTTTTTTTTTTTTTTTTTTTTTTGAGACAGAGTCTCACTTTGTCACCCAAGCTGGAGTGTAGTGGCACGATCTTGGCTCACTGCAACCTCTGCCTCCCAGGTTCAAGCAATTCTCGTGTCTCAGCCTCCCAAGTAGCTAGAATTACAGCCATGTGCCACCACGCCTGGCTAATTTTTGTTTATTTAGTAGAGACGGGGTTTCACCACGTTGGCCAGGCTGGTCTTGAACTCCTGTCCTCAAGCGATCTGCCTGCTTCAGCCTTCCAAAGTGCTGAGATTACAGTCATGAGCCCCCGTGCCCAGCCAGCATGTAACTAACTGCTTCTTAGTTTTACTGCCTTCCATACTCAAAGTGTTACTGGTTGGCTCTACACATTTATTTATTGTGTAAGTATAAGTTGAGTTCAGAAGAATCTTTTTTTAAAAACCATAATTGTAGAAGTGGTTTGTGACTTTGTAACGGCAATTACCTAATTTGTTTTTCTAATTAATGAAGGAACTGAGCTAGGATCTTTCTCACATTAATTATGAAGCATATACCTCTGGCTGCATTTTTGTTTATTGTTTTGCCTTCTGTTGGATATTTATTGCCCTAGAGAAAACGAAACTATTTGTTGTTTTAGAATAAAATTAGTGCAAGTCAAGTTCTGCCTCCTACACTGTGGTTGGCAAAGGCAGTAGCAAGAATACAAGGTGAGGGGCTGGGTGTCCTGGCTTTTAATCCTAGCTGTGTGACCTTGGCCACGTCACTTCTCTCTGGGCCTCAATTTCTTCCCAGAAAATATGATAGGCACAGGGGACTTTAACATTAAGATTGTTTTAATTGGCTGGACATGGTGGCTCAAGACTGTAATCCTAGCACTTTGGAAGGCTGACGTGGGAGGATCACTTGTGTCCAGGAGTTCAAGACTAGCCTAGGCAACACAGGGAGTCCCTGTCCCTACAAAAAATAAAAAATTAGCCAGGCATGGTGGCATGCCTGTAGTCCCAGCTACTCAGGAGGCTGAGGTGGGAGGATCACTTGAGCCTGGGAGTACAAGGCTGCAGTGAGCTATGATTGCGCTACCGCACTCCAGCCTGTGTGACAAAGTAAGATTCTGTTTCAAAAACAACAAAAGATCGTCTGAGTCTATATTTTTAAAAACCCATTCTAAGGCACATAAAATGGAATTCTACTAACTTTTTGTAAGAGCTGGGAAGCAGCCTGATATGGCCCTTTGAGCCTGAAAGACCTGTCTGGATTAAAACTTGCTAGCTATGCTTCCATTAACAAGTTTCCGATTTTCTCTTAAGTCTGGGCAACCTGAATACTGTTTGGGGTACAGAGGAAGCCCCGGGTTCTAGTCCTAATTCAGCCACTGTGTGACCGTGAACTTCATCAATGGATGGGACTGCCTTTCCTCCTCCCAGAGCCACTGTGACCATCAAGGAGAGAGTGGCCATGAAGACCAGAGGGCACCACAGGACTGTGAGATAGCATTATTGCTACCAATCTCTAGAGAACTTTTAGGACAGCAGCGTGACAGGAGCTGTCAGCTTTATACAAGGCAGAAGCCTCAGGGCCACTGCTCCTGACTGCAGACAAAGGAGGTGCTGAGGTAGCCCCAGGGCCTGCAGGGTGTGGGCCTGACCCCTCCCAAGGCCGGCTCCTTCCCCGGGTTCAGGAACTCGGCTAGTCTAGGCAGGCAAATTCCTAGATGCAGTAAGAATCTTCCAGGTGTGGATCTGGGTGTCCAGGGGTCAAGGGTGGGATGGTGGCTTTTTACCTATAATATATATACAGTTTTCTCTCAGTAGCCTTGGGCGATTGGTCCCAGGACTCCCTGAGGATACCAAAATCTGAGGATGCTCCAGTTCCTTATATAAAAGGCCCGTTATTTGGAGATCACCAATACACTTCTCCCATATACTTCAAATCGTTTTCTAGGTTATTTATAACGACGAATACAATGTAAATATTATGTAAATTGCTGTTATGCTACACTCTTTGGGGAATGATAAGGAAAAAAGCCTGCATGTGTTCAGTACGGATGCTCCTTTTTCTGAATATTTTTCATCTGCTGTTGGTCGAATCACAGATGCAGAACCCTCGGCTATGAAAGGCCACCTGCAGGTATATGTCCCAATTGTATATATCCCCTTACTTAATAAATAATTAATATTTATTTATTTATTTTTATTATTTTTTTTTTTTTGAGATGGAGTTTCACTCTTTTTACCCAGGCTGGAGTGCAATGGCGCGATCTCGGCTCACCGCAACCTCCGCCTCCTGGGTTCAGGCAATTCTCCTGCCTCAGCCTCCTGAGTAGCTGGGATTACAGGCACGCGCCACCATGCCCAGCTAATTTTTTGTATTTTTAGTAGAGACGGGGTTTCACCATGTTGACCAGGTTGGTCTCGATCTCTCGACCTCGTGATCCACCCACCTCGGCCTCCCAAAGTGCTGGGATTACAGGCTTGAGCCACCGCGCCCGGCCAATAATTAATATTTATTAACAATGAATATAGGTATCTCTGAGCCTTGTAAATAGTTTACCTATTGAAAAAAAATACAAGAGGAATCCCCCGGGTCTGCAGGCACTGACTGTCAACACAGCCGCCTACACTCATGCCCTAAACTTCACACCCATCCTCTGCTTCCAAGGCTGGGGAGGAGCCGAAGAACACAGGGGTGAGGGGAGGACCGGGCTTGGGCCCCGACAATGCTGTCTAAATCTCCCCCGAGACCCCAAGGCTGCATGCTTCCCTTTTACTGGAACAATATGATACTTCCAAAAACTGATCCTTCTACCCCAATCTGTGCCCCCTGCTGCAGCCAGAGGGGTCTTTTGAAGGCATGCCTCCCCTCCTACAACCCTTCAGTGGCTCTCCATGACCGTACAATTCATCATCCTAAGGCAGCACTTGTGAGAGTGAAATATGGGGCTACTAATCCTGAGGCCAGGACAACAGGCACAGACTGGGCATGCCTCAGGCAACCCAGCATCTAGCATCACCCTATTATGAGGGATTAGGGCCCTGCCTGCCTCTCCACCCACCCCCACCCCCCACCATGTGGTACTCTAAACTCCAGCCGGTATCCTTTTCAATGCCTTAAACACATCTGCAAACAGCACCTCTTGCCTTTGTTTGAGCCCTTCCATTCCTGGTAACCCCCTATGGCCTTCATCTCACTCCTCTCGCTCCTCTTTTATGTCCGAATGGAAGCAGCATTTCCTTAGCCCAGACCAGGATAGGGCCCCTGCCGTGCGTTCTCACAGCTCACCGGACTTGTCCACTCAGCATGGCCCTGTTTCTCGCTTCCTGCCTGCCATCCCACTGCCAACACCCCCACCTGCCCTCGGTGCCGCAGGCACTCACTAAACACCTACTAAACGGACGGGCAGATCGGCAAAGGATGAATTAATCCAAACCCACCACTCACTGGCAGTGTGACCTTGGCCAAGTAACTTGACCCCTCCGAGCTACAGGTCAGTCTCTAAAATCGGGATACATGATAGTATCTCACTGGACTGTTACAAGGATTCAATAAAACACGAGAAATGCCTGGCACACAGTGGGTGCTCAGCAAGTATTCCTGGAATGTGAAGGGCAGTGAGCGCCATTCATCGGGCACCTACTCTTTGTGGCACTCATGTGTCACTAACATGCTGTCCCCTTGGGCCTATCTCGCCTGGTAACTGGCCAACAAGCTCCTGGAGGCAGGGATCTCACACGAAGCTTCTCCAGTCCCTGCAGTTTCTCATCCAGCTCTGCTCACAGCAGGCACTCAGTGCTAGAAATGAGGTATGCGACACTCCATCCATCTCAAAGGCCCATGTCTTAGAAAATTCCTGAAGATTTCCAGCCAGTGTTATAGCACCATCTCTTCCAAGAAGCTCCCAGATCCAGGAAGCTAACCCCCATCTATGATAACCATTCCCTGCCCTGGAGGTAGATATGCGGCCCCCCATGCTGTCTACACTCAACTACAGAATAGCTCTCTGCTTGCTGCAAGCGTGAGATCCATAGACTCTCCAGTGTCCAAGAACACTCGGCTAGTCTAGGCTAGTCCTAGCCTTGTCTCTCCAGCTCCCACAGGAGGACTGTACCTGCTCCTTCCTATGTGCCCCCAGTGTACCCAGCACAGAGATGCACATTTAGTACATGCTTAAAAATACCTGTTGAATCAATTAATGAACAAGAGAGCAAACAAATGAATGAATGAATTAAAGCCAATATAACAGAGATGTGGGCAAGTTACTTAGGCCCGCTCTTCCTTAGTTTCCTCATCTGCAGAAAGAGAATAATGCAGGGACCCACTTCATATGGTTATTATCCCAATAAAACGAGATAACGTACATACAGCATTTAGCACAGCACCCAACTTTACAAATAGTGGCAACTGTTGTTAATTACTGTGTACTTTTAGAATAGGACCTGCCCCATTATGTTATTATTGTGCAGCAATGAACCAATAATCAGGGGTGAAAAGATAAGAGTCTACTGGCCTGGACCGATTAGCTTTCTGGTCGCGTTCCCTCACTGCCAGCCACCGTTTCTGAGACGCGGGGAAGCTCTAAGAGGCAGGGCACAGGGGAGAAAGACAACAAACATCCTGCTTGGCACATTCCAAATGAAAGGGCAGGTAGGGCCAGGAGGAAGAGCAACCCCTGGCTGACCTCTGCACGCAGAGCTGACCCCTGATTCCCAGAGGCAGCAGCAAAGAGCTTGGAGGCCACCTTCGGTGTGGCTGGGGGGCTGGCCAGATGGCATGCAGGGCTGGATAAGCCACCTGCAGCTAAGGGAAGGAGCTTTTCCCTGTGTAGATGTAGCCAGGCCAGAGGCTGTGTCCGCGGCCCACATGCAGGATGTTACCACCTAGCTTCATTGGCACCCACCCTAGACGACTTTGGTAGCCACGAGGGACCCAAAATAGACAGTGGCAGTCCTGGGCCATCCGGATCAATCAGCAACCAAGGGTCTAGCTTCAGTGGAGGGAAACTCGGCGCCTCCTTCTTTCTTGGGGTTCCAAGGGTTGTGTGGGCAGGAACTGCTGAAGGCTGCCCGTGGCTATCTTGGTTCAGAGGTGGGAAGGACACAGGAGGTGGGAAAGAGCAGAGGGGCCAACGCTGCTTTGGCAGCTGCTAGCAGATGTTCACTGACTACAGAGACATCTGACCGCCTCTCCTGGCCCAGAGTACACAAGCTCACTCCGAGGAACGAGGAACGGCAGGCCTCCCCACCCGCCCAGCCGGCTCACCCGCTGCAGGAACTCCGTGCGCTCCTTCTTCTTGTTCCGGCATCGTGCTGCTGCGACTTTGTTCTTCTCCCGGCGCCTTTTCCTTCGCTCCTCTTCCTCATCTAGCTGTGAGGGCACAGAGCCACTGATTAGACATTGAGACAGGCCTGGAGTACGGCTTCTCTCCTGACACACAGACAGAGGGACGATTTGGCCTTGCTAACCCACGTCTCGGCAGTGAACAAGGGAACGCTTCTGCCAGCCCACTGGCTGCAGAATTAGAAACATCTCCCAGCCAATCCGAGGATCCCGTCAGAACATCCCAGGAGGAGTCAGCAGCCCAAAAGGGCAGGAATTCTGCTACGGTTTCCCAAACTTCAAGTGTTAGTGTTAGAAACTTAATCCCCAACACAACAGTGTTGAGAGGTGGCACCTGTAACAGGTGGTGAGTAACAATATTAATGAATGGATTAACGTTGTTATAAGAAAAAGGGGTCTGTTGCAGAAGGAAATTTGGCCCTTTCTTGCTCTCTTGTGCTCGCTTCCTTTGCCACCTTCTGCCCTAGGCTTATGCAGCAAGAAGGGCCTTCACAAGACACCAGCACCCTGACAACGGACTTCGCAACTTCCAGAACTGCGAGAAATACATGTATTTTCTTTACAAACTACCAAGTTGGCATTCTATAGCAACACAAAATGAACTAAGACAGATATCTGGGTTCAGATGTCCTGAGAGAGAAGCAAGCCCGGAGAGGCAGGAGGCCCCTCGCTTCTGCCCCCAGGCACCCTCAGCTCTCCCACAGGTGGGCCTCCTGGGGGAAGAATACGCAAAGGCAGAGAAAAGGGTTAGAGCCAGATGAGGAGCGCAGGAGGCCGGGAGCCTGGCAAGTCTACTCACACAGAAGTGGCACCCAATGGGCGGTGACGGCCTTTTCTTTTGCCCAGCCCAAGCCCTCTGGGTACAATTTTCCAGGCTAGTGGCTCCCAGGCACTTCCTTTAAAAATGCCTTGGGCATGAACACAGCTGCCGCATTCCACTCCCGCCCCTTTCGACCTCCTTGACTATCTTTGCCCTCCCCTCTAACCCTCTGTTGAGATTTAAGATCTTCCCTGCTGCTCCATACCCACCATTCCTTTCTTGCTCCTTCCAAATGCTGGGATCCATTTCCTCTTGTCACTAACAGTCTCCCCAGCCTCCTCATCGGCTTTAATCCTTTCCCCCAGGATGCCCACCTGTGGGAGAGTGGAAGGATGCTGGGGCACAAGCGAGGGGCCTCCGGAGTCTCCGGGCTTGCTTCTCCCTCCTGACATGTTAAGAAATTCACCATTCACGTAATAGGACCCCTCAAAAGGAGAGAAGGAGACTCAAGACCCACTAGCACAGACACTGAATCAAAGTTGCTGATGCTATTGCTCCATGAGTAATAACAACAAGGGTGCCATTTGTTACCTCCTTTGCTAAATGCTTTAAATACATGTCATTTAATCCTCACCATCAAAGTCTTATGAGGGAGTTACTATCACTGTCCCATTTTACAGCTGGTGAAACTGAGGCGCAATAGTTCAATGTGCCCAAGGCCATACAACTAGAAAATAGGAGAGTCAGGATTCAAACTCAGATTGCTCTGGTTTCAAGCATCCTGCTCCTGGCCACTGGCCCTTGAAGCCCCAGTCCATCAGGAGCACTTTGATGTGCTACCTCTTGCTGTCTGTTACCTACCAGGAAAATCTGAAGGACATCCAGGACCAGCTGGGCTGGGGACAGCCCAGAGTCAGAGGCCATTAGAGAAGCCATTGGATTGCCCTGGGCTTGCCAACTCTCTCACTTCTCCAGCCAGGGGGGAGGGTGCGGGGGGTGACTCTTGCAGCCCAAGGCCTGGAACAAGGTCTCAGCCCAAAGGGCTATAGTCCAGGAAAAAAAAAACAGCCTCTTTCTGAACACTCCCAGCATGCTCTGGGAGCTCAGGACAGAGGGCCCGGGCCCGAGACCAGCACCACGGCCGTCAGCACAGGCCTTGGCAGGGCAGTCCCCTTTCTGATTCCCCACTACCTCTGAGCTTCTCCCTGCCCCATTCCCACCCCACCTGGGAGTCAGCTGCGGAGCTGCCTCATCAACACCGCCACACCCAAGCACCTCCCAGTCCCTTGGCCTCCTTTGAAACTGAACCAGAAGTGACAGCTCCTCTGGCTGACCTGCATCTGGGAAAATAGAAACCTGGCCGAAATTGATTCCGCCCAGCCTTAACCTCACCCCCAACAAGGCCAAGGTAACCGTGACGACAGGCAGAGGGAAGGAACAGGAGGAAGTGGCTGGCCATGCAATCTCCCCTCGGCCAGGAGGGTTTGCCCACAAACTGTCAAGGTGATCTGTGCAGCCTGGGCACTGCCAGGCCTTGTGTCCTTCCCTGAGCAACCAACCTCTGTCCTCCAAGGCTTTACTCCCTACCCTCACCCCGCACAGGGTTTTATTCCACAGAAAGTCAGAAGCAGGCGGCAGAGAGAGCTTCAGCAGCAAATGCAAAGAGACTCAGAGCTGGAAGAAAGTTTAAGAGATCAACTGGGCCAGGCTGAGGCCCAGATCAGGGGCCGCTCCTCCTCCCCTCTCCAGCCACATTCACCCCCTCCTGCATCACCTTCTACTCCAAATGTCTCACCCTTCTCCAAGCCAGCCATGCCCTCTCAGATATCCTTCCTTTTCCACTTGGTAAACTCTTACTCAACCTCAAGAGTAAACGTCACCTCCTCCAGGAAAGGTCCTTTGACTCCCTGGATAGAATCAGCTGCTTTTATCTAAAAACAGAACTACCATTCAACCCAGCAATCTTATGCCTAAGTATATACCCAAAGGAATATAAATCGTTGTACTATAAAGACACATGCATGCGTATATTCATTGCAGCTTTATTCACGATAGCAAAGACATGGAATCAATCTGAATGCTCGATGACAGACTGGATGAAGAAAATGTGGTACATATACACCACGGAATACCATGCAGCCATAAAAAGGAATGGGATCGTGTCCTTTGAAGGAACAGGAGCTCAGGTTATTATCCTTAGCAAACTAACACAGGAACAGAAAACCAAATACCGCACTGCTAAGTGGGAGCTAAATGATGAGAACACATGGATATAAAGAGGGGAAGAACACACAGTGGGGCCTACTTGAGGGTGGAGGGTGAGAGAGAGATCAGGAAAAACAACTATTGGGTACTAGGCTTAGAATCTGGGTGATGAAATAATCAGTACAACAAACCTCTGTGACACGAATTTACCTATATAACAAATCTGCACATGTACCCCTAAACCTAAAATAAAAGTTAAAATGAAACAGAATCCGCTGCTTTTTTGGTGCTGCTACAGCACCACAGGAGTCTCCATCGCATCCTACCACAGGCCTCGGTTTCCGTACGTGCCTGTTTTCCCTGCTAGCCTGGAGGACGAGACCTGAGCATTCCCAGCACCTGGTACAGCACATGGCACTCAGGAGGGGCTCAACAAATGCCACTCGGATGAAGGAATGAAGGAATGAATGAATGAATGAATGAAAGTAAGGATTCCAGAGAGAGATGCTACAGGCTTGGGTTCTTTCATTACAAAGTGACTCACGGCCCGTGTTTACACATGGCCTTTTCCCCAGAGCTCACGGGAACTTTCTCTGCCGGGATGGCCGCTTCTCTCTATTTGCAGTAGACCAGCAAAACTTGGAGACTGGGGCCTGCCTTCCCCAGAAGCACACTGGCTGAAGGCAGAGTCTAGATTTGGGGGCACAGGCCCCTGATAGCAATGGCAAGTCTGCTTGAATCCTAAGCAGGCCCATAAAAAATTTAGGGTGTGTGCTGAGGCTTAGAGCCCCCAGTTCCAGCCTCCAAGCCCATCCCCAGGCCTTTCCTGTACCCATGCCCCCCACCTTGGCTGATATCTCCCAATGAGACAAGATGTGACCCCGAAGCCCCATCTTCACACCTTCCCCATTAAAACGGCTGCACTGCCCCTAAATCATCCGGCTGCGATTTAAGAGTTGCCCAGAGATGTAGACAACAGCTGTTGAGGCCCTATCAGAAACAGGATAGGCATTCGGCAGAGCTCCTCTGCCCTCATGCCCACAGCTAATGCGGGCAGCACCATCTACACCCCCAGGCGGGGACCACTTGGAGACTCTCCCCAGCCCTCATTGGGGCTCTTTTATCCCCAGAGTCAGGGCTGCTGCCTCCTCCTTCCTGGTACTTCTTGAATTCTCTGAAGCATTTGGCCATGAGTGGGTGAAAGATGGCAGAGAGTGTTTGCAGCACACACGGCTCTGACATCTGAAACCGGAACCCCGAACTGGTTGAGATGATTTGTTTCTGCAGATACAGCTGGAAGAACCAGGATGGTTGAGGAGGAGGCAGGTTGATGCTCACTACATTTAAAGAACCATGAGATGCAGGCTGGAGGTGGGAACGGAGCATGCTTTTCCTTGTTCTCAAGCTTAGTGTCGGCTCTGTTTTCCTGCAGTTTCCCAGGGAGGCCCAAGGGCAAGGCCGTCCGGGTCCTGGCAGTGAGGGGTGCTGCTGCGGCCGCACTTCACATTGGATGGAGAGACCTGGGGACTCAGGACCAAGAAGGCCCTCGTGCAAGCAGCCCCTCCTCACTCAGACCGCTCCTCAGACAGCCTGTTCTCAAGCCCCTGCCACAACTGACTGGACAAGGCATGAACGGCTGTCCCGAGCTGTACTCACTCTCCTGGAATTTTCGGTTGCACTGGGAGATGCTGAGTGCTGGACTAAGGGGTCCTGGAGAGCCAAGCAACCAACTTCAGCCATGGGACTGGGGAGGCAGGAAGATTGGGCTGTGAAGTTTAAAGTGAACAGAGATCACAGACCACATGACAAGAGAGAAACAACCACTCAGCTCTAAGAGAGAGTCCGAGAGACAAAGAAACGGGCCAAGAGAGGGAAAGCAGACGGGGAGAAAAGCCGGGCCTGGAGCAGGGAAGGCAGGCAAGGTGCCCAAGGCACATGTTTAAGCAAGTGCAGGGTCAGCACCAGAGAGGGGGCATCTCCCTAAATAGCCCAGCCCCGTGCACTTCACCCAGGCTAGCTCACCCCACCAGGCCCTGAGACAGAGCGCTCCTGACAAACAGGCAGAGACAGACAGACACAGAGACAGTGGGACAGAGAAACACACAGAACACGGAGATGAAGAAGGGGAGACAGAGACAGAGAGAGACAGCACCACAGGGAGAGAAACACACAGAGATGTGGATGGAAGCCAACGGCACAGGCAGAGGAACAGGCAGTAGACAGACAGAAGACACACAGAGAAAGACGCTGTCTTGGTCCTCTTGATTCTACCCTGGCGAGGCCTGACTATGCTCCTTATCACTGGGACTATGCATCTGTCCTGAAAATTCTTCCTTTGGCTTGAAGGGAGAAGGTTTCTGCCACGTGCCACTGAAAGATGCCTGGCACACCGAGCTTCTGCCCTTGGAAGTCAGGTGATGCCAGGGGCTAATGGAGGAGCCGAAGATGGTCCCCAGTGATCCAGAGGAGAAATCCTACCCAGGAGCAATGCTCCTAAAACCGCTGAGAAAGCAGCAGAGCCTGGATGCAGAAGGGCCCTTAAGCAGCAGCCAATCAAAGAGGGGACTATCTCTGCCTTTGATACCGACCGAGGGGACCACCCTCAATACCGACCAAGGGTGGTCCCCTCAGTTGGTATGAAAGGCAGAGGTAGTCCCATCGGTCAGTATCAAAGCTCCTGGACTAGGGGGTCCCAGCAGGAAACAGGTGTTTATTTTTTAATTAATTTATTTATTTTTGAGACGGAGTCTCGCTCTGTTTGTTGCTAGGTTGGAGTGCCATGGCGCAATCTTGGCTCACTGTAATCTCTGCCTCCCAGGTTCAAGAGATTCTCCTCCCTCAGCCTCCCGAGTAGTTGGGTGCTTACCACCACACCCAGCTAATTTTTGTTTTGTTTTTTGTTTTTTTTTTTTTGAGATGGAGTTCCGCTCTTGTTACCCAGGCTGGAGTGCAATGGCGCGATCTCGGCTCACCGCAACCTCCGCCTCCTGGGTTCAGGCAATTCTCCTGCCTCAGCCTCCTGAGTAGCTGGGATTACAGGCACGCGCCACCATGCCCAGCTAATTTTTTGTATTTTTAGTAGAGACGGGGTTTCACCATGTTGACCAGGATGGTCTCGATCTCTCGACCTCGTGATCCACCCGCCTCGGCCTCCCAAAGTGCTGGGATTACAGGCTTGAGCCACCGCGCCCGGCTGTATTTTTAGTAGAAACGGGGTCTCACCATCTTAGCCTCAATCTCCTGACCTTGTGATCCGTCTGCCTCAGCCTCCCAAAGTGCTGGGATTACAGGCATGAGCCACCGTGCCCAGCCACAGGTGATTATTTAAAGGACATTAATGAGGGAACTATTTAGAGTGGTGGGTGGAGCTTAGGGAACCCGGGACCAGCAACAGTGGAGTCACTAAGACCTCTGGCTTAAAGGGGTTAGGATCAAGGGTGATGACTGAAACCCAGAGAGAGCTGTCACTTAGCCATGGGAGATGGTCACCAGACAGGAGCTGTGCTCTTTGGTAGAGGAACACAGCCACTGCCCAACAGATGCCCAGCAGGGAGGGATCAGGGGAATGAATATCCCAAATTCTTTTTCAAGGCTGGTGCCTCCTAATGGCCAAGTTCAACCAGAAGCCAGCGTGGAAGGACTTTCTGGGTAATGCAATCCATCGAGATGGGCCACTGGGCCACAGAGCAGGGTAGGACGAGAATGGATCTGACAGGCAAACAAGACTATCCCTTGTATGCACCTATCTCTGTGATGCACCTATCTCTGTGATTCACTCCCTCCTGGCCCCGGTCAGGGCCTGCAGGCAGGAGTCAATGACAGCAACAGTTGAGAGATCCCCACTGCGAGTACTTCCTGGATATCTGCCCGGAGTCAGGCACTGTGGAGTGGGGTTGGCTGACAGCACAATCAGCCTCACCTGAGTGCCTGCTAGAAATGCAGAGACTCGAAGGCTGCCTGGACCTACTGGATCAGGGTCTGCATGCAGTGCGTATGCACGCAGATTTGTATGCCTAGAGAAGTTTGCCCTGGAGCCAATTAAGGACTCACACAGTCTATTCAGCAGGTTGTAATAATTCCACCTGCAAAACACATCCCTAATGTGTCCACCACATTCTCCATCCCTGCTGCCTCCAGCCTGCTCCAAGCCCTCATCACCTCTGCCCTGGACGACTGCAGTATCTCCTAAGGGCTCTCCCTGGCTAAAACCCAGTCAGTCAGCTCCTCTGCTTGCAACCCTACAACAGCTTCCGTCACATGTGGCCCACAGAACTGAGAATACCTGGCTCCTCCTGCCTCTCTAACCTCCCACTACATGGCTCTCCTCTATCCCTCAACTCCAACAACGGGGCCTCCTCCCTCTCCCTCACAATGACAAGCTCTTCCCTGTCCCCCGGTTTGCACTTGCTGTTCCTTCTGTGACTTTTTTTTTTTTTTTTTTTTTTGTATTTTTAGTAGAAACAGTGTTTCACTATGTTGACCAGGATGGTCTCGATCTCTTGACCTCGTGATCCACCCGCCTCGGCCTCCCAAAGTGCTGGGATTACAGGCTTGAGCCACCGCGCCCGGCCCCTTCTGTGACTTTTTGACGTCTTTGCTGACTACCTCAAACTAAAACCAAGCCCCGTCCTGTTACCATCTCCCTGTGTATTTCCAAGGTGCGTTCCCTAACAGTATTGACCTTTTCCCACGCACGTTTGCCTGCCCACTGTCAGTTTCCCATGAGAACCTTAGTTAATCAACTCATAGTTAAACTATATAAATATGTCAGTCTATCACCTCCACCCCTATCACCCAGCCACCAGAGCTGAGGATGGCTGAGAATGAGTGTTTATTACCTAAATTAACTACGTTTAATTCGCTGTCTCAGTAAGTCACCCAGCACAGCTCTATCAGCTTCCCCACTTTTGCGGACGAGGAAATTAAGAATATCAAAGCTGCAGAGACGCTCAGTGACAGCTCAGGATTCCAATCGAGGTCTTTGGGCCGCAGGGCCCCCGAGCACGTCCTGCTCTTCAAGGGGGAGGTGGTCTATGTGTGATCATTGCCCTTAGAGTTAGAAGTTGTTAACATGTTTTTAAAAAAACGCTATTGCACAATTTACATGAAGGTGTAACATTCAAGCTCCACGGTTTAAAGGAGGGCATCTCACCAGCTCCTCTCAGGCCTAACCCTCACCCATTCCTGTGTTTCTCAGGCCCTGTCTGCAGGCGGCACAGCGTTTCTGCAGTGGCAAACAGCAGCCCAGATGTGATTCTGAATTCTAACTTTTCTTAAGCATTTTCGGAAATATAGATTGCAGGACCCACAAAGACACAGAATGGGAAAGAGAAACAACATTCCCAATCCAAAGCACTGAAAATACAGAAACTCTCACATGGACAAAGCAATAAAGGAAGTGACAAGCGAAAACAGAGAAAAAAGAAAAACCAGGCCGGGTGCGGTGGCTCAAGCCTGTAATCCCAGCACTTTGGGAGGCCGAGGCGGGTGGATCACAAGGTCGAGAGATCGAGACCAACCTGGTCAACATGGTGAAACCCCGTCTCTACTAAAAATACAAAAAATTAGCTGGGCATGGTGGCGCGTGCCTATAATCCCAACTACTCAGGAGGCTGAGGCAGGAGAATTGCCTGAACCCAGGAGGCGGAGGTTGCGGTGAGCCGAGATCGTGCCATTGCACTCCAGCCTGGGCAACAAGAGCGAAACTCCGTCTCAAAAAAAAAAAAAAAAAAAAAAAAAGAAAAGAAAAACCAAAAAGCCCTAGCACTAACCGGAGCAGCACAGGTCTGAAGGGCTCCATCTCATCCTAAGAACCTGTTGCCTGGGCAGAGAGAACCAGGCTCATCTGAGACTTGTGGCATCAGAGTTGACAGTGTGAGCTCTGGTTGGTGGGGTTGGGGGCTGGTCTTTAAGACTTGGGTTCCCCCAGAAGCTCTGCTGTAGACTAGCTGTGTGCTCCTGGGCAAGTTACTTGGCCTCTCTGAGCCTCCATTTCTCACTTGTACAGGAAGGTACTGAGCCCTGCAGCACACAGTAGTGATGAGGACCGAGTTCCAGCCCAGAGCCGGGAACACAGGAAGAGTTCCGTGATGCCAGCTTCCCTGCCTTCCATCCCAGGCAAGGCGGAGGCGGTGCTATTGCAGCCACAGCAAGCTTGGCCTGCCTCCGGGTCGAATGCAGCACAAAAAGGAGACCTGCGGAGATGTGGGAAGCAGGGTGGGCCAGGGGCGCTCAGAGCATGCTGAGTTGTCAGTGAGCAGGCCTGGAGTAACAGCTCTGCAGCCTCCAAATCTAGCCTCGGGCCTCGCACAGCCGGCCAGGCCCAGCAGGGCCCCCCCTGCATGGAGGAGCCACATTTCAATACCAGGGACCCATGAGCACCCTGGGAAGTAAACACCCAAATACCAAACATACCAGACATTCCCCCACATAAACAGGGCTCAGGGAGCCAGGGGCTGCGGTCCCGCCCCACTCCCCCACCCCCCATCAACAAAGTAGGGTAGTTCAGGGACAGAGACCCACAGCCTCCTCTGCCTCCTCCTACCCCAGGAGGGAGGAATGAGGAAACCCCAGGGGCCCTCAGCCAACACCCTTGCTGACCCCCCTGCAGCCAGCAGGGGCCAGGCCCTCCCAGCATGCCCCATGGGGCTGAGCTGCTGGAAACTCTCTGCCCTCCTGTCTCCTGCCAGGCCTTCTTACTCAATGGCCAAAGGTCTGGGCCTCAGCTGTGAAATACTGGGCTGTTTCAGTGAACAGCAGGCAGGGCTTTAGGAGAAAATTCAAGATAAATGATCAGTCTGAGGCTGGGGTTGCAAACTCACATCACCTCCAGGGGTCAAGCAAGTAACTCACCATCAGTGAGGGAGGAGGGCTGGACGGGGCAATGCCCACCCCTCCTGCCACAGGAGGGGACACCCCAACTAGCCCCAGTGGGATGCAGGCTCAAGTGCTGCTAATTCTTCCAAGTTTTCAAGAAAATATAAATTTTTAAAGTAAAATCTCCTAATTTTGAATGTCAGCAACGAATTCCATTTTGAAAGGAATACTGCATAAGCCAAACAAAACACATCTGTGGGCAGCGCTGGCCCACGGCTGCTGACTGATGACCTCTGGCAAGCAGCCACCCTAGAGGGCTTGTCCTCAGAAGCCTGGGCTCTGGTCACCACAGTGCCCTACTCTGTGACCCTGAGTCAATCAGGTCACCTCTCACGTCCTGGGGCTCATCTTTAATGAACGCAAGTAGCTCCCACTTCTCACTAACCTTCAAACACATCTGCAAGTTGGGTCTTAGGGGCCTCATTTTATAAGTGAGAAAACTGAGGTTCAGCGAGGTTGCCTGAGGCCGCCAAGCTGGGAAAAGATAGGGATGGACTCCACTCCATCAGGCCACCTTCCACACGGTGGGCTGGGCTAAAATCTCCGCAAGGTCCTTTCCACCTCTGACTTCCCTGGGCTTTTATTCATCCAGACTTCAAGGGCATCATGGGCCTGCCTGAGGGGAGAAGGGGTTAAGGGTGCCCTCTAACTCCTTTTAAGCAGTTTCTTGGCTGAGCACAGTGGTGTGTACCGGCAGCCCAGGATGTTGAGACCACAGTGAGCCACGATCGTGTCACTGCACTCCAGCCCGAGAAACAGAGTGAGACTGTCTCGAAAAAAAGAAAAAAGAAGTTTCTGCTTTTACAGACTCTTAGTGCCAGGGGCTCTTGGAAGCACCAAGGCCAATCCCTAGATTTTACAGATGAGGAAACTGAGTCCCAAAGAAGAAAACGGCTTGCTCCAAAGCCGACCCTTGCGGACAGGGACTGGGTCTTTGCAGACCAGCCCAGAGGACACGGCGCAGTCTGTCCTCCTGGGACACTGCCTGACTGGGCATCATCTCTCTTTCCTGAATTTTCCATGCCCTGTACCTGCCCGTCCTCTGACCTTGCCTTTCCAGTCTTCAGTCTCCTGCCTCTTCCCATCCCTTCCGGGCTGTTTTCCAGCTCCCATCCGTGGCCTGCTACTCTTCCTCACTCCATATGCACAGCCCACGGATCACCATCCATTTTCACTTATGTGGTTTCAGCCACCACCCATACACTAATGCCAACCAAACCTAGATTTGCAGACCCAACTATCCAAGTGCCAGCTGGGCTGGATGCTCAATGTGGATGTCCCCGAGGGCTCACTACCTGCCTCCCCACACTCCCGTCCCTCTTGTTATCTCCAATTTTGATCACACCAACCATTCAATTCTAGATTTTTGTTTGTTTGTTTTTGAGACAGAGTTTCGCTCTAGTTGCCCAGGCTGGAATGCAATGGCATGATCTTGGCTCACTGCAACGTCTGCCTCCCAGGTTCAAACAATTCTCCTGCCTCGGCCTCCTGAGTAGCTGGAATTACAGGCAGGCACCACCATACCTGGCTAATTTTTTGTATTTTTAGTAGAGACAGACTTTCTCCATGTTGGTCAGGCTGGTCTTGAACTCCTGACCTCAGGTGATCCGCCTGCCTCAGCCTCCCAAAGTGTTGGGATTACAGGCGTGAGCCACCATGCCTGGCCAATTCTAGATTTTAAATCTTCAGATTTGCTCCCCCATCCATCACCACTGTCACTTTCCAGGCCCACTGTCTCTCCTGGTCCACTGCCCCAGCCCCTTAGGAGGCCTCCAGATCCTGCACGACCATCCTCCCCCCCAGGCCATCAGAAGGGTCTTTCTAAAATGCAAATCTGACCCAGTTACTGTCCACCTTACCCTCCAGATGAAGCCCAAGCTCCTATGTCAAATGAGGTTGCTAGGACTTGACCCAACCTACGGCAGTCCTACCTCCTATCGATCCCAGGGTTCTGCTCTATGCTCCTGAAACACTGAGCCGCCATATCCCATACACTTCCCTGGCCTTTACCCCGCTGTCCTCTTAGCTTAGTTCTCATGTCTCCTGTACATGCAGCTGGATCATCACCTCCCACAAGAAGCCGTAGGCTGAGGAGGTGTCCTTCTTCTCTGAGTGTATCCTGGCCCCTACTATATTCTATTCTATCCTCTGTTTCTGACTCCTTCACTAAACTGGGGGTTCTATGAGGGCAAAGTCTGCATCTTGTTGACTTTGTGGGTGCTCAGCACTTTGCAGGGTTAGGGAGGAAGAAGGCCTGATCTACAGAGCTGGTGACCTGGGCAAGAACCCAGGACACCTGACGCCAAGTCCAGGGCTCTTTCCACTTCACTCCAGCTGTCCCCAATACCAGGATACAATCAAGCGCATTCACCTGTGAACAAACCCACACACTGGACGCTGTGCTCACTCAATCAGCTCAGCCAACCACCAGGTGAAGGCTCTGAACAAGAGCTGGCAGAGGCAATGGCTCCACCGGCCAAGATGAGTCACTCGGCTCCCATGGCTGGGGGCACGGGTGGATAAGCTCTTGCTCTGTGTGCACAGCATCGGCAGGAAACCATGTGGGGAGCAGGGTTGCAAACTCAGCTCCAGCCTGAGATTCTGCAGCTGAGAAGACCTAGAGACTCTAGATCCTGCCTGCATCCTCAGGCCAGGAATTCAAGGTCAGAGAAGGGGAATGAGGGTGCCCAGGTCCTGGGCCAGACAGTGATAGGACCAACTGGAAGCCTACTGCTTTCTGGGAAGAGGCTGGGGACGCCTTCTGCATGAACTGAAAGCCTGACACCCTACAATCCTTGTGGGGCTTCAGAGCCCACAGGTGGATCCTTCCAAACTGACTCCTCGGTCTCCTCGTATCTCAGCAAGATGAAGCATGTCTCTGACCACAGCCCTCCCAACTCCCCTTGTCCATAGTAAAAACCTTCTGCATTAAGAGAACCCCAAAAACAATAGGCTGCCGAGGTGTGAGGCCGGTTTTTATGAACAGAATAGGAAACGGCTATTCTCTCAAAAAGCAGCGGAGAACAGCCCCATTTCCACCGCTAAGAAAAGACAGCATTGTGCTTGGAACAAAGCCTGAGAAAGCCAGCTACGCAGGGTGACACCCATTTGCAGCCGGTCCTGCTAAGGAAAGAGCAAACACTGTTACTATAAAAGTGAGAAAAGTCCAGGAGACATAGGAAAAATCACCTTGGCACAGGCAAAAAACCTAACACCGAAGAGAAAAAGAGATGATGATTGCTAGGAAATCCTTTTGCTGGAGAAGAGCTATTTGGGGAAGGATGTCTTTTGCTGAAATATGTCTATTTCAGGCTCGTTTCATATTTATGATTTAGTGGGGTCTAGTTTCCCACTAGGCAATCAATCTGTTTTCTTGTGCAATTGACAGTCACTTCAAAAGATGAGAAAAGGAGAGAAATGGTGGCCCCCACAAGACTCTCGCCACCCCCAAAAGACTGGTGAGAAGCAGAATGCATCTGGCAGGGAAAAATCTGTCTTCTTCTCAAAGAGTTAATAATACAGCTGAAACTGACTCTTTACCAACAACAAATGGTGTAATATGCCTTGATTACACTGGGTCAAAAATGGAGACAAGAGCTCCTGGAAAATGACTCTATCTACAATTAAATGAAAATGCAGTCGTTGCACAGAATATTTATGAACAAGGCTGTTCTGAAAGTCCCGAGCTGGCCAAAGTAGGAGAACATTTCAAGTGCCATCCTATTAAAGCCTTTGGAAGTCATTCGTCTTTCATCATGAAGGTGAAAAACAAGGTCCTTGGCTTAATTATTCTCTACCAAGGCAGTTCCATTTAATCTGTATGCAGGGTGTGTGGCTAAAACATGCATTTCAGCCCATTTCTTTCAAGCACAAGGCACAGATAACAGACAAATCTCCCAGCAAAGGCAACCTCTCCATCAAGGGTACTGAACACCTACTAATACAAACCCCACCGAGGTTAAAGGGCCAAACAGTTCACAACCAGGGATATCCAGCCTGGAAGATGGAAGCGGGGGTTTACCACGAGTGATTTATTTAAAGAGACGGATGCAATTTAAGTGCAGAGAGGAGGTATGGAAGGGCTTTGCCACACTGAGGCAGATGGGGTGGCTCACAGAGCTCCCCATCGAGAGGGCTGTGGAGTGGATCATCAATTATCAGACCAGAACTGCTGCAAATGAGGAATAGCTTCTCTGATTCTCCCTTCTAAAACAATAAAGGAGCCAGCCTATTGACAAGCTCCGCAGCTTAATTAATTGGGAAGTCCCTTAGGGCGTGGACACAGCAATGCTGAGCATCTCCAGCCGTGGAAATAACTAAGGTGTTTGCTGACTCAGAGAACAACCCCTGCCTTACACAGACTGGGGGACAATACACGTTAATGAGTATCCAATGGCAGATGGATACATCTAGGAAACTTGAGATAAGTGTTGAGAAAAAATGTGGTTTTGGATCCTTTAACTATTCTCAGAATCATTGCCAGTCAGAGCTGGAAGGGGTGATCAGGTCATCTGCATGAGCAGGGAGCATCAGAATCCTCTGGGGAGCTTATTGCATCATGGATTTCTGGGCCCCACCCTTTAGAAAGTGTGCTTCAGTATGTTTAGGGTAAGACCCAAGAATCTGTACTTCTAACAAGCTCCCAGATGCTGGTGCCCCTGCAGACCCCACTTTGAGTAGCATCCATCAGTTTCAGCAGCAGAAGCATCTTGCTCAAATGATACCACAAAATACTCAATAGGTCAAGGCGGCGTATGTTTTACTTAATGGCTTACTTAAGGGCTTACAATTGCATCATATCCTTATTATAGTTATTCAACAAGAACAAAAGGATGTGTTTTGGCTGGTGCAAAACCTTTAATTCAGAGGTTATCTGGGATAGTTGCAGGTTTCTGATAATCTGGTATCCAAATTATTCCTGTCTTCTGTTTTTCTTGCACATTCAGATCAGTAGTTAGTTACAGATGGTAAGTAGGAGGGAGGGAGGGAGGGAAAGAGAGAAAAAGAGAAAGAAAGAGAGACAGACAGATAGACAGATAGGCTGGGCATGGTGGTGTAATCCCAGCACTTTGGGAGGCCAAAGTAGGCAGATCACTTTGGGCTCAGGAGTTTGGGACCAGCCTGGGCAACATGGCAAAACCCCATCTCTACCAAAAATACAAAAATTAGCCAGGTATGGTGGCACACACCTCTAATCCCAGCTCTTCGGAAGGCTGAGGCGGGAGAATCGCTTGAACCCTGGAGGCTGAGGTTGCAGTGAGCCGAGATCACACCACTGCACTCCAGCCAGGGCGATAGAGCAAGACTGTTTAAAAAAAAAAAAAAGATAGATAGTGCCTCATCAGCTTGCTTTCCACTCTCAGAATGCTTATCAGCTAATGAGAAGTAGCAGGAAGGGCTTTGTTCTGAAGTCTGTGCAAAATAGATTAACCTGGCACCAGATGTCACCTTGACCATGCTCTCCAAGGTGTTAGATCTGATAACTAATAGGTGTGAGCAAGTGTGTGAATCTTGCCTTTTTTTTAAATAGATAAAATTATGCTTTGAAAATGAGACCCTGGCAAGTGACTTAATCTGCTGAGCCTCAGTTCTCTAACAACTCATGCTACTAATAACTACCTCATAGAGTGGCTGGAACAGATTGGAGATGATCCCTCCAAAAGAAATTTGCAAACTCTAAAGTGCATTGTTCGCATATGACTTCTGTCCTGAACACAGATGCCCTAGCTCCTTCAAAGACCTGGGCTCGTTTCTTACCTGGATGACCAGGATTTTCAGCTAATGTCTACAGTTTAAACACCTACCAGCCCCACTCGGACCAACTGAATTAGGATCAATATTTTTGAAAGACTTTTTGGGGGAATTCTAATCAGTAGCCAGAGTTGGAAACTGCTGTTCTATATCATATATCCTCCCTAGTTCTAGATGAAATCCTGTCAGATTGCTCTCCCTGCTTCTGGATAGTTACTAGCAATGAAAAGGAAAAAAGGTTTCTTCACTGCTGCTGGCCTAAAAGGGGGTTTTAATAACCCTAACTACTAATTCTGGAACGTTGCTACACACTGGGAGATTTGCATACATTATCCCTTTCCAGCCTCCCCACAAACCTGTAAGGCAGATATTATTATTCTCCATTTTTAAAAGAGCTGTATTGAGATAAAATTCACATATAACATACAATTTGTCCATTAAAGTATACAATTTACTAGCTTGTATCATATCCAGAGTTGTGCAACTATCGCTACAATCAATTTTAGAACATTTTCATCACCGCCAAAAGAAACTCCATATCCCTTGGCCATCACTCCCCACTCCTCCCATCTCCCCACCCCTAGGCAACCACGGTACTGGCTCTGCTTCCCATCTCTAAGGATTTGCCTATTCTGGACAATTAATCTAAATGGAACCACACAATATGTGGTCTGTTGCGGTTGGCTTCTTTTACCCAGCATAATGTTTTCAAGGTTCATCCATATTACAGTATGTATCAGTTCTTCATTCCTTTTTATGGCTAAATAATAATCCATTGTACAGATAGACCACATTTCATTTATTCATACACCAATTGAGGGGCATTGGAGCTGCTTCCACTTTGGAGCTATTGTGAATAATGCTGCTATAAACACTCACGTATGTTTTTGTGTAGACATGTTTTCCTTTCTGTCGGGTATATATGTGTGAGTGAAATTGATGGATCACATGGGAACTCTGTTTAGCCCTTTGAGAAACTGCCAGACTGTTTTCCAAAGTGGCTACATCATTTTACATTCCCACGATCAATTCATGATGGAAGCTTCTCCACATTCTCACCCATACTTGTTATTATCTCTCTTTTTTCATTAAAGTCGTCCTAGTGGGTACAAAGTACTATCTCGTTGTGGTTTTGACTTGTATTTCCTTGATGGCTATGATGTTGAGCATTTTTTCATGTGCTTATTCATCATTTATATTCTTTCTTTGGAGAAATGCATATTGAAACCCTTTGCCCAATTTCCTACTGGGTTATTTGTCTTATTATTGAGCTGTAATTATTCTTTTTTTTTTTTTTTTTTTTTTTTTGAGACGGAGTTTCGCTCTTGTTACCCAGGCTGGAGTGCAATGGCGCGATCTCGGCTCACCACAACCTCCGCCTCCTGGGTTCAGGCAATTCTCCTGCCTCAGCCTCCTGAGTAGCTGGGATTACAGGCACGCGCCACCATGCCCAGCTAATTTTTTGTATTTTTAGTAGAGACGGGGTTTCACCATGTTGACCAGGATGGTCTCGATCTCTCGACCTCGTGATCCACCCGCCTCAGCCTCCCAAAGTGCTGAGATTACAGGCTTGAGCCACCGCGCCCGGCCTGTAATCATTCTTTATATACTCCAGATACAAGTCCCTTATTAGATCTATGATTTGCAAAAATTTTCTCTCCTTCTGTGGATTGTCTTTTTACTTTGTGTCCTTTGAAGTACCAAAGTTTAAAATTCTGATGATGTACAATTTATTTTTTATTTCGTTGCTTTTACTTTTGGTGCAATATCTAAGAAACGACTGCCTAATCCAAGGTCACAAAGATTTATGGCAGTTTTCTTCTAAGAGTTTTCCAGTTTTCACTCTTAAAGTATTTGATCCATTTTGAGATAATTTATGTCTATGATACTAGGTAGGGGTCTATTCCCCCTATTTTTACAAGGGACGAAATTGAATTTCAAACATCTAGTGAACTCTCCAAAGCCAAACTATTCCAGTGTAGCAGTCCTGCTTTGCTACATTGCCTCCAAAAAGGCAAGAGTTTTTATTCACGGGGCCTGGGGAGCTGGCAGCGGGTAGGGAGGGCTAACGGGGCAAACCACGGAGGAGTTTGTCAGAGCATACGCGTGCACTACGGTCAGCAAAGAGGGACCCTGCGGCCACAGAACAGAGCACAGTCAGTGAGCCCCAGCATATGGAAGGTTGTACACAATCTTGAGGGGTGGCTAAACCCAGAGGAGGGGCAGGCCCCTCCCTCCCAGCACTTTCACGTCCCTCCTGAATCCACCCATCAGTTCCTCTAGATCTCCATGCTCCAACCTCAGGCCAGTAGAACCTTTTAGGCACAGTAGAAGAAAGAGACATTTAAATGGCTTCCCAATTATTCAGCCAGATAAGCCGCACCCACGAGAGGGCTCAGTGTCCCAACTCTGAGTCTATGTTGCCAGCAGATCTGGGAACATCAAAGTAAAATGGTAGCATTGACAGTAGAGTTGACAGCCCTTCTTAGGGCTGCTAAAAAATCGATGGTTGATGGGAATCCAACAATGACTTTAACACCACGGGAAACAAGATAAGGGGTCACAGAAGGCAGCTTAGGGGAAAACAGAGGCTTGAAGAGCCTTCTCATTTATGGTTTGTGATGAAAACTAAAACTCCAGCTGCATCTAAACTGTATAAACAACCAGAAACAGGAAAGCGTGCTTGCTTCCCTGAAGCCCAGGCTTACACTTTAGAAAGGTCAGTGCTGTCAGAACAGGTGCTTCACTACACATGGACTCAGCCTCTAACAAGGGCAATTTATGGACACACTGAACTGCAGTCAAGGTCATCTTTCACACAGCACCTCACTTCATCTTCAGGGTGAAACTCTATGACGAAGACCCGGATCCAGTCGCTGCGTGGAATATGTGTAGGAAACTGCACCACATTGGAAAGGTTAGTTTGGGTTTCCTCCTGTTACAGATGAGGAAACGAGCTGACTTTCCCAAGGTCACGCTGGGAATGAGCAAGAGAGCCAGACTTGGAACCCAGAACTTGCACCCAAGCCCGGAGCTCTTCCCACGCCCCAGAAGCAGCTTCTCTGGTTAGGAGGCCTGGATGGTACCCTGCTCCCACAACACCTAGGCACCTCCAAACCACTCAGACCACCCACCATTTCTGAGGGCAAAACACCCTCGAGTCAATAAAAGCCCAAGAAACAGGTTTTTGATTCAATTATAAAAACTACCTTGCATGATCAACACATTTGAAAAGCGAGCCACAAGCCTACCTTAGATCTGTGTCTTGTTAAGTGCCAGGCATCATGTGAAACCTTTCGCGGCATTAGTTCATTTACTTATCATAGCAACAGCAAGGCTCACACCTGTAATCTCCGTACTTTGAGAGGCTGAGGTGGGAGGATTGCTTGAGCCCAGGCGTCCACAAACAGCCTGGGCAACATGGCAAAACCCCTATCTCTACAAAAAATACAAAAAATTTTTTTGTCACCAGGCATGGCGACACGTGCCTGTCGCCCCAGCTACTTGGGGAGGCTGAGGCAGCAGGATTTCTTGAGCTCAGGAGATCAAGGCTGCAGTGAATCAATATCATGCCACTACACTCCAGCCTGGGCAACAGAGTGAAAATCTGTCTCAAAAAAAAAAAAAAAAAAATCATAACAACACTAATAGGGAGGTATTATTATCCTCACTTTAAGACATTAATAGAAAACCTAAGAAGCCATAAGACTTCCTGAGCTTTTCAGAGGTGTGTGATTGCTGCTAAGGACATAGAGATCCAGCCACGTCCTCACCACCACCTCTCCAAGGGACCTTGTGTTAGGATAACAGTGGGTGTGACCAACCTCTGATTTTAAAGAAAAGCTTCAGAACCCTTGTGAACGCTCTGGATATAGTATCAAGTAAGACTCAACACCACAGGGCCAATGTTAAACACACTCCTAGCTGCCTTTAACTATCACTCATTCTCCCTCAAATTTAATTTTTTTTAAGCTAACAGCTTTCAAAAATGTGCTAACAAAGTAATGGAACTAAAGTGGAAATTACAGATTTCAAAGATGAGTTGGGAGATTCTGTTCCAAGAGAGGACAGATTGGACCTCTCTGCCAAACAAGTATGAGACAAAAAAAGCATCTGAGTCAGGGGGAAGAAGGCCAATGCTATTCCAGAGAGCCACAATTAAAAACCAATTATGCAAAGCTTGCTAAAAAATGTCAGTGGGCTGCCTTTACGTTTCAAATCACTAAAAACACAGGCGTGCTTAGGCCAACATTTACCCAGCACATCAGCTGGTTTGGGGCAACTTTTTCTGCTCAGGCTAAACATGGATGCACGTCTTGGTCTCTGTTATGAACAAAGTCTGGGAAGACCACCTGGGGCTGAGTGAACATGGCTTCCAAGGCTGCTCTATGGTCCATGGATTCCTATTCACACTTCATCCAAAGGGGAAAACCCTCTCAATGTTCTCCAGGGGCCCTGGAGAAGATGGGAAATCGCCAATGTGAAATCCACAGACAGTCAAGTCTCCTCTCCAGCTCTGAAACGGATGAGGACACAGATCCAGCCCTCAGGTGGAATATACACAGGGAACTGCCCTAAGTTAGAAAGAGCAGTCCACAGTGATACACACCAATTTCTTAGGGTGACACCCTCAGAAAGCTCCCTGACAAGGATCGGAAGAAACCGTTTAGTCACGTTCCCAAAAGTAGCTGAGTCATCTCTAGGCCTATTAGCTGTACTGATTCCCAAGACTCTATCCTCCGAGATTCTGATTCCATCAGCCCAGGGTGGGGTCTGGAAATCTATGTTAAAAAGTTTCCCAAGGTGTTTTGATGACCAGCCAAGTTTGGGAATGGTTGGTTTGATTTTTGTTGTATTTTCTTTTTTTTCTGCCTGAAGTCAAATTCAGACATAGAAAAACCTAATGAAACGATTAGCTGGAGATGAGAATTGGGAGATACAGCAATCAAGGGATAGAAAGCTTAAGCGACCAGCACTTGATACTAACCGAGCTATCTACATCCTAGCCTTGTGTCAAAGGCTTGTGATGTGTTGTGATAGCTGGGTTCAAGAAGTGCAATAGTAAAACAAAAATGATGAGTCTTTTAAGCCCAGTGTATAAGGATGCATTCTGAGTTATAACTCAGAGGCACAACTGGATAGTGAAGAAAAAAAAAAAAAGTTTGAGCAACTTGCTGAGTTGACACAGCTAATAATGTTCAAGCCAACAAGCAAAGGTCTGTGGCACCTAAACATGGGACACAGACTCGAAATCAGGCCAGCAATACAGGCAGTGTGAAGTGGGCTGCAGACAGGACATCAGCGAGGGGACTGCAGTGAACCCAAGACTGTACACACTACAGCAGGCATCTGCTCCCCAGCTCCAACCTCTTGCTGCATATAAGGGTGTGGCCTGAAGTGGCTAGATATTCTGGTTTTTTTAAAGAAGTCAGAGAGTCCACACTTCCTGGCTTTTAAATATAGCAATTCATTCAATTTTTTAAAAAAGAAAAAGAAAACCACACTGTGATTTTGTTAAAAAAGAAAGGAAAAGAAAACCACCCTGTGAACAAGATTCATCTGTAGGCCGACTCCCGCCCCCGGAATGACAGTTTGCAGCCTCTTTCCTGAAAGGTCGTCCAGTTTAGCCTTCCTTGAACTCCTGAGTCCCTTCTGGAGCACTGAGAGGTAGCCAGAAGGTGAGGGGTCCGGTAGCAGGTTGATCAGTAAGTGTTTGGTGTGTATGCGTGTACGCAAGGGTGGGGCTTCGGGCCTCGCTCCCCTCCCAACTGAAAATGCATTCCAGACCCAGAGACAGGGTGTGGCCACCATAACCACAGCTAACTGGGAGATGACCTGGGAAGGGCCAAGATCTGCAGGCCAATCGGGACTGGTTGGTGGAGGAATCCAGCTGAGAGGGGCTACAGAGGAAAAGTCAAGGAAAGAAATCTCCGGGGAAAGCCAGAGAGCAAAGCTGTTCTGAAAGGGAATACAAGAAAAGAAAGGAGAAAGAGGCGAGAAAGAAGCAACAGCTCTAAAAATCCCATAACCCAGGAAATAACATTCCCAGAGTCCCTGGCCAACCATCAAAGTGAGCAGTCTTGCCACCGCCACGCCCTTAGTCTGCTTAATTTTTCTTCATGGTCCTGGCCACTACCTGACCTTATATATCGTGATGCCCTCACTGCAATATCCAGTGCCGAGAGATGTAAGGCTTGGTCTGCAGCTGGGCTCCCAGTGCCTGGTGCAGTGCTCAGCACATAGCAGGTGCTTAAGGAACATGGCTTGAACACACAGACTGCAGGCAAGCAGTTGGCACCAAAACAATTGAACGTCATGAGTCGACCATATAATAATAATGACATCAGCACAAAGCACTTTAGAATTCACAAAACCTGCCGTTGAACTTAATTCCTCCCATTTTCTTTTACTGAATTGCTCCGTGCATTTGGACACGGCCCAGGTGACTGCTAACCCCTGCAAGGCGAACAGTCCGAGAGCCAGTTCTGACAGAGCTGCCTACACAGCGGCTCAGCTGGTGTGCACGCTCGCTCACACTCTCTCTCTCTCTCTGTCTCTCTCTCTCTCTGTCTCTCTCTCTCGGCTAGGAGACAATGAGGCTGCAGAACTGCAGGGTTCAGCACTCATTGGGCAATGTCATCGAGATGATTAAATATTCTGGGGCCAGGTTCATCCAGCCTCCCCAGCGCAACCGAGCTCTGGTTAGAAGCTGGGAAGGGGTGTAGAGGTATGGGAGGCCGCACAGCACGTGGTTAAAGCTCGGGCTCAAGGCAGACTGCCTGAGCTCATTTCCCAGCTAGTGACCTCAAACCTCCCTCAGCCTTGTTGATCTCATCTGTAATGTGGGTATGACCGCAACAACACTAATTACTTCAGAGGGTACTTGTGCAGGGTAAACAAGGTACTTCACAAAGAGAGGCTAGTACTGTGCCTAGGACTTAGCTCTGCACAAATGAGACCTGGCTGTAATGGCCGCATCGTCCACCACACCAGGCTCCAGCGCTATCACAGCACAGCAGTGTGGGCCTGAGTGATGGAATCCCTTCCCTAAACCTCAAATTCTTCTCCAATATGGGGATAACCTTGACTCCAGGACTGAATAAGGAATGAATGAAGTCATGCATGTTAAACACTTTGCGCAGGGCCTGGTACATATTAAATATTTAATGAGCTAGTATCTGATTATTATTCAAGAAACTTTTGCTAGTCCAAAATGCCGGTAAGAAAAGCCACTCAAGGCGGTTTGCCATATGCAAATAAATCTTTGGACCATAGATTCTTCAGCTGCAAGTTCCCCACCCTCTTTAGGTTTTAGTTACTCCAAGAATTAGCTCTCCCCGCCCCTGGGGTCTGACCTAGGAAGCATTTGGAGGTCGGTTCGCAGTGCAGGGCTGGTATCCCTCTCCATCGGTACAATCTCGCAGCTCCATCTGCCTCTTCGCCCCCATAGCACTGCAGTCTGACAGCGAGGAAGAGGACATGCAAATATGCCCTAAAAATGGCTTGTTATTTTCGTGGCCTGGATGGTGCACGTCTGTGGGTACGTGTGAGGACAGCGCATCACTGTTGGGTACAGGGCAGATGCCACTAATTTGGGGGTGGCTGTAAAATGTAAAAATACCCAACCCAAATAAAAGTGGCTTTTCCAAAAAAAGGGAAAGAGTTCCTCCAGTGCCTTTTGCAGAGGAGAGAGGCAGTAACTCAGCCCCCCAGGTGAGTCCCAGCTCGGCCACCTCTGCCCAAGACACCTGGCTCCTCATCAACCCACACACAGCCTTAGTGCCCCCATGAAACTGCTCAGCTACTGGCGCTAAATGGCAATTTCACTGTGGAATGACCCAGAAACAGATGCTTTCAAGTCACAGACCTGGGAAGGTGAGGAGCAGAGGGCCAAAAGGCAAGGACCCTCCATCATGAAGACAGAATACTAAATAAGCCGGGAAGGGCTCCGACAACCCTTTGGTTTACAAGATCAATTCACAAGAATAGAATCACAGTCAACTCGCGTCTTCTAATCCAGTCTTCAGTAGGCACCTATGACGGACCTCATTCACTCGTCTTGAGCACAAATGGCTACAGGGACCAGGCAGTAGACGAAAATGAAGGCAGATGGTAGTAGCAGAAGCAAAACCAACAATATAAGCAGGATCAAGAGTAACAGGGAGGTGCAGAGGCCTGTGCCCCACTGGAGTGAGGAAGCAGTGACGTGCCTCTGTCCACCCCACTTAGCCATTACCACGCTGGAACAGGGCAGTGGGTGAAGGGATCTTCCCATTTTTTGATCAAAATTTTTTAAGTGAAATGTGGGTTTGCATTTTTTAAAAAACACGGAGCTGGCCAAACAAAATACACCTGAGAGCCAGGTCCAGCCCGCAAACGGCCAGTCTGCCACCATGGCCAAGTCCCCAATAGTCCTCTGCAGTTTTTTGGCACCTGTCAGGAGAAGGGGAGCGGAGAAATGGCTGCTACTATCCCAGCGCTCCCCTGCGGATACCCAGACACCCTCCTCCAGGCAGAAGGCTCTCTCTCCAGCACGGCCAGCACTTCAGCCCTCCCAGTCTGCCCAGGCTCACCTTCGCCTGTGAACCCTCCCTCCAGGCACAGCCGCCATTCCCAGATGCTCAGCTGTTTTCCATACCCTCCCAGTCCCAGCCTCTTCCCCACCTCCCACCACTGGCTCCTTCTCCTTTCCAGGGGGCAGCTACTCCAGCAGGCCTCTGAAGAAGCGGCCCTGCTGGAACCTTGCTGGAGCAGGCCTTCGGACAAACGGCCAGACCTGGGCAAGTGACCAGGAACATGCCCAGCACGGATCCTTGGCCATGCCGGGACTTCCGCTGCTCACCAGTGCCCCGAGAAAAGGGCTCATGAGAGCTGCAGGTGCAAGGGACCCGAGGAGGGGTCCTTTGCAAATGCCACGTGTGGGTGCTCCACATGTGGGTCCCTGGCAAATGCCATCTAAGGCAGATGCTGCTGGCTGACTGAGGCCATGCTCAGCTCTGGCAACTGCTTGGGAAGCGAGGTCATACTATACTCTTCCTCCAATTTCCCTGGTTCAGCTGCAGAAAGGGCCAAGAGGGGTGGAGGCCATGATCTAAGTAATGATAACAATTTTAAAAGATAACCTAATATTGACATTCTCTTGTCTACTTTTTAAAACATGTCCACATTCCCATTTCCCCCCATCCTCCCACCACCGCAGAGAGATGGCCGAGATATTGCTATTTATTACTATTATTATCACTCTTCCCCTGCCCCTTGGAGAACCAGAGACAGGTTGAACATCCTCCCTTGGCCCAGTGCTTCTCAAGCGTTAATATGTCCATGAATCCCTGGGGGATCTTGTTGAGATGCAGATTCTGATTCAGAAGGCCCGGGGTGAGGCCTGAGATTCTGTTTTTCTGATAAGCCCCAGGATGGTATGGACGCTACTGGTCCTCAGACCACACTTTGACCATTAAGGTTAAGGTCCCATGGTGGGTTTAGGGCCAGACCTGGAATCTGCCAGGGGTAACGAGACTCGCTCACCTCACTTTTCACGGGCTGGGGCCTCTTGCCCAGTTTCATCTCCAGGAAGTGCAAGGGTGCGATCATGGCCCCGAGGTTGCGGATGTCAGCGTATTTCAGCTCCTCTGCAGTCAGGGCTGAGCTGGGGAGTCCAGTCAGGGGGCCAAGCCCTGGCAGGGAGCCTGCAGTCACCGAAGGGTCCGGGATCTGCCCAGGCATCATAGCAGGAGGAGCGGCAGGCCAACCTGGAGTGGGCAGGAAAAGAGCAGGCCAGTCAGCCAGGTTAGAGGCTCCAGGGGGACTCCCGCCCCTCATCTTGCCATGACTGTCGCTTTTTTCACCAGTGTTCTCCTGAATCCCTTTCCCACCCAGCTGCTTTTCCTGCCGTGAAGTCCTTCCTGTTATAGAGGAAAAGTTGCTCAATGCACTCACAACAAGGTCACCCTTGGCACTGCCAGGAGTGTCTGCCTTTATTTTGCAGGCAATGTTTAACCCAGTCGTCGGCAACATGTATTCAGCATGTGCTATGTACCAGCCCCACGGTAATCCTGCCGCCAGCCCTATTAGGCTGGATCAGAGGTCATCACACAGAGGAAGTAGCCAAGCTTAAAACGATAACTCACTCGAGGTTGTACACAGTTCAAATTGGTGGAGCTGGGATGTAAACGGCAGCATGCAGTCTCTGAAGAGAGGGAATTATAACAGCGGAACCTCAAGCACCTTTGCACCTGTTTCAGAGGAAGCTATTTTTGGTCTGGCATGGTGCCTCCCCTCCAATCACACATCCTATTCTGCATACTTGTTAAGACACCCTGAATAGGAGATGAAACCAATCAAAGTTAAAGGTGAGTGTGTGAGATACCTACGAGAAAGAGACTGAGGCAAAGCCGGGGGCATTAATTAGCATGTCCTTTCCCTGTGGAACCCAGTACCAGAAAATTCCTCCCTGGTCTCTTTGGTTTTTTTCCCCAGGCTGGAGTGCAGTGGCACAATCTCCGCTCACTGTAAACTCCGTCTCCCAGGTTCAAGCAGTTCTCCTACCTCAGCCTCTCGAGTAGATGGGATTATAGGCACCTGTCACCACGCCCAGATAATTTTGGTATTTTTAGCAGATATGAGGTTTCACCATGTTGGCCAGGCTGGTTTCGAACTCCTGACCTCAAGTGATCTGCCTCCCAACATGCTGGGATTACAGGTGTGAGCCACCACGCCCGGCCACCTCCATGGTCTCTTCATTCTCAGAGCAAACACAAATTCTGGTTCTGCCAGACCCAAAAGGTACACATGGGAAGACATTCAGACATGGAAGAAGGATGTAAATTAGGCAGGTCAACACCAAGGGAATGCTTCCTCCCTTTATTGGGGGAAGCTCATGGGTAAAGAAATGGTCACTTCAAGACACAGATGGCAGTAAAGAAAGCTGGTCTGCCAATAAAGTCAGTTCCTTAAAGGGCTCCTTCTCCCCACCCATCCATCCAGTTACTGACCACGTACTATGAGCCAGCAGACACTAGGAATATGGAGGTCAGACATGCACAGTCTTAGCTTTGAAGCAGCCTTTTAAGTAGCATGTTAAAGCCAGGCTC
Organism: Saimiri boliviensis; assembly: GCF_048565385.1. NCBI lineage: Eukaryota > Metazoa > Chordata > Mammalia > Primates > Cebidae > Saimiri > Saimiri boliviensis. The sequence continues at coordinate 28,265,190 of NC_133450.1, forward strand.
AGTTGCTCAGGCCTATAATCCCAGTACTTTGGGAGGCCAAGGTGGGCACATCACTTGAGGTCAGGAGTTCGAGACCAGCCTGGCCAACATGGTGAAACCCCTTCTTTACTAAAAAACACAAAAATTAGCCAGGTATGGTGGTGCATGCCTGTAATCCTAGCTACTCGAGAGGCTGAGGCAGGAGAATCGCTTGGATTCTCCTGCCCAGGAGGCAGAGGTTGCAGTGAGCTAAGATTGCACCATTGCACTCCAGCCTGGGTGACAAGAGCAAAACTCTGTCTCAAAAATAATAATAATAAGTAAGTAGCACATTAGTACAAAACTTCTCTTGGATTCTAGTCCTGTAAAGGAAATCATTTCTTCCTCTTCTCACCTTTCTGCCCAGGGCCATAAAATCAAAATCCTCACTGGCTTAGAACTCCTGAGGGAAAATCTTTGGCCTATCCTTCCATCTTTACCTGTCTCTTCCCATAGAGAGAGATGCATTTGGCAGAAGAGGGAAGATCTGATATCCATCAGACAATGCTTCTCTGTCGGGCAGTTAATGTACTCAGATGGCCACATGGTTCTTAGGCTGTCTCCTGCAGGAGTGGCCTTGGAGGGTGACCCAGAACCATCTGCCCCTATTCAGCTTCGCAGGTGTAGATCATTCCAGAGAGGGGCAGTCGTGAATCTGTTCTGGCCATGAGCGCAAGCCATATTCTCCATCTCCATTTCACTTTTGAAGGTGAAATTTGGTTCCCTGTCCAAGTCCAGAGTCTATTTCCCAATAAGTTCTACTTCTCTAAGAGGAAACACGTGAGTAATTTGCACCGTCAAGCACAAAGGCTTCCACTGGTCATCACTTTGTCTACAGCAGGGTGTCTAAAGCAAGGTGCCTGGGAATGGGAAGTGAGCCTGCCATTTCATCCGCAACACACCTGCTGCGTCTGCCATAAAGCCATCTGCCCATAGCTTCCTGGCTTGCCCCAACATTTTCATGTGGAGGGCTCTGCCTATCTATGCTCCTGTGCCCCTCCGTCTGTGCTCTGCCTACTGTACCTCCCATACGCAATCCTCTTAGCACCCTTCCCGCTTACATCCTTTCTCTCCCTCCTTCACCCAGTGTCCCCTGGACCATCAGAAAAGGATCTGAGACTCAATCAAATTGAGTTACAGTCTTAGAGCTGAAGGAGGCCCTGTGCTCATCTAAACCACATCCTCATTTTGACAGGAGGAAACTAAAGCTCAGAGAGGCTAAATGGCCTCTCCAAGGTCACACAGCTGAAGAGGATCAGAGCCAGGGCTCAACTCCTGGTCCCAGAGTTTTAGGCCAAAGCTGTCTCACCCTGCTCTTATTGTTTCCCTTCCTGGGGTCCAGGAGGTAATGATGCCTTCAGCAGAAGGAATGACTTTCTCATGGTGGGCTTTCAGACACCAGCCCATAGTAGAGGGTCATTGTCTTACACAGAGGACCCTCCACCTGCCCTGGAGATCCAGGTTTAAGAAGTTCCCTGAATAACTCCATGGTAGCCTGTATGGGAGCCCAGACATAGAAATAGCCCCTGGGACCTCTCATATGTGGGTGTTCAGTGTCTTCAGATCCCCCAACTCTGAGCTGGACTGGAGCCCAGTGGCAGCAAGAGAGCCCTCTCTCCACCCTCTGGAATGGAATCTGCAATGCAGAGAGAGCTGCAGCCTGCCATGCTGGGAGGCTGCTTCAGGGCCCTGTGGATGAGCTGCATGTCTCCCCCGCCCCTCCTCTAGGGAGAACAGGGAAGGCGCCAGCAGGAAGACCTATTCCTCGAAGCACAACTGTGCCTGGAACAAACCGCGTGGCCACGTGGCCAGCAGTGTCGTGATTCCAGGTGGTAAGCAGCAGTCATGGCTGGTTGTTGCCCTGGTGACCCCAGTGCTTAGCATTTCTGGTGCAGAAAAGGTCATCAATAATACTTGTTGAAGTAAGAAATAAGTGAATAAAGAATGAACAAATGACAGCAAATTCACGGCAGAGCAAAATTCGGCAAATGCAGTAGGAATCCATCTCTGGAAGCTTAGATGCTCATTATCAGGTTGGTGATTTCACCTCCAAGTCATTCATTCCCACAGTAGACCCCAAGAAGAACACTCCAGAGGCTTCTGTGTATTTCCCTGCCTAAGCCTTCCATCTCTGGGAGATGGAAGCCAGACCCCGTTCTGTTCCAGGAATGATAGGCTCTGCCTGCAGCTTCTGTTTATTCTCATACAGATGGTATAAATGAGACACTAACAAATGATCCCAAAATCTAATGAATTTTCTGCTACTGTGGAACCCCCCTGAAGGGGTGGCCACCCCCTGGGAGCAGTGGCCCTATAAATTTGCCATTCCTGCTCCCCTGTGAATCCATCCCAATGACAAGCCTCACCCGGGAGACAAGGCACTAGTCTTTCCTTTGTAGAAGCAAAGATCCCTTCTCTTTCCTCTCCCTGCAAAAGAGCCCCTAACTGCTCAGATACAAACCACAAAGCCCTCAGCCATGCCATTCCTAGGAGACAACCACAGCAGCTGACATTCACCAGCGAGAAGTCATCCTAAACATCTCTGGGGGTTGGTGGGGGGGGGGCAGAGATGGAGGAACTGAGCAGCTGCCTTTCATAATTGGATTCTCATTAACTGCAAAGAGCTGGCTGACGATCTAGGGTGGAAAGGCAACTTTAGTGATTTGAAAAATAAAACAAATTGATGTGATTTAGGGATCTATAAAAGGGGGGAAGGGGGCAGTGGAGGTGGCAGCAGCAAGGAACAAGTAACAGCCAGAAGGAACTTACCCACTTCAAGGAAGACTAGGAAAGATGACAAGAGGTGAAATCATCTCCCACACTTGTTGTTCCAGACGGAAACAATTTAGTAGGAAAAGAAGAAGTAAGCACTAAAAGCTTCAGGAGAACAAACCAGTTTTTTTCCCTTGAGGGCCCAGGAGGTCTGAAAGGCACATAAACACCCTCGGTGTCTCCAGGAGTAACTAGGAGGCGTAAGTAAGGAGCAAGCTCTATTTGGTAGCAGAACACCAACATTGGGAAATGGGGCCTGTGCCTCAATATACAGGCCTGGCATCCAGGAAGACTTTGGCAATGCGGGACACTGACCAGGAATAAGTTGGAAGCCAGCCAATGAAGGAAAGCTGGGTGCAGCACAAATCCAAGATGCAGATTGACTAGCAAGGCATGAATCAGACAGGTGAGGTTCAGAAGGTCGCAGTGAACCCTAAGCTGTTGCTGATCCTAAGATTATGAGGCAGCTCCCTGAAAGCCAGCTAGAAGAAAATGGGGACCAGATGTATCCAAGAGGAAAGAACTTGAAAAAAAAAAAAGTCTGGTAGCTGTACTCTCTACTCTTCCTCAGTGGCCTGCGGGCACACAGTTAGGGCACTGCGTTATTCAAGCCGAAGAAGAAAAGCCATAAAACATTTCAAGTCTAGAAAATAGACCCTCCTGGGAGATATTAACATGAAGAGACATTTCAGCCAAAAGAAAAGCTAAAGGTAACTTATTAAGCTTCTCCTCTTGTTTTCTTCTCTCATTTTTTGTTTATAAATCTGTAAGAGATTAGGTTGGTGCAAAAGTAATCGTGGTTTTTGCCATTCTGGTCAATGGCAAACACTGAGATTACTTTTGCACCAACCTAATACCTTAAATCTTTTTTAAGGGGAGTGTCTATAAACAAATAACAGTCTTGTTTTATGCGTCAAATTTACTAGGGCTGTTCTTGTTAGAAAGTGCCCAATATTCAGCATTTTCATCCAGAATGGCAAAGACAGGTAGATAAAAAGAGACAGGTTAAGGGAAACTTAGCGTCTGCACCATGAACTTCCTGTCCGTAGAAACAAAACTGTAAAGGAGGCTATAAAAGCCCTGGGCCTCTTCGAGAAGGTCAGCTCCCCTCCAGGCCAGCAGCTGGCTTGGGCCGCCATCAGGAATAGGAATGGGTATGCACATGGGTGCAGACGGCCTAAGGGCCAAGGCTTGGCACCAAGAGAACGTGGAGGTGACAGTGACAAGTCAAGGAAGAGGGGAGTTTACAGGGGCAAGCCCCATGAGAAAGGAGGGGTTGGAAGTCGAGGGCAGGGCATGGGCAATGGCAACTGAGACTCAACAAGAGAAGTGGGCTCTTGCATTCCCAGGAGAGAACAGGATGCCGAGGCCAGGAGTCCACAGAGAAGGGCAGAAAGGTGGCAGGCCAGTGATCATGGCGCATAGCGCCTGTTACCATGAATCTTGGAGAATCAACCACCCAGCCTCTTCTTGGAGCTAAGGAGTCACCCAGGATAACCTCTCTCTTGGAATCCCAATGATGTAGGTCAAGCAGCTTCCAAAAGTTGAGGGATCCAGAAGGCGAGAGGCAAGACAATGGGGAAGGCCCCAAGACTGAGAGTGAAGTCAAGCAGCAAAAGGCCCTCTTCAGATGGTCCCAGCTCTGCAGACCACGAGGAAGGTGGGGTAAGAGTGGCGGTTCGGGAGCCAGACGATCTGAGTGTGAATCCTAGTTCTGCCCCTTCCTAGCTGTGTACCCTTGGGCAAGTTCCCTAATCTCTCCGTGCCTCCCTTTCCTCAGCTGTAAAGTAAGAATAACAATGTTATTTGCCCTGTATGGCTGTCAAGAGGATTAAATTAGTTAATACTTGGAAAGTACCTGGAGCAGTGCCTGCACGCAGTGAGTGTGAAATCAGCGTGGCCACCAGGGCCTTCCTTCCTGGAGGGGCACTAGTGCCAGATGACCCCTCAAGGTCTCTTCTGGACTAGTCTCTCTTTCCTGCAGCCATGAAACGATTCTCCCCAGAGGACTCTCTGCTCTCCCACTTCCCAGCTCTAAACCCCAAGGGGGCAGGGCCATCTTGCATCCTGGCAGTTAACTGAAGAATAGAAACAAAGTGTGCCAGGTCAGGGTTGGGTACAAAGGTGTAGAAACGGGGCCCAGCACCTGCCCTTGGGCTCAGTTTCCTCGGTCTCCTTCACCTTGCAGGCCAGATCATGGCTGCATAGACACTGGCAACCAGGTGCCATCAAGAGCTAGATTTCCATTCCTGTTCCGAGGCAGAGAGCTAGCATCTTCTGTATCCTTCAATCTGTCCATCCCTGCACTGCTTCAGAAGAAGACAATGAGGGGTAGCTGGGTTCAGGAGAAGCCACTGAACTCTGGTAGCCATGATCCTACATAGCCATCCCAGCCATAGAGGAACCTGGAACCATCCCCCAGGGAACTCCTTCTCTTCCCTAGAGACCAGAGAAATGCTTCCAAGGCCTTGCCTATAAACAGAGCTTTGTCCTCTGCCTAATGTAGGTGCTCAATAAATACACATGAAATTATCTCTGCCAGGAATCCTTAGCCCAGGCAGCAAGAAGCAGCTGGGAACATTCAGCCACTGGACAAGCTTTCTATTTCCCCTTCCTGCTTCATGCCAGCTCTGGTCCTTGGTGGCTGGCAGGGGTTAAGAGTATAACACCTAACACAGACACACGCATAAGTTGTGATAACCACCCTGGTCTTTTAAAAACAAATGCCATTGGCCGGCTGAAGCTTTGCAATTGGAGCTCCCCAACTAAATCCCGTGGGCTACAGCAAGAAAATGGACTAAAAAACAACAACAAAGAATGGTGGGCTCTGGCCAGGCCTCCCACAGCCAGCAAGAAGTAAAGGAACACAGGCTGAAAATTCCAAGACTGGGTCGGTAAGGCATTTGTCTCTGCTGAGTTCCGAGAGGCCAAACCACACACACACACGCGCACACACACACGAACATGTGTGCACATAAATGCACACACACACACACACACACACACAGAGGCACATGGAGCTTGGCAGCCCCTAAGTTCCAGAGCTGGTAATACAAGCCACGGAACCGACTGCCAAGACAAGCAACAGAATGAGCCAGACCCGGTTTCATTGGCCACCATATGCTGCATATGGCCCAGGACGCAGCCAAAACAGTGTTCTCACCCTCCTCAAAGGCATAGGAGACCCTCTGTTTTCAAACACACCTCCACAGAGCCTTAATTAAAGGAAAATGGAAAAATAATGTGCCTGCTGCTCTCCCCCTGCCTATATAGGCATGCACACACACATACCCATACACACTCACTCCATTTTTCTCTTCCTCCCATTTCGGTTTCAAACATAATTCATTCGTATGGAAAAAAAGCAAACTGCATCCTGCAGCAGAAAGGCAGAAAAGAATGTAGCTTGCCCTCAACCCTGGCTCTGATTGCTCAAGTTGAGCTGGGGCTGAATGAATACAGAGCAGGCCGGCCTAGAGTCAGCCTTGGCCCCTTTCTTTCCAGAGTGGAGCTGGAAACACACTGGAGAGAGACAGGCCATTGCAACACCAGTAGCCCACGACAAACGAGGCCCGGAGAGCCTATTCCTGCCAAGGATTCTGCAGGTTGGAAAAGATGCCCATACACCCTGCAAACAGGTAGGGAGATGACAACAGACCCAGGGAGTCATGAGGAGCATTCCCTGGTAGCTGCAGAAGTTAGGCAGTAGGTGAGTGGGGAGACCCTTATCCAAACCCTTCCTGGGGGGCATTGTCACCACTTTGCAACACATCTCCTTGGAGGTGGCTGCAGCCAACCTAGGAGAAAAGCCTGAGGGCTACACACGGAGGACTTCCTGCAGCCCTTCAGATCACACAGCACCCAGCTCTTCAGGAAGATTCTGGAGCTGCCTGCAGCTCTGAACCAAAGCCAAAGTAGTAGGGAACAGAAGAATCTTTGAGAAATCCATCCTCCCTGCTCTAAACAAGGCAAAAACCTTAACCACCCAGAGGCATGAGACTAGATCTTGCTTCTCTTCCTCGATCCTCAGGTTTATATAAAATCAGAGCCAGGCTCACACCTGATACCTGGTTAAACGCTCCCCTAGAAACCTGCAAAGGAAGATAAGCCATCCATCCAAGCTGCAGCTAGATTTGCTGGAAAGGTAAAAGCAATGGGAAGTGTTTTTTAAAAACCCTCAGGGAAGGGAGGTTGGGGGGAAGGGAGATGATACGTGAATGCAGTTCCTAGCAAGGACTTAAAGGACATTTGGACTCAAAGGTACCCAAACACGGTTCAAAGCTTCCCAGTTCCTGATGCTCCTCAAATTAAGACCCTGGGGAGAGTTCGCCAAGGTTTAAGTCTGGATACACACGCCTAAGCAGGCTGCAAGCCCTTTCTGAGATACAGACCCGAGCACATTTGCCCTCAGCACATGTGGTCAGGCCACAGCCCCAAGCCCTGGATGCCAATAGGGAGGGGAGCACCCTGGGCAAAGGCCAAGCAATCTTGCAACTGGAGATGACCTAAGGGGTCAGTTGATTTCTCCTTCCGCTAGCCTCTCCATCCCTGCAAAAGAGCCAGGACCTCCCATCTTCCCCAACCTCTCCATCTTCCCTGCTCCTCCCAGTGACCCAGGCAAAGCCTGGCTCTGCCACCCCAGGGTCCAGGGATCCAGGTAGAAAGCCCACCCCCACACCTCCCTCCCAGCCACCCACTGCCCCCCTACCTCTCGACAACCTCCTTTGAGGGGAGGAGCAGAGGAGAGCCTTTTAAGCTGGGCTGGGCAAGGGAGAGGCTGGTTACCTACAGGAGCCTGCTTGCCTCCTTATATAACCTGGCATGGGAGCTAGGAGAGCCCAAAGGGGACCCCAGTCACCCTTAGATTCCCTCCCAGCCCAGAGCCCCAGAGCAATGGCCATGAGAGAAGCTGCCTTCATTGGATGGAAATCCCGAGCCCTTCTCAATACCCGCCTCCGGGACCTGGTCCTCCGGGAGTCGCGCTTCCTCCCTGCCAGCCGGTCCTTGTCATCCCTCCACAATCGAACCCCCACCCCAGCCCCGCACCTCCCTAGCCCTACACCCTCCATCTCCACCCGCACGGCCCGTCTTCGCCGGCAGTTTTCTCCCCACTCACCCCGCCTTCCCCGCCGCCCGAGGAGAGCACCTCCTTGCAAACGGACGGGGGAGGAGAGCGCGGGAGGGAGAAGGAGGGAGCGCCCGGCTGCCCGGGGAGCGGACGGAGCCTCCCGTCCCGGGGCGGGAACCAAAAGGAAGCCTCCGGCTACCGGGCGCCTCGCGGGAGGGGCCCGGCTGCAGCGCCCCGCGCGGGGAAAGCTCGGGGTCCCAGGGCTGCGTGCGGGAGCCTCCCGGCGGGGCTGGGCTGGGGCTCCTCGCGCTCCGCCCGCGCGGGGGCGGCCGTCCCAGGTGCCCGCGCCGCGCCCCGCCCCGCCCCTCCCGGCGCCCCAACGCGCGCCCTCGCACCCACCGTGCAGAAGCTGCCGGCGGAGGCGGCGCCCCCGGGGCCGGGGCCCGGCTGCAGGCGCCGTGCCCGCTCCGCGCCGCTACCGCCCGGCCGCGGAGCTCCGCCCGGTGCCCAGGCCCGTCCCGGCCCGGGAGCCGCCGCGGCGCCAGCCCCGCCGCCAGCGCCCCCCGTCGCGGCCGCCGAGCGTCCCTCCCGCAGGCTGTGGCGGGCGGCGGGACGGGTTGCATCAGCCCCGGCTATATAGCGGCCCCTGGGCGGCGGGGAGGGGTCGGGAATGCGGAACCGGCCGAGCTGCCAGCTCCAGACGTCAGAGGGGGACGGAGAGGAAGGGAAGGAGGGGACCGGGGAGGAGGGGGTGTGGAGCCGGCGCTTCACACCCACTGACCTTAACCTCCCCCGCCGCCTCGGGCGCCCTCCTCCCGCGGCCGCTCGCGCTCCTCTCCCCGCGGGGGCGGCCGGGGTTCCATCCAGTCCCCCGGCTCCGCCACCCCACGGTGCAGGAGCGCGCGAGAAAGCAGGACGCGGCGAGCGGTTATGTAAGCGCACCCCCCGCGCACCGCCGCCCGGCGTGCGCCCGCCAGGCAGCAGCCGCAGCCCTGGGAGAGCGAAGCGACGCAGGGGCCGAGGGACAAGTCAGAAGCCCCTTCACGCACAGCCTTTGTGGACCCTGTTCCTCAGTCCCGGCGCTTCCCGGCAGAGAGACAGGGAGCATTTCGGCATAATTTCATCCTTGGACACTTCAGGACTGAGAGGGCGAGGAGGCGATCTCGTCAACCTGCTTTATGTTTCGGTGGAGAAGGATGGGCTGAGATGAAGGCATTTGAGGACCCCTACTCCTACTCGCCGGCCCCCGCCAGCGCCCTTAGGCCCCTAGGCGGCTCGCCGCACCAGCCTGCCCTCCGCTAGGGCTGCAGCCTGAGACCGCAGCTTGCTCTGCGGCTAGCACAGTTAGACCCTTGGCACAGTTGGACCCTTCTGCCCTGCTCCAGCGGGCTTCTCCTGTGCCCTCTGGACACAGCAGTGAGCAGACCTAGCCCTCAGTAGACCCCAGGTGACCTTCTTCCCCATTACAACTTCCATAGCCAACCCCACTCCCACCTCCCATCCTCCTAGAGAGGAAATGGTGGAGACTCCTTAGGAAAAGTGATATCCATGGTGCCTTCCAAAGGCAGCGACACAGAGCCCTCAGGTAGAACGGGGTTCCCTAGGTGGCATCTCCCACCTCCAGAGCTCCTGGGTACCCATCGAGCCCCCTACCTTCTGCCTAAGCCGGATAGGAGTGACGATTTTTATACTCAGCGACTTTCAGCCTCCTCAGAGTGATGTCAGATCATCACCCATAGAAGAAAGGAAGTGAAAGAAAAAGTTCATGCCTTCTTGGAGTGCAGATGCTCAGAATGAAGGAAACAAGACTGGAGACAGATGGGTGCAAATGAGCAAACTCAAGCATGCATGTCTCTTCTATGTGAGTGAGTGCATGAGATCTTATTCTCCTTATTTCTCCAGTGCACTGAAATTTTTCTGGGTAAAAGAACTGGGCTAATGGAAGGAGAGACAGACCAAGTTCCAATGACATTGCCTGACCATTTTCACCTTTGCCACCAGCAATCTCCCTGGCAACACTGGTGTGGGCAGGTAAGAAGCAAGCAAGGCCCTGAGAGAATATACATTGGAAAATGAGCAGTAATTTGATAGTCTGTGAAAGAACATCATTCTCCACCCCAGAAAGGCCAGCGACACCTTTACTACAGCATAGACATCAAAGCCAGGGACTGTGAAACTGACTCATCATGTTTCTCCCACAAGACTTGCATCTGGACATTTACATGGGACAAAACATGGAACAGAGGCAATGCTACTTGTGTGTCTTCGGCTGGGGCTTTGGATAAACTAAACTGATCTCTGGGCAGGGACTAATAATTAGGGTGTGTGGTTCGGCCCTCCCTAGGGCCTGTTTTGGACGGTGGCAAAGGTCCTACTGGGCCTTTGCTTCCCCCGCGAATTAAATATGTTACAGGGGTGGCACCAAGGGTGACTTGGGAGGTCTTTAGTCCCCTCTACCTCCCTATTATATTCAGTGGGTCTTCTCTGTTATTTGTATGATATGGATGTTTTTCAGTTTCATATAGGATGCTGTAAGACCACAGACTCAAGGCCTCCCTTCCAGCCACATACTCCCTACTAAACCTCTATACTTAATCACTGCCTCTAGGAGTGGCTAGAGGGAGAAGCCATAAACTGGGTCCTTTATGCAGACATTGGGGGCTTCATGGAGCTGATCTAACCCTGGCTAGACAGGGACGGACAAGTGACTCAGCCTAAGGCAGTTTGAATTTAAGTTTCCTGTCACAACTAGGAAAGTCCTGATGAACACACCCAGCCCTGGCCAATGGGCAGATTGAGCGATCATCAGGTATCCCAGGTGAATCTCATGAGACTGGGAATGTTGTGCATCTGCTGGAAAGAGAAGCTGCCCGAAGCTGGACCTGAAACTGCCAGAAGCCACCACATGAAAGGGATCTACGGAGAGTGAAGCTAATGGGAACAAGAGTAGAGCCAAGCCATGGAGAGAAAGACAGATCAAGTTCCAATGGCATTGCCTGAGTTCCTGAATGCAGTCACGCCTGACATCATCCTGACCTCTGCAGGTTTTAGCTATAGGAATCAGTAAATTATGTCTTACCCAAGGCAGAGTTTGGGTTTCCTGTTACTTGCAATTAGAAAAGTCCTAATTAATACAGCAGGTTTTGCATCTCTAACTTATTTGGACTATTTCATTTTAAAGTTTAACGGACATTGATGAATCCCATGCTCTTTGCAAAGAGGGGAAAAGTGAAATGGTGAAGTAAAATAATGAATTCCCCACACCTGGTCCTCCAAAATCAAAGGAGAAAGTGATAGTTCTGAGTAATCAGCCAATCAACTAGTCTTTATCCTAGTATTTACTGAAAATCTATTGTGCACCTTCAAAGTACACAAAGTTTAAGACATGATCTCACCTGTTCCTACTTCCCATCTAATTAGGAAAAATAATTTACAAACTAATGAATAGCAGGACCAAGAGTAAGAGCTAGTGATGTCACACAGGCTGGAAGCACTGTCGGAGTTCACACAGGATTGCTTCTCCATTCCCTACTCAAATTGTGTAGATCAACATCGCAAACGAGTAGCTGGCAGGCTGAAAATCCGGCCTTTCTGGCTTCCACTTTAAATTCATTTTTTAAAAAAAGACAGGCATGGTGGTGCTCACCTGTAGTCCCAGCTAAGCAGAAGGATCATTTGAGCCCAGGAGTTCAAGTCTAGCTCAGGCAACATAACAAGATCCCCATCTCAAAAAATAACTGTAGAAAAGAATTCTTTTTTTTAAATATATCAAAGATTTCATACAAAAAAAATCTAGATTTCAAACTTTCTTTTAAAAGTATCAGTCAGGCAACATTGGGCATATGTAATAGGATAAGCTAGGTTTTGCTGTACCCCCAAACTCATTGGCTTTACAAAAGAAAGGCTACTTCTCACCCACACAAGACAACTGTAAATTGAGGTGATTCTCCAGGGCAGCTGTCTTATAGGTGATGCCTCAGTATTGATATCTTCATATCACCAAGTGCCTTCATGGTCACCATGGCAGAGAAAAAGAAGTAGAGAGGCCGAGTACTAGCAGTGAAATCCTTCCTCCTGGAGTGACATACATCACTTTATGTTTCATTGGCCAAAGCAGGTCCCATGGCCATTCTTAATTTCAAAGATGCAAGGAAGCTCAGTCCTCCCATGGACCACGGAGGAGAAAGGAACCAGAAAATAGTACACAGTCTCTGCCACCACATGCATTTCCTTATGGCAGCAATAGGCCAAAGCCCACTACAAGCTGCCCTTTGAAATGGGACTTAAACATCCAGTTTGACACAGTCTCCACCCAGCCTGCCTGGCCCTTGGGGGCATTTGACTTTGCAAGTCCTAGTATCGATAAAACCAATCTCAACATCTGTCTTTCAGGTGACCATGGTGATCCATGGAGTTATCGAAGCGTTTTCAAAAACAAACGTTTTGCTCTGCTTAAAACAAAAACTTATGCCATGCAGAATTCTTCAGATGAAAGGCAGGCTGGTATCATGAAATCAAACAAGAAGTTGAAACTAGCTGTTATTGTAGTCTGCAAATTACATAAACCTGTTTATGGTGATTTCTTCCTGTTGTTCTTCCCTTGATCAATCAAACACCCACCAGGAGAAACAAGCTCTTCCCTGGAGTGGTAGTGACTTGGGAAGGGAGGCAAGGGGCTGTCTGATTTAACATTTTGAAAAATATATATGTGAATATACATACATATAGATGTGTGTGTGTCTATATAAATATTCAAGAGTAAAACATTTGAGAAGAAAACTTGTGAGCTAGGAATGTGAAGGCTTCTCTTCCCATAACCACCAATGAGAATGTGATACGTCTAAAGGTTGAAGAATAAATCAGCATCTGTAGAAATGTAGCCATCTCTTGGAAAAGCCTAGCATCTTCTCCTCAATCTCCTAACACGATAAGGTTTTTGGAGGATGAAGAAATGGTAACTTCTCTGGTTAAAATGCTGGGGCAAGCTGGGTGCAGTGGCTCACACTTGTATCTAGCACTTTGGCTGGCCAAAGTAGAAAGCCAGCCTAGGAAACATAGCAACACCCCATCTCTACAAAAAAAAAACTTATTAAAAAAGAAAGGTGGGGAGCATGGTGACATGTGCCCATAGTCCCAGCTATTTGGGAAGCTAAGGCAGGAAGACGACTTGAGCCCAGGAGTCTGAAGTTACAGTGGGCTGTGACCACTCCACAGCACTCCAGCCTAGGCAACAGAGTGAGATCCTGTCTCAAAAAAAAAAAGAAAAAAAAAAAAAAAAAAAAGCCAGGTGTGGTGGTGGCTTATGCCTGTAATCTCAGCTCTTTGGGAAGCTGAAGCAGGAGGACAGGAAGATTGCTGGAGCTCAGGAGTTTAAGAGCAGCCTGGGCAACATAGTGAGACCCCATCTCTTAAAAAAAAAAAAATGCTGGGGCAGCAATCCCATTACTGGGTATATATCCAAAGGATTATAAATCATTCTGCTATAAGGACACATGCACACGAATGTTCATTGCAGCACAGTTTACAATGGCAAAGACCTGGAACCAACCCAAATGCCCATCGATGATAGATTGGAGAGGGAAAATGTGGCACATATACACCATGGAATATTATGCAACCATCAAAAACGATGAGTTCGTGTCCTTTGTAGGGACGTGGATGAACCTGGAAACCATCATTCTCAGCAAACTGACACAAGAGCAGAAAATCAAACAGTGCATGTTCTCACTCATAGGTGGGGTGTTGAACAATGAGAACAGATGAACACAGGGAGGGGAGCACCACACACTGGGGTCCGTTGTGGGGAAATAGGGGAGGGACAGTGGGGGGTGGGGAGTTGGGGAGAGATAGCATGGGGAGAAATGCCAGATATAGGTGAAGGGGAGGAAGGCAGCAAATCACACTGCCACGTGTGTACCTATGCAACAGTCTTGCATGTTCTTCACATCTACCCCAAAACCTAAAACGCAATTAAAAAAAAAAAAATGCTGGGGCAGGTGGAGTTAAGGAGAGGGGGAATGTAGTGGATGTATGTCAGCATTCCTTTCTTTGAAGAACCACTTCACTTCTCTCCCTCCTCCCTGTGGCCCTGGAAGGGGCTTATTGCCCCCACCCAGAAGTGAGGTGTGTTACCTGAATTGGCCAATTAGACTAGTCCGTATCCAAAGCCACAGTGATTGGTTCAGGGATGAGCACATGACTCAAACAGGGCCAATCAGAGTGTTATTTGAGATTTGACATCTAAATGCCAAGGAAGAGAGGGGTTCCTTTCCTTTAAAACACCAGTGTATGAAGGTCGTTTGTGGCTGTTAATGGCCATTTTTTTTCTGTCATGTGACAAAAGCCTGAGAAGGAAGCCATCACAGAGAGGAGAAGAGAGCCAAGACATGGAAAAAAATATAGACATGAGATTATCATTTGAGTCCCTGAAGCTCTAATATGCCATGAAAACACGCTGAATTGGTCTTTGAACTTCACAGTGTTGGAGTTAATATAGCGCCTTTCTCTTTCTGGCTAAGGTGGTTTGAGTCAGGTTTTCTGACCATGGCCACTAAAAGAATGCTGAAGAATACATGAATAAAATGACCCAAAGTCAAGCTTATAAAGGAGTGCTGAACTGACACCATGGAACATTATCGGGTTACTATTCTTGCCTCATCTATCATATGCCACTCAACCTCTGTGAGACTAAATACAGAACTGTACTGAGCTGACTTCTCACCGCTCAGGATTCAGTTAGTCATTTAAATGACTCAGTCAGACAATCTTGTTTGAAGTTTGCTATGAGCCATGCACCACGTGCCACACTATTTGAGGAGGCCAAGCACAAAGGAAGAGATCATCCCTGCCCATAAAGGATGACAGACTAGAGGCCCAAGAAGATGAATAATATTCATCAAAAAATGGGCAGATGAGGACATCAGTGATTTAGGGAAAACCTGAGGCACATGCATTCTGCTTCCAGAATATTATGTTTTAAAATATGTCCTGAAGACACATGGCGAGAGGATAAAAGGCCCAGGTTGAGGATGTCATTGTGTAGATCATCCTTATATAGGGGGTTCCTGAAGTGGACACCAGGATCATAAATCCTGTTCAGACTTTTTAGATGAAAGATGATGTTTTAGTCATATTAAATTTTAAATCATAGGTGATTAACAAATAAGTGTTGAGTTAATAAATGAATGAATGAGCAAGGCCAGGCACGGTGAGTCATGCCTGTAACCCTAGCACTTCGAGAGAAGTGGAAGGTGGAAGAATCAATGAGGCCAGGATATTAAGGCAAGCCTGGGCATAATAGCGAGATTCCATTTTTACAAAAATAAAAATAGCCCAGCATGGCTGGGAACAGTGGCTCACGCTTGTAATCCCAGCACTTTGGGAGGCCTAGGCAGGTGGATCACCTGAGGTCAGGAATTTGAGACCAGCCTGGCCAACATGGTGAAACCTCAGCCCTACCAAAAAAATACAAAAATTAGCTGGATGTGGTGGTGCATGCCTGTAATCCCAGCTTCTGGGGAGGCTAAGGTAGGTGAATCACTTGAACCCAGGAGGTGGAATCAACCAAGATTGTGGCACTCCAGCCTGGATGACAGAGTGAGACCCTGTCTCAAAAAAAAAATAATAATAGCCGGGCGCGGTGGCTCACGCCTGTAATCCCAGCACTTTGGGAGGCCGAGGCGGGTGGATCACGAGGTCAAGAGATCGAGACCATCCTGGTCAACATGGTGAAACCCCGTCTCTACTAAAAATACAAAAAATCAGCTGGGCATGGTGGCACATACCTGTAATCCCAGCTACTCAGGAGGCTGAGGCAGGAGAATTGCTTGAACCCAGGAGGTGGAGGTTGCGGTGAGCCGAGATCGCGCCATTGCACTCCAGCCTGGGTAACAAGAGTGAAACTCCGTCTCAAAAAAAAAATAATAATAATAATAATAATAATAAAGCCAGATGTGGTGGCACACACCTATAGTTGCAACTACTTGGGAAGCTGAGACAGGAGGATCATCTGAGCCCAGGAGTTTGAGGCTGAAGTGAGCTATAATTGCACCACTGCACTCCAGCCTGGGCTACAGAGTAAGACCCTGTCCTTTAAATAAATAAACAAAGCTAGTCTAGACCTCAGTCTTGAGAGATAAAGAAGTTAGGAGACAAGAAGTATCCCAGAAGATCAAAGAAAGAAAGGCACAGTCACAAAATCGCAAGTCTCCTCCAATCCCCTCTCCTTTACCACAGGCTTCCCAACTATCATGAAAGTCAAACCAGGTTGTCAGAGATAAGATCCGAGATGAGTTTGTGGTATTTGCTCAGATCTAAAAGAGTACATTATAGCTATAAAAATGTACAATCTAGAGAGGCCTCAAGTTGTTTTTAAGAGAAGGTTTAATCTGAAAATATAGGCATTAGATATTATACTACAAAGATGTTTTCACTTAGCACTCACACAACGCTGCTTCTAGGAAAATCGAAGACCCTTCTTCACTTATTTCTTTCTTCTCCGTCCCTGCCTCCCACTCCCAGAAGGTGTTGCTATACAGGTTGGTCAGATTCTTCCATAAGGGTGCAGTGGCTCACACCTGTAATCCCAGCACTTTGGGAAGCCAAGGCGTGTGGATCACTTGAGGTCAGGAGTTTGAGACCAGCCTGACCAACATGGGTAAACCCTGTCTCTACTAAAAATACAAATAAATAAATAAATAAATAAAAATACAAAAAAAAAAAAAAAAAAAAAAAAAGCCTGGGCATGGTGGCAGGTGTCTGTAATCCCACCTACTAGTGAGGCTGAGGCAGAAGAATAGCTTGAACCCAGGAAACGAAGGTTGCAGTGAGACGAGATCGCGCCATTACACTCCAACCTGGGCAGCTATCTCAAAAAAAAAAAAAAAAGTTTTGGCCTCAGTTTCCTCAACAGTTAAATGAGGACAACAATGATGCCTATATTAGAGCCCATGCTACATGCTATGAGCCCAATACATTTGGCTATATTCATCACCACCACCACCACCATCATCATCAATATTTTGGTTCAGTCAACTCAAATCCCCCTGCTATGTCACCTTCTCAGATCAGTCAAACCCACAGTGATTTCTCCCTCTTCTGACCTTAAGTGGCATTTCCCTTCTAACATCTAATCATATACCATTTAAGATTTTTCTCCTTATTTCACATATGCATTATCATTCCAACATGCTTAAAGTTACCAGTAAGGACAGTATCTTAACATTTTTTTTTAACTCCTATAGCACCTACCACATGCTGAGCTTATGTTTGGCACTCAATGGGATGCTTAAATATATGATTGCATTTACTTAAATAAAAAAGTAAGGAAATAATTTCTTTTGTATCCCTGATAATATTGAAAGTAGTCTGGGCTCTTGGCACTCAAAGAATACTTGTTGACCAGGTGCTTGTTGAGCAGAGATGTAGTTATCAATCACACCTTACGCAGCACGAACTTGTAGAATAAGAAAGCGAGGAAGAGGCCATATTTTACTGAGGAAATTGAGGTCCCCGTTGATGACATAGATCTCACTGAACAAAAGTTCCGGTGGAAATAATTCTCAGGACTCTTTTTCTGTTATGTGATTTAAAACAACCACCAAGGCTGGGCGCGGTGGCTCAAGCCTGTAATCCCAGCACTTTGGGCGGCTGAGGCGGGTGGATCACGAGGTCAAGAGATCGAGACCATCCTGGTCAACATAGTGAAACCCCGTCTCTACTAAAAATACAAAAAACTAGCTGGGCGTGGTGGCGCGTGCCTATAATCCCAGCTACTCAGGAGGCTGAGGCAGGAGAATTGCCTGAGCCCAGGAGGCGGAGGTTGCGGTGAGCCGAGATCGCGCCATTGCACTCCAGCCTGGGTAACAAGAGCGAAACTCTGCCTCAAAAAAAAAAAACAAAACAAAACAAAAAAAAAAAAACAAAAAAAACCCACCAATAAACAGTTATTTCAGCAAATGTTCATTGACGGGGAAAAAAAAGTCCCCTTAGGTTTTCTGCGGGAGATGGTGTTTCCTCTTACACTCAACAATTTGGTGGTGTGGTAGAGAGAGGTGTGGGAAGGAGCCGACGGGGTTCCTATGACTGGTCTGTTGTGTAGGCCTTGGCGGGGGAGGGGTGAGATTTTCACTTCTTGGAAGACTCTTCCAGCTCCAGGCAATCCGGGCCAGGGTTTGACACCGGCAGGTCTGAGCATACCACCCTAAGTCAGCTAAAGTGTACCTTCCAGAGAGCAGCTCTCCCTGCTCAGTCCCTGGGGCTCCTGGAAACTCACCCCTAGAGACCAGAATAGGTCCCCATAGACCAGAAAAGGCATCCCCACTCGGAACTGGAGGAATCGGCTGTCCCTGAAAAACAAGGATAGGATGTTTGCAATTAGAATGCCCTCCTGTAAGAGGAGACATCTCTGCGCTGGCCTCAGGGGTGAGCTGGAGTGGGAGGTAGGCACAGAGGGGGTCAGAAGGCCTCTGGAAGGAGACCTGGGGACAAGGGCTTCTTTGGTAGCCCTGGCCGGGTTCACAGGCTCCCTTTCAGGTTTTGTGCCCACAATTCCCCCACCCTCCTCCTCCTGCCAGCATTTCTCTATCTCTTAAATACACCTCCCTAATCCTCTCCTTCCTCCTTTTTAAAGCCTGCCTTTCCTTTCAAATACTTCCTCAAATGCCAGCTTGTTATGTTTGCGCCCTCCCCTGTACGTTCCTTCCCCAAGAGCTCTGACTGAGAGTGTATTTCACACCAGAGTTGGATTTTTATTCATTCCTTCATTCAGTCATTCATTCATTAACAAATATTTGATTATTTCTATATGCAGGGCTCACAGCATACTGAAATGATGAGGCAGACTGGCCTGGTCCTTAGGTGGATGAATAATTAGCTAATTAACTAAATAATTATGAGCATAAAAAGGAGTATTGAGGGGTGTTAAGAGTCAGGCAGAAAAACCGTGTGATCGCTGGAAACTTGAAAAGAAAAACTAAAACATTATAATAAGATAAATAAAACATTATAATAAAACATTATAATAAAATAAATAAAAACCACTGGAACCAGCCTTCCTCTATTTGTCAGAAACTCTTTTTTTTTTTTTTTTTTGAGACGGAGTTTCGCTCTTGCTACCCAGGCTGGAGTGCAATGGCGCGATCTCGGCTCACCGCAACCTCCGCCTCCTGGGCTCAGGCAATTCTCCTGCCTCAGCCTCCTGAGTAGCTGGGATTACAGGCACGCGCCACCATGCCCAGCTAATTTTTTGTATTTTTAGTAGAGACGGGGTTTCACCATGTTGACCAGGATGGTCTCGATCTCTCGACCTCGTGAACCACCCGCCTCGGCCTCCCAAAGTGCTGGGATGACAGGCTTGAGCCACTGCGCCCGGCGTGTCAGAAACTCTTAATCAAATCAGCTTGGTGCCCTGGGACTATCCCACTCCACTGGCACAGGGGCAGGTAACCCTTTAAAAAGCCTTCCTACATGGCCTGGCAAAGTGGCTCACACCTGTAATCCCAGCACTTTGGAAGTCAAGGTGGGAGAATCATTTGAGGCCAGGAGTCGGGAGACCAACCTAGGGAACACAGCAAGACGCTGTCTCTATAAAAAATAAACTTTAAAAAGTTAGGGGGAAAAAAAGAGAATAAAAAATCTTCCTAGTAACTTGTTTTGGGGCAAAGAAATTCCTTGTACCTTTCCTTCTTCCCACAGGTCAGAGTTTCCGAGCTAGAGAGGATCTCTTCAGACTTCACTGCCCAGCCATAATTCTTCCAGACCCGCTGGCCCTGTTGGTGTCTCAGATGGACCATTTACACGGTTTTTATATGTCTGGCCTTTTAAGATTAATGTATTGGCTGGGCGCAGTGGTTCACGCCTGTAATTCCAACACTTTGGGAGGCCGAGGTGGGTGGATCACCTGAGGTCAGGAGTTCGAGACCAGCCTGACCAACATGGAGAAACCCCGTCTCTACTAAAAATACAAAATTAACCGAACGTGGTGGCACATGCCTGTAATCCCAGCTACTCAGGAGGCTGAGGCAGGAGAATCGCTTAAACCTGGGAGGCGGAGGTTGTGGTGAGACGAGATTGTGCTATTGCACTCCAGCCTGGGCAACAAGAGTGAAATTCTGTCTCAAAACAACAAAAACAAATAAACAAAAAAGATTAATATATCATGCAAGGCAGTAGAACACAGTGGTAAGGAATGTGGACTCTGGAACTCGACTGCCTCTGCGTGCGTCGTATCTCTGAGTGCGTCCTGTCTCCAATGCTTACTAGCTGTGTGGCCTTGGGCAAGTTACTTAACCTCTCCATGCTCAATTCCGTCATCATTAAAATGGAGTGTGTATGATAATACCCAATCCACAGGAGTGTCATGAAGGCATAATGAGTTGCTGCCCATTGGAACAGTGCTTACCACATAGTAAGGACTCAGGAAGGCAGCTCTTGGATGCTATGGCTTGGCCCTCCCCCAGCAAGATGTCCAGCTGTGGCTTCTAAATCCCAGCCTGGCTTGCAGTCTCAGGCTGCTGCTTGCCCAGGAGGCGAGGCTGAAACATTTTTCAAGGGACAAGCTGCTGGCAGTAAGACTGCCTGGATGCTAAATAAACAAAGGCACTGAAGGATGTGTTGTATGAATCCGTAATTCTCTAATACCAGGAGCCTCTCCAACTGTCCACTGCTCAAATGATGAGAAGAGAGCCCAGAGACCCGGTTTTAACCCATTTATGCTGGCCGTTGCAATTTTTCGTGTGTGAAAAATCAGAGCTTGGCAATGACCTTGAGCAGTAGGATATAAATAACTCCCATAAGCTTAGTGTTCCAATAATGGAACACTAGGCAAAAATGGGGCAAGCAGGGCTCGCCTACCCCTGACTTCTTCTGTGACTCTAAACAAAGATTATTTCTATGCTTCGATTCCATTTTTTAATGGCAGAGAATAATATTTGTAGAATCATGGAGTTTGAATGAACATTGGCCAATTACAACACCCTAATATTCTTTTTTTTTTTTTCCTTTCACCCTGTTGACCAGGACCCTTAATTTTCATCTAGGAAACTGAGACTCATAAAAGTCATATGACATAGGCAGCCTGAGGTGGTGGAAAGAGTGCTAGATTTAAATCCTAGGGTCACAGCTTCTTCTCTGAGACTCATTACCCACTTTGGTAAAGGGAAGATAGTGATTCCTACTGTGTAGGGTCACCGTAAGGACTAAAATGAGATCAAACATGGAGGCGCCTAACCCCAGGGCTGCATGTGAGTGTAGGGACTGAATAAAGGCATTTCCTGGTGTAGTTTGACTGATTGGTGATCTCTTCCTTACGTTTTTCACAGGGTTTCCAAAAGAATAAAGCCAAGCCAAAAAGAAGGACTTCTTCTTTGAGATCCATGTACAAAAACTTAGTTTCTGGTTCTTGGAAGTTTCTCCTTTGGGACTAAGCCAAGCATGGTCTCAAGGAGAAAGCTCTCTTAAGAAGGGTTTCCTATGCCCGTTGCCTTTCTCCCCTCATTGTGTTACTGAAGTATTAAAGTACCTGAGTGGCCTGGGGGTTTGGCTGTCAGCTTTCTCTGAGAGCAACTGGGGGCGAGTCCACAAGTGCTACCCCTAGATCAGCAGCTCAGGCACCTCCAGCCAGGGAGTTGCACCTTCTCCCTAGGAGGAGGCTCTGCCTTGGGCCAGTGTGGGCCTGCAGCCAAGTGCCATCAAACCACAGATCCAGCCTCGGTGCTGTCCAGAGATGAGCAAGATCCATAGACCCAGTGTCAAAGGAAGTCGGCCAGGTGCTCTTTGAAAGATTGCTGTGAGCAGTAAAGTAAATAAGACAAGCCTGGTGGAAATTCAAAGCTCTGCCCTTTGGTGGAAGAACACAGACTGTGATTTTTTTACTCCGTTTTTAAGATCAGGGAAACCTCTTTTTCAGTCTTCTCCTCACATCTCATTACCAGAACTGAGTTACATGCCCACTTCTAGACCAATCCCTGGTCAGGGGTGGGATCATGGTGACCGGTGTAGAGTTGAGTCACTGGGAGAAGGTATGGGTTCACAGACTAAGTAAATCTAGGCTTTGCTAGTGGGGAAGGGAGAAATCAGGATGGAAACCAGTGAGAGCTGCTCCAGCAACCCATTCACATCCAAAACCGGGAGAAAGCATTAAGACCAATAAATCAAACAGGCTTTAAAGCCAAAGAGCTGGGTCTAAATTGTGCCTCTTGCCAACTGAAAAACTTGGGTGGGACTGTGATGGTTTGAATGTGTGCCCTCCAAAATTTATGCGTTGTAAACGTAATCCCCAATGCAGCAGTGTTAGAAAGTGGGATCTTTTGGGAGCTGTTTAGGTCATCAGAACTCTGCCCTCTCCTTTATTCTACTGCAGAAAGGACACGGGAAGTGGGTTCTCTCTCTTCTGCCATGTGGGCACGCGGCAAGAAAACCCTCATCAGATGCCAATGCCTTGAGCTGAGACTTCCAGACTCCAGAACTGTGAGAGAATAAATTTCCGTTCTTTATAAATTACCCAGTCTGTGGTATTCTGCCATGGCAGCACAAAATGGACTAAAACAGGACTCTTAGCCTCTGAAAACCTCAGATCTATGTAACAGGACTTTTGCGAGGTTCAAATGAGGTCATTTAATGTTCGTAGGACGTTGTCTGTCATAGCTACCATTATCACTGGAAAGTGAGATACCACTAGACTTTCTCTCAGAGGAAGTCTTTGCAGGTGCTTTTTGTGGGCAGCCATTCCTTGGGAGTTTTTTGTTTCATTTTGTTTTATTTTTTTGAGACAGGGTCTCACTCTGTTCCCCAGGCTGGAGTGCAGTAATGTGATCTTGGCTCACAGCAACATCCACCTCCCAGGTTCAAGGGATTCTCCCACCTCAGTCTCCTGAGTTGCTGGGACTACAGGCGCACACCACCACGCCCAGCTAATTTTTGTACTTCTTGGTAGAGATGTGTTTCACCATGTTGACCAGGCTGGTCGTGAACACCTGACCTCAGGTGATCCGCCCGCCTTGACCTCCCAAAGTGTTGGGATTACAAGTGCGAGCTGCTGTGCCCAGCCACTCCTTGAGTTTTTACAGGCTGTGGTCGGATGAATCTTAGTTCAAGGATGACTTCTTGGTCTTTTGGGTCAAGGTCGACTGTGATACCTGCTCTTAATTATATTAATACCTGGTTCATTCTTTATCTGAAAACAGTATATCTCAATTTAGGTTCTTGGGGCCTGGAAAGTATGTGTCCTTTAAAAAGAAATCCTAAATCACAGTGCAAACTACTTGTATTGCTATGCATGTGTATACATTCCAACCACAATTATGGCATTAGAGCTATTTCAGAAAATATTCCATCA
Source organism: Saimiri boliviensis (assembly GCF_048565385.1). Classification (NCBI taxonomy): domain Eukaryota; kingdom Metazoa; phylum Chordata; class Mammalia; order Primates; family Cebidae; genus Saimiri; species Saimiri boliviensis. The sequence continues at coordinate 28,288,382 of NC_133450.1, forward strand.
ATATTGGATGCATTTAAAGTAAGCAACAGATCAGAGTTCATCAAGGGTTCTCAACGAATCTCTCAGAGGCAGTGATGCCCGTGGGAAGGTGACTCCCAGATGATACAATCCCCTGAAAACTGAAAGCCCATCTTGGCCTAATCTAGCACTGAACTTTCTTCCCCAGAGTGACATCAGAAGCAGCACAATGCCTGACTGGTTAAGGGAAGAAGGGGAATTAGGGTCTCTACCAAGGCACTCTGTCAAATAAGACATGAGTATATCACTGCTTTTCCTGCCTGGTCTGTTGGCATGGGCCCATCAAGAGGTATTTTCTCTGAGCCTCAGAACATGGTTAGACTTGACTGCTCTGGCTCTGAAAAACGTCTTCCATCCCAAAACACAATGAAGAGAATTAGTCTGCCTGACGTCTGACTGTCCATCCTGAGTGCAAGGGATTGCTCTTTCTAAAAGGTAGGGATAGCCAACCAATTAGAATCACCTCTTTAAAAAATTTTCACTTTTTAAATAGTAGCTAATACTGGTTGACCACTTAGCACTGTTCTATATCCTTTAGATGTATTAATTCACTTCATCCTCACAGAAACTTGCAAAGCAGGCACTATTTATTAACCCTATTTTACAGATGAGGAAATTGAGGCCCAGAATGTTTTGTTAACTTGTTGACAGCTAGTTAGAAGTCAGAGCCAGGACTCAAACCCAGAGAGTCTGGCCCCAGAGCCTGTGCTCTTGATAGTACACGATACAACGTTTTTTGTTGCCTGTTTGTTTTATTTTAAATCGACATTGTTTCTTAGAGCAATTTTAAAGCAAAATTGAGTATAAAATAGAGATTTCCCACATACCCCTGTCTCCCCCATTACCAACATCCTCCTCCTCAGTGGTACAATTGTACAGCAGATGAATCTACATGAACACATCATCATCACTCAGAGCTCACAGCTTCCATTAGGGTTCATTCTTTGTATTACCTTCTATGAGTTTGAGCAAATGTATAATGACATGTAGCCACCATTGTAGCCTCATACAGAATAGTTTCATTGCCAAAAGACAATCCTCTGTTCTCTGCCAGTTCATCTCTTTCTTTCTCCTAACCGTGGCAACCACTGATCCTTTTATTTCTCCTTTTACTGCCTTTTCTAGAATGTCACACAGTTGGAATCCTACGGTTTGTAGCCTTTTCAGACTGGCTTCTGTTACGTAGTAATATGCATCTACAGGTCCTCTATGTCTTTTCATGGCTTGATACCTCATTTATTTCTTAGCACTAAATCAGAATTCATTGTCTGGAAGTACCACAGTTTATTGATTTACTCACCTACTATAGGACATCTTCATTGCTTGTGAGTTTTCAGTAATTGTAAAGAAAGCTGCTGTAAGCATCCATGTGCAGGATTTTGTGTGGGTCTAAGTTTCCAATTCTTTTGGGTAAATATCAAGCAGCACAACTGCTGTATCATAGGTTTAGTTTTGCAAAAACTTGCCAAATTGTCTTCCAAAGTAAGTGGCTGTATCATCTTGCATTCCCACCAGCAATGAATGGTGAGTTCCTGTTGCTCCGGGTCCTCACCAGTATTTGGTGCTGTCAGTGTAATGTATTTTGACCATTCTAATAGGTGTATAACGGTATCTTATTGTTGTTTTTTAAATTTTCATTTCCCTGATGACATAGGATGTTGATCATCTTTTTATATGCTTATTTGCCATCTGTATACCTTCTTTGGTGAGGTGTCTGTTCAGGCCTTTTGCCCATTTTTTTAACTGAGTTGTCCATTTTCTGATCATTGAGTTTTATAGTACAATGTTTTCAGGGGCACAGTCATGGAAGTTATAGAATGTCATGGATGAGAGGACTCCAGAACCATCCAGTCCATTCCTCATTTTACATATGTAAAAAATAAGCCTCAGAAACACAGAGGCAAAGCTGATACCAATGCCCACGAGTTCTGTGCCCCTTCAGCAAAGTGCATATGCTGCCTTTTCCTTGGTGAGCAGTTAGCGCCTGGGTACAGGAGTCACACTTGGCCATCTCCCCTACACAGTGCCTGGCACATGTTCAGTGAGTGTGTTGGGAGGAAGGAAGGAAGGAATGCCATCTGTGTTCCCTTTCCAAACGTCTGGCCCTCTTATCTCTGCTCTAATCAATAAGAAGAGAGACAAGAATTAATATTCTAGATGTTCCATGGTGCAACGGTGGGGGCAGAGGCCAGGTCAGTGTCGTTCTTTTTTTTTTTTTTTTTAAAAAAAGACTGAGTCTCGCTCTGTTGTCCAGGCTGGAATGCAGTGGCACAGTCTTGGCTTACTGCAACCTCCACCTCTGGGTTCAAGTGATTCTCATGCCTCAGCCTCCAAGTATCTGGGATTACAGGCCCACCACCTGTGCCCACCACCACACCTGGCTAATTTTTGTATTTTTAGTAGAGGCAGGGTTTCACCATATTGGCCAGGCTGGTATCAAACTTCTGACCTCAAGTGATCTGCCCACCTCAGCCTCCCAAAGTGTTAGGATTACAGGTGTGAGCCACCGTGCCCGTGGCCAGAGTCTCTTTTAAAAGGGCATTAATACCATTCATGAGAACAGAGCCCTCATGAGCCAATCACCTGCCAAAGGCCCCACTTCCTGATACCATCACACTGTGGGTTAGGATTTCAACACGTGAATTTGGGGGAACACAAACATTCAGTCTATAGCACCTGGTAACCCACTCCACTTATTTTTGGCAGTGATGTTATCTCTGTGATTGGGAGTCATCTTTAGGCATCTCCAGTTATCTTAAGGGGTTTCATTGACAACTTTAAAGCAAACACTTTTTAAATTGAATTTCCTATTATAGATAACTGTCCTTTTACAGAAAAGATGTTACAAAAACAGAAGAAAAAGCAAGCAGCAATAACAGCAAAAGCAACAGAGCATTGCAAGTCTAAAAAGACTGGAAATCACTACCTTATTTTGAACTTTTTAGGTGTCATGTTGGTATTCATTCCCATACTTAGACCAGGTGTGGTGGCCCACACCTAAAATCCCAGTACTTCGGGAGGCCAAGGCGGGAGAAGCACTTGAGCCGAGGAGATCAAGACCAGCTTGAGAAACACAGGGAGACCTCATCTCTACAAATAACTTTTTAAAAATTATCTGGGTGTGGTAGCATGTGCCTGTAGTCCCATATAGTTAGGAGGCTGAGTCAGGAGGATCACTTGAGTCAGGTAGGTTGAGGCTGTAGTGAACCACAGTCACGCAACTGCACTCCAGCCTGAGCAACAGAGCAAGACCCTGCATCCAAATTAATTAATTGGTTAAAATGTAAAAATATATTCCAAATACTTAAATTATGGAAGGGGTGCCTCTTCACATTTAATCAAATTGGTTTTCTTGCCAGGTCATTCAATGCAGAAGTGGCAGTGTAGGGGAAGACCCCACTACCTGGAGACTTGTTTAAATTTCCTCTGGCTAAGTGTATCCATCTCACCACGTATGAGTGGCTCTGCTTGCAGAGGTCAGCCAGAAGGGCAGGATGCTAATGGTTCCAACCCAGGCTCAACAATAGACAAGCTGGGCTCAAGTCCAGATTCTACCACAGCCCAGCTCAGTGACCCTGGGCAAGCCACTTCATTTCCATGAACATCAGTGCCCTCGTGTGTGAAATGAGTCTTTGTGTGTACCTTCTGTGACTGTAGTGAGGACAGATGAGGCGTGTCGAGTGTTTATTACAATGCCTGGTGGGTTGTTTTTAGGATTCCTGCATCCTAGATCATGGAAATTATGCAGGAAAAGAGAGTCATCCATGTGCATTCAGCATCAAGGCAGGTGGAAGAGACACAGTGAAGGGAAATCCATGGAATAAATTCCTACCTACGGGGGAATTTTGTCACTTGCCTTCTGGCCCTGAGTCAGGTATCACTGATGCTGGGGAAATATTGAAGGGGCAAGTTTATTACTGCAGGTCAGCAAAGAGACTTTTGCGTTGAGTCAGAAATAAAAATATTGATTCCTGGGTTTGCATCCTGGAAGCCTACAGTGTCAAAGCCAGAAATGGGGTGCTCCCTTAATTTAGAGGGTCTCTCAACCCAATCTAAATCAATACTGTCAGCCAGGAAGTTACAGCTTGTCTTCAGAAACACTCAGATCAACATGAGATTGGCACAAGGAGGGGTTGCCATGACAACCAGGGGTCAGTTCTGCTGGTAGAATCTGAACCGCGCCTCCCTGCCACACACACACACACCCCACTACTTGGGCCTATCTTGCCAAATGCCTGCCTCTCAGAGCCACAGAAGCTGGGGTCCTGCAGGTATAAGAAGCACGTGGCCCTGCCCATTTAGCCACTTCGCACAGCACTTGAAGCTCAGAGCTCCCAGGGAGCCTTATTAAACTGTACTTGACGGAGCTGAAGGCACTCTCAGGATAATTGCTCTCTCAAAATAGCTCGCTGGAATGATCAGCCGTGGGGCCCTGGGGAATCAGGTAGGAGGCTAAACTTGGGCTCATCAAAGCACCAGGGAGAAGGGGTCCTCAGTGAATCAAACACCTTCATTCTGCCCCAGTCTGTCCTGTCCCATCAATCTCCTCCCACAGAACTGGCCTACTAAACTCTCCCCACTCTGGTGTTAGAAAATGAAAGTTTAGGGGATTCTATTGCCCGGGGGCTTTTGCATTCTAATGGAGACTCTTGAAAATTAAAATACTTTCAGCCTCAAGGAAGAAATCTCTTAATAGGGGAACTTCAGACTCCCTGGAGGGATGATAGACAGGGGTGGGAGTAGGAAGCAGGTGGGGAATGATCCAGGGACATGGAGTGAAACCCCTTTACCCAGAAGACTACAGTTCAGGTTTAAAGTCCAGCAGGTCTGGGTTTGAGTCCTTCCTGTGTAACACTGACTAGGAGACTCAGTTCTCATGTCTATAAAATGGGGCCATAACACGTAACTTGTACGGCTGTTAGTACAAGGAGTCTGATACAGTATCCCAAGGCGTCAAGGTAGGACCAGCCAAGAAGACTATTGTGGACGCCCAGCCAAGGACCAGCGTTTGTTCTGACAGTCGGGACCTGGGCCGGGGTGTTCATCAGTAGAGCTATGTCCCGCCACAGAAGTAGACAACGGTGGAGAGAGGGGCCTGAAAGAGGAGCAGATTAAATAGCCAATGCTGGGATGCAATTATAAGTTGTTGGTGTTTCTTTTTCCCAGTGGAGGAGGCTGAGAAAAGTTGAGAGCACCGAACACTCAGAGTAGAAAGAACGAGAGGAGGCCCCAAAGAGGGCAGAGACGGGCAAAGGGAGGACCCTGCCCAGTCAGTCACTCCCTGATCCAGGACTCCCAAGACAGAAGCACTGCCGAGGAAAATGGGTCAAGGGAAGAGAAGGTAGCTGACAAAGGACTTGCTTTCTCAGCAGGATGTCTCAGGCATGGCCGTGGCCAGTTGGAATATGAATGATGTATGGCCTCCTGTACCGCAAAGCTATTGACTGCTGCTCTAGCTAAAGTGGGTTGGCTCTTATAAAACCAGTGTAGCTGCCGGTCACAGGGGATGTTGAGCTAGAAGAATCCCAGTCAATTTGGGGGAGATCTAGATTTGAGACCCACCCCCCCCCCCGCCCCCGGGACCCAACCCCACCACTTGGTAGGGCCGTTAAATCATGGTCTGCTAGGATAATTGCTATAACCCAGGAGGCGGCGGTTGCAGTGAGCGGAGATTGCACCACTGCATTCCAGCCTGGAGACAGAATGAAACCCCCTCTCGCAAACAAATAAATAAATAAACCATGGTCTGCTAATCCCTACCCAGGGAGAAGTCAAGGCACCAGCAGCCTCTTCAAATGCAGAGGTTGCAGGAGAAGTAAAAGGGCCTGCAGAGTCATGGGGTCGCTGCCGCGGACAAACTCAGCTACCTCCAAGAAAGGAGAGAAGAGACCCCAGATCCCACAGGCCAGGCCCTGCAGCCAGATGGGGTCCCTGCCTTCCTTAACTGTTTGTGGGAGGCCTTTGCACCCTCTGCCTAGATTTCTCTTCCTCTGAGTCCTCACTCTTCACCCCTACCCTCTTTAGGCTGATTAACTCCTCACTCTTCAGATTTCTGTTCTGGAGGCACTTCCTCAAGGAGACCTTTTCTGACCACTGCCTGTCCTGACATTTGTCAACTCATGGACACTCCATACACCAGGGATCTCCACTCTGCGGCTGTTAACCACAGTTAGGAATTTTTTGTGTAGCTTTAAAAAAAAAAAAATTATTGACTGTCTCTCATGGCAAACTGTGAGCTCTTTGAGAGCGGGAGCCTAGGCTGGTTTTGCCCCTTGCTGTACCCCCAGTACCTAGCTTTGTGCCTGACACATATTGGGAGCCTAACAAATAGAAAGAGCTGGACCATGTCAAACTGACAATATTCAGCTGTTTTTGACCTACAAAATGGCCATTTCCTAGGGTTCATCCTAACGTTAATCGAATGAGTGAATCAGTCTATCCATTCGATTTTTCCTGAGCACCATCTGCTGCAGCATGGATCTCAGTACGAGAAGGGTCCACTTTGGGCCTGTTCAAATGGGCAGTTTTCCTGAAATTATAAAAAACTGAGTATCTGCAAGCAGCCAACAACATACGAAGAAATGCTCATCACTAATCATCAGAAAAATGCAAATTAAACATACAATGAGACACCATCTCACACCAATCAGAATGGACATTATTCATTATTTTAAAAAGTCAAAAAAAAAAAAAAAAGAAAAATGAACAGATGTTGGCAAAGATGCAGAGAAAGGGGGATGCTTTTACACTGTTGGTGGTAGTGTGAATTAGTACCACCTCTGTGGAAAACAGTATGGAGATTTCTCAAAGAACTAGAAATAGAACTGCCGTTTGGTTCAGCAATCCCACTACTGTGTGTGGGTATCTACACAAAGGGGAAAAAAAAACCATTGTATTAAAAAGACACCTGCACTCAGATGTTCACTACAGCACTATTCACAATAGCCAAGACATGGAATCACCCTAAGTGTCCATCAATGGATGAGTGGACAAAGAAAATGTATCTCTACATGGTATTCTATGGAGTACTACTCAACCATAAAAAAGAATAAAATCACGTCTTTTGCAGCAACATGGATGAAACTAGAGGCCATTATCTTAAGTGAAATAACCCAGAAACCAAAGTTAAATACCACATGTTCTCAGGTGTATGTGGGAGCTAAATAATGTGTACAAATTGATACAGAAAGTAAAATAATAGACACTGGAGAGACTTGGCAAGATGGGAGGGTGGAAGGAGGGTGAGAGATGAGCAATTACCTAATGGGTACAACGTACACTGTTTGGGTGATGATTACACCAAAAACCCAGACTTCACCACTGTGCAATATATCAGTGTAATAAAACTGCACTCGTACTTCCTAAATCTATTTTAAAAGGAAAAAGAACTGAGTATCTGGTCCCTAGTCACAGTCTAGACTTAAGCAACGCTTCTCATACTTCAATTGTGCATTCAGAGCATGCTATGGTTTGCATGTCTGCCTCCTTCAAAACTCCCCAATGTGGCAGTATTGAGAAGTGGGGCCTTTTCTTTTCTTTTCTTTTTTTTTTTTTTTTAATTTATTTTGAGATGGAGTCTTACTCTGTTGCCCAGGCTGGAGTGCAATGGTTCAGTCTTGGCTCACTGCAACCTTCGCCTCCCAGGTTCAAGTGATTCTCCTGCCTCAGTCTCCCAAGTAGCTGGGACTACAGATGCACGCCACCATGCCTGGGTAATTTTTGTATTTTCAGTAGAGACAGGGTTTCACCATATTGGTCAGGCTGGTCTTGAACTCCTGATCTCGTGATCCACCTGCCTCGGCCTCCCAAAGTGCTGGGAATATAGGCATGAGTCACTGCACTGGCAAGGTGGGGCCTTTAAGAGGTGATTGGGTAATGAGGGGTCTGCCCTCTTGAATGGATTAATTTATTCATGGCTTAATGGATTAACGGGTTAATAGGTCGGTAGGTTATCATGGGAATGGGACTGGTGGCTTTATAAGGGAAGGAAAAAGCCAGGCACAGTGGCAAGCACCTGTAAACCCAGCTACTTGGGAAGCTGAGGCAGGAGAACTGCTTCCGGTGAGGATTTCAAGACCAGCCTGGGCAACATAGTGAGACCCTATCTTAAAAAGGAGAGAGAGAGAAAAGAAAGAGAGGCCTGAGTAGCACACTCAGCCATGTGATGCATGTGCCACCTCAGGACTCTGGAGAGAGTTCAAACAGCAAGAAGACCCTCACCCTTGACCTTTGACTTTTCAGCCTTCATACCTTTGAAATAGTCTTTTCTTCATAAATTAGCAAGTTTCAGGTATTCCGTTATAAGCAACATTGAAGGGACTAAGATAGAGCCCCCAGGGATCTTATTAATGTGTAGATTCTGATTCAGCAGGTCCAGGGTAGGGCCCGAGAATCTGCATTTCAAACCAGCTCTCAGGTGACTCTGATGGGGAAGCAGCCAGAGGAAGGGAGGCCAAAATGCAGACTTGGAGCTGGCTGGTGAAGGTCCTCAGTGTCGTACCACGGAGCTTCCATAAGGGCTCCTCTCTCTTTTTTTCAGAATTCGGAAGTTTGTCTGAAAAGAGATGAGACTCCAGGTTCTGGCACCTCCGCTGTATGGGAAAGCAGCTGAGACACTGTCACATTTAAATAAACTTTCCAGGCGCTGAGACTTAGCCCTCCAAGTGGCAAAATAGTTTTGCTGATTATTGTTTTTGGTAGAAATATTTCTAATGTTATTAAATACTATTTTGCCTTCTTAAATGGAGTGCATTAAACAGAACCTGACTGCTGGGCTTAAACGATTCTCCTGCTTCTGCCTCCCAAAGTCTTGGGATTATAGTCGTGAGCCACCATGCCCGGCCAAATGTTGTATTTCTAGCTTCATCTACGTTGCTGTGTGTAGCTTTGGTGGCTCGTTTTCCCTGCTGAATTATATCCCATTGTAGAGCATACCACAATGCATTCCTTTGTTCTCCTGTTTGGAGGATATCTGAGGGATTTGGGGTACTGTTACAAACGGTGCTGCCACGAATTTTCTGATATACGTCTTCTGTGACCATTGCAAGAGTTTCTCTCCACACGTTTGGAAATGAAACCCTTAGATCAAGAACTCTGCACGTGCTCAGCTCTCCAAGGTGTTGCCAAACCAGTTTCCCAAGTGGTGATTCTTCTACCAGTGATTGGGGGACTGCTCATTGCTCCACATGTTCGTCAGCACTGGATAATGTCCTGTGGTTTAATTTTTCTAACTTTTCATGACGCCCAGACTCGATGCTGTTACACCAAATCTGCTCTGATGCTGGGCTCTCCTGCCTGCTTTGTCTCTAAATTGAACACAAGCTAACACCCATTTTCTCATTCCTGGGAGACTCAGTCCGCGGCAGCCTTTCCTCTCTCCCCTCCTCTTTCAAATCTGCTATGGAATGGGACGTTCCTCATCCAAATTGTTCCTCAAACTTTGTCAACACAAAGAGTAAATGGGCTCTGAAGTTGGATCAAGATGGCTCACCTTGCATAAATAAATGCATAAAATCTAGGGAGTGAATCCTGTGACATTTATTTTGGCTGTGAATAGTGTTTTTTGCCTTGTTTGGCTTTGAGGCTTGTTGTCGGTCTGTTCATTGGTTTTAGGGGTTGTATTGATTTTTTGCTCATTTTCTGGTTCCTGGCAGTGTTCCAAATAGCTGGGGTTGCCATATAAATCACCTCTGAACAAATGAAGTACTGTACCCTTTAAACAGACTTCTAATTTAATTTTGTATTCATATAATTAAATTTTAATTTAATTTTGGTTGTTGGTATCCCCCCAAAACTATCATGGACTCAATTCGTAGATGGCACATATCTGTATGCCAAGAGACACCGAATATTCCAAAGAACCCAAATTTGCCCCCATCCACAGCATCCTCAGAAACGAGTATGTTAGCATTGTCTGACTTTCAATGGAATTCATGCCTCACGTTGAGTTTGAGATTATTCTGTGGACTAATCTAATGGCAAAACCAACTATCTTGGCAAAATCTTCTTGTTAAGAAGTATTTTGACAGGAGCTAAGACTGGGCTACTGACCAACTCTGGCAGACGTAAGCAGAACAGGAATTTATTAACAGGATGTTGGATAATTCACAGAATCATCAGGTGGACTGGAGGATCAGGGTTGAGGCCATGCAGCCAAAAACGTACCCCAAATCACATGGCAGAACCAGCTCAGTAAGGAGCCACCACTGCCACCAAGCACTGGGCACCTCATCTTGTCTCACACACACCGCTGGCACTGAACACCAGACACAACCATTGCTGCCCAGGTCTCAAGCCTCTTGCTGAGGCTGTCTGGACCAGAGAGCCTGCCCTTTGTGGAGCCTGATCACAGGCTGCGCCCTAGTTACAAGAGAGTCTGGGAAGACAGATGTGTTATTCAAGCTTGAGTTCTATCGATTAGGGTAAACTCAAAATAATTATGGTTTAAACAACATAGAAATTTATTTTTTAGCCAGGCATGGTGGCTCACATCTATAATTCCAGCACTTTGGGAGGCCAAGGCAGGTAGATCACTTGAGCCCATGGGCTTGAGATCAGCCTAGGCAACGTGGTGAGATCCCATCTTTACAAAAAATACAAAAATTAGCCAGACATGGTGGTGAAGGCCTGTAGTACCAGCTACTCAAGAAGGCTGGGATGGGAGGATCACTTGAGCCTGGGAGATCAAGGCTGCAGTGAGTCATGATTCTCCCACCGCATCCCAACATAGGCAACAAAGTGAGACCCTTTCTCAAAAAAAAAAAAAAAAAAAAAAAAAGAAAGAAAAGAAAGAGGTGGGTTGTTTTTTTTTAATGTAAAAAAGTTTGAAGGCAAACAAAGTTGAAGTGAGACCACTCTGAGCTCCTTCTGCACTGCCTTATGGACAAATATGGCTGCTTGGGAGCCTGCCATCAAATCCACATTCCAGACATCAGGAAGGAGAAAAGAGTGAGAAGCCGGACCCCTACCTCCCTTTACAACTACTTTCTGGAAATTGCCCATATCACTCTGTCTCAATGGATGAAACTTGATTGCTTGGCCACATCTGGCAGAAAAGAGTCTGGGAAATGTAGTCTTTGGCCCAGACAGCCATGTGCTCAAGCTGAACGTTGGAGGTTCTCTTACTAAATAAGAAGGGGAGAGTGGACATCCAGGAAAGCCACTGGTGGTGTTGGCCACAACAAGTACTTAGCAATGTTTGCTTTGGGTACTGGGATGTGAGCTCTGTTCCCTACCATGGCTCAAAAAAGTGTGTGTGTGTGAGTGGGATACTCCTTACTCCTCAAATACAGAAAGGGGGTTCAGAAGTTAGACCATATGTATATACATACGTAAATAAATTGAGAACACAAAATGGCCACCATACCATTTCTTCTGCTCTGTGGTGGGCTTATTTGCAGACTCACATGGTATGAGAGCACTGGAAAGAGGGCATCTGGCAGAGGAAGACTGAAACATGGGGCAGACGAGATTTGGAAATAGAGGCATTCACATCACACAAATCATTTTGTCACAGGTTTGGGGGACCAGGGCAAGAATTCAAACAATTCATATACCACGTATCTAGATATTTAAAAGCCATAAGTCACGATAACAAATTATTCAATAAAACACATCCTCATCTCCTGCCTTCACAAATGAACCTTTGTAATGTTCTGGAAGGCCAGGTATGACTTTAGAATCCTCAGACTCATTAGACCAGAATGTGGCAGCATAAGGAGAGGCAGCCCCGGCTCAGGGCCTGCCTCCCTTTTGTTCCAACCCTCAGCCAGGGACCCTTTTCAAGGGCACATGCTTGACACCAGCCTGCACCACCGGATTCTGCCCACTGCCCAGCCCCAAGCAGCTGTCCCTTGGCCACCAGCTGCACAGGTCACCTCGAGCGGTGGACCATGTAAACAGGCCCACACAGGACCTGGAAGTGGGCTTGGGCCATTTGGGCAGAGATTCTGGAGTCCTGAGTATGGGGCGTGGTCTGGATGGGGTGGATGTGGGCATAGACTCTGCTTGAGCATCACCCTCAGCCCTGGGGACTCCTCACCCGAGGGACAAAGGGAGGCTGTGGGGAGGGGATATCCAAAGGGCAGGGGCCTTTTGCCTGGTCTTGGAGTGGTCCTGGGTCACTTTGTGACACTGAGTGGGCAGGCTTGTGAATTGAGAATAACTGGAAGCTCTTTTGAGAATTTTCTCTATTCGATCTGGGATCTAAAGATTGCCCCTGGGTTATTGACCATGAGAGGGATTTCTTTAGCCATGACTCTATGTTGGGGGAGAATTCAGCACTAAGTACATTTCTCTTCACCTCTGGAAACAAATACAAACTATAAAACCAAAACCAAAACAGAACAACGAAAAACAAATCCCTCTTCCTTCCCTTGACACACTCAGCTCATTTCTCTGTCGGTTTCCTTCGGCTCTGACACCCTCCAATCAGCCTTTCTCCCATGTCTTTCCGCCTTTCCGTGCTCACTTTCTTCCCCCCGCCCTCCTTCCCTGGCTCCTGTCTTAATCCCTGCCATAGCGACAGGGGAAAAACAACATAACACTGGGTAGATGAGAGCTGAGTTTCAGAGCCCTACTGAGAAGCGCAGGCTAGCAGGGGACCAGGAGTTTCCATAATGAAACTGACCAGAGGAAAACCTTGAAATCTTGGGGTGGTAATGAGGAAAAACCTTGGGGTTAGAGAAAGAAGAGGCTTTCCAAAAGCCCAGAGGAGGCCAAAATAAAAAGAACAAGGAGGGGCCGGGCACGGTGGCTCACGCCTGTAATCCCAGCCCTTTGGGAGGCCGAGGCACGGAGGATCATGATATCAGAAGATCAAGGCCATCCTGGCCAACATGGTGAAATCCTGTCTCTATTAAAAATACAAAAATTAGCTGGGCGTGGTGGCGTGCACCTGCAGTCCCAGCTACTCAGGAGGCTGAGGCAAGAGAATCGCTTATCGCTTGAACCCAGGAGGCAGAGGTTGCAGTGAGCCAAGATCATGCCACTGCATTCCAGCCTGGGCGACAGAGCAAGAGTTAGTCTCAAAAAAAAAAAAGAAAAAAAAAAAAGGAACAAGGAGAAAGGGCTTTGGAAAGTTTGTAAAAGGTTAATCTAGTTTCCCCCAAAGCCACACAGCCTCTGACCATCCCAAAACACAGTGAATATCCTTGGAATGAATTATGAGCTGAGGGAGAAATTCCCGGGGACAAGGGGGCGGCACAGGGAGCAGACATCGGGAAAGCTGAGATTCTTCTTCTGAAAGGACATAAAAGGATAATGTTTTTGTAAATTGGAACCCAAGCGTTTCAGGCCTGGTGGGATGATAAGGGGTTAAAGCTTCCATGGAGCAAACCTAAAGTAGCTAGGAAGGGTGTGGCTCTCAATATGATTTATTTTAGAAGCATGGAAAGCTGATGAATGTGCTTCTGGCCACAAGACAGGACAGGTGAGAAAAAAGAAAGGAAAGAGGCCTGGTTTTGTGCTTCCTGGAAAGGGAGTGTCCTTACGGCTCTCCTGGGGAGCACACACACACCTCTCATAAATGTATACGAGCCCTGATTACTTGGCTCCTGCTCACCACCCTAGCATGTTCCCAGTGGCTGGCTCCCTGGCATTCTGGCACTCAGGGCTGCCAACACCTGCCAAAAACAAGGAAGCTGGGTACTGGGGCTGCAGCTTTTGGAAGCTGCTTATGAAACAGATGACTAAGCCCCGGGGCAGGAGGAGGGTGCAGCTCATGCCTAGCTCAGCAAGAACTCAGTCCAAGTCAGTCTTGACCCAGTGCCAACCGTGTGCCAGGCTAGTCCCTGGGGATGTGAAGATGACGAGGTGTGGTCCCCGCTCCAGAGGACCAGGCCTACCCATAAAGAACTGTACTCAGAGGCATGAATCTGCAAAAGGGTGAGGATGATTTCCCAGGGGGACAGTGATAGAGGCAGAAGAAGGAGGAAGGGGAGTTTCTCTATTTGTGTAGTCAGGCTAAGAGTTTTAGCCTCTTCCCAAAGCACACATCCCCTTCCTCATGCCCCGTCGTCCAGTTAGTCTGGCTTCTGTCACCCAAGTGACTCCTTCCTCTTCTCCCGTCTTGGCTCAGGTCCTCATATCTGGATTTGGTCCAGGCTCTTTGCACTCAGCACTGCAGACAACTTCCTACAGTTCAGGTCCAATGGGCTCACTCCCCTCCTGGATGCTTTCTGTGGTTTCCCATTGCCCCAGAATAAAATCTAAGTCCCAGCGTCCTTCACATTGCAGCCCCAAACTGCCTAAAGCTGAGGGAGGTGTCAAGGAGGCTTCAGTGTAGGTTTGACTCAATAACACCACAGTATCATCAAAGCCCCTTCTTCTTCCTGGTGTTGTCCTCTCTGCCCTCCATGGTGTTGTGTCTTCATGCTCAGGCAGGCTTTTCTCGTGGTGACCAAGTGGCTGCCACAATCCCTGTTCTCACACCTATTCTCTATGCCATGTAGAAGGAGAAAGGGAAAGAGCTTCCTTCCCTGGAGCTGCCAGCAAAGTCTTCTGCAGTCTCTCAGGTCAGAATTGAGTCATTTGCCCATCTGCAGGCAAGAAGGGATTTTGCTGATTAGTCTATACTGGGGCGATTTGCCCCACCCCTAGGGCCAGGGTAGAGTCAACTTCCTCCAAAAAATATGGGAAGTGTGGGGAGGGTGGCTACCCCAAAGAAAATAGGGTGGTTACCAAGAGAGAATGGATGCTGAGGAGGCCACCCTGCCAGCATCTCCTCCCAACAAGCCCCACCCAGCTGCTTCTGTTCCCAAACATGTCATGCTCTTTGATGTCTCCCAAGTCTTTGCACATGCTTTCCCTTCACCTGGGATGTCTTTAATTCCTCTCGCTCAGTGGATGTCTACTCATTTCTCAAATGCTTGCCCATCATCATGGTCCCTATGCTTTAGATATTGCAGTCAGCTTAAGGACAGGTTCTTATTCACTCCCAGCATAATGCAATACCTGGCAAAAAGTCGGTGCTCAAAATAAAGGCTTATCAAGTTAATGAACGCTGCTGATGAGACAACAGCATATCCCAAGTTCACAACAAAGAACCAATGTGTCTTCAAAATCTCTTCCCAATGTCTGCAATGTAACAAATACAAGCAGAATTATAATGTATAAAGCTATGAGTTCAGGTAAGAAAATGTTGAGGGGCCAGAGTTTGTCCAAACATCTCTAGTGTCATCCCAGAAAAAGGGCTCCCTCCCAGGCTGGCAGGAGTGTTTTAGTTCTCCTGGCAGGTTTGTAGATCCTGAAATGGAAATGTATCAGGCTATATAGTTCAGTGCATTCATCTTCTAACCTTTTAGACTAGCCTAGTGGGAGGAGATTGAAATGGTCAGCCAACTCAGGCACTCTCACCTGGCTGACAATTATAGTCTTACTGTTCTTGAATAATTTGGCCTTCTGGTTTACTAGAGAATCTGCATTTCACTAGCATGGCTTGGTCTCTGAGACCAACACTAACAGTTGATTCCTTGTTGTTTTCTTCCTTAGTTACAGAACCCCTGAATTTAGCCAGTCACATGATCACCTAGAACATAGACTACATTTCTCAGCCTCCCTTGCAGCTAGACAGGGCCATGCTACTAAATCCTCACCAATGGGTGTCAATAAAAGTCATATGTGTATAACTTCTTGGAAGTGCCATGAAAAGGCAGTAGTGTGCCCCTCTTCCCTTTTCCTTTCCTGCAGGCTGGAATGCGGTTGCACTGGCTGGAGCTGGAGCAGTTATCTTGGACCAGGCGTCCCCAAACTTTTTACATGGGGCCAGTTCACTGTCCCTCAGACCGTTGGAGGGCCGCCACATACTGTGCTCCTCTCACTGACCTCTAATGAAAGAGGTGCCCCTTCCTGAAGTGCGGAGGGGGACCAGATAAATGGCCTCAGGGGGCCGCATGCGGCCCGCGGGCCGTAGTTTGGGGATGCCTGTCTTGGACTGTTGAGGAATTTGAAAATAAAGCCCATGCATAGTGGATCAACAAGATAGAAGAAACCTGGGTTAAATATTGCACAAAGAGCCATATCAGTAGCCCTCAAGGCCTACCTAAGCATTTACATAAGAGAAATGCATTTCTATATATATATATATTTTTTTTTTTTTTTTTTGAGATGGAGTTTAGCTCTTGTTACCCAGGCTGGAGTGCAATGGCGCGATCTCGGCTCACCGCAACCTCCGCCTCCTGGGTTCAAGCAATTCTCCTGCCTCAGCCTCCTGAGTAGCTGGGATTACAGGCACGCGCCACCATGCCCAGCTAATTTTTTGTAGTTTTAGTAGAGACGGGGTTTCACCATGTTGACCAGGATGGTCTCGATCTCTCGACCTCGTGATCCACCCGCCTCGGCCTCCCAAAGTGCTGGGATTACAGGCTTGAGCCACCGCACCCAGCCTATATATATTTTTTAATAGAGATGAGGTCTTACTCGTCTCTTAAAAATTGGGCAACATAGCAAAATCCCACTTAAAAAAAAATTAGCTGGGCATGGTGGGGTGTACCTGTAGTCCAAGCAACTCAGGAGGCTGAGGTGGGAGGATCGCTTGAAGCCAGGAGGTTGAGCTTGCAGCGAGCTATGATCACATCATTGCACTCCAGCCTGGGTGACAGAGCAAGACTCTGTCTCTCTTTTAAAAATCATATTAATTACGTGTTGAAATAATAACAGTTTAGCATATTGGGTTAACATATTCTTTTTACTTTTTAAAATGTTACCACTAGAAAATTTTAAGTTACATTTACGGCTCACACTATACTTCCATTGGCCAGTGCTTCCCTGGGTGTCCTCTCTGTCTGAACTGATAATATCAGATTATTGAGCCATGTAAAGCTGAGAGATGATGAGAAACTAAGCTCACACTCACCCACCAATGTCTAGACTCTAACTTTGCCTCTGGCTCTGTCTGTCTGTCTTCTGCCCACTGGAATCCCTCATCTTATTTGCTAAATCACCTTATCCGCGACCAGAATAGGTATAGCTCAGCACAGAGCATGGGTCAGCCCAGAAGGCATGAGAACAGGAAGCAGGAGATACTCAGGAAGTTTGAAAGGTACGTCTCTGGGATCCAGGCTGCAGCACCCAGCCAAGGCACCAGACCACCCACAGGTACGTCATCGCTTTTATCAGCAGCAGAGAACCACATTTCAGCCATGCCAAGTCTTCTTGAAAGGTTTCAGAGAGGGGTTTTGTATTTGGACCTCCCGGAGAAATACAACAATATATACACTTTCAAATTGTCTAGTGATCTGAAGGAGAAAAAGGAGCATGTCCACCTGCTTGGGGTGCAGCTCTACGTGAAGATTTTAGGGAGGGCTGTGTTAACCCATGCCTTAGTCAGCAGAAGCTATCTCACACTTGTTCAGGCAATACAAAAGAAAACTTCCTGGAAGAATCCTGGGATATCCACGGAAGCCAGGGGCAGCTGGGTTTCTCCAGGAATAGAAGCCCAAGAACTGGAAAGCCACTGAGAACCAGGCAGTATCTCTGCGTTTTTAATCTGCAGCTCTGTTTCATTCTCCTCTCTGTAAACCAAGCTGCTTTTCTTCTCAGTTCCGCAACCTCACCCCACCTACACACTGACACACACACACACACACACACACACACAAACACATACACACTTTCTTTTTTAAAACAGAGTCTCACTCTGTCACTCAGGCTGGAGTGTGGAGTGCAGTGGCACCATCTCGGCTCACTGCAACTTCTGCCTCCTGAGTTCAAGCAATTCTCATGCCTCAGCCTCCCAAGGAGCTGGGACTACAGAAACACACCACCAAACCCGGCTAATTTTTTTATATTTAGTAGAGATGGGGTCTCGCCATGTTGGCCAGGCTGATCTCAAACTCCTGGGCTCAAGTGATCCACCTGCCTCAGCCTCTGAAAGTGCTGGGATTACAGACATGAGCCACCGCACTCAGCCCAACACTTTCTCATTCGTATCTCTTCCACTCAGGGCACCATATCAAACCGACTGTCTGTCTCTTAGTCATCAAAATTCTGATAATCTGATTAACCAAGCCTTGGGCAAGTGTTCATCTCTGGTTTACAGAAACCAGGAGGCAAGGTTTACTTTACACAGGCTGTCAGATGCTCACCTCTTTGGGTGACTTTCCCATGCTACCTATGAGCTAGGTGGGTAGCATCAGAAGTATCCACCAACAATCTGGAAGTGGTCATTGGTGTGCCCTATGCCAAAGGACACTGTCAGCATCACCATCATCCCTATTATCTGTCCTACTCACAGCCAACATATTACTTTGTTCAGTCCTCTCAATGGCCCTATTTTACAGATGTAAAATTACTATTGTTCCTATTTTACAGATGTAGAAATTGAGGCATCACATGGCCAAGTTCACACAGTTAGCTAAGGGCACAGCTAGGAATCAACTGCAGGAGATCTGCCTCTAGTCTGGGATCGTAACCACTGGATTCTACTCCCTGGAAGTACCCAGATGCTCTGCTCTCCCCAGGGAAGCCCAGGAAGAGTGACATCACTTCCCCCTCTGTGGCATGAGCTCTGTTCCTCCCTGCCCTCCATCCCCGCCACTCAGGCTCACACACAGCCCTCAGCCACACACACATGACATCTCCTTTCCAGTGTTCCTTCCACCTTTCCTTATGCAGTTCCTCTGCCTGGAACCCTTTTCTCTTCTCCCCACTCATCTTCTATGTGACTGGCTCCTTCATGTCTCAGCTTAAATGTCAGCCTCAGGGAGGTCTCATGACACCCAAGCCCCAACCAGACCCTTCTTATGTGATCTCTCCACTCCTTGACTCTATCCTTTGGACCACTTCTCACCATTTGTGATCAGATACCTTTTGCATGATGCCTGTTTCACGTCTGTCTCCTGACCAGATTGTAAGCCCCAGCAGCGTGAAACTAAGGTCTGACTAGTTTCTTGCCTCATCCTGAGCCCCATCCGAGTAGAGGCTCGATAAATATTTGTTAAATGAATTAATGAAATGGAAAGGTACCAGGAAACCAACAATATGAAATGAAACAGAACCACCCTGGAAGCAAAGGGAGAAGGATACCCAGAAATGTGCAATAATAGCCAGTAACAGACAAAATTTAGGAGGCTTGGGAACATGGGGCAAGGGCGCCGGGGCCAGAACTCCCCCTGGCCTTCTAGAATGTTCGCAGCTCCGGGGTCTCCTCTGAAAGGATGCTGACCAGAGATCTGGGTGGATTATAGCACTCAGAGAACCAACCTAATACTCCCATGCAGGAGCCCAGTCCCAGTGTTGCTTGGGAAAAGATGCTACACAAAGAAGCCATCCTCTTGCTCACATGGAAACTCCTGTCCAGAATAGTTCTAGTTGCAGCCTTCACTGCTGGGTCCCAGCTTCTCTGTCTATAAAATTACATCTGAGCAAAATCAGATTCTTGCTGAAAACTAGCATTTTACTTCCCAGGTGCAGACTCAGCATTCAGGAAGTTTCGAGAGTCCAACACAGTGTGGCAGAAAGAGCAGGGAGACAAAGAGCTTGGCTTCACCTCACTGGGCTTCCAGTTCCTCTTCTGCAGAAATCAGAGAGTTAGATTCACAGCTCTGAGGCCCTCTCCACTGCCAAAACTCTATAATTCCTTGACTACATCTTTTAGAAACTGAAGCTGCCTTTTAGGGCCCTAGACTATAATAGTAAACCATACTAACTGACTCTCACCAAGTCATTCTTATATTTCAAGCCCCATGCCTATTTCTCTTCACACATTACTTCATTTACATTGGTGGAGCCAAGACCCACCGATGTAAATGGTAAGTCATTTACCCAGGGTCACCATAGCTGGTAGGTAGTAGACTTGGAATCTGAGCCCAAGCAAAACATGTGTGTTTAATTATTACCATCTTCTGCCTAACCCAGTGGCTCAAACAGCTGGGGATTCATTTAGACACTCAGGTACCTGAGTCATCTTTGTGAATCAAAAGTAATAATACTGACCTGTCCTGCTGAGGGATAGGGGAAGATGGGCTTCTGACTCTTCCTGCAGTAGAACTCAGTATAAAACAGGCAAGAGGTAAAAAAAAAAAAAAAAAAAAAAAAAAAAATCAAATAAGGCTGGACACGGTGGCTCGTGCCTATAATCCCAGCACTTTGGAAGGCTGAGGTGGGAGGATTGCTTGAGCTCCAGAGTTGGAGACCAGCCTGGGCAATGCGGCTGAACACCATCTCTACAAAAAATGCAAAAATTAGCCAGGTATGGTGGTGTATGCCTGTAGTTCAGCTACTCAGGAGGCTGAGGTGGGAGGATCACTTGAGCCTGGGAAGTCAAGGCTGTAGTGAGTGCCACTGCACTCCAGTTTGAGTGGCAGAGTGAGACCTTGTCTCAAAATAAAATAAAATAAAATAAAAACAACAACAGGATGTACTCCAGGTACATAAAGCCTCAGTGATCTGGAGAGATTCTGATTCTGATTCTGTCAACAGCATCTGGTTCTCACAGCATGGTGGAGAGAAAGGATGGGGAGGGAAGGATTTGCTGATCACCGCACCACAGAACACGGGAATCAGGTTCACCCACGCTCTGTCTAAATACTCCCCTGGGGCAGCCCGAGATCAGAGCTGATGGACCCCAGAGTGCAGGCCACATTGTCAGCTGCCTGAGGGACACCCTCATCTCCCAGGCTCCCATTTGCTGCACCTGCTGACTATAAGCCCTTCGGTGTAGGGATCGTGAACTCGGGTGCTGTGAGAGGCAGGCAGGTAACAGAACTGGGCAAAATGGGAGGCTGGGGACGGCAGCTGATTATTGTCTTGCCCTGTTATACTGCTTTCAGATAAATAGATAACTTAGACTTTATTCCACCTTTATGTGAAATGAGTTGATTTTTAAATACTTAGAAACTTACTTTTAAAAATGTCTTAAAACCATGGCAAGGCGAACAATACATAGAAATGGGCCAGATATGGCCCAGGGGTCCCTGTGCCATCCTGTTTTCTGTGTCATGGAGGGGAGGCTTTTTATTAGCAGACTAAATATTAGAATGCCACATGGCTTTCTTCTCTAATCCTGCAACCACTGCTCCTGCAGAGGATGCTAAATCGTGAATATTCCAGTTAGTTCTTTTTTTTTTTTTTTTCCAAGACGAAGTCTCGCTCTGTCGCCCAGGCTGGAGTGCAGTGGCGCCATCTCAGCTCACTGCAATCTCAGCCTGCTGGGTTTAAGTAATTCTCCAGCCTCAGCCTCCTTAGTAACTGTGATTACAGGCGCTGGCCACTGCACCTGGCTAATTTTTGTATTTTTAGTGGAGGCAGGGTTTCACCATGTTGGCCAGGCTAGTCTTAAACTCCTGACCTCGTGATCTGCCCTCCTCAACCTCCCAAAATGCTGGGATTACAGGTGTGAGCCACCTCGCCTGGCCTCCAGTTAGGTTTTTTTTTTTTTTTTTTTTTTATGTCCTTTGCACATTTTGCACAAGATTATCTTCTCAAAAGAAGTTTCTATTCATGTCCTTCACACAAATTTTAATGGGGTTGTTTTTTCCTAGATTTGTTGGCTGCATAAAGTGTGCAAAGGACATGAACTGACACTTGTTAAGAGAAAACCACTTTTTAATGATTTTTTAATTGTAAAGTTGTTGTTGTTGTCATTGTTTTTGAAAGAAAGAAAGAGAAAGAGAAAGGGGGAGAGGGAACAGGAGTCTGGCTCTATTGCCCAGGCTGGAATGCAATCTAAAAATAGGTATTAAAAACCTCTTTTATACTGATAATTGTGCTTAACAGCAGAGACAGGAAGGAATAAGGAAAGAAAATAACAAACAAACAGCCAACCAATATTTCATTTAAGTCTGTGAAATGCTATGCAAATGCTGAAGAGTGATTTACTTCCAATTATGTGGTCACTTTCAAAATAGGTGTAATATGATACTAAGAAAAATGTATGTTCTGTGGACCTGGGGTGAAGAATTCTATAAATATTCACTGAGTTTACTTGTTCCAGGTCTGAGTTCAAATCATAGATGTCCCTGTTAATTTTCTATCTCTTTGATCTGTCGAATATTAACAATGTGGTGTCAAAGTCTCCCGCTATTATTGTGCAGGAATCCAAGTCTCTTCATAAGTCATTAAGAACTTGTCTTATGTATCTGTGTGTTCCTATATTGGGTGCATATATATTTATGATCAGTGATGCCTGTTGTTGCATTGATCCTTTTACCATTATGCAATGTCCTTCTTTGTTTCTTTTAGTCTTTGTTACTGTTAAAGTCTATTTTGTCAGAGACAAAAGTTGCAACTCCTGTTTTTTGTTTGTTTGTTTTTTTGTTCTCCATATGATTGGTAAGTCTTCCACCAGCCCTTTGAGTCTTTGTGTGTCCTCGCTTATGAGATGGATCTGGATACAGCGAAGCGATGGGTTTTGACTTTTTATTCAATTTGCCTGTCTGTGTCTTTGATTGGGGCATTTAATCCATTTAAATTTAGGATTAATATTGATATTTGTGAGTTTAATATTGTCATTTAATGCTAGCTGGCTATTTTGCCCATTAGTTGATACAGATTTTTCATTATGGAGATACTCTCTACGTTTTGGTAAGTTTTTGGGATGACTGATACTGGTTGTTCCTTTCTGTGTATAGTGGTTCTTTCAGAAGCTCTTGTAAAGCAGGCCTGGTGGTGATGAAATCTCTGAGTGCTTGTTTGTTCGTGAAAAATTTTATTTTTCCTTCATTTATGAAGCTTAATTTGGCTGGATATGAGATTCTGAATTGAAAATTCTTTTCTTTGAGGATATTGAATATTGACCCCCACTCTCTAGTTTGTAGGGTTTCAGCTGAGAGATCTGCTGTGAGTCTGATAGGCTTCCCTTTATGGGTAACCTGACCTTTCCCTCTAGCTGCCCTTAGAATTTTCTCCTTTATTTCAACCCTGGTGAATCTAACAATTATGTGTCTTGGGGTTGCTCTACTTGAGGAATATCTTTGTGGTATTCTCTGTATTACCTGAAGTTGCGTATTTTCCTGCCTTACTAGGTTAGGAAAGTTTTCCTGAATAGTATCCTGAAGAATATTTTCCAGCTTGGATTCATTCTCTTCATGACATTCAGGTACACCTATCAAACGTAAATTAGGTCTTTTTACATAGTCCCATATTTCCTGAAGACTTTGCTCATTCCCTTTTACTCTTTCTCTCTAATCTCGTCTTCTCGTTTCATTTCATTAAGTTGGTCTTTGACCTATGATATCCTTTCTTCTGCTTGACCAATTCAACTGTTGAAACCTGTACATACTTCACGGCGGTCTCATATTCTTCAGTTCCATTAATTCACTTACATTCCTCTCTAGATTGCCTATTCTCGTTAGGATTTCATCAAACCTTTTTTCAAGGTTCTTAGTTCCTTTACATTGGGCTAGAACATGTTGTTTTAACTCACAGAAGTTTCTTATTATCCACCTTCTGAAGCCTAAATCTGTTAATGGAACACACTCATTCTCCATCAGGCCTTGTTCCCTTGTTGATGAGGAACTGTGATGCCCTGTAGAGGGAGAGGCATTCTGATTTTGGGTATTCTCAGCCTTTTTATGCTGGTTTCTTCCCATCATTGTAAATTTATCCACCTGTCATCTTTGTAATTACCAACTTTCAAATTAGGTCTCTGAGTGGATGTCCAACTTGTTGATTCCCAGCGCGGGAATCTGAGCAACCCACTGCCCCAGCCAAAACAGCAACGTTAAGATTCGTGGTGCTTTTCTGCCTGGGAATCTCCGGTCTGGCTTCCTTCTTGAGTCCCTTTTTCAATCAGCTGAATAGACGACTCTGCCTTCCCGGAGCTCCAAACTCCACCAAAAGGGAACCCAGTCTCGTTTACTCTGCATCAAGAACCGCTGCGCTGGCCACAAGAGTTGCACTGGCCACCCGTGGGGCTCCTCCGCTGGGAATCTCCTGGTCCGTGAGCAACCAAAATTCGTCTAAAAGTGTGGCTTCCTCTCATTCTCTGTGCTTTCACTGGGAGCTACAATCCTGAGCTGCTAGTAATCAGCCGTCTTGGATCTCTGTCTGTAAAGTTGTTTCCAGTTTGTTCTTAACTTATCTGCTATGCCCAAGCCATCTCAGGGCCCATTTGGTCTCCTCTGTGAGATAAGCGGCAGGGCTCTTACAGGCAACTCCATGGGGCAGAGCAGGGAGCCCTGGAGGGAAGCTCTGAAAGAGGGGCCCACCTGGAGTTTTTGAGAATCCTGGCTATCCTGGCGGGTGTGAGGGGTTCTGTTCCTGCAAGGGGACCCTGGTCAGAGCACCAGACTCCAGTTGAGTGAGCCAAGCAGAAGGGCGGAGGTGTTCCCCTCCCCACACCCTCTGCTTGAGAAGCTTCAAGCTCAACTTGCTGGCTCTGAACCCCCTCCCTCCCCGCCGCGAGCCTACCAGTTTCAGGTCTCTAGGAAAGAGCAAACTGCTATGGCCAGCCTTGCACCAAGAGGAAGCTGGTTCTCTCTAGGCCTAAAACTAAGTATTGGTTTTCTGTCTGCTCCCGGGAGAGCCCTGGAGTTGCCAATGCCTCACAGGTGAAGGGGAAATCAAGCTCCTTTCTCACTATCCCAAGTAGCACTCCCATCTCTGTGTTTCTAAGACCAAAACCAAAACAAAACAGGCCCCTAAGCGCCCCAAAAACTGCAAGCTGACATTCAAAAGAATGTGACTTTGTTTCAAACTCTTTAGTTCTTTTAAAAGCAAATGAATACACATCACCTGTGTGAAACTCTGCCACATGGTAACTTTCCAGGTATCTATGACCCAAGCTGCCCATTTATTCTCTCCCAATGTCACTGCCTCCATCTAGAAAATGAGGATTAAAATTCCTGTCTGCCTACCAGACAGAACTGCTGTGAGGTGCCAATGAAATAATGTATGAGAAGCACTTCCAAACCAAGAAGTGCTTTATCAATGTAAATTGTGATTATTCAAAATGTTTACATAGCTAAGAATAGACTTAAACCCCAAAAGTCCTATGAAAGCCAAATGTCATAAATGCCATGTGTTAATGTAGATCATTTATAGGCGAACACTTCAGGCCCTCAGTTTATGCCTATTTATTCTTGTTTTACACACAATTCGAACACACCTGGTTTCTAGGTAGGCAGATTGATTATAAAGTGGGGAGGAGCTGCCTGAAGCACCCAGACAGCAGTCTGAAAACAAATTACCCAATAACTGTATACACGCATATATGTATATAGTTATGTATATATACATATAGTCATATGAAGTTCTATAACTATGTAGGTACATAGTTATATGTATATTAAATTAACTAAAATCCATACTTTACTTAGATTTCCTTAGTTTTCTTTTTCATTTTATTTTTTGTTTCATTTTTAGTGTAAAGATGAGGGCTCACTTTGTTGCCCAGGCTGGTCTCAAACTCCTGGGCTCAAGTGACCCTCTGAGCTGCGTGTCCCAAAGTGCTGGGATTACAGGTGTGAGCCACCGAATCCAGCCCAGTTTCCTTAGTTTTTACCTAATATCCCTTTTCAGTTCTGGGCTCACATTACGTTTAATTGTCGTGTCTCCCCAGGCTCCCTCTCTCCAGATTGTACTCTTCAGAGGAACGTCACTATGCACAGCCCACACTTAATGGGGACTTCTGCTCCACCTCCTTAAAGACAGAGAATCCGCAAAAATTATTTGCAATTCTTCTGCATGGGAGATTTAATCATCTACTTATATCGGTATGGACTGCTGGATACTTATTTTATACTTTGGATTATAATCCAATGCTATTGTGTTTATTTTGTTGTTCAAATTGTTCCAGTTTCGGTTACTGGCAACTCTTTTCATTGGTTTTTGTGATCTTTTGACAGACTTCCATGAATGGGGAGGGTTTTCTTAAAGCACTTTCTTACTTTTTGGCACTGCAAAATCATTCAGGTTCACTGCATATGTTTTCTGGAATTAGGGGCAGAATTAGGGTCTCTTTTCTTAAAGTATTTCCTTTTATTGGAGAATAGTTAGAAATTAAGATCTGGGTACTAGGTGTACCCAGATTGCTACAGGGGTGTCGTTGCTTCTAGGGCCTCTTAGCTGGCAAAGCAAGGAACTGTATATGTGCATACTAACCCGTGGACAAACAGAGATCTAGAAATATATATACATTTTTTCTGAGACAGGATCTTACTCCTGTTACCCATGTTGGAGTACAGTGGCATGATCATGGTTCACTGCAGCTTTGACTTCCTGGGCTCAGGTGATCCTCTCACCTTAGCTTCCCAAGTAGCTGGGACTACAGATGCACACTACCACACCTGGCTTTTTTTTTTTTTTTTTTTTTTTTTTTTTTTTTTTTTTTTCAGTAGAGATGAGGTTTCACCATGTTGCCCAGGCTGATCTCAAACTTTTGGGCTCAAGCAATCCACCCACTTCAGCCTCCCAAAGTGCTGGGATTACGGGCATGAGCCATGATGCCTAGCCAATAGATATTTCTCTAAGTAACCATCTGCATCTATATGAATGGTTTAGGTTCTTCAACTCTAATCTATTACCACATGGATCATTCTAGCCTCATGCCTGGCTTATCTGCAAACTTGCATTCTAACAGTGAGAAATCTGGCTTCCATCATCTGTCATCAATTGACTTTAATTGTTTAATTCATGTATATTTGCATAGTAGTGTCAGCATTGTGAGCATGTGCGTCCTTTGTAAACCGCTTTCTCAGCTATAGCACAGTACTTACGTCCAGTTCCCTTTGCTTTTAGCCTCACTTAACTCAGGTCAGCACCTTTTCCTCCCATTCCCTTCACTTAGGTTGTTTCATGCATTCATAATACGGTTAGATTCCTTTGTCACAATCTGCATTTCATGATGCAGATGATGAATGATGATATCTGGCCTCCAACATGATTTTTTTTTGTTTAAAGTTTGCACACATTAATGTTCTCTCTTCATGCTGTAAAGTTCTATGGGGTTTGACAAATGCATAATGTCATGTGTCCACCATTGCAGTATCATACAGCATGGTTCCACCACCCTAAAAAAATCACCCGTGCTTCACCTATTCAACCCTCTCCCTCTATCCAAATCCCTGGCAACCACTGATCTTTTTACTATCTCTATAGTTTTGCCTTTTCCAGAAGGTCATATAATTGGAATAGTATACTATGTAGCCTTTCCACACTGGCTTTGTTCACTTAGCAATGTGCATGTAAGGTTCCTTCAAGTCTTTTCATTACTTGATAGTTCACTTCCTTTTATCGCTGGATCCTATTCCATTGCATCAATGTGTCACAGTTTGTTTATTCCTTCACCTACTGAAGGACATCTTGGTTGCTTGCAATATTTAGTGATTATGAATAAAGCTGCTATAAACATTCACATGCTGGCTTCTGCATGGACATATGTTTTCAGTTCATTCCAGTAAATACCTGTGAGTGCAACTGCTGGATCATATGGTAATCCTATGTTTAGCCTTGTAAGAAGCTGCTAAACTGTCTCCCAAAGTAGCTGTACTACTCTGCCTTTTCCCCCAGCAGTGAACAAGAGCTCCTGAGGCTCCATGTCTTTTCCAGCATTTGGTAGTCAGGATTTTGTTTTGTTTTGGTATTTTTTTTGCCATTCTAATATGTTATCAAATAACTATGTAGTTGTATCCCATTGAATTTGCAATTCCCTAATGATAATGTTACACATCTTTTCATGTGCTTATTTGCCATTTGTATATCTTCTTCGGTGAAATGTCTATGCAGATCTTTAGCCCTTTTGTTATTGTGTTTTCTTCTTTTATTGCCGAACTCAACATAACCTAGATCATGTTGTTTTCTTCTTCTTATCTATGAACATAGAATAGCTCTCTAGATGTCCTATAGTTTTGCTTTCATATTTAGATCTGTGATCCATTTTGAGCAAATTTTTGCAAAAGGTGTATGTTCTATATCTAGATTCATGTTTCGCCTGTGGACATCCAGTTGTTCCAGTGCCATTTGTTGAAAAGACTAACCTTTCTTCATTGCATTGCCCTTGCTCCTTTGTCAAAAACAATTTAACTATGTTTGTGTGATTGTTTTCTAATAGAGCTTTTTATTCTATCCCATTGATCGATGTGTCTATTCTTTCACAGATACCATAGCTCCGATTACTATAGCTTTATAGTAAGTCTTAAAATTAGATAATGTGAGTTTTCCAACCTTGTTTTTCTTCTTCAGTATTGCATTGGTTAATACTGAAGAAGAATAACAAAGTGGTTGCCAGGGATTTGGGTAGGTCTTTTGCCTTTGCATATAAATTACCTACAAATTTTAGAGTTGATGTCTACAAAATAGGTCCCTGGGATTACGTCAAATCCAGTGATCCAGTTAGAATAGTTGACATTTTAATAATATTGAGTCTTCTAATCCATGAACATAGAATAGCTCTCCATTTTTTAGATCTTCTTTGATTTCTTTGTTTCACAGTTTCCACATATTGATTCTGTGCATATTTTATTTGACTTAAACCCAAGTGTTTCATTTGTTTATTATATTATAAATGATATATTTTTTAATTTTCAATTGTTTATTGCTGGTATATAGAAAAACAGTTGACAGTTGTATTAGGTTGGTGCAAAAGTAATTGCAGTTTTTACCATTAAAAGTGATATATTGACCTTGTAGACTACAACCTTGCTATACCTGTTAATTCCAAGTTTCTCATGGGTTTTTTGTTTGTTTGTTTTGTTTTCTTTCATTTTGCTTTTGCAGTTGTTTTTGTCAGTTATTTGCATTTTTTCTACACAATCAAGTCATCTGTGAACAAAGACAGTTCTATTTCTTCCTTCCCAACCTGTATATATTTTATCTCATTTTCTTATCTTTTTAAATTATAACACTAGCTAGGACTCCTTGTACAGGGCTCAATCAGAGGGATGAAAAGACATATACTTGCCTTATTCCCAGTCATGGAAGGAAAGCATCCAGTTTCTCACCATTAAGTATGATGTTAGTTGTAGGGCTTTTGTAGATGTTTTTTATGAAGTTGAGGAAGAATCCTCTATTCCTAAATTGTTGAGAGTTTTTATAATGAATGGTGATGGATTTTGTCCAATGCTTTGTTAGAATCAATTGGTGTAATTATATGATTTTCTTCTTTATCCTGTTGATGTGAATTATGTTGATTGATTTTTAAATGTTGAAATGGTCTTGCATTCCTGGAATAAATCCCACTTGATCATGCTCTATAATTATTTGTGTACATTGTTTAATTTGATCTGTTAATATTTTGTTGAGAATTTTTGAGTTTATGTACATAAAAAATAATAGTCCTTACTTTTCCCGTCTTGTAATGCCTTTTCTGGTTTTGGTTTTAGGGTAATGCTGGCCTTACAAAATGAGTTAGGCAATGTTCTTTGTGCTTCTATTTTCTGAAAGAAACGTTCCTTAAACATCTGGTAAAATTCACCAGTGAAATCGTCTGGGCCTCGTGCTTTCTTTCTTGGAAGATTATGAGTTATTGATTCAATTTCTTTGATAGATGTAGAACTATTCAGACTATCTGTTTCTCCTTGTGTGAATTTTAGTAGTCTGTGCCTTTCAAGGAACTAATCCATTTCATCATAGTTACCAAATTTGTGGAAATAAAGTTGTTCATAGTATTTCTTTTTTTTGAGACAGAGTCTCACTCTGTCACCAGGCTGGAGTGCAGAGGTGCAGACCCCACTCACTGCAGCCTCTGCCTCCCAGGTTCAAGCAATTCTCCTGCCATAGCCTCTGGAGTACCTGGGACTACAGGTGCACACCACCATGCAGAGCTGATTTTTTGTGTTTTTAATAGAGACAGAATTTCGCCATGTTGGCCAGGATGGTCTCAATCTCTTGACCTCATGATCCACCTCCCTCGGCCTCCCAAAGTGCTGGGATTATAGGCATGAGCCACCATACCCAGTTGTCATAGTATTCTTTTATTATACTTTTAGTGTCCCTGTGATCAGTAGTGATAGCCTCTCTTTCATCTCTGATATTGATAATTTGTGTCTTCTCTCTTTTTTTCTTGATTAGTGTGTAGGGGTTTATCAATTTCATTGATCTTTTCCAGGAACTAGTTTTTTGTTTTGTTGATTTTCTCTATTGTTTTCCTGTTTTCAAATACATTGGTTTCCTTCTACGATTTTTATTATTATATTCTGCTGCTTGCTTTAAACTTAAATTGCTCTTCTTGCCCTAGTTTCCAAGGTGAAAGCTTAGATTGTTAATGTTAGATATTTCCTCTTTTCTAACATATGCATTTAATGCTATAGGTTGCCCTCAAATTTCTACTTTCACTGCATCCCACATACATTAATGTTGTATTTTCATTTTCATTTAATTCACATATTTTTTAAATTCTCTTTTTTTCTGTCCCTTGTGTTATTTAAACCTATGTTGTTAAAGATCTAAATATTTTTGTTTTTTCCAGCCACCTTTCTGTGACTGATTTTTAGTTTAATTTCATTGCGGTCTGAGAACATACGTTGTACGATTTCTATTTTTTAAATACGTTAAGGTGTGTTTTATGGCTCAGAATGTGGTCCGTCTTGGTGAATGTTCCACGTGAGTTTGGGAAGAATGTATACTCTGCTCTTGCTGCATTGAGTATTCTTAAATGTCAGTGAAGTCAAGTTGGCTGGTAATTCTGATCAGCTCAACTATATCCTTACTGATTTTCTCCCTGCTTGATCTGTCAATTACTGAAAGACGGGTGTTGAAGTCTCCAACTATAGCAGTGCACTTGCCAATCTCTCCCATCAGCTCTGTCAATTTTTTTTTTTTTTTTTTTTTTTTTTTTAGATGGAGTTTTGCTCATTGCCCAGGCTGGAGTGCAGTGGCATGCTCTCAGCTCACTTCCACCTCCACCTCCCAGGTTCAAGCAATTCTCCTGCCTCAGCCTCCCGAGTAGCTGGGATTACAGGCGCCACCACCACACCCGCTAATGTTTGTATTTTTAGTAGAGATGGGATTTCATCATGTTGGCCAGGCTGATCTGCAGCTCCTGATCTCAGGTGATCCTCCCCCGTCAGCCTCCCAAAGTGCTGGGATTACAAGCGTGAGCCACCGTACCCAGCCAGTTCTGTCAATTTTTGCATCACACATTTTGATACTCTGTTGTTAGGTGTATACGCATTATGGATTGTTACGTCCTTTTGGACAATTGGCCCCTTTACTGATGTGTGAGTCCTCTGTTTAGTCCTGAGAATTTTCTTGTTCTAAAGTCAGCTTTGTCCAAAGTTAATGGAACTACTCCAGCTTTGTTTTCTTAGTGCTAGCATGGTGTGTCTTTCCCCATTCATTTACTTTTTTTTTTTTAATAGAGACAGGGTTTCACCATGTTAGCCAGGATGGTCTCAATCTCCTGACCTCGTGATCTGCCTGCCTTGGCCTCCCAAAGTGCTGGGATTACAGGTGTGAGCCACTGCGCCCAGCCTCATTTACTTTTAACTTATCTGAATCATGATATTTAAGATGGGTTTCTAATAAGCAAAATGTAGCTGGATCTTGTTGTGTTATTTAGCCACTCTGATCATCTCTGTCGTTTAATTTGTGTACTTAGACCATTCACATGTAAGGTGGTTATTAATATAGTTGGATTAAATCTATCATATTTGCAACTGTTTTCTATTCATTGAACTTATTCTTTTCTCTCTTCCCCCTTTTTTCTGCCTTATCTGAGCATTTAGTTGAGCATTTTATATGATTCCATTTTATTTTATCTGTTATAACAATTATATTTCCATTAAAATTTCTTTTACTAGTTGGCCTAGAGTTTGCAATATACAATTACGACTAATTTAAGTCACTTCAAATACAACTATACTGATTCACATGTATTGTAGGTATCTTATAACAGAGAATTTCCAATTCCTCCTCCTGTCCCTAGTGGCATCGTTGTCTTTCATTTCACTTATTCATATACTATGATTTACCCAATATCTTATTATTTTACTTTAAACAGTTATCTTTTAGATCAGTTAAGAATAAAAATAGAATTTTATTTTACCTCCATTAATTTCTTCTCCAATGCTCTTTGTTTCTTTAGGTAGATTTGATCCTATATCATTAACCTTCTTCCTGGATTACTTTTTAAATTTTTTTTTCAGGGCCAATCTGCTGGCAATGATATATTGTTTACATTTGTCTGAGAAGTCTTTATTTCTTCTTCATTTTTGAGGGATAATCTCACTGGATGTAAGATTCTAGATTGGTGGGGGTTCTTTCTCCAATATTTTAATACATTCTTAACTTGCTTGCATGGTTTTTGACAAAAGATTCTCTGTAGTTATTATCCTTGATTGTCTATCGGTAAAGGGGCTTTCCCCTCTAGGTTGTTTTAGGATTTTTCTCTTTGTCTTTGGTTTTCTGCAATTTGAATACCATTTTCCTAAATGTAGATATTTTTGTTATTTATCCTGCTTGATGTCCTCTGAGCTCCCTGGAGCTGAGGTTTGGTGTCTGTCATTAATTTGGACAATTCCGTTATTACTTCAAATATTTCTTCTGCTCTGTCCTTCAGTTTCTGGCATTCCAATTATGTGTATGTTGCACCTCTTGAAGTTATCCCTCTGTACTTGGATTTCTGTTTTGTTTTCTCTTTTTTTTGTTTATTTTTTTTTCCTCTTTGCATTTCAGTTCGAGAAATTTCTATTGACTTATCTTCACCTCACTGATTCTTCCCTCAGCCAATTTATTCTACTAATGAGCCCATCAAAGGCATTCTTCATTTCTGTTACAGTGTTTCTGATTTCCGGATTTTCCCTTTAATTCTTTCTCAGAGTTTTTTAGTTTTCAGCTCTCTGCTTACATTACCCATCTGTTCTACCATGTCATATACTTTTTCCAGTAGAGTTCTTAACATATTAGTTATTTTAAATCCCCTGTATGATGAATCCAAATTCTGTGTCATTTCTGAATCTGGTTCTGCTGCTTACTTTGTCTTTTCAGACTGTACTTTTATTACCTTTAGCCTGCCTTATAATTTTTTGTTGAAAGCCCGCCACAAAGGCAACCAAAGCAAAAATGGACAAATGGGATCATATCAAATTGAAAAGCTTCTGCACAGCAAAAGAAACAGTCAACAAAGTGAAGAGAAAACCTACAGAATGGGAGAAAATATTTACAATAATTTGGAGAAAATATATAAACAACTAAAACAACTTAAGAAAGAAAACTAATCATCTGATTTTTAAATAAGCAAAAGATGTGAATAGACATTTCTCAAAATAAGACACACAAATGGCCAGCGGGAACAAGAAAAAATGCTCAACATCGTTAATCATCAAGAAATGCAAATCAAAACCACAGTGAGATATCATCTCACTCCAGTGAGAACGGTTTCTATCCAAAACATAGATAATAATGAATGCTGGCAAGGATGTGGAGAAAGGGGAACCCTTATACACTGTTGTTGAGAATGTAAATTAATAGAGTCACTATGGGGAACAGTATGAAGGTTCCTCAAAAAACTAAAAATAGAGCTAGCATATGATCCAGCAATCCCACAGCAATCCCCAATATACTTTTGGGTATATATCCAAAAGAAAGTAAATCAGTATATCAAAGAGATATCTGCACTCCCATGTTTATTGCAGCACTATTCACAGTGCCAAGATTTGGAATCAACCTAGATTTTAAAAATGTGGTGCATATGCACAGTGAAACATTATTCAGCCATAAAAAAGAATGAATCCTGCCATTTCCAACAACATACATGGAACTAGAGAACATTCCATTAAGTGAAATAAGTCAGGCACAGAAGGATAAGTTTCACATGTTGTCATTCATATGTGGGAGCTAAAGATTGAAACAATCAAACTCATGAAAATAGGGTAGAATGACGGTTACCAGAGGCCGGGAAAAGCAGAAGCAGGGAGTGGAGGAAGTGAGGATGGTTAATGGGTGCAAAAACATAGATAGAATGAATAAGACCTAGTATTTGATAGCACAACAAGTTGACTACAGTCAACGATAATTATGTATGTTACAATAACTAAAGGAGTAGAATTGGAATGTTCCTAATACAAAGAAACTATAAATGCTTAAGGTGATGGATACTCTAATTACCCTGCTGGGGTTATTACATATTATATGTCTATATCAAAACATCACATGTGTTCTATACATATATACACCTACTATGTACCTACAAAATTTAAAAAACCAAAAGCTGGCCATGCTGTATAGGGTAATAACAACTGAGTTAAAAAGTCTTTAGTGTGGTTGGGTGTTGTGGCACGCATCTGTAATCCCAGCACTTTGGGAGGCTGAGGCACGAGGATCACTTAAGGCCAGGAATTTAAGTTTACAGTGGGCTATGATCATGCCAGTGCACTGCAGCCTGGGCGACAGAGTGAGACCCTGATTCTAACAAAAACAACAACAACAAAAAAGCAGCCAGGCATGGTGACTCAATCCTGTAATCCCAGCACTTTGGGAGGCCAAGGCAGGCAGATCACTCGCGGTCAGGAATCAAGACCGGCCTGATCAACATGGTGAAACCCCATCTCTACTAAAAATACAAAATTTAGCCAGGTGTGGTGGCAGGCATCTGTAGTCCCAGCTACTCAGGAGGCTGAGGCAAGAGAATCGCTTGAAACCCAGAGGCAGAGGTTGCAGTGAGTCAAGATCGTGCCACTGTACTCCAGCCTGAGTGACAGAGCAAAACGCTATCTCAAAAAAAAAAAAAAGAAAGAAAAAGAAAGAAAGAAAGGAAAAAAAAAGTCTTTAGCATGAAGTTTTATGTTAATCTGGCTAAGAGCTGGGCCATGTTTAATGTTTTGCTCTAACTATAGGTGCCAGGTTTCAGATGTAGCTGGTGTCCTTGTTTTTGTCTCCTCTATGTCTTTGGGCTTCTCTAAGAGTTCCTCCTTTAGTAGAGGCTGTACCTGGTGGCTCTTTGAGCTGTAATCTGCTGTCATGATACTGGAGCCTTGTTGATGCAGTGGTGTGGTGTGAGGAGGCAATGTCTTATATAATCACAGGATTTAATCTCAGTCTTTCTGTGGGCCTTTGTCTGGGCTGGGATCTTTACAACTGTTTCTTAGCTTCCCTGGTCCCTTTAGGTGAGACGGGAAGACTAAAGGGAGCTGGAGTTGGGTAACTCCCCTTCCCCCAGCGGGTGAAGGCTCTGGGAAAGTTTCCTCCCCTGAAGAGCAGGTCTTTGTTCTAGGGAACATTCTGGGTAGATTTTTAAATGGTTGCTTTTCCTCTACTCCTGCTAGAGACATAGGGAGCTCTTTCTTGGCTCTCATTGTGAGAACTGTTGAAGTTCCTGAAGGTAAATGTGCGACCCGCAGAGACCCTTCCCGAAGCAAATGAGAGCGAGGAGTTGTTAAGCCGAGTCCAGGTTTATTGGGATCTGCGGGCAACCCAGGCGGGAGGGGAGCTGAGCTGCACCCAGCAGCTGCCGGAGAGGGTTTTTATAGGGGCGGCGGCCTGTGTAGGCGAGGTGTTGCGGAGTGATTGGTGGAAGGGAGAGCAGAGGAGGGTTTTCTGTGTGCCAGAAGGGGATTGGTCACCTCTTGGCGGGCTTAGGTTTGAATTTTATTGGCTGTCTTGTTTCTAGGCAGACTACTGCAACTGCCAAGGGGTGGGGGATGGGGGTTGGCTTTAGGTTTGGCGGGTTAAAGCTGAGCAGTGATTGGTCGCCCTGCGCTACCAGGCAGAATAGGGTCTGCAGGCGGACTCCAGGAAGTGAGGGACAAAATGGAGGACTGTGGGTTTTTCTACCAAACAGTAAAGCCCTCAAGAGTGTGGATGGTACCCCTAAGGTTGTGGCCCTCCTAACGTTTTCACTCTCCTGGTGGTCCACGCCCAACCTCCAGCAATGCATCCGATTAGCATTTAAGCGTTTTTACCAATTTATGGCTCCAGCAGCTTCTGCTCCGGACAAGCTCATCTGTGCTGAGTTTCTCTGTAGTTGTCTGTCTCTCTACGTTTCAAGGTAGTGATTTGTCCTGAAACCTCAATTCTCTGATGGGTCCAAGAAAAGTCACTGATTTTCAGTTGTCCAGTTTTTTTCTTGTTATAAGGCCAGAAATGACAACGTCCAAGCTCTTTACATGCTAGAGCTGAATCCAAGAGTCTGTTGTTCTGTTTTGTGCTTCAGTAAAATTACATAAAACTCAAAATACATAGCCGTCTGGGCCCACTTAGTGTGAGGTCAAGGCATCCCGTATATAAGATCATAAGGGCAACAGAATACTATAGGGGGTACCCTAACTCATCAAGAAAAGGCTAAATCACGTTCCAAATACTCTACTAAACAAAGCAAAGAAGTATTTATACATTTTCTAAAACTCATCAAAATGATTTAACTTTAAGTTTGAGCACCCAAGGATTAAACCTTTTCATCCTTTGGCACGACTCACCCTTTTGGAGTTCCAAATAGCTGAAGTTTTACCACACAGGCTCAAAATAGCTGAGTAAAAATATTCTAAATCAGGCCGTAGTCTTCTGTTCTCTTCTCAGCTTATTACTTAAGAGATCAGCTACACTTTAGAAATTTATAGATAAATCAGCCTCCATGTAAATAGCCTCGAGGCCAGATTCCTTCTGGTGTCATGAGGTCAGGGCTCCAGTACACTCCCAGAGGGAGAGGCACTCAGTTCTGCTGTGACCTGGCAATCTCCACCTGGCTCCTTCTGTCTCTAGCAAGAGAAACTGGACCCTCAGAATACCCCCCGCTACCCTGAGAGCTGGATGGCTGAAACAAAGGTGCCATACCTGATGTGCTAATGAATTCATGAAGCTGCCTAGTGGAATGAGGTTGTAGGGATGCTGAAAAAGCTGCTTTCTCTCTTCTCTTCTCTTAAAAAAGTTGGTCTTTCTTTTTGTGAGTGGGTGCACACACACACACACACACACACACGCACGCACGCACGCATGCACGCACCAGGCCTCTAACCTAAAAAAAAACTCTCTACTTTCCAACTGTCCCAAATTACTCAAGATAATATTCACATCTCTGAGATCTCAGAATATTCAGGTTCTGTCTTGATTTCTGATCTTCACCTTCTGGAATCCAATCCCCTTTCTCAAAACTCAGGCCGTTTATGGGTCTCACTTGTGTGACATTCCTTGCTTTTGACATGTTACAATTTGTCCTAGCCTGTTGTGTGCTGCTATAACAGAATACCACAGAGTAGGTAGTTTATAAGAAACACAGGCTTAATTTTTATAGTTCTAGAGTCTGGGAAGTCCCAGATCAAGTGGCCTACATCTGGCAAGGTGTAAGGCAGGCGCACCTGAGAGCAATCATGTCCCTGAAGCATAACCCAAAGATGACCCTGTGGTCTGAGAAGAATGTGTGTTCAAAGCTCTGAGCTGAAGAATCCAGGCGTGGCCAATGCAGAGATTTGCTCCTTATCTATGGAGGGCATCTGAACCTCTGGCCCATCCCTTGGAACACGGGCCATACAGGGGATTGAGGCCCTGTGCTTCGGGTCAAATGGAGGTTGCTAAGTGAAAAAATGCTGTGTAAATTACAAGCTTTCTACAAACTGTAGCAGTCTTCCTATCCAGCCTGCCACCACTGGACTGACCCATATGTATGTCCCCTCAGTAAACCCTCATTTGCTCACTCCAGGACTTTTTTTTTTTTGGCCTCTCAGAAAAAGTGCCATCCAAATTGGAATCAATAAGGGTCCGGCCCTACACAAAGGAGCTTCATGAAGCATCACTCCATGGCAGAATGCAGAAGGGCAAAAGAGCACATATGCTAGAGAGAGAGAGAGAGAGAGGGAGAAGGAGAGAGAGAAGTGGAACAAACTCATCCTTTTATCAGAAACCCACTCCCGAGATAACTAACCTACTCTCAGTGATAGCTTTGTTAATCCATTAGCAAGGGCAGAGTCCTGCAGGCTGGAGCTGTGCACTGGTGGCCCTAGAGTTCTGGGATCTCAGGGGCTGCCCACTCCGTAGTTCCACTGAACACTGACCTTGGCGGGGCTCTGCAGTGGCTCCACCCTGCAACAAGTCCCTGCCTGGGCCCTCATACTGTCCAAAACATCCTTTGAAATCTAGGCGGAGACTGCTAGGGCCCCATTGCTCTTGCATGCTGCACACCTGCAGAATTAGCTGCCACCAGGGTTTACAGCTTGTACCTTTCAGAGCAGTGGTTGGGCCACATCTGGGGCCACCACTTGATTCGCGGCTGGAGTAGTTAAGCACTGCACCCAGAGTGTGGTAAGCAGAGACCCAAGGTGGAGAACTTGCCCTCCAAGTTCTTGGCTGTAGCTTCCTTCAAAGATCTCCGAAATGCCTTTGGGGTCATTCTCCCACTGTCTTGATGAATAGAACCTGGCTTCCTTCTACCCATATTAATCTCTTTAGAAAATGGTCACTTAGCCATATCCTTAGGATTCCATCCCAAACATACTTTTTCATTCTTTACATGGCCAGCTTGAGACTTTCCCGTATCTTTTCATTCTGTTGCCCTTTTAATTATGCATTCTGTCTAAAACATTTCTCCCTTCTCTCATTTTCTTGTAAGCAGCCAAAAGAAGCCCTGCAGCACCCCGGATGCTTGGCTGTTTGGGTATTTCTTCTGCTATATATCCTACTTCATTGCTCTTAATTTCTGCCTTCCACAAAGTCCCAGGACACTGACACAATTCACCCAAGTTTTTTTTTCCTTCAATTGTTTAACAAGAATGGCCTTTACTCCAGTTTCCAACACTTTGTCCCTCATTTCCTTCGGAGACCCCATCAGGATGGCCTTTACTGTCCATACTTCTACGAACATTCCAATCACAACCACTTACGTAAAATCCCTAAGAATATTTAGGCTCTAAATATTGCAGCTCTTCTCTTCTGAGACCTCATGAGAATCACCCTTAAAGCTCCATTCACGGCAATCTAGGCTTTTTCTAGACGGCTCCTTCCAATTATTTCAGCCTCTACTCATTACGCACTTCTAAAGCTGCTTCCATATTTTTAGGTATTTGTTATAGCAACACCCTGCTTCTCAGTACCAGTTTTCTGTCTTAATATATTTCGTACGACTATCCCTGAGACTGGCTAATTTATAATAAAGAGGAACTTACTGGATCATTGTTCCTGAGGCTGAGAAGTTCAAGACTGAGTGGCTGGCATCTACTGAGGGCCTTCTCGCCGCATCACCCCATGGCAGAAGAGCAAAGAGCAGGTGAGAGAGAATAAGCGATTGCACTCACAGACTCAAGCCCTCTTATGATCAGTATTAATACATTCATGAAGGCAAAGTCCTCCTGACCTAATCACCTCTTAAAGATCCCACCTCTCGGCCGGACATGGTGGCTCATGCCTGTAATCCCAGCACTTTGGGAGGCTGAAGCAGGAGGATCACAAGGTCAGGAGTTCAAGATCAGCCTGGCCAACATAGTGAAACCCCATCTCTACTAAAAATACAAAAAAAAAAAAAAAAAAAAAAAAATTAGGCGTGATGGTAGGTGCCTATAGCCCCAACTACTCGGGAGGCTGAGGCAAGAGAATCACTTGAACCTGGGAGGTAGAGGTTGCAGTGAACTGAGATTGCACCGTTGCACTCCAGCCTGGGCAACAAAAGTGAAAGTCTGCCTCAAAAAAAAACCAAAAGAAAACAAGACAAAACAAAAAACTCACCTCTCAACACTGTTGCCTTGGGAATTAGGCTTCCAACACATAAACTTTGGGGGGCACATTCAAACCATAGCAACATTTTCTCTCTTCTAGACTGAAAATACCTTAAGAGCAGGGCCCATGTCTTATTCCTCTTAACTCTTATATTTCCCAAGATCCTGATGTGTACGATGCCTCACCCAAACACATTGGGCAAATGCTTGCTGTTTTCACTTAATTGTTCTAATAATAATAAATAGATAACATATATCCAGTACTTACAATGTGGCAGTCACTCTTCTAGGTACTTCACATGTATTAATTCATTTAATTCTCCTAACATCCCCAATATTGTCCCCATTTTACAGATGAGGAAACTGCTATACAAAGTTGGTAACTTTCCCCAGGTCACAAAGCCAATACATCATGGCAGAACTGATATTTGAACCCGGGTCTATATCTGGTTCTACTGACTGTCTTCTAAATCACTTGGCTGTATTCCTTTCCCAATGCACATGAGACCCTGAAATGATTTATCAATTTAGCACCTGCAAAGCTATCCTTTGGTGTCTTAGCAACAGAATATTATTGGCTGTGGTATAAGACACAGCCAACAGGGTTTTGTTTGTGACTACGACTGCATTAAAAACAAGTTTCACAGTTTTTGACCCCACCAAGTAGTCCTTGCATCATTTTGTAGCTGCACTCAGGCACGTGTGGAAGAGATAACGGGGGCGGGGGGGGGGGTATTCAGTTGACTCCTTTTCAAATTTGAGATCCAGAGGAATAGTGTGGACGTATGACACTGGTGAAAAGCAAAAACATTATCTCTCTGCATTTCCCTTATCTGTAAAGTGGGATAATAATATCTCCCAGCATTATTCTGAGGCTAACTTGAGCTAGCTCTTAGCAAGAGTTTCTATACCACAAATATGCAGGGTTTCCAGATTCTGATCTTGATCAGGTGCCTGGTTAAGGAAAAAGGGGCTCTCAGGGGCAAGACAGCATGACATGCAAGCAAAGCCTGTGGTAGAATGTGGGAAGAACCAGGTGTATTAGTCAACGTTCTCCAGAGGGACAGAACTAATAGGATAGATATACATATGAAGAAGAATTTTTTTTTTTGAGACAGAGTTTCACTCTGTCGCCGAGGCTGGAGTGCAATGATGGGATCTCAGCTCACTTCAAACTCCACCTCCCAGGTTCAAGCAATTTTCCTGCCTCAGCCTCCAGAGTAGCTGGGATTACAGGCATGCGCCACCACACCCAGCTAATTTTTGTATTTTTAGTAGAGACAGGGTTTCACCATGTTGGTCAGGCTGGTCTCGAACTCCTGACCTCAGATGATCTGCCCACCTCGACCTCCCAAAGTGCTGGGATTACAGGTGTGAGCCACCACGCCTGGTGAAGAGGAATTTATTGACGGGTATTGATTCACATAATCATAAGGAAGACCCACAATAGGCCATCTGCAAGCTGAGGAGCAAGAAAGTCAGCCCAAGTCCCAAGCTCATGAGCTCCTGGCAAACCACTGGTGTGTAAGTCCA
Source organism: Saimiri boliviensis (assembly GCF_048565385.1). Lineage (NCBI taxonomy): Eukaryota > Metazoa > Chordata > Mammalia > Primates > Cebidae > Saimiri > Saimiri boliviensis. The sequence goes on from NC_133450.1 coordinate 28,329,442, forward strand.
AAATTCCAAAAGCTAAAGAACTTAGAGTCTGATGTCTGAGGGCATCCAGCATGGAAGAAAGATGAAGGCCAGAAGATTCAGCAAGTGTTCTCTTTTCATCTTCTACCTACTTTATTCTAGCCATGCTGGCAGCTGACTAGATGGTGCCCACCCAGACTGAGGGTGGGTCTGCCTCTCCCAGTCCACTGACTCAAATGTTAATCTCCTTTGGCAACACCCTCACAGACACACGCAGGAACAATACTTGGCATCCTTCAATCCAATCAAGTTGACACTCAGTATTAGCCATCACACCAGGACGGCCGCCGACCTACAGGCTGTCACTTTGTTTTAAGTTACGCCATCATCGGTTTGATCTGTGGAGCTAGTTGCTGCCTTCCTTTTGTCCTTTTATTGAAGCACACATATTTCCAGAAAGAACGGCCATGCCTGGTGTAAGGAAAAGGATCTCTGGATGTGGAGTGGCGAGGTCTGGAGTCTAGCCCTAGCGTAGCCACTATCTCTGTAAATAACAGTGGCCAACATCCTCCCCCTCCCTCCTCCCCACTCCCACCCCAGTGAAATAAAAGGATTGGACTGGCTATCTCTGATGACTCTTCCATTGCAAAAAACGTGTGGTCTTTAATTTGGGGGAGGGTGGGCTCCCTGGACAGCTTTCCTCCAGGATAGGGCAGAGAGTACAAAAGTCTAATTAGAAGGTTGGGGTCCCAACGCCTTATAGCCTGAGCCTTGGCTCTGGCCAAGGATACAGAGAGAGCTGGCTCTGGCCAAGGATACAGAGGACCTAGTCTGCGGGCAATGCCAGGCTTCAGGCAGTACCCACAGCCCCTCAGACCCACAGTGCCACATTGGCAATGCTTGATTTTGAAAAGGTCCAGGGAGAAATTTATTGATATAGGCTGGAAGTTGGTTGGCCACATTAAGAACTCAGCTTCCTCTTCACTTCATCCTGCTAGCTACAAAAGGAGCTTTGTCTGCCGTGGGGCAGCCAGTCCAGGATGTGACCACCAGACGGAACGCAATCTTTAATAGGCAGCAATGTCTGCACAGAAACACATGACTCCAAGCACTGCACCCCCAATGCTGCACTCCCTCTACATCTACCCAGGTCTGGGTGGCTGGGGCTAGCTTGGCTCTGAAGAGCTAGAGACCTGAGATGGGCGCAAGCTTAGACCACACTTCTTTTCCCATGACTCCTATGCTCATCCTGAAAATGAACAGAAATTGCTAGAAATGCAGCTGGGTGAGCTAAGGGATTTTCCTTTCCCTGTGGTTCCCCCTCAGGTAATGTTCAAGGAGCTGTTCAGGTTCTTACCTGGGTTAGGAGAGAGTATGGCTAAGAAGATTGCCCTTTGAGTGGTGGGGCAGAACCCTGGATTCAGAGCCTGCATCATCCCTCCTTCCTCCCTCTCCCCAACTTCCTGCCTAGCCTGGTGGCTGACCAGGCTCCATCACACCTGAGGGCTAAACTGTGAGGCAGAGAAAATTCTGTCTCGGGCACCTCGCTGCTCCATGGGCCCTCTTCAACCAGACTTCCTGGACCATCTCAATCTCCATCTCAGAACCATCCTCACCTACACACTCAGCTGCTCACTCTTTCTGGCCTCAGAGGCTCCTGCCTTCTGCTCTCAGTGGGATCTCATGGTTGAAAAGTGATCTGTACAGCAATATAAGCTAGTTGCAATTTCCTTGTGGGCAGGGATATGTCTTTCCTGTCTGTGTCCCCAAGCCCTCCACAGTGCCTGGCACATCAGAGTCAAATAATATGTTTGTGGAATCACTGACAGAATGGATGAATAAACTCATGAGTGAGTGAGTGAATGAATGCTAATGTTAAAAGTAAGTTACATGGGCTGGGTGTGATGGCTCATGCCTGTAATCCCAACACTTTGGGAGGCCAAGGCAGTCTGATCACCTGAGGTCAGGAGTTTGAGACCAGCCTGACCAACATAGCAAAACCCCATTTCTATTAAAAATGCAAACATTGCCGGGCGCGGTGGCTCAAGCCTGTAATCCCAGCACTTTGGGAGGCCGAGGCGGGTGGATCACGAGGTCAAGAGATCGAGACCATCCTGGTCAACATGGTGAAACCCCGTCTCTACTAAAAGTGCAAAAAATTTGCTGGGCATGGTGGCATGTGCCTGTAATCCCAGCTACTCAGAAGGCTGAGGCAGGAGAATTGCCTGAGCCCAGGAGGCGGAGGTTGCGGTGAGCCGAGATCGCGCCATTGCACTCCAGCCTGGGTAACAAGGGTGAAACTCCGTCTCAAAAAAAAAAAAAAAAAAAAAAAAAAAAATGCAAACATTAGCCAGGCGGGGTGGCACACGTCTATAGTCCCAACTACTCTAGAGGCTGAGGCGGAAGAATGGCTTGAATGGGGAAGGCAGAGTTGCCATTAGCAGAGAGCATGCCACTGTACTCCAGCCCAAATGACAAAGCAAGACTCTGTCAAAAAAAAAAAAAAAAAAAAAAAAAAAAAAAAAAAAAAAGTTCTATGAAGGAAGAGAGGCAGAAAAAAAAAAAATCATACTTAATGAGATACTTCTAGCAGTATGTGCAATTTGTTCCTTTAACCACAACCCAATGGCAGAGCATTTTCTCAGTGGTTGTAAGAGCGCACCAAGTAGATGACTTCTGCAAAAGTAAAGTTTTCCTTTACTTCCCTGTGTGGGGTAAGGGGTGGGGGGCTGTTTCTGAGAGAGGAAAGCAGCACAGGCAAGACAGGAAGGAAGCAGTAGTTTTTTGGCCCTCTGAAAACATTGCCTAAAGGCATCTTGGATTCTGCCCAACCTGCAAAGAGAAAATCATTCAACACTGTGGCTGCCCCAGCTGCAGAGAAGCATTGAAAGAGTTTGGTCCATCCACCCAGGCAAGCGGCCAGGTCTGTGGCCACAGCAACTGAAATACTCAGTAGAGAGGATAAAAGCCGGAGGAGAGATGGGACGTGCTCACAGCTGGAGGTCAGAGAAGGGTATACTGTGGAGGGAGCCGGCGAGAAGGGAAATAGATTTGGATACCCAGATATTATGAGAAAGCCTTTCCAGGTAGGGGAAACAGAGAGACTCACGCCTGAGAACCAGAAGATATAGATATGCTGGGCGAAGAGTTTGGTAGGGCACAAGGTACCTGAAATAATTGGAAGCAAACTGGGGAAGGTCAATTGGGATCCAATTATGAGGGCTCTGGGCCATGCCAAAGAATTTGAACTTTATTCCATAGGCAATGGGAGCATTCTTTTTCTTTTTTTCTCGTCGCCCAGGCTGGGAGGCAGTACCACGATCTTGGCTCACTACAATCTCTCAGGCTCAAGCAATTCTCCTGCCTTAGCCTCCCAAGTAACTGGGGTTACAGGCACCCACCACCACACCTGGCTGATTTTTGTATTTTTGGTAGAGATGGAGTTTGGCCATGTTGCCCAGGTTGCAATGGGCGCATTTTAAGATCTCTTAGCAAAAGAGTGGCTTAATTAGGGAAATAAATTCAAATGTGCTCAATACCAAGGGCTAAGCACTCTACAAATGTTATCAAATGTAATCTTCACAGTACTCCATGAGGCAGGTGACATGATTCCCATTTTTCAATGGGGGAAATTGAAGGGTAAAGAGATTAGGCACTTGCCTAGTCCTGTAGCTGGTAAGTCCTCCTATAAGTACGCAATAGCTACCTCTTGTGCATGCCTCATGGATAAGCTAAACAAGAACACACTCCAGCAAAACTGGAGTGAGCATCAAAGGAACAAAAGAGTAATGTGAGAATACAGGAAATGGCAGAATTAAACCAAGATTCCAGTGAAAAGAAATTTCAGGGTAACAACTGTTTAGTGAGCCTCAAAATAAATTGGTGTTCAGTAACATGGCAGTGGGTATCAAGGAGAATGTCTTCTAGAAGAATAGAATGGATTCCAAACAACACACAAAATGAGTAAGAAGCTAAACAATAATTGGGGCATGATGGCAAAGTTTCTTTACCAATGCAGGAAAAAAAAAGAAAGCAATCAACAACCCTGGGAAAAACAAACCATTAAACAAGAAAGTCACAGTCTCAAAACAAAGGAATGTAAGAGGTAGGATGCATTTGCGCAAATGGTGGCACATAAAACAAGAAAGTCTATTTGATCCCATGGCTAAGAATATCATCCCTTCCCTTGACACATAGGGGAGGAAATACAATCACGGCCTATCACCAGAAATTGTGCTCATTTATCTACACAAAATACTCTACCTAAAATGCCATTTGATAGTTTTCAACTTTTAGGATGGACCATAGACAATGAAGAGAAGAGCCCACTATGGTTTTGGGACAGGATATAACGTTACTACACTTGACAACGTAAAAATGAATAGGTGATAGAAGAGATGAGACAGGAGGAGGAGAGGAAAGGATAAGGGGCGGTAATTCTAATATCTTACCATACAGAGTAAAGAGCCAAGTACTACTGGGAGCTGATGAAACAAAGCTACCGATAGAGGAACTAGAAACAATGACTGTATCAGTGAGGATTCAAGAAAAAGGGAACTACTGTAGAGAGTAGACTTTATGCAGTTATGGAACCTGGCTAGACAGTCTACATAAGAGTATTGCCTCTGTGTCTGGTGTTGGGCCTGAGGTCAGCAGAATTGGGAATTGGGAGGGAAGATGGGAGTGGGGAAGAGAAAGGACAACCTGAAACCCACAAGGACCTGAAACCAACAAGGACAAACAAATCTGCATCTGCCTCTCTCTGTCTTCACTCTCCAGGGTGTGGGTGATCTTCTGGATAAGGTAGTGTTCCCATCATGGAACTACAGATGCATCTGGCCCAGGACACAGAGGAGCTGAAGGAGGAGAAGAGGAGCAGCTGGAGGAGCCATAAGCAGCACGCCAGCAAGGTGACACTCGTGCTAGCTGCAACAGCACCTGGCCCGTACAAACCTTCAGACAGTAAAAATGGCTGTTTCTTCACTTCTGCCTCCCAAATTTGCACAAACTTCCCTCGCAGCTAATTCTAAGTTGCAACCACACAGGGGAGACAATTTGGGGAAATGTATTCCCTGTTTAGTTAATTTGACACAATACAAATGAATCGATTTTGAAAATTTGGAAGACAGCAAGGGTGATGATTGTAGGTCGAGTTCCTTGGAAGCAGGTACTGAGACAGTTTGGGGCACATGATGTATATTAGGATCAACCCCTGCGAAAAGAAGGGGAAGGAGGAAGGCTGGGCAGATGGAGAAGTTAAATTGTGATGCAGACCCAACAGAACTTCCACCACCCCTCCCCAGCACACTGAAGTAAATACTGACCCTTAAAGTGTCCAAGCCTGGCCTTTAGACCCTCACCTTGCTCAGTCACTGGATCCAGGCTGCCCCAGGAAGGGCATGACCTTGGGCAAGGCAGCTCTGTGCAGTGGAGACAGACCCTGAAAGACCCCAGCAGCTGATGGCCATCTGCAGACCACGCTTCCTGCTGCTGTGCAGCAAGCCCGTTTTTGAAGAGGGGTCTGTGTCGTGCATCTCTGTGTCTACAGGAGTATATGGATGAGTTAAATCCTCCTTGTTATGGGTTGAATGTTCCTTCTAAAACTCATGTTAACATTTAATTGCCGTTGTAACAGTGTAGAGAAGCAGAACCTTTAAGAGGTGATTAGGTCATGAGGTCTCAGCTCTCATGAATGCACTAGTGCCATTATCACGGGATTGGGTTTCTGATTAAAAAAAAAAAAAAAAAGGAATGAGTTCAGCCCATTTTCTCTCTCTATCTCTTACCCTCTCTTGCCATGGGATGCCTTCTACCATGTTATGACACAGCAAGAAGGCCCTCACCAGATGCAACCCCTCAATCTTAGACTTCCCAGTCTCCACAACCATGAGCGAAATTGAGCCTTTATCAATTACCTAGTCTGGGATATTCTGCTATAGCAGCAGAAAACAGACTAAGACACCACTTTATCAGAGCAGGGACACAATAGATAATGTCCCCAGCTGACCTACTGGAACACAGAATTATTATCATATTGCTTAGAGATATGAAGGCAAACTGGCACAACCAGAAATTGAGACAGTTAAAAGCTACTGCCTCCAGGAGTCAAGATTGAATCCAAGGAGTGGGATGGAGGCCTATTTTTAACTGTAAGTCCTTCTGTGCCATTTATTTTTCTAACTATGTGCATGTAGATCTTCAATTAAATATTTGTAAATTTTTAAAAATTCAGATCTTTGATTCTAAAAGCTGCACCCCAGAGTTATTCTCCAGGCAGGCTAATCAGAAATTAATGGACAGGTCTGTTTGGAGTAGGCAGACAGAACTGTTGCTTACTTCATGGGAATCAAGCACAGCCTTGGTTTGGTGGCATTGCCTGGTGCATCCATTACTAAGGTTGGAGCTGGTCAATCCTTCTCTCATGCCCCAGATAGATGGAGACCCAGACTCTGAGGGTCAGGGGAAATACCAGCCCCCATACTCTGTTGGATTGGAGGCCTCACCATTTCCACTAGATTGCTGCTAAACTTACCATCACCAAGAATAGGGATTCCCTTTTGAATTTCTGGACCCCTCCCAAATTTAACATCTATGATTAAGACTCTCAGCAGCAGAGACCTGCTACTGGAGAATGTCAGTCATTGGTTTGGCACAGGAGCAAAGGGCTTCTCCGTTGTGAAGTTTTCTCAAAGGCTACCGTGGCAGGGTGGTTAATATGGGAGGGTCAGTTGATTGGATGATGTCCCTTCTTTTATAGGAAAAAAAAAACACTTTTTTTTTTAGACTTATGAATGCAATATAACTACAGTACTGAAAATTTGGGAAATTGGGAAAAGCTGCCCCATAACCCCACTATGCTAACACAATCAATCATTACTTTTTTGCCGTATTTTCTCACTTCATTCTCCTCTGCATCTGTTTTTTTCCATCTGTCATCCCAGTGTACACAAATTTTGACCCTGTATATCCTGCTAAATTTGTATCATAAGCATTTCCATGTTGTTATGCAAGCTTCTTAACTATCATTTTAAATAGCACATAATATGAAGTCCAGGATTTTGTCCTGGAACCTAGGAAAGCCGGATCCTGATGTAGAGTATGCAATACAGCTTTTTAAACGAATGGAGTGAGTAATTGGGCCATAATTTGTTATTCTTCTACTGTGGGATATTTAAGAAATTTGTTTCTGCTTTTCCAACACACTGTCTTCTTTCTTTCCTGAACATCCTTCTTTTCCTTCTTCATTCAGTTTCCCCAAGATATTCTCAAACTGCTCTTTGCCCGTCTTTCCCAGATCCCACTGGCTGTCTTACAAGTATCATAAATCGACCAGGTGTGTGTGAAGCACAGGACAGGGTTGCATGAGGAAAGCCAAATCCTGTCCGTGGTGGCTTAGCTGAATGGGAAACATCTACCAGCCACGTGTGGCTCCTGCCTGACCTGGGACCCCACCATGTCCTTCAGAGTCAGTGCATTCTGTCAACATTGCTGACACCATCAAGTACCCTTCTGCCGAAAATAGTGCCCCCAGAGCCTGCCAGTTATCGCATTTGCTTACATTTCTCATGTGAACTCAAACATTCAAACATCACGAACATGAAACGTGAACGCTCAACCCGCTGTGGCATTTTAATGAGGTTCAACTGGGTCCAGCACGTTCCATTACTTACAATTGTGTAAAAACTTTTCGACCCAGATGACTTCCTTAGGTCTGGCCCATTAGAGCCAAGACAAACTTTGTGTTTTCTGAGCACTTGAAAGGCTGGGGAGAATTGTGTCTGGGCAGATGGTGAATCACCGCAGGGCCCACCTTGGCTTTGATTAGCTGGGCCAGACATTTAACTGAGCTGCTCAAAAGCCCCTGAGTGATAAACCGTGGTGGGAGATTATCACTCACTCACTGTGAAAACACTCCCCACACACTTTACCTTGCTCTCTACGCTTTGCAAATCCTAGTCACATGTGCAGCTCCTAGATGGTTCCCATGAAGAGAGTAAAGGGTTATTAATATTCCCATCTGACAGGTGTGGCAACTGAGGCCTGGAAAAATAGGACGACTTGTGTGAGACTGTAGGACAAAGTAGTAGTCACCTAAGGTGCCTTCTACTAAACAGATTTTGGTACAGACTAAGCAGTAAGAAAGAGGTTTAAAATAAACCAACCGGCTGGAATGGTAGCTCATGCCTGTAATCTCAGCGCTTTGGGAGGCCAAGATAGGAGGATCACTGGAGGCCAGGAATTTGAGACCAGCCTGGTCAATAAAGAGAGACCCCATCTCTATTAAAAAAAAAAAAAAAAGAAAAAAGAAAAGAAAAAAGAAAATGTTTTTAAAGAAATACACCAGCCCACAGGTAGGTGGTCCAGGTTATTAGGAGGACTCCGCCATTTTCAACAGGGCTTCCATTGCTGCATCCAAGGTGGCTTCTCCAGTGGTCCTCATCCCCCCTCCGACCCCGTAGGAAGTGGAAAGGTAAGGGAAGCAGTCACGCACTCCTTTTTCAGCAACACTCACATGTGTGTTTCTTCTGATCACTCAGAGGCTGGAACATTGTCACATGGACAGACCCAATAACAAAGGAGGTTTGGTGGCTGTGTGCCCAGCTCTGACTCTGGAGTTCTGTTATCAAATGAAGGGGAAAATGGATGTCGGTGGACAGCCAGCCCACTCCAGGACATGAGTCATGACAACTCCACAGCTGGTAGATGAGGAAGCCCAAGATGCTCCGTTTCAGCAGCCTCTGGGTGTCCCAGCATCTGCTCCCTAGTCACTCAGTAGAGCTTATAGCCATGATCTCCCTTTGACACCCCTGGACCACAGCAGTACAGGGCATCTGCTTAAGATCCATGTTGTACTGGGCTCAGGATAGAAAAAAAGCATGGAGACCAGCCTCGCCCACTAGGAGCTTACATCCTAAAAGGCAACACGCTTCTTGCAGAACAAAACATCAAACCAACAGATGACAGGAGGGCAAAACAGACACCCCCACTAGGCAAGGATTTCCCTTCCAAGGGACCAGGGCATCAAAAGATAAAGTGAAAGTTGCTTGACTGATTTTTAAGCTTAGCCTCCTTCCCACCACCTTCCTCTGTGTGCCAATTCTCCCCACGCCAAACAGCTCCCTTTTCGCTCTCTAAGCAGGCCATGCACACACTTACCTTTTGCCTTTGCCCTGCTAATCTAGCTCAGATAACATCTCTTTCTCAAGAGTGTTCTGCATTTCCCAAACAAAAAGTAGTTGCTTCTATCTCCCTAATCCCAAAACACTTTTTTATGTGCAGATCAAATCACTATCACCTTGTATTATGATCAGCTTGGCATAAATCTGGGTCATCTCATACAACCTAGAATACAAGTTTCACCCAATCTTGTATACCCAGTGCTTAACATGATAAGTACCTGGGAAATAATGGGGGCTTCATGAATGAGTTGCTCTTAGAATGGCGGAAATTGTCTTACGTATCTCCATATCCCTGGAGCATAGCACAATGCTGGCATGTAGTTGGTGTTCAAAAAGTGATGTTTGATTGACTTGAATTTAATCAAAATGCAAAAGTACATCTACCCAGAGAAGCAGAATCAGATACAGCAAAGACAGGACCCACAAAATAGGGCATATCTGGTGCCAAACCAGTTCAGTGGCAGTGACTGGGGGGCTTCAGTCTATATATAGATCCTATATGGCCAGCTTGGTCTGCCCAGCAGATGCTGAGGCTGGCAGTGCATTTGGCAAAGGTTCTCTAGAGCTTGGGCCAGCCATGCTGGATTTTGGGCTCCTCCTACCCATTTGCTCTCCCCACACTCACCCTCCAAGGCTCAGTTCTTGCCTACAGCTCTGATCCCCATACCCTACACCTGCTTGGCACTAAGGTAGAGTTGTGAACTAGACAGACAAAGTCCCTGTCCACATGACACTTAAAGCCTATCCGGGGACCACACTAAGCTCAATGACCCCAAAGTGACATGCTCAGCTGTGCTTGTTACCTTGAGAGTAGCATCTGCCTTTTGAGGACACCAGGTATTACAGGCTCAGCATGTCTTCTCTCCGGTACCTGGATTCAGAGAACATGCTGTGGGTCCATCTGAGACCCAGACCTGCCACCTGCCAGCCATGAGCCCATCTTTTATTCTCTCCAAACCTATCCCCTCATCTGTAAAATGAGGTCAGTAACGTCTGTTCTGCCTCCCTTCCAGGTTGGATGAGGATTAAATAAGGTATGTAAAGGGGCTCTGTAAGCTGTAAAGTAACACATGTTGCTGATGACTGTAGTTGTGATTAGTATTATTATTACTAAGTAACGATCCCTCCTATCTCTTCCCTCTGATCATCAATGGTGCCAACATTCTCCCAGTCTCGCAGCCTAGAGGAATCTGTTGTTTCTGTCTTTCCAGAATGCTTTCTCCCCTTCATCGGATACCAAAGCTCCTTTTCCCTTGGAGGAGCACATTCCATGTGGTACAGGCCCCTCCTCCAGCTCAGAGTCCTCCGTGAACCTGGCCATGGTGATTGTCAGAGATGGACACATGACGTAAGCCAGCCAATTGGAGTCTTTCCTGGAATTTTCTCACCAAAGTGATGGGGTCGGGGGGAAGCCTCCTTCTGCTGGGAAATGTGAGTCTGGGGCTGCCAGCAATCACTGATCCCACAATGTAGAGAAAACTTGTCTGAAGAATGAAGTCAAGCAGAAAGAGAAAGACTGTTCCCTGGATCCAGCTGTTTCTAAAGCCAGCTTCAACCCTGAACTTCCCAGGTACACACACAAAGACAAGCTCTCTTTTACTTGAGCTGACTTGAGCTGGGGCCTGTCACTCAAAAATGAAAGACTCTAAAGTAATAAAATACTCAAAACTCAGGTGATATGTTCTGTGTGTCTCTTTCCTTCAACCCCGATGATTAATCTGTTGAAACTCACATTTGTCCCTTCTGCTGCTACAAGTTCCTGGCCAAACTCTCTTTGTCTCAAACATGGAGGCTGACTGGTGGGGAGAACTGTGGGATTCAAGCCAGACAGAGCTGGTGGATCCCAATGCTACTACTGACCCAGTGATCGTATGAACTTGGACTTCTCTGGCACTCAGCAACTTCATCTGTAAAGTGGGACGAATAACCCCTACCACGCAGAGCTGTTGTGAGTAAGAAATGAGATGTCTCTAAGGGCCCAGCAGGGACTCCGTAAGGCGTAGCTATGATTACCATTTTTATAGTGGCCCCTTGCTCCATCAGTAGGGGAGGTGACATCAATCCTCTTTTCAGTACAGGACCTTTGCATCATGTTTCTCTGAGCTCCAACATAAAAATAGGACCATGGTCCAGCTGAAAAAACCAGACCCTAGCAGCTGTGGATGCCCTGGGCCCCAAGAGCCCAATGGCCAGGAGATGAATGAAACCACTGGAAAAACAAAGCTTGGGCAGGGGTGGTCTCCTGGCACCAAGGAGAGATGCCCATCTTTTATCCTGTCCTAACCTATCGTTAAGTTATAACAGTCATCAGCAACATGTGTTACTTTAGAGCTTACAGAGCCCCTTCACATACCTTATTTAATCCTCATCCAACCTGGAAGGGAGGCAGAACAGACGTTGTTACTGACCTCATTTTACAGATGAGAGGATAGGTTTGGAGAGAATAAAAGATGGGCTCATGGCTGGCAGGTGGCAGGTCTGGAACTCAGATGGACCCACAGTCATGTTCTCTGAATCCAGGTACCGGAGAGAAGACATGCTGAGCCTGTAATACCTGGTGTCCTCAAGGCAGATGCTACTCTCAAGGTAACAAGCACAGCTGAGCATGTCACTTTGGGGGTCACTGAGCTTAGTGTGGTCCCCGGATAGGCTTTAAGTGTCATGTGGACAGGGACCTTATCTGTCTAGTTCACTACTCTACCTTAGTGCCAAAATGAATAAGAGATAATGAAACCACTAGAGGAATGAGGCTGGTCAGCGGTGATCTCCTGGCACTAAGGAGAGGTGTCCTGGGTAACGCCGCCCCAGTCCCCACAGCAGCCAGTCAGAGGCAAGTGTACTGGTGGCCTGGGGCAGCCATCTCTGGAGAGGTCAGACCAGTCCCGGAAGGAGAGCCTTCTTCCAGGTGAGGTTGAGAGTGTGGTCATTGCTCAGAGACTTAGCACACTTACGATTTGCTCTGAGTGTATAGTTGTAGGCGCTCTACAAAATATTGAATGTGGAATATATTGTTTCTTTTTCTTGACCACTAGCTTGGCCTGTTACTTCTGAAAGAAGAAAAAAGGGTCAGGAGTCTGGCATCTGAGACTTCAACCCTATTTGCAACTGATAAGCTGTATGATCTTGGGAAAGTGGTCCCCCGTCTCTGGGCCCTCACCTGTGAAGGGGGGTTGGTAAGGGGTGGCAGATGTCCTCTAAGGGCCCTTCCGATGCAAACATTCTAAGTCCAGTCCATCCTCAGGCCCATGGAAGTGATCAGGCTGGGCCCAGCCCCCCATGATCCCAGACTGCAGCAAGGGTTTTGTTTTTAAGGAGGCCAAGGCATCCAGGCATAGTGGCTCACCCCTGTAATCCCAGCACTTTGGGAGGTCAAGGCAGGAGGATGGCTTGAGTCCAGGAGTTTGAGACCAGCCTGGACAACATAGCGAAACCCTGTCTCTACAAAAAATACAAAAATTAGCCAGATGGGTGGCACACACCTGTTGTCCCAGCTACTGGGGAGGCTGAGGTGGGAGGATCGCCTGAGCCAGGAGGTCGAGGTTGCAGTGACCCAAGATCTTGCCACCGCTCTCCAGCCTAGGTGACACAGCAAGACCCTGTCTCCAAAAAAAAACAAGTCCAAGGCAGGATGTGGGTAGCCATGGCTGTTTTTCCTGGGAGAAATGACGGGGTGCATGCATGGAGGTGGGGAGCCCAGGGGACACTGTCCCACTGGATAGCGCCACCTCTGTGACACCTCTTCATGGAGAAAGGCAAACCCGGAGCTAGGGGTGAGCGTCCCTGTTTAACAGCTTTCCATTTGTTGACCAAAAAAATATTGTTTCATCATAAAAATTCCCAAAATAGTTCCTTCCCTGGTCAGACTGACTGGCGGGCGCCCAGCTTGGGAGCCCAGGCATGCTGGAGACACACTCTTAGGCAGGCAAAACTAGCTGGAAAGGTCAGGAGCCGCAGTTTGGGGACCACCAGCCCCACACATCCTGTAGGGTGGGTGTGGAGGGTTAGAGCCACAAAATCACCTTTCTGGGGGTCTTTCTCTGGGCAGTGGCAGGATTTCCCCCAGAGGCTCAGCAAACTTATTTTTAGCTAAGAAGGGCTTCCTCTGCTCTTGGGGAGGGAGGGGGTCATGTCTCCTTGGCTGGAGGTGAGACAAATGTTTTACCCTCTGAGGGAACGCACCCTCCCACACTCATTCTGGCTAACACCCTTGCATTCCACAGCCCCTCAATGGCAGCTCTTCAGAGAGCCCCTCTCTTAAATCCCTCTCCCCAAAGTGGCCCAAATTAGGACCTTGGTTATAGAGTCTCATAGAATGCTGCCTTTTACTCTTGGAGAACTTACCCCTATTTGTACTTAGAAGTATGAAAGTTGGTCACAGAACATTACTCAATACATATTCCCAGTGCCTCGCACATAATAGGTTCTCAATATGTCTGTGTTGAGTGGTGGGTGAATGCTCCCTCTGTCTGGGACCCCAGACACCTCCCAGGGGCATGCCAGTCTTGTGGGGACCTGGGTGTATTTGAGGATGAGAGAGTGAGGAAGAGGGATAAATAAAAACATGTCCACTCCATTCCTGCAACTAATGAGGTCTTCTCCTGCCACTCACCCCAATCTAGCCAGAGCAAGACCCCACATAAGAAAATGACCCATAGTTAGCTGGGTGCAGTGGCTCACGCCTGTAATCCCAGCACTTTGGAAGGCCGAGGCAGTGGATCACCTGAGGTCGAGAGTTCAAGACCAACCTGACCAACATGGAGAAACACTGACTCTACTAAAAATACAAAAATTGGCTGGGTGTGGTGGTGCATGCCTGTAATCCCAGCTACTTGGGAGGCGGAGGCAGGAGAATTGCTTGAACCTGGGAGGTGGAGGTTGCAGAGAGCTGAGATTGCACCATTGCACTCCAGCCTGGGCAACAAGACCGAAACTCTCAAAAAAAAAAAAAAAAAGAAAGAAAGAAAAGAAAAAGACCCATAGTTAAGCAACAGAATCATCCTCACAGATGAACCTTGCTACAGCAGCTCAAGGCTTCCACACTGCATTGCCAAGCAAATGTGGCAGGCACTCGCATGGCCTTCTGAAAGGCCGACCAATCCCATCCCTACTACCTCATACCTTAAGTCTTCCTTAATCTTATGTGAAGTGGGAATAAATTTATCCTTAGAATACATTGCTAATTTTTATTGATCTGCAACAGGTAATCTAAGTTAAAACATTGCTGGGCCAGGTGCGGGGAGCTCAGGCCTATAATCCCAGCACTTTGCAAGGCTGAGGCAGGAGGATCATGAGGTCAGGAGCTCCAGACCAGCCTGGCCAACATGATGAAACCCCGCCTCTTCTAAAGATACAAAAACTACTCAAGCATGGTGGTGCATGCCTGTAATCCCAGCTACTGGGGAGGCTGAGGCAAGAGAATTATTTGAGCCAGGGAGGCGGAAGCTGCAGTGAGCTGAGATCGCACCACTGAACTCCAGCCTGGGTGACAAAGCAAGACTCTGGTCTCAAAACAAAGCAAAACAAACAAACCATTGCCTGGCTTTGCAACCCAGCTTTAAGAAAAGTCCCCCTGCTCCCCCCTCGCCACTACATCCTGGAAAAAGAGAAAGAGAGAAAACGATTTGAAGAGTGAAGATGTTTCACTGGGTCATTCCACTCATTGAATATGGGCTCCACAGTAAGACTGAGGAAAAAAGATGGCAGATACTTCCCCGGTTGATTTCATTTCCCACAATCCTTGGTACCTATGGCACCTTTAAATGGGCTCTAATGTATAAAATGTGTATTTTTCATATATCTTGAGCCCTAAATGCAAGGCAACTACTTTATGACACATAAAGCCATGTATATGCTACTTTAGTAGAGAAGTTATCTTCAAAAGTAATTTACTGGACATGATTTTCTGCTTTACACACTGACTTTAGAAAGTGACTCCCACTTAGCATCCAACTATATTGTTATTTGCGTCTATTGAGGAAAAAGCAGACCTTACAGCCAAGCAAGATAAACAGAAAACAATCCTCTGGAATATTTCACCACTCAGGGAGAACCACTGTGCATTTCCAAGGGGCTGTTTTTTAAGGCAAGTGTGTACAAATGTGTATTAATTATATCAATATCTCATACAGTGAAAACCGGGCTGATGTTCTTTTGAAGTTTACGTGTCAGTTGTTGTTTTTTTTTTCCAAAGTCTTTTCTTTATGAATATAGTGGGAATTTCAAACTCCCCTTCATATGCTGGGCTGATTTTCTGCACTGTTAACATGTGTGCCAGAAAATATTGACATCCTTGAGTCTAAGCAGGTGAGAGTCAAGAGTCATTGAAAAGATGGCTGAAGGGGCTGGGCACAGTGGCTCACACCTATAATCCCAGCACTGTAGGAGGCCTAGGCAGGTGGATCACTTGAGGTCAAGAGTTCAAGACTAGTCTGGCCAACATGGTGAAACCCCGTCTCTACTAAAAATACAAACATTAGCTGGGCCTGATGGCTCATATCAGTAGTCCCAGCTGCTCTGGAGACTGAGGCAGAAGAATAGCTTGATCCAAGGAGGTGGAGGTTGCAGTGAGCTGAGATTGCACCATTGCACTCCAGCCTGGACAACAGAATGAGAACAAGAGGACTCCATTAAAAAATTTTTTTAAATTTTTAAATAAATAAATAAATAAATAAATAAAAATAAAAAAGATGGCTGAAGGAACCAGGATCAATCTTTTCCCTTCTCCCTCTTCACAATTTGGACTCCAGCTGGTCCAGTGGGGAAGCAGGCCCAGGAAGACCCTGGATCACATCCTATGCTCTGAATCCCACATATGCTCTACCCCAGAGTACTGAGCTTTACCACATACTTGTAACATCTGCAAAAAGGTAAGCTCATCACCATGTAGCTGTTCCCTCTTGAGACCTGAGGACAGAGGGAGAAATGGAAAGAACGTTTAGACTGAGAGAGATAATTCAGAGAATAAGCATCCTTCTTTGCCCCATTCAGGTCATTTCTAACCTTGGAATTGTTCTTCTTCTCAGTTAAGGGGAAAGGGATAATTTGAAGAGCAACAGGGTTCCGCATTGAGTACTAACTAGGAAAAAAATAATGTTTGATACACCATGTATTTTGTAAGGGTTGGTTTGATTTCATTTTGCTTTCTTCAGTACTGGGTGGTTGCAAATCTAGTCCAAGACTGGTTCAGGTTTTGAAAAATCAGTGGTTTTTCATTGAGTATTTGGACTTTGATCATCAAATGGGTACATATATGAAATTAACCTTAAAAAGAAAACAGCTTGGCTTAGATGAAAGAAATTGCCAGCCGTTTGTTCCCCTGAGCCGATGCGTAGAGGTACTTCTATATCTTGGCCAAATGGACTACCAAGGAATTTAATAATTACCTTTCCAGTGAGAATGGCACATATTCACCACTCAGATTCAAGAATTTCTTTAAAAGTGCAACTATAAATAGTGCAGGTACTTCCAGAGTTTCTAACATCGGTCTTGCAAATTTCCTGTACTTATGAATAGCCTGTTGTTCAAAGCCACCCAACCACACTCAGCAACTGGGTTTGTGTGAGCCAGTGCACCATTGCCACCTTTGTATTTATTTATTTAACCACCTTGTTCCCTGAATAATTTAAGATGGCTTTTAAAAATATATGAAATATAGGCTGGGCGTGGTGGCTCACGCCTGTAATCTCAGTATTTTGGGAGGCCGAGGCAGAAGGATCAGTTGAGCCCAGGAGTTCAAGACCAGCCTGGGCCACAAAGTGAGACACTATCTCAATTAAAAAAAAAAAAAAAGTAGAAAAAGAAATATATACATATATATATTATGTATTTATATATAAATGTATATATTATATATATGTATACATTATATATATATATATATTTCTTTCTCTACTCTTTTTTTTAATTGAGATAGGGTCTCACTATTATGGGACTCCTTGTTATATTTATGGTTAGAGTGTTGTTTTCTTTATGGGGATCAATGGAAGAAATTTCTCTTTTTTCATTCCAGGAATAGTTATGCTTCTCCTAAACACCTGGATTTTACTTTATGGACACTATAAACCATACAACTGACCTGGTTTCCTTTTGTTTTATTTAACAATAGGTAAATAAAATAAAGGAAAAGGAGGAACAAGAAAGAAAAAATAAGATGAAGATGCTAAGGGTGACTTTTTGGCTCTGCCAGTTGTGAGAGTCTATACATTTGTTTAAGATGTAACTTCAAGTTTAAATAGGAGCTTCCTAGTGGGTAGAGCAGAAAAGAAAAAAAAAAATGAAGCCAGGTCAGTTGTATGGCTTATAGTGTCCATAATGTAAAATCCAGGTGTTTAGAAGAAGCATAACTATTCCTGGAATGAAAAAGGAGAAATTTCTTCCATTGATCCCCATAAAGAAAACAACACTCTAACCATAAATATAACAAGGAGTCCCATAATTTTGTCTCTTAAAATATCTCTTGCCGGGTACAGTGGCTCATGCCTGTAATGTCAGCCCATTGGGAGGCCAAGGTGGGCGGATCACTTGAAGTCAGGAGTTCAAGACCAGCCCGGGCAACATGGTGAAACCCCATCTCTACAAAAAATATAAAAATTAGCTGGGCATGGAGGTGTACATCGGTGGTCTCAGCTACTTGGGGGGTGCTGGGGTGAGAGAATCACCTGAGCTCAAGGAGGTTGAAGCTGCAGTGAGCTGTGATTACACCACTGTACTCCAGATAACAGAGTGAGACCCTGTCTCAAAAAACAAACAAAACGCGACCAGGTGCGGTGGCTCATGCCTGTGATCCCAGCACTAAGGGAGGCCAAGGTTGCTGGATCACTTGAGCTCAGGAGTTTGAGACCAATCTGAGCAAAGCAGAGAGACCCCCATCTCTATTTAGAGAGAGAGAGAGAGAGAGAAAGAGAGAGAGAGAGAGATGTGTGTGTGTGTGTGTGTGTGTGTGTGTGGGTGGGTGTGTGTGGGTGTGTGTGGGTGTGTGTATGTGTGTATAAACACATAGTTGATTAAAAGCATCTCCACAGAAGACTGAAACTACGTGGTTCCAAACCTACAGCTGATGTGATTCAATGATAAATTTTAAGAACGAAGGGGCTGGGTAGACTGTATAAACCCCCAGATAATCTTCATCAATCTTTAATTCCCTAAGCCAAGTATTTATAAGCATCAGGCACACAATGAACGAGTCTGTGGTTGTTTCCTCCTTAACCAGCTTTTGTGATGCCAGTTCACCACCATTCCATTTGCTTTAACTTTAGCTAAGCCAGGGCACGCTCAATGTCCCTGGTCGGTGGTTAAAGGAAGCGACCATGCCTCTTCTCCACCATCCCCTTTCTTCTCTTATAGGAACACTTGTAATGGCAAGTGCTTTCCTCTCCCCCTTTTTGAGGCCTAATGGGCCCTTCTAAGAACAGCTCTCTCTCACGTACAGTACTGCCTTTAGACAAGCGGAGCTCAGGCCTCATTCAAAATTTCCAAGTCCCTCTCTTCCAACCCATTCCCCCAGATGCCCTGAAGGATTCTGGGGTTCAGGTCCATGAAGTTGTTCTGGGGCCCAGCTGTGTCCAGGTTCGGGGAAAATGTCAGGGCAATCAGATCATTCCTTCCGACTGGCAGGATATTTCTTCCATGGGATGGCCCAGGATTGGGCTGTTGGAATGGTGTTGACAGGCTGATGTGGGTATTGACATGCTGATTTGGGTGACCCTCACTCTCATCAGTCACAGGGAGCCTGCAGAGCTCTGCACTATTAGTGACCCCACAGACCACCGGTGTAAGCTGCATGTGCAGACCTGCGCATCAGCTCTCTCCGGCTTCCTTTCTCCTTCCCACAAGAAATAATCTCACCCTAGGGCATCTATGATTCCATACACAGGCAGTTTCTTTGTCTGCTGTATTCCAACTCACACCTAGTGATCTCAAAAGGAAAAATGTTTCCATTTTCCTCCTTCACTCTATTCCATTTGTGAACAAAATCCCAAACACTAATCACATCTGATTAACAGTGGAGCTAAGGATGCCTAAGAGAAGGAAGAGAAAGCCAAAGCGTAAAAGTCAAATGAACCGTGCTCAAGATCCAGGACGGTCCCCATCCAAAGCCCTCAGAATATCTCATCTCACCCTCGCAAAGTCATCACCTACCTCCACCTCCAGTAAAAGCTGCTCCCCGCTACCACCAGCATTCATGATCATTACAAATGATTCCTAACTTAGTTTTATAATTTTCCCATTTAAGCACTGATGGTGAAAAAGACAGTTTCATACTTGCTTTAAGTCCAAATGGGCAGTATTTCAACTATATATAGAGTTAAGCAAGTTTCAAGGATTAACTAAACCACACTGCCATCATATATAATCCCAGTATTTTTATGAGAAAATGTATTCCCTGTTCCAACAACCACTTTATAATTGAGCTTCTGGTACAGAAAGCTAGGTTCTTCCTATCCAGTATCGCCTATACATGCAGAAAAGCAAGAATTGGGAACACTGACCACCACGGACAATGTCTAATGCCAGAGCAGATTCTTCCAGAAATGGTCACTTCTGTATTCATTTGAAATATTGGTGCAACAAGTATTATTACAACAAAAATGCCTCTATGCGCAAACACAGACACACACAAAGATGTACACACATACCCCACGAAGAGCTACAAAGTGTGAGAGCTGATTCAAGTATTAAAGCACTATTTGGTTGGACAGGGTCATGGGGAACCTGACCTTTGTATATTGGGATTTGTACTCAGGAGCATCGGGTTGTAAGATCCCTCTGGGGACTTTAGGAAAAATTATATTCTTTTCTTTGTAGGCTATTTAGGATATTCAAACGTTTTAATAAAATATTGCTTGTACTTTTGATCATGAAATGTAGACATGTATTTGTATAAAATCAAATTACTATTGATGGGTTACATAGAAAATGAGGACGGAAATGCAGTGAGTTGGCCAGGTATGGTGGCTCAAGCCCGTAATCTCAGCACTTTGGTAGGCCTGGGTTGGAGGATCGCTTGAGGCCAGGAGTTCAAGACCAGCTTGGACAACACAGCAAGACCCCATCTCTATTATAAAATAAAATAATAAAAGAAAATAGAGGCCGGGCGCGGTGGCTCAAGCCTGTAATCCCAGCACTTTGGGAGGCCGAGGCGGGTGGATCACGAGGTCAAGAGATCGAGACCATCCTGGTCAACATGGTGAAACCCCGTCTCTACTAAAAATACAAAACATTAGCTGGGCATGGTGGCACGTGCCTGTAATCCCAGCTACTCAGGAGGCTGAGGCAGGAGAATTGCTTGAACCCAGGAGGCGGAGGTTGCGGTGAGCCGAGATCGTGCCATTGCACTCCAGCCTGGGTAACAAGAGCTAAACTCCATCTCAAAAAAAAAAAAAAAGAAAGAAAATAGAAATAGAAATATAATGAATTAAGGCACACTCTTCCACTGACTGTGTGGCTGAGGGTAAGTTACCTCACCACTCTAAACCTCATAATACTCTGTGGAAGGGAAGGATCAGGCTAGATTTATATCAAAGAGCCCTTCTAGGCTGAATGTCCAGGATTTCACCCTTAACCAGTCCTGAGTCACTCTACACTGTCATTATGTGCATGTAGGCTCTGGAGCACCCGTCCCAGGGCTGGGAACCTCCAACCTGTTTCCTAGGTGAGAGGAGAATCCACTTCCCACGTGGGCAGATGTCTGCACACTCTCGCCTCCCTTCTCTTTCTCCAAACATTTGGTGACCTCCTGTATACACAGGCTCACGGGCTTCGTGATGCTGAGTATAAACAGAGTGAGGTCCAGACCCGAAACTATGAGGAAACAGATGATGATATCATAACAAAAGGCAGAAATCTCAGGGAATGTGTCCAAACCACACAGCAAATCCACAGAGCAGTGTTCACTGCCTATGGGAAAAGCTGGAGGGGTCACCAGGCTGGTCATTCTGTCTGTCCCTGCCGCCCCACTCTGTACCCCTGGAGGCCCTGACAGCAGGCCTGGCACAAGGGTGAGGATGGATTTGTCCTCAGTGTCCACCCTCTTGAAGCAGATAGCACTGGGCGGCCCCTGAGAATGTTTGCTAGTCTTGGCCACACAACAGTCAGAAAAAGCCCCTCCTAAGTACTGGTATTCATAGCACAGAAATGCAATCTCCAGGATAAAATAGGAAGGGAGGAGAGTTGTGTGGGGTGCTATGGATGGGGAGGAGGGCCTCCGGATGGTTATGTTACATTTTTATAATTCTAACAAGTTGTGGATGTGTTTCTGCCACATTCATCTAGAGGTTAAACCAGGATACACCAAGAACGCAGAACTAGGTCTGCCTTGTGGGCTTGGGAAATGATTCTGCCACTGGATTATAAGCTCCGAGAGGGCAGAGGCTTCGTCTGCCCTGCCCACTGTTGTGGCCATGGCTGTACATTCAGAAGGTCTTTAATACATATTTGTTGTAGGCTTGTTAATCAACCAAAAAGCAAGTAGACTTTGAGTGAGAGGAAGTTTACTTTAAATGAGTAGTGAATTGGAAGATCAAGCCAGGAAAAGGAAATTGCAGTAGGACCAGGCACAGTGTCTCATGCCTGTAATCCCAGCACTTTGGGAGGTCGAGGCAGATGGATCGCCTGAGCTCAGGAGTTCTGGAGCAGCCTGGACAACATGGCAAAACCCCATCTCTACCAAAAAGACAAAAAATTAGCCAGGTATGGTGGCATATGCCTATGGTCCCAGCTACTTGAGAAGGCTGAGGTAGGAGGATTGCTTTAGCCTGGAAGGCAGAGGTCGCAATGAGCTGAGATAACAACACTGTACTCCAGCCTAGGTGACAGAGTGAGACCCCGTCTCAAAAAAAAAAAAAAGAAGAAAAGAAAAGAAAAGACAAAATTGGGAAGGAGGTGGGAAGTGGGGCAGTATTGTATGACAGGTCACTTTTGCTGCCTTTCTAGAGGCACAGACATTCATCCCAGAAATCAAGTTAGCCACTCGAGGCTACTGTTTGCACGCAAAGTTTTAAATATATCATATAAAACCTTACAAAGTTTTAAATGTATCATATAAAGCTTTATAAAGTTTTAAATATATCACAGGTATCACCATTATATATGATCTATTTAAAACTTAGTAGTTTTAGGCCAGGCGCAGTGGCTCACACCTGTAATCCCAGCACTTTGGGAGGCCAAAGCAGGTGGATCACCTGAGGTTGGGAGTTCAAGACATGCCTGACCAACATGGAGAAACCCCATCTCTATTAAAAATGCAAAATTAGCTGGGCATGGTGGTGCATGCCTATAATCCCAGCTACTCAGGAGGCTGAGACAGGAGAATCTCTTGAACCCAGGAGGTAGAGACTGCAGTGAGCCGAGATCATGCCATTGCACTCCAGCCTGGGCAACAAGAGCAAAACTCTGCCTCAAAAACAAAAAAAAACACCAACTTTGTAGTTTTATGTAAGGCTATATTAGCTCTTGAGGTAGGACACAGTGAAATTTTCCTCTTGTCATCTAAAAAGGCTAAGGAAAGGAGCCTCCCATTCGATGAGAGCTGGGCATAGCACCCTAATTCTCCCTGGGGCAACTTCTGGCCAGGCCAAAGCGCTCATTCCCTCTGAACCGAAGGTGGTAGAAGCCAGGAGCAAGCATGGAGGAGGAGAGGGAAGGAGGCCAAAAAGGCCCTCTCCCCACACCCACTGGCCTCAAATCTCCCACCCCAGCGTCCCTCCAGATCCTCCACAAGCAGTTCTCTCCTCTTTGGCGTGTTGCGAATTTCTGAAAAGAAGGTCCTGGGAGCTGTGATTGCCTTGTACCCCACAAAGACTTTCATACTAAGGAAGTTGTGAAGCTGCCACGATCAGATGGTGCCCTTAACAGCAGCTAGAGTGAAAGCCCCCTGAACATCTGGCCTTGTGAATTTCACAGCCTATTAACCCTGGTGGGTCTTTCCTTAGTACCCCTTACACCAGCCTGCTAGGGGAATGGGAGTGGGTGGAGAGCTCAGGCCTCCGCTCTACCCACTGAAATGGGTTCTGAGGCCCAGGGTGGGCAAACCACAGGCCTTTGAGGATTCAGTGAGATAATGTATAGGCAGAATTTGCACAGTGCCTCGGAAACAGGCGTGCATTCTACAAATATTTACTAGCATTTACTATGTGCCAAGTACTGTTCTAGGCAGCAGGAAAACAACTCAGAACGAAGTGAAATCCTGTTCTTCTGGAGCTTCCAATCCACTGAGAAACAATATATGTCAGAGGCTAAGGGAAAATAATCAAGGAGGGTGAGGGGATGAGAGGCCACCACCACAGAGCAACAGCCACCAGCCCCTCCAGAGGTGAGAAGGCTCATTCGAGAGTAGGAGGTTCACTAGGAAGTCTGGCTGTGCCTTAACACAGAGCAGGAGGTGGCAGGGAAGGGAGGAGGGGGTGAGTTGCCATTATCCATCTCCACCTTAGAGAGAGTTGGTGTGATTCAAATGAATTTCCCAGAAGGCCCTCCCTCACCTGCAGCAAAGGAGTCACTGGTTTTCCTGAGGTCTGCATATTAAAAACTGTTTCCAGCTGCCTCAAACCAACAGCAGTCCTATGTGTGTGCTTCTGAGGGGCTCCTCTCCCAACAGCCAGTGTTACCTCAGTTTCCCCTGGGTTGTCAGTCTTTGGAAGTCTAAAAACCAAATGATTCAGATCAAATTCTTGATCTGGCACTTACTGGGACTTACTGGCAAATTTTCCTTGAGTGGGAAAATTTCTTAACCTTACAGCCAGGCAGAGGTTCTCAGCCTGTATCTCACAGCACTTTGGGAGGCTGAGGGGCGGGAAGATCATTTGAGAGCAGGAGTTCAAGACCAGCCTGGGCAACATGGTGAAACTCCATCTCTACCAATAAAAGAAAAAAAGCTTAACCTCTGTGAGCATGCCTCAGTTTCCCCCCTGCAATGTGGAAATTAGTGCCAGTGCCTGCTTTGGCAGTGGTCATGAGGATAATAAAATGGGCTCATCCAGGAAAGCACTTAACACGGAGCCTGACACACATAATTGCCTCAAAAATGTTTACAGCAGACCCCAGGTCATATCCTTTATCCCTCTGTATACCAGACCCTTGTCCTGTTATGCTCTCTGATGTTAAGACAGCTGCAGCTGTAAGATTTTTCAGCCTTTACTCAAAGCTTATATCTAAAGACTGTTGTTAATGGTGGCCGGGTGCAGTGGCTCACACCTATAATCCCAGGACTTTGGGAGGCCAAGGCGGGCAGATTACCTCAGGTTGGGAGTTCAAGACCAGCCTGACCAACATGGAGAAACCCAGGCTCTATTAAAAATACAAAATTAGCCAGTCGTGATGGCACTGCCTGTAATCCCAGCTACTTGGGAGGCTGAGGCAGGGAGAATTGCTTGAACCTGGGAAAAGGGCGCTGTGGCGAGCCGAGATCACACCATTATACTCCAGCCTGGGCAGCAAAAGCAGAACTCTGTCTCAAAAAAAAAGACTGTTAATGGTACTAGGTACTAGAGGAACAGGAAAGCACATGATTGGAGAACCCGATGGAGACCCCCATCCTTCTGGACAAGCGTTGAGGCTCAGGTATATCTGCTGTTGTTGCTACCCAACTTCCATTCATGCTGTTTTTGGGAATAATTCCCTGACTTCCCCTAAAGAACATGGTACCCCACTCCCACTCCCAAAGCTTCAGATGGAGGCCTCTCCTGGATCCAGTGTAGAACACACGACCCGGGACTCAACCAATCAACACACTCCACACTCCATTCTCCTCACCACAGCAACTGATTGGAGGATAGAATCAGGGTCCATACAAATCAATGTCAGGCCTGAACTTTGGTCTGTGGAGAAAGAGATGCTTTCTTTCCTACTTAACTAGATCTTAGAAGATGTTACTTAGAGGCTGGGTGTGGTGGCTTATGCCTCTAATCGCAGCACTTTGAGGGGCTGAGGCAGGCAGATCATAAGGTCAGGAGTTTGAGACTAGCCTGGCCAACATGACAAAACCCCAACTCTACTAAAAATATTTTAAAAATTAGCCAGGCATGGTGGCAGGGCCCTGTAATCTCAGCTACTTGGGAGGCTGAAGCAGAAGAATTGCTTGAACCTGGGAGGTGAAGGTCGCAGTGAGCTGAGATCACACCATTGCACCACTCCAACCTGGGCAACAAGAGCAAGACTCCGTCTCAAAAAAAAAAAAAAAAAAGATGTTACTTGGAGCCACTACAGATTTCTTCCTTTTTAAAATCAGCATGCCCCCACTACTGTGTGAATTTTAAAAAAGGATGAAAGCTCAGAGCCAAAGGATTCTTTGATATAACATATGTGAAAGCTTTTTGTACAAGGCAAATTTCTATGCAAAATGTCATAGCTCCTAAAGTCAAACTATAAAATAAGAGACTGAGCTACCTTCACTGAGTCTTTTACTCTGCATCAGGTATTTTATATGCACTATTGAATGTTACTGGATTTAATACTATCAATGGTCCTTTGAGGTAGGAATTATTTAAGTCCCATTTTACAGATAAAGAAAGTGAAGCTTAGTAAAACTAAGTATGCCCAAGCCCACATGGCGGGTCTATGGTAGAACAGCCTGCCTGTGTTATATACCCATATGGCCAAAGGAACTGCGGAGTTTAACTTGTGTCAGTCACCTCACCAGATTCTGCATACAAGATGAGTTCACATTAGCTGCTATACCCAAATTGAGCTAAGTCATGCAATTATACCCAAGTTCAACTGAGTCCTGGTCCCTTTCTGCTCATAGGAATCTCACGCTACTCCTCCTTTGCCCTCCTCTCTCCCCTATCTCAGGCCTCAGACACCAGAATACAAAAGCAACTCCCCCATTCCCGACCCCCTGGTGCAAATCACTCAGAGCAACGCATGGAGAGCTTAGTTTCCAGCCACAGCAAAGCAAGATCACCCAGCTACAATGACACAATTGCCTGCCAATCACGAGGCAGCAGCTCTTAGGTTGTGGAGAAAATTGGTTTCTCCGCTTATCTCCCCCCTACTTCCACCCTCACATGTGGCCTTTTCTTTCCATTCATCTCGGTCCTTGGAGAAGAAAGGTCCTTTCTGAGTCTTTTCAATATCCAAGGTCTAATCTCTTCTGTAGGGATCCTCACCTCCTACTGGAATCTTCCTCCACCGTTGGCTTATGTGTCTCTACAGGCATCTCTTCCCACTGTTCAGATGGCACTTTCACCAGCTCCTCCTCCCCCTCCTGCCACCTCCTAATTCTGGAAAGTCACCAGAACTCAGTCCTGGGCACCACACCACTTTCCCTTCATAAGCTCTTCCTCAAGTAGGCTATGTCTCTTATGGCCTCAGTCACCACTTCTCTGAGGACAAATTCTAACCAAATTTCAGGCCTGCTCCACAGAACACCCACTTGGATATCCCTGTCACCCTAAAACCTTCCAGCTTAGAAGGGTCCCAAGTTCTCCCTGACAATCGGCTTTCTCTCTCCTAACTCCTCTATGTCTGTAAGCACATCTGTTTGTTTTCACTTTAGGGGTGGAAAAAATTGCAGCCAGGCCTCTACCATAGGTGGCAACCCTTAGCTCCACTCTCTCCCTCCCCAGATTAAAATGAGTTGTCCTGAGGCTGGGCGCAGTAGGTCACACCTGTAATCCCAGTACTTTGGGAGGCTGAGGTGGGTGGATCACAAGGTCAGGAGTTTGAGACCAGCCTGCACAATATGGTAAAACCCTATCTTTACTAAAAAATACAAAAATCAGCCTGGCATGGTGATGAGCACCTGTAGTCCCAGCTACTTGGGAGACTGAAGCAGGAGAATTGCTTGAACCCAGAAGGCGGAAGTTGCAGTGAGCTGAGATTGTGCCACTGCACTCCAGTCTGAGTGTTAGAGTGAGATTCCATCTCAAAAAAAAAAAAGAGTTGTCCTGTAGTAGGGTAGCTAATGACCACTCTCTGTGACAACCAAAAATCTCAGTGGCTTAATGCAGTACAGGTTAATTTCTCACTTCTGTCACAGATCAATGAGAAACCAAAGGTGAGGCACTCTACTCCATATAGTCACTCAGGGACCCAAGCCCTTTCCCCTAGTGGCTGTGTTATCTCATAAGTCATGGAATCCCCCACTGCATCCTCAGTGTACAGCCAGCATGATGAAAGACCAGAGAGAGTGACAGATCTCAGGGTACACTTTTAGGAACCAGGACTAGAGGTGCTGTATGGCACTTTCACCTGCACCCCACTGGTCAGAACTGAGTCACCTGCCCCCACTGAACTACAAGAGATGCTGGGAAATGTAATCTAGCCAGGTGCCCGAAAGGAAAAGGAAATGGAGGTTGGTGAACACATAGCAATCACCCCTCAGCCTGGAGTGCTCCTTCTGCAACCTAACTCCTCAATAAGTCCCATATCTTGAAGAATTTCAGCCTTCTCTCAACCAAGTAGCCCAACCACAACTGCTCAACCTGACCCTAAGCATCAGCTTAATGACATTGACTCTCAGATAATTGCTAGTCTTCGTTCATCCAATAAACAGTTACTGAGCACTTAGCATCATCCATCAGTTGCTACGATACATACTAGAGATGCAAAGGCAAGTAAAAGGTGGTCCCTGCCCTCAGGAAGAGCCCATCTTGTATGACCTCATTCAAACCTAAGGAAAACATTTACTATATTTTTATCTCACCATTTAAAACCCTTTTCTTGTTTGGGTGCCGTCACTTACACCTGTAATCCCAGCAGTTTGGGAGTCCAAGGCGGGAGTATCACTTGAGGTCAGGAGTTTGCAACCACCCTGGCCAACATGGTAAAACTCTGTCTCTACTAAAAATATAAAAATTACCTGGGTGTGGTGGTGAATGCCTGTAATCCCAGCTACTCAGGAGGCTGAAGCAGGAGAATTACTTGAACTGGGGAGATGGAGGTTGCTATAAGCCGAGATAGCGCCACTGCACTCCAGCCTGGGCAACAGAGCAAGACTCCACCTAAAAACAACAACAACAACAACAAAAAAAAAAACGTTTCTTTTTGGTCAAATATATAGGAAGATGCCTAAGAAATAAGAGCCTCACGCAAATGTTAATTGCTTGTTATTGGGCAACAGGGAATATCATCCAGGGCATGGTCTTGGCTCCCCAGTACAAGAAATCATGCCTCTTCCTTTGCCAGTTAACTCCTGGAATTAACCTCTGCCATGCTCCTCCCAGGCTGACATGTGGGAAAGGCTGGCATCTCCATGTTTTTAGCCTCTCTTCCAGTTGCCTGGTAAAGTGTCTGGCTGTGGATCTGCTCCAGCCCCCCAGCAGCCCCAGGGCAGCTACCAAGAGGCCCAGAAAGCAGGTGTTTATCTCCAGAACCATCAGGTGTTCCATGATGAGGTCTGAGGATATATAATGGTGGTGCCTGGTTTCCTCACCAACCAGGCACCACAAATGAAGAAATGGGTAGAGTCTGCTTTGTGTACAATATCAAACATGCCCCAGATGCTCTTCAAGTGGAAATCCATCAGGAGTTTTTGATTGTCCAGCATTAACTCCCTCTATCATCTAGGACAACTTCCCATTGTGCAATATGGGAGAAATGCAGTCCCTCCCCATCTCCAGCCACCTCCAGAAATGGAAACAAGGAGATTCACTTTTTGGCCTCCACCATGCCAAGCGGGCCTGGGCACAGGACCTAGGCTCAGCCAATCAGCCATTCCTACCAGGGATTTTAAGACTGGAATGAGTGACCGAAGCAAAGGGCCAGTTCAGGGGCATTTGGGGAAGAGGTGGTAAGTCTGATGGCAGTGGTGACAGTGTGCTGGGATCCTGGAGCAGGGAAAGCAATTTGGGGTCAGGCTGACCCAGTTAAAAGGTCTTTGTGCTTTGTACCTCACTCATGGCCACTTTCCAAGCCTGCTTCTCTAACCCTCATCAACTCTGTGAACCCCTGATGGCCTTCCTTTAATTTCCCTTTTTCCCTTATAGCCAAAGCCTCTTACTGATATGATGCCAAACCACCTCTGAGTCAAGGCTGCATGGAGGGAGCACACAGACCAAAGTTGCCTATTTCAACCCACCTCCACACCTGGCCTAAACAAATCCATCCACCTCCTGTCCAACCAGGGCTCTGAGAGGTCATCTCTAAGCATCACAAGAAGTGACAAGAGGCTGCTGCTGTCAGGGATCAGGGTCAGCTCCAGGAGAGGAGTTGAGGTGATGATGCTATTCATCTGTGAAAGTCTCTAAAAACAATCTCAACAAGATCCAGCAGAATTTCAGAGGACTTCAGGCTCTTCAAAGTATGGGCTCTTCAGAAGCAGAAAAGCTGAACTCTAGTTACACTCAGTCCTAGCATTAAAGAGGGCCCCTTGGATACTGGGGGCTACTTTAGAGAAATTTTGAAACTCTTTTTTACATCTCCCAAAGAATACAAAAACCCATTTTGAATCCTTTAATGTAATGTGACAGGTAGTTTATGTTAGTCCATTTTCTGATGTTATAACAGAATATCACAGACTGGGTAATGTATAAACAACAGAAGCTTATTTGGCTTATGGTTCTGGAGGTTGGAAAGTCCAAGCACATGGTGCTGGCATCTTGCAAGGACCTTCATGCTGCATCATCTTATGGCAGAAGGTGGAAGAACAAGTGAGCATGCAACATAGAGAGAAGGAGGGAGCCAACTTATCCTTTTATCAGAAACCTACCTCCATGACAAGTAATCCACACCTATGATAAGGCACTAATCCATTCATGAGGGCAGAGCTCTCATAACCTAATCACCTCCTATTAGCCTCCCAACAGTGTTGCATTGGGGATTAATTTTCCAACACATGAGCTTTGGAGGACATATTCAAACCCTATCAGATACTGGTGGAGTACAGGCTTTAAAATACAGAGAGGCCAGCTGTAGTGGCTCATGCCTCTAATCCCAGCACTTTAGGAAGCTCAGGCAGGAGAATCACTTGAGGCCAGGAGTTTAAAATCAGCCTGGGCAACACAGAAAGACCCTGTCTCTACAAAAAATTAAAAAACTAAATTAATAATAATAACATACACACCACCTCTCCCAGCAATGGTATAAACATTTCATGGCTCTAAATCAATCTGTACTTCTCCCTCATTCTCCCCTGAACATGTACCTGATTTGGAATCTTGACACATCCAAAAGTTCTCTCCCTACACCAATTATCCCATGCCTCTGGTTAAGGGTTTTCCCAGTTATTGGCTAAGAACAACTCCCATCTAATCTCATTCTCTGAAGCATGGGCCCAATGAGGCATGTGTTAGGATTCTTCAGAGAAACAGAACCAATAGAATGTAGCTATAAAGAGAAGAGACTTATTATAAGAAATTGGCTGCCTTGGCAACATAGTGAGACCCTGTCTCTACATAAAAATTAAAAGTTAACAAGACATAGTGGTACATGCCTGTAGTCCCATGTCCTTGGGAGACTAAGGTGTAAGGATCACTTGAGCCCAGGAGGTTGAGGCTGCAGTGAGCCATGAACACGTCACTGCATTCTAGTCTGAGCAACAGAGCAAAACCAAGAAAAAGAAAAGAATGAAGGAAGGACGGAAGGGAGGAAGGGAGAAAGAGAAGGAAGGAAGGGACCTTAATCAATTTTTGCCTTTAGATAACTCCTTTTCCGGCTACCAGCCCCACCAACATACACATACACTCTCTTCAGAAGAACTATGGTATAAATTCTATAAATCCCCTAACAATAGGAAACTGGGCAACTATGCTATGTCCTGGCCAGATAAGCAACTCCTGAAGAAATTATCATTCTCCTTGCCAAGGCATGGTCTCATCTTCTGCCCATATTCCACCAATACACGGCCTCACCCCGCTGACCTTTCCTTCACACTACTGGATCCACTACCTGGTCCTGACTCTGATCACCTCAAGCCCAAACTACTGTGATTGCCTCTGAATGAGTCTCTCCATCTTCCTTTTTCCCAGTGTATTCTCCACACTGCCACCAGGTTATGAAATCTTAGTAAACAAAACACATTCTTCCAGTTCTGAGTTCACAAAATTCTTTAATGATTCTTCATTACCTATAAAATGCAATTCAGTACAACAAATACTGTTTTAGCATCTGCTGTGCACCAGGTCTGGGACCGCTGCAGTGAAGAAGCTGTGGCCTTCCCATCAATGGACTCACTGCTTATCTCTAGGAAGAGGCAGACAAATATAGTCCTAGGCAAAAAAAGAAAAACTAAAAATCCCAAATCTTTTAATCAAGAGAGGCTGATATCCTTGCTACTCAGTATCCATTTTCCCTTTTCCTGGCAACAGCACGTGGTCTTCCATTGGGAAATACGGAATAAGTTGGATTCCCCAAAAGCAGACCTTTAGACAGATTCCAGTGTGAGTAGTTTATCTGGGAGGAAATTCTGGGAAATACCAGTAGGGAAGTAGGAAAGTAAGATGAAGAAGGAAGTCAAGGCAGAGTGTGTCATCATTCAAGTGACTACACTGAGCAACTGGAACTTAATCCTACTGAGGAACTCTGAGAAACACTGCAAAACATGAGCCACAGAGTCATCTCACCCAAGACAAGAATATTGGGGTATTTGGGCTGGGCATGGTGGCTCATGCCTGTAATCCCAGCACTTTGGGAGGCCGAGATGGGTGGATCACCTGAGGTCAGGAATTCGAGACCAGCCTGACTAACATGGTGAAACCCTGTCTCTACTAAAAATAGAAAATTAGTTAGGCATGATGGTGCATGCCGGTAATCCCAGCTACTCGGGAGGTTGAGGTAGGAGAATCACTTGAACCCAGGAGGTGGAAGCTGCGGTGAGCCAAGATCGCACTATTGCACTTCAGCCTGGGCAACAAGAGCAAAACTCTGTGAAAAGGAAGGAAGGAAGATTAATTGGGCGGGGGGGGGGGGGTATTTATCTTCCAACTCCATCAGCCATTGGCTGAGAACTGCTCCTATGAGGTGTTAACTCCCTGGCACTTCGAGCCTTTCTTGAATGTGTTCATGGTGGGCTCTGGTGGTGAGAGAAAGCCCTCAGGCAAAGACGTGAGGATGCTAACATTAGAAAATTAAGCCAGCATCCACTGAAACGGTAAGAACCAAGGGGATAAGGATGGGGCACTGACAGCATCTGCTGCAGTGGCCATTCCTCCATGTGGTTGAGGTGGAGATGAACTTGCCCTCTAGGGCTGTGTCCGACACCTTGTCAGTGAGAAAGCCCACATTCCTCTGGCCATGGTTATAGTTCCAGGAGGGTTAGAGGATAGTTGTTCATGACCCAGACTAAGCCAATCAACCAGCCTCAGTTCTAAGAATTCTGAGAATTCTTCTGGAAATGTTTGGCAAGAGATTGCTGAACTGAGACGATGTAAACTTAGAGTTGCCAGGGACCACCACATGGAGAAAGCCTGCTGGGAAATGAAATCAACGCAGATGAGCCACAGCTGAGAGATGGTAAGAGACTGAGCCCTCATGACGTCTTCTGAGCACCTGGATCCAGCTATGTGTCATACTCATGCCCTTGGGCTTTTTAATTAGATGAAATGATAAATTCCATTTTATCTTAAGTAAATTTGAAGTGGATTTCTATCACTTGAAACTAAAACAGTCCTGACTAATTCATGGGGCAACCAAGATTCTCCAAAATATGATCCCAGTTCAAGTTTTGGTTGTTTTCATCCACAATTCTTCTATTCAAACCCTGCACTACTTCTAGACTTAGAATTGACTGTCCACCACCATGGAGCTCATTTATAGTCGTACCCTCCATCACTCCAGGCCTCGCTCACCTCATTGCTACCCCCTAGGACTGCTTTTTCCTCTTCACTGTCTGTCTAAATTCCACCCATTATTCGAGACCTACCTCTGGTCTTGCCTCCTCCAAAAAGCCATCCTGACTACCCCAAACCACAGCTCTCCTCTGAGCAGCGTGATCACTTGTCCATGCCATTCATTTGGTGCTCATCACATAGGACTTAGCATGTTTATAACGATGTCATTAGTGTGCTTTCATGGCTCCCCATCAAGACCAGAGGTCATATGGGTAACTGTGTCTTTCATGATGCCCAGAACTGACTAGTAGTTAGTATGCAAAACAATACCCTGGTTGACTCAAATCTTTTTGAAAGAATCTTAAAAATAAATAAATGGTAATAACAGTTTTGCTTGGTTGAGTGAAGAACCCAGAACACAAGCATTTCTTACTTCTCCATTTTGCCTAAGACGAACTGAGCTTAATGCTGTTGAGGGAAGTCCACCAGGGACTCTCACTTCACCCACTCAGTGGGGCACCTTCCATAGACCACCTTTTCCTGAGCATCTCAGGTCATAGCTCACAGACGTCTTGTAGTAGGTATCTGTCATTCTTGACTTCCAAAAGCCTTTGCATAATCTCTCCACATTTTAAGAATATTCACATTGAATTTGTGTCTCTCTGCGTATGTGTTTGGGTAGACATTTCTCAGCTTTGCTTGCTGCTGGGTAGAGACACGTGGCTTAGGTTTTGCCACTTAGATGCAACCACATGAGACTTTGGAAGTGAGCTACATGAGGAAACAGAAGGGGTGCAGGCCCAGATGGCAGCAGGTGCAGCAGGTGTCTGGGGCTGGAGGTGGCAGTGGCAGCTCTTTGCCTGCAGCAGAGACAAGCAGGGTTGGTCCATGGTTGGCAGTGGTAACAACTCCTTATCAAACCAATCCTGCAGTGTGTCTCTGGAAACTGTTCATGGAAGTTCAGCTTAGAGCTTGTTCCTTCAGCCCTTCTGACAATTCTGTGATCTTTCCAATATCCCCAAATAAACCCCTTCCTAAACTTGCTAGAGTGAACTCTATTGACTGCAAATGTACACTCTAACCAATGCAACCCTGATGTCCACCATTTGGCCAGGTAGCTTCCTCCATGTCCTAGACATAAACTGAAATTGTGCAATCTTACCTGTGTGATGACCAGCTTCAATTCTTCTATTAGTCAAAAGCCCTGGAACCTTTGGGTTTATTTGCTATTGTACTCTTGGAGAAAAGAGAAGAGGTTGAGCAGCAAGACCAGGTGGCCATGGAAAATTCCTGGTATTCTGGGTTCCTGGTATTCTGGAAGTTTTTCCTAGTCTGATTAGGGATTCTGGCTGGGCATGGTGGCTCACACCTGCTATCCCAACACTTTGGGAGCCTGATGTGGGAGGATCGCTTGAGCCCAAGAGTTCAAGAACAGCCTGAGCAACATAGTGAGATCTTGTCTATAAAAAAAAATTTAAAAATTAGCTGAGTGCAGTGACCTCAGCCTTGCACCCGTAGCCCTAGCTACTCAGGAGGCTGAGGCAGGAGGATCACTTGAGCCTGGAAGGCAGAGGTTGCACCACTGCAGGGTGCTGAGATGGCACCACTGCACTTCAGCCTGGTTGACAGAGGGAAACCCTGTCTTAAACCGAATTAAACTTAATTCAATTTAAAAGGGATTCTCCCATTCATCCCAAAGGTGACTTTTAGTTGACTGGAAGGTTTTAGGAAATAAATGTAGAATTACTTTATGTCTCCTAAGGACTTTCATGGCACCAGACATTAAAGATTTTAAAAATACCCAACTCTCTCTCCCAACATGAGGCTGCCTGTGACTACACACCAAGTTCCTCTCCTTCAGGTTCCTCTTGTTGGCTTCTGACTCAGCTAATTTTCCCCTTCTTTAGGTCTCTTAAAGACTTTTCTCAGCTCCCCAACCCCTGCTACTGCATAAATGCCTAAATCATATTTTCCCTTGTAGTGCTCAGTCACTTCCCAATAAAACTTGACCATGAGTCTCTGAGGTCTGGGGGTCTGGAGCTAGGGCTGGGGTTGAGGTTCAGCCTTTATAAATATCTTTCTCTTTTGCCTGACCCTGAAGATCTAAGGAAAATCTTCCCTCCCTGTTTCTCACTCTCTATTCTAGCTGGCTCCAGCCTATGGCAAGGGATTCCCCAATCAATAAATTGGGCTGCTTGTCCAAACTTTATGACCTCCTTTAAGGATGCCAGTGAAGATAAAGATAATGGGATCATGGAGATTCCCTGACCTCCTAGTGTGGAAGCCTGTGAATGCTGGGTTTATTTCTATGTGGTCACCAAAGATATTTCACAGAAATCCTCCCCAATCACCCTGCTTGTTATTCATTCATCAAATGTTTATTCCCTGCAGAAATTGCTCTGGACTGAAACCCTATAGGAGGGTAGGTTTGGATGGCTTGCCCAGGGCCTTTCATAGACAAGTCCTTGCCAATAGCTTAAGGGGAAATGAGGTCCCAGGAGGCCCCTGGCTGTCTGATCATGTGACCTTCCTGGCTCCGTTACAAGGACGTCCTGTTCCTCTTGGAGTGGTGGCTCTACTGAGGAAGTGACTGTGTCATATCTGGGGCAGGAGAAAAGCTATTTCAAGTCCTGAAGTAATCACTCAGTTAGTTGGTGTGGCCTCTTCAAGAACTGCCTGGACAGTGGAGAAAGACCATTCCCGAGGAAAGGTAAATGGAAGCTCGTGTCACTAGGGCAAAGGAGGACCCACTAGAAGAAGGAGAAGGGCAGGAGTTGTCATGTCAGTCCTCCATTGTGATACATTTCTGGCCAGCCATGAAGAAATGGCAGCAAGGGAATAATACCTATGACCTCCAAACCAATAGGCAGAGGTCTCTCCACACTTCCAGGTAGGCAGGAAAGAAGGAGAACATCCTCACATTCATGGCCTCCTTGGGTTTTAAAAGTACATTGAGCAGCAGGACGGTACCTAATGACCCATGAAGGTCTCCCCTTGGCTAGCTTGCTTTCCACGTGCAACAAGAGATTTAGGAGGTGCGTTTGTATATTTCTATCAAGAATTCTGGGAATCAGACCCAAAGCTTGTTATTTCCTCATCACTTGGGTACACGGGGGAAAACAATGGTTACATTCAGAAAGCTCATGGACCCACGCATACCGATCAGTCAACGGTTTGACTACCAGTGTTCAGGAAAGAAGAGAAAGGGAGAAGACTTTTATTCTGAAAACATCACCTATGTCTTCAGGGCCAAGCCATTTACCTGGGCCTGCCTAGCATACTGTAGGTGTTCAACATGTACTTTTTGGGTCAATGGGTTCGTGTTCCTGTCTAGAATGTTTGCATCCTTCTACATCAGGCGTCCCCAAACTTTTTACACAGGGGGCCAGTTCACTGTCCCTCAGACCTGTTGGAGGGCTGCCACATACTGTGCTCCTCTCACTGATCACCAGTGAAAGAGGTGCCCCTTCCCGAAGTGCAGCAGGGGGCAGATAAATGGCCTCAGGGGGCCGCATGCGGCCTGCGGGCCGTAGTTTGGGGACACCTGTTCTACATTCTCGATTTCCTCAAGAACAGAAGCCATGTATCTGCTTGAGTCCCAGAGTAGTAGAAGGAATCCTGGGCCTGGATGTGCTTCTCATCCATCAGTCGAACATGTTCATCTTTATTTGCCTGATAAATTTCAAAAAAGAGGCAATCAAAAGCAGAAGAGTGACAAGTCTTACTACAAGTCTATAAGGATCTGTTTACCTCTAGGAAACCCTGGCTTCATCCAAGCAATCTCTCTCCATTATTACGCAAAATCAAGAAAATAATAACATTGCTCCCAGAAATTCCAGGGCAACACTGTTTCAAGCATCTAGGTTAGAGATGGCAGATATTTGGCATGCTTGCAAAACCTGATATTCTGTGTTCCTGACAGACATCACAAATCAATCATTCTAATCATCACTAGTCACTAATCATCACTATACCACTGACCCTCCAAGTTTTTCTCGCTATTGCATTCCAGGCAGCCACTACCAATCAACTAGAAATCACACATGCAAAGAATTTAGTATGCTATCCCTGCTCTAGTCCATGATGGCATGTGATACGTTTATATCCTAAACCATCTGAAAATCCTCACAAACAGTCTTGATAATAAGTATATACTGCAATTACAGAATTACAGATCTGAAAACGACCTTAGAAATCATCGACTTTAGTCCAAAATGCAAGATGAGCCTGGAGCAATCTTCTATGGCAAATGGGATGCTGAAGTCCACAGAGAGTAAGCAACTTGCCCTAATTCAGTGTCAGTTAATGCCATTAGCAGTCCCTTACATCTGTATAGTGCTTTAAGAGATGACAGTGTACTCTTACCTGAAGGATCTCATATGATTCTTCTTCATTCATCCAATAAATATTTATTGAATTCCTACTGTGTTCTATGTGCTATGCTGGAGATTAGAAAACCAGCAGATAGAATGAAAAAAAAAAGGAAAGAAAAAAGCTTTGATTCCTTTCTTACTGTTAAGTAAGGAGCCTTAAAATAACTCCAAGACCTGAACAGGACAGACACTACTATCTTCAGCTTTGTAGATGCTAGAGGGTGACAATTAAGAGAGGATATGACACACTTAAAAATGGCAGCTCTGGAATTCACAACATCCCTCAAGTCATCACTTTTAGATGAGATCATTACTGTTGCAACATGTGGGAAGCAAATTTCCAGACCCATCAGGCATTTCTTAATTAGCTCTCTGACCACTTCAAAATGCTTAAGGTATGAAAGAACCTTTCTATTTAGGGAATGATGGCAAATTCTCCCAGCCCTGTTGAAACAATTTCAAAGAGTCTTTCTCTATAGACCTGTGACCCCTTGACCCTGTAGCTTATGCAGTGTGGTGGGAAGAGCACAGATATGGGAGCACAGCATCTTGCATCCTATTCCCACTGATGGCTCTAACCAACTAGTTCATCTTGGACAAGGTACATCACCTCCTAGGCCTAAGTTTCCCCAGCTATAAGGAAAGTGAGCTGAGCCATGAGATCTCTAATCTTCCTTCCTACTGACATCTGACTATTCTGCCTAACCAAAAAATACAGAGCTGCCTAGCCATACTTCACCTTCTCCTTTCACCAGACATTCTCTTCAACAGCTGGCTTTGCAGCCCAGACTTACCAAGAAAACAGCAACTCCTGGAAAGGTGGTATGGTCCAGCAAAGCCCAGAGTAGTTCTAATCATGATCCAGCTGATCATATGACCTGAGATAACCAGGTCAACCTTCACATGTCATGATCCAACAATGATATGATAAAAGGAGAAGCCAGATGTAGAAATGCGTTGGAAATATTAAGATGTGCCCATTAAAAAGGAAAAAAAAAAAAAGAAGTTGACCTAAGCAACTTTGGAAAATGATGGGGTTTTTTTCTTTTGTATTTCACGATCACAAATTTCACACGCAATGGAAAATGATGTGTTTGACTAGAATCTATAAGGCTAAAGACAAAAAGAACTGTGCAAAACACTATCGTTGATCACGTTATTTCTCAAAGGGGACTAGATTGGTGATTCTGAAACTACTTTACTTGTATACTAGGGTTGAATAAATATGTAAATAAACAAGTTACTCACTGTCAGAGATAAAAGTGACAATGAGAAGAGAGGAAATGCTAGAATAAAACCTGTGCAGTTGGATTACAGTCAGATATAATACAAACTCTTTTTAAAAGTATATATACAAATAGATACACAAACATAGATACGGACATATGCATGGGTTAGTATACATACATATATACATAAATATACGTAAATATTCCCAACTGTTCACTGACAGGGCCTAGAAACAATGACACCCCAGTAGCAATGAGCACACCCAACACTCAGAAACATGGTTTCTAAATATTCTCCAATCAAAGGAAGCAGGACTCCTTGGAGAAATAACTGATTCTAGTGCTAAAGCACTGAAAACACAAGGTGAGCTTGGAGCACCTTGTAATGCCAGAAAGTAAGAAAATGGAAAAAAAATGGGTGCCACAAAACTGTGTACATCATTATGTATCAATTTTTTTAAATGTGGGTGTGTCAAAAGGAACCAAGAGTTTCCAGTGAACAAGGCTAGAACAATTTGAGCAACAAAATAATGAAAGGATTGGATGATATATAATCATCATGCTTCTTTTCTTTCTTTCTTTCTTTCTTTCTTTCTTTTTTCCTGATAGAGATGGGGTTTCTCCATGTTGGTCAGGCTGGTCTCAAACTCCCAAAGTTCGGGGATTACAAGCATGAGCCACCATGTCCAGCCAACCGTCATGATTCTTAAAACTCAAAGAATAAAATAAATATCCATGAATCCATGCCAATGTAAATAAATATATGAACTACAGAGAAATTTTCTTTTCTACAAATTCTCTTTTCTTCTTTTTATTTCCCTCCCTGAGATAGGGTCTTGCTCTGTTGCCCAGGCTGGTGTGCAGTGACACACTCACAGCTCACTGCAGCCTTGACCTCCCTGTCTCAAGCCATCCTCCCACTTCATCCTCCCAAATACCTGGGACTACAGGCAGGTGCCACTATGACCAGCTAATGTATTTATTGTAGAGATGGAGTTTTGCCATGTTGCTGAGGCTGGTCTTGAACTCCTGGGCTCAAGTGACCCAACTGCCTTGGCCTCCCAAAGTGCTGGGATTATAGGCATGAGCCACCACACCCCATCTGAGACAAATTTTCTTTATAGGTAAATTCCAAAATATATATGTCGAGCCTCCCTTCTCCAGGAAGTCGAGTTTCATTTCCTTCCCTTTGAGTATGGGCTAGACTTAGTGACTCACTTCTAATAAGTAGAATGTAGAAAGGGGAAAATTGTAACTTCACAGTGGAGAAACTTGGCAGAGCCCCTTAACCATGCATCAAAGTTAACTTCACCATTGATAAGTCATGTTGATATCATGTACCTCTTTATAGCGTGCAAAGAAAAAAGGACTTTTCTTCTAAAAAATCTACAACCCTTGTCTAATCATGAGAAACCATTAGATAAACCCAAACATTCAATAAAATACCTGAAAGTGTCAAGGTCATAAAAAATAAGGAAGAAAGAACTTTTCACAGGTGAGAGGAGACATGAAAAGTAAATGTAATATGGTACCCTGGATTACAACCTGGAACAAAAAAAGGACATAGTGGAAAAACTAGAGAAATCCATAGTTTGCAGTTTAGTTATAGTATTGTACCAGTGTTAATTTCATAGCAAGGTAACTCAAGGAAATATTACCTGTAAGAAAGGAGCACTATACCTGCATTTTTCCCCCCTTTGGAGACAGAGTCTTACTCTGTCACCCAGGCTGGAGTGCAATGGCACAATCTCAGGTTACTGCAACCTCCACCTCCCTGGTTCAAGCAATTACCCTGCCTCAGACTCCTGAATAGCTGTAACTACAGGTATGCACCACCATGCCCAGCTAATTTTTGTATTTTTAGTAGAGATGGGGTTTCAACACATTGGCCATGCTGGTCTCAAACCCCCAGCCTCAGGTGATCTGTCTGCCTCAGCCTCCCTAAGTGCTGGGAGTACAGGCTTGAGTCACCACACCCAGCCTATATCTGCATTTTGAGGTAAGGCTGGAATTCTAGACCACCAACTACATGGTGCTTGTCCCACTGGCCAGGGACCAGATATGCCGCTGTTTGAATCAAATTCAAGGATAGGGGCCTGACTGGGCATGGATGGTCAGGAGGTTGGAGAGTGGGATGCTGTATGAGCTTTTCCAGGACTTCTCCTGATTTCTCAGTGGCATTAACAGACCTCCCCAGGAAATCACTTCTGTTGTGCCCCTCAGTTCTTACCTCTGGGCAGAGTCATTCCATGAGTGAAAGGGGCCTGGTTTGTGATCAGAATCTATTGTCAGGGAGAAAGAAAGTCCCTTCTCCCACGCAAATGCCAAGCAAGGGGTGGTGCCAAATGATCCCAGGACCCTCATTTTCTGCAACAGTGATTGCTTTGTGTAAAGAGGGCAAGATGCCAGGGCAACTGCTGGGGAAACTGCCGGCTGCCCAGCCCTGCAAGGCTTCAAGCGTTTGGGGAATTTAAGACTTAGGCCAGTGGAAGAAAGAGAACTTCACCACATGAACTCCACCATCTTCGGGGTACTCATCGGGGAAATAGTGGGGAGATGCTGCTCCTTCCTGTTTTGCAGACACAGCAGCAATACTTGTGGCATAAGAGCAAAACCCCTATAGAGGGGACAATTTTAAAGCTGAGTGTCCCTGGCATGAGTTACCAGGGTAGCCAAGCTTTGCAAAGATAGGGTTAATTCTTTTAGTCTTAACTTTAGTCATTTGGTTTTGAACAAAATATATATATATATATATATATATATATATATATATTTTTTTTTTTTTTTTTTTTTTTTTTTTTTTTTTTGAGACAGAGTCTCACTCTATTGCCCAGGCTGGAGGGCAGTGGTGCAATCTCAGCTCACTGCAACCTCTGCCTACCGGTTCAAGTGATTCTCCTGCCTCAGCCTCCTGAGTAGCTGGTACTACAGGTGCCCACCATTATACCTGGCTAATTTATATATATATATATATATATATATTTTTTTTTTTTTTGTGAGATGGAGTTTCGCTCTTGTTACCCAGGCTGGAGTGCAATGGCACGATCTCGGCTCACCGCATCCTCTGCCTCCTGGGTTCAGGCAATTCTCCTGCCTCAGCCTCCTGAGTAGCTGGGATTACAGGCACGCGCCACCATGCCCAGCTAATTTTTTTGTATTTTTTAGTAGAGACGGGGTTTCACCATGTTGACCAGGATGGTCTCGATCTCTTGACCTCGTGATCCACCCGCCTCAGCCTCCCAAAGTGCTAGGATTACAGGCTTGAGCCACCGCGCCCGGCTTAATTTTTATATTTTTTAGTAAAAATAGGGTTTCACTCTATTGACCAGGCTGGCCTTGAACTCCTGACCTTAAGTGATCTACCTGCCCCCCAAAGTTCTGGGGTTACATGCATAAATCACCATGTTGATCAAAATCTTTTTTAAAACTTGTTACTCCCTCATCCATTAAACAGAGCTTGCAAAATATAAATGAGCGTTTCCTTGGTGGTTGAAGGTCATTATTGTGAGCATCAGTTATGCCGAGAGCTGCAAAGTGAAACCAGAGACTCAGAAGTGCATTCAGCATTTGGGACTTTTTGCTGAATGGGTGGTGATCTCAGCAACAGCTCTGAAACTTGCTTTCTTGAAAGAATCCCTGACATCAGCTCGTTTTTCTACTTTAGAAAAGTGCAGCGCATGTTCCCTGTTCTTCACAAAGGGAAAACAGAAGCCTGGCCCCAGAAGCTGTGTGACCTTGGCCAAGTGATGTCATCTCTTAGTGGCTCTCATTCTTCATCTGTAGAATTGGAAATAACGTTATTAGATAGTGCACATTTAGAACATGCCTTAGATGCATTAGAGCTGGGTTTGGAACAGCGATCAGCATGTCAGAAAGGGGTTAACTGCTGTTATTACCGTTTGCAGATGAAGACAAGTCCCAGGTCTGGTTAGCTCGGTCTGCCTCTTTCTCTGTAGTCTCGCCAACATTGGCTCGCTGTCTGGGAAGCAACGCCGCCAGTGACCTCTTCTGGGTCTCGTGGCCACCAGCCATTGTGCCCATTCTAATCAAGGAGGCTCACCTCCAATTTATGCCTTTTCTAGTCAGAAAGGACAGAATTTCCCTGGGGCAGGTCCCTGCCAGACCAGGGGCCTCTTGCAATCCCTGCCACGAAGTCCCGGAAGGAAGCTCTGCAAATGTGCACTCAAGGCTTCAAATCAGCAGATGGGCGGTTAAGTAACTAAGTAACTGTGGAGTCAGGCGCGGAAGGGAACAGCGTCTCTAACCACGGCCACCCTGTTCTCCTCTGGGTTATTAGATCGGCACTTGGCAGAGATGGGACTAGAAGAAACTGGGAGGGCCTGGGCCCAGGTCTTCATGTAGAACTAGGGGCCCATGGCCCCTCGGGGTATCCAGGGCGCCGACCATGCCCCATCGCCCTTTTCCCCTAAAGTCCGGGAGGAAGGCACTCTCTGGCCTGAAGTTCGCCTGTCCACCGGTGATACCACCTGCTGCAGCGTTTCCAGCCGGGAAGGAGTTGGACATGACCACATCTGCAACAGCTGCGCCCTGCACCGCCCGGGGCTGCCCCCATCCCTACCCCTGCCCTGGGGTCTCTGGAAGTCCCTCTGCAAGCCCCTAAAGATTTGCCAGAACTCAGGGACACCCTTGCCTTACCTCCCCTCCCCCCCAGGTCACCCCCCGCTCCCCCCACCACACACACACACACACACACACACACACACACACACACACACACACAATTTTCTGCCCTGCCAAAAATGAAGCTGGGGGGCGCTGGGAGTGCGCTTGCCACCAGACCCTCCAGGGAGACTGCTGACTCGCTGAACCCCTCCAACAAGAGGACCACCCCCTTCGTTTCTACTGCCTTCTTTCTCCTTTGCTTTAGTGGATGCTACCCTGGCTCTGCCAAGGCATGGCGTGGAGCCCTGCCCCTTTTCTGCCAAAGACACGTGGCTCTCCTTCCTTATAAAAGCAGCTATACGTTCATATATACAGTACCTGTCCCTAACCTGCACCCACCAATAGAGCAACTCCCTGAGAGGGTGAGCAAGAGGCCAGGCTTGCTTGGGGGAGCCCCTCTCCTGGAAATCTGGAGGGGGCAGAGGCAGTGCCCCCAACATCTG
Organism: Saimiri boliviensis; assembly: GCF_048565385.1. Lineage (NCBI taxonomy): Eukaryota > Metazoa > Chordata > Mammalia > Primates > Cebidae > Saimiri > Saimiri boliviensis. The sequence continues at coordinate 28,373,009 of NC_133450.1, forward strand.
GCTGGTTGTAGGTGCTCAGTCGTTATTTATTTTTGCTCTCCTCTTCCTCTTTTTCTTCCTCAATATCAGCTCCTCTCTCTCCTTACACCTCCCCCTCTCTCTCTCTTCCCTGCTCCATCCCGTCTTCACTTTATCTCCTTTGGAGGACTGCCTCCTGCCTGCTGGAGCACCGAGTGGGGCTGAGGAAGCTCCCCTGCACCCCACAACCCCTTCTCTTAGTGGCTAAACCTCTGACCCAGCCTCCTACACTGCAACCCTGCATGTCCCTGATTCACTCTGGCTCTTTCTCCACCCTGTCACCCTGGCTTATGCAGTGTGGTCTTGTTGAAGGCATGGCTTCTTGAAGCCGATTTATACAGGATCTCAGGATTTTCTGGCTTTGCCAAATACCTCCCCAGAGTTTTCAAAACACCACCTGAAAAATTAGTGTTCATCTTGTTGCAGGTGACAATGATATTACAGTTGTATTTTTAAAGTCCTTATCTATTAGAGATACATTATTTGACATACTTCCAGGTGAAATGATGTGGTGTCATGAATTTGCTTCAAGGTAATATGGGAGGGGAGTAAGTAGATGGGGCGTGGATAGGGAAGGAATGGCCTTGGGTCAATATTTCTTGGGACTAGGTAATGAGTAGATGAGGGTTCATTATACTCTCTGTCTACTGTCTTTATAATGTAAAGTTAAAGTAATTTCCTAGCCATCCAAAAAGGGAGAAATGAATTCGTGAACAAATATTGGCAAAATGTTAGCAATTATTGAATCTGGGTGATAAATACATATGGATTTGTTGTGTTATTTTCTCTACATTTTCATGTGTTTGAAAAAATAATTAAAAATAATTTTTTAAATGTTTATTTATTTTATTTATTTTTTTATTTTTATTTTTTGACAATGTACAGAGCCTGTAATCCCAGCACTTTGGGAGGCCAAGGCGGGCAGATCACTTTAGGTCACTAGTTTGAGACCGGCCTGGCCCATATGGCGAAACCCAATCTCTACTAAAAATACAAAACTCAGCTGGGCATGGTGGTGGGTGCCTATAATCCCAGCTACTTGGGAGGCTGAGGTGGAAGTATCACTTGAACCCGGGAGGCAGAGGTTGCAGTGAGTGGAGATCACGCCACTGCACTCTAGCCTGGGTGACAGAGTGCGTCTGCATCTCAGAAAACAAAAACAAACAAAAATAAGAAAATAAAATGTCGAGTTTATTTTTTGATACCACCTTATCACGAACTCTTCATCTGTGTAAAGCTAGGCCATGCGTATTCAGCATGCACTGCACAGATATTGATGGACAGGTGTTTTCTCAAAGATCTCAAGTGCATCTGCTGCCTCTTCCTTAGGTGAGCACACTGAAATGCTCCAGAAAACAGGACTTCCTTGGCTGGGCACTGCTGCTGTGGCATCTCCGTGCCTATGCACCTGCTGTGCCTTCCACATAGACTGTCCTTCCCCAGTCTACCTGCCAAGCTCTTACTCAGCTTCAGCGCTTCTTCTCCAAAGCTTTCTCTGACCCTCCAGGCCTTGCACCACCACTGAGCCCTGTACGTACTTCTGTGTTGTACCGTTCACCTTGAACTCCAATTGTTTCTTGCATGCCTAACCCCCCCACACACACATTAAACTTTTAACTACTCAGGAGCAGGGAATTTTTTTTTTTTTTTTTAAAGACAAGTTCTTGCTCCATTGGCCAGGAGCACAGTGATGCAATTATAGCTCGCTGCCACTTCAAACTTCTGAGCCCAAGGGATCCTCTTGTTTCAGCTTCCTAAATAGCCACATGCATGTGCCACCACATCCAGCTGATTTTTTAAATTTCTTGCAGAGATAGGATCTCACCGTCTTGCCCAAGCTGGTCCTGAACACCTGGGGCCAAGCAGTCCCTCTGCTTTTGCCTCCCAAGCTTCTGGGATTACAGGCATGAGCCACCATGTCTGGCCCAGGGATCATTTTTCATTCAACTTTCCATCATCAGGACTTCAAGTTACACCTCTATGCTCATGACTCCTGAGTCAACATCACCAACCTCGTGCTCCTCAGTACCAGACTCATAGCCAAATACTTTCTGAACTTCTCCCCTTGGGTGTTCTACAGACCCCTGAAATTCACTGTGTCCAAAACTGAACACGTTGTCTTTCCCCTAAACTTACTCCTCCTGCCACGCCTGAGCAGGTAAACAGAGCCCTCCACTCAGTCGCTCGACCCACAAATCCAAGGCCTGCCCCTCACCGCTCTTCTCCTGCACTTCAGCTATTGATTCTACTTCTACATAAGCCCTGAATCTTCCCACCCACCTCCCTCATCCCTACAGCCCTTTCCCTGTTCAGGGCACTGTCACCTCTCTCCTAATGACTGCAAAAGCTTCTTCACTGCTCTCCAATCTTGCCCCCTCCGTCCCAAGTCTCCACATGAAAGCCTGATCTTTCTAAAATGCCAATATCGTAGCCTATCGTATCCTAATAAAATTTTTCCATGTCACCCTAAAGTTCAGATTCTTCAACATTGAACATGGCTTACAAGGTTCCTTTGTGACTGACCTCAACTCAGCTCACTCCCTATAATTTCTTTCCCCAACCCTGCCTACCAGTCCCCAACACACACACACACACACACACACACACACACACACACACACCACACACACACACACACACAAGCTCGAGCCGATTGGAAGGACTTGCAGTTTCCCAGCATGCCTTACTCTTTCTGTGGCACAGACAGCGTTGCTCACCAAGTATCACATGGGCTCCCCTACATTCCTAACCCTGTAGCAATTAGATGGAACTGGATCACTGGTTCTTGACAATGGGTCATGAGCAGAAATTGGATGATCTCTCCAAAACTAAATCATTCTCTCTCTCTTTTCTTTTTTTCTTTTTTCTTTTTTTTTTTTTTGACAGAGTCTTGCTCTGTTGCCCAGTCTGGAGTGCAGTGGCATGATCTCGGCTCACTGCAGCCTCTGCCTCCCAGGTTCAAGTGATTCTCCTGCCTCAGCCTCCCAAGTAGATGGGACTACAGGTGCACACCACCACACCTGGCTAATTTTTAGTAGAGACAGGGTGTCACCATGTTGGCCAGGATGGTCTTGATCTCCTGACCTTGTGATCTGCCTGCCTCGGCCTCCCAAAGTGTTGGGATTACAGGCATCAGCCACCATGCCCAGCCTCAGTAAGTATTTGATAAATGAATAAATGAATGACTTAACTCCTAAAATAAAAAAAGAAAAAAGATTTGGGTTCTAAAAAATAGCCCAATGCTCATAAACAGTCTTGAATTATAAAACTATACTCAACATGTACAAATTAGCATGCCCACCCCTCAGTTCTGCCCTACACCAAAGGTCAACTCTTTTACTTCCATGGGTCAATTAACTCCTCTTTTAGTGGCAAATTATTAGAATTGACGAATTAGAGGGTGGAAAGTTCCCCTTTCTGATGACTTAGGCTCAGCTAGAGAAACTGAATACAGTACAAAAGCTGAAAATCCACAGCCAAGTTCTCACTCGGCAGCTCCCTCACTTTTTTCATGTTTGTTTAACTTTTCCTCCCCGTTACCTACTGGGACCTCAGCAGAACCTGAACTGGGCATTAAAACAGCAGCTAAGTAAATAAAGCAAGCCTCTAAAGCTCTGGTGCCGTTCAAGGACACCGCTGTCCCGCAAAGCCACTGACACTTTGTAGAGTCAGGTGGCTGGGAGGGGATCGGAGCCCCTCTCCTTAGCTGCCAGATGCCTATGGAGGCCCAGAGCATTCAGCTTCTCCATTTGTCATTTTCAGCAGAGCCAAGAGCTAGGATCTCTGGGAACCTGGGGCAGGCTGCTGCAATTTTCCCCAAGAGTTCTAGCTCAATGTGGGTGAAATCTTGAGAAACCAGAGAGGAAAGAGCCATCAATCCGATGCAATTCAAGGCAGCAAAGATGTACTGAGCATTCCCATACATGAGTCCCTGGAAGGAATACCAAGGAAGTATATGTTCCAGATGGTGCCTTCAAGGGTCTTTTTTTTTTCTTATGAAAAAAAAAAAAAAAAAAAAAAAAAAAAAAAAAAAAACAGTTAAGCACATGAGACAAAAAATAAGAGGATAACACAAGGCAGTATATAATCATGTGCCACATTGTGCCGTTCAGGCTGTACAAGGGGATAAAAAGGTAAAAGAGGTCGGGCGCAGTGGCTCACGCCTGTAATCCCAGCACTTTGGATGGCTGAGGCAGGCAGATCACCTGAGGCCGGGAGTTCAAGACCAGCCTGACCAACATGGAGAAACCACAAAAATTAGCCAGGCATGTTGGCACATGCCTGTAATCCCAGCTACTCGGGAGGCTGAGGCAGGAGAATAGCTTGAACCTGGGAGGCGGAGTTTGTGGTGAGCCAAGATGGCGCCATTGCACGTCAGTTTGGGCAACAAGAAAGAAACTTCGTCTCAAAAGAAAAGAAAAAAGGCGGAAGAGTGATGTGATGGCGAGAAGGCAAAGAGGGCCTCATTATAATATTGGAAGTTGAGTGCCTGCTCTGTGCCAGCCCCTACATACATACATTACTGCTTAATCTTTACAGATCCCATGAGGCTAAATAACGTGCCGAAGGCAGCAGAGTTGGTGAACAGCAGAGGCAGGATTTTAACCCAGCTCTTACCTCAAAACCTGTGTTCTAGACCACCTCGTCTATACCCTCTCAGAATGAGTCTTATTTTTTAGGACTGAAAGCCTGAGCTGAAACCTTCACGTATCTTGTTTTCAGCCTCCACACTGTCCTTAGGAGGGAGACATGATTACTGCCACTTGGCCCTTGGGAAAAACAGACACTCAGAGAAGTGAACACGCCAACAGGGAAGGAGAGGAACTAAGAGATCCCTGTCATATAACTCGATTTCATTTAAATTCAAGTATCCCGTGGGTTTTCATTTTCCTGTCACTAATTTTTATTTGAACCAAAAAGATTTTAGAGGTGGAAATGTAACATTTTATGAGCTGGGCTCATCTAGAGATCACTCATTCCTCAAAGGCAAATTAATAAGCGATCTTCCTGCATCTCCACTGACTAAGGTCGTAATCGCTGTCACCCTGAAGTGCCTTGGAGGCGCCTTTGGAGGCACGCTTTGTGCTACGTGCTTTTGCGGTTTCCTGATGCTTCCAATGGCAGCAATATTTGTCAGTGCATGTAATAAAGCACTGCTATGTGACAAGCACAGTGTGGACCCTTCCCCTCCTCACACAAATCTCATTTTATAGAGGAGAAAACTGAGAGCCAAGGAGGTCTAGCTACCAGCTTGAGATCACACAACTAGTCAGCTGTGGAGCCAGGTCTCCTGTCTCCAAGACCAGAACATGTTTTTACATCTTCCTCAGTCAAAGTTTCACCTGGAGTAGGCAGCAGGCCACTCCTGAAAGCCTTTTTGTTTTTTGAGACATAGTCTCACTCTGTGGCTCAAGGTGGAATGCACTGGCGAAATCTGGGCTCACTGCAACCTCCGCCCCACTGGGTTCAAGCGATTCTCCTGCCTCAGCCACCTGAGTAGCTGGGATTACAGGTGCCTGCCACCATGCCTGGCTAACTTTTTTTGCAATTTTAGTAAAGATGGGGTTTCACCATGTTGGTCAGGCTGGTCTTGAACTCCTGACCTCAGGTGATCCATATGCCTTGGCCTCCCAAAGTGCTGGGATTACAGGCATGAGCTACCGTGCCTGGCCCTTAAAGCAACTTTTGAAAAAGTTTTAAAATAGTAAGTGTGTATTTTGTTCATATAAAAATATAAGAATAGGCCGGGCACGGTGGCTCAAGCCTGTAATCCCAGCACTTTGGGAGGCCGAGGCAGGTGGATCACGAGGTCAAGAGATCGAGACCATCCTGGTCAACATGGTGAAACCCCGTCTCTACTAAAAATACAAAAAAAAATTAGCTGGGCATGATGGCGCATGCCTGTAATCCCAGCTACTCAGGAGGTTGAGGCAGGAGAATTGCCTGAACCCAGGAGACGGAGGTTGCGGTGAGCCGAGATCGTGCCATTGCACTCCAGCCTGGGCAACAAGAGCGAAACTCCGTCTTAAAAAAAAATATATATATATATATAAGAATAGGTATGTGTCCATATTACCTATGACTACTCATTGATGACCCTTGGGACTTTTGACAAGTGACGTACCCTCTCTGAGCCTCAAGGTTTTCACCTATAAAACACGAATAGTGGGACACCTCCCATATCACCGAAATGGTATTAAGGTTAAATATCGTGCTTGGCACATTGTAAGCCTCAGTAAGTGACACTCACTAGCAGTGGCAATATTTATTTATTGCCTACCATTTTCGAAGCCTTATGCTGTATATTATAAAACAGCCTGTATACAGCCTGGTCAACATGGTGAAACCCTGTTGGTTTCAGTGGCTCATACCTGTAATCTCAGCACTTTGGGAAGCCAAGGCAGGCAGATCACCTGAGGTCAGGAGTTCTAGACCAGCCTGACCAACATGGAGAAACATCATCTGTACTAAAAATACAAAATTATCCAGGTGTCGGGGCGCATGCCTGTAATCCCAGCTACTCAGGAGTCTGAGGCAGGAGAATTGCTTAAACCTGGAAGGTGGAGGTTGTGGTGAACCGAGATCACCCTATGGTACTCCAGCTGGGCAACAAGAGCAAAATTCCATCTCAAAAAAAAAAAAAATACAAAATTAGCAGGGCATGATGGCATAAACATGTACTCCCAGCTACTTGGGAGGTTGAGGCAGGAGAATTGCTTGAAACCGGGAGGCAGAGGTCGTACTCCAGCCCGGGCAACAGTGAGATCCTGTCTCAAAATAATATAAAATAAAATAGCACGTATCATAAGATCCTAACATGTGTATGTGGAAAATACATATGGGATATAGAAATGAACGGATGGATAGTTAGGTATGATTGGGGGGTATCAGAAAAAAACTGGAATGATGAAAACAAAAATATTCACAGTGATTGTGGGAGGTTTTATCTATTTCTACGTCTTCGTACAGTTCCCAAGTTTTTCTATAATGAACATGGATGAATTACTGTTATAATTAAAACAAAGAAAATCTTAGAAAATCCATTGGAAGTTCAATTCATTTTGGAATGGGAGGGAGAAATTTTTTATTTAAAGAAGCAGTAAAAGGGTAAAACCTTTTAGAGGGTCCACTGGCTTAATAGCCCCAAGAGGGAAAAAGTAGCTATTTCCCAGCAAAGCTGAGCAAACCCAGCTGACTTTGCTGGCAGCTGCTGACATCTGGTTCTAGAACAAGGATCTTAGGGTTAAAAAGCAAAGAATGTTTGGTAGCAGCCATCCGTCTGGTGGTCATCTGAGGGAGGCAGTTACTCAACTCTCATTTCTCGTTGTTGAGAGGCCACGCCCGGCTTTGCCAAAAATTACCTTAATGGGACTCAGAGCCCTCCTGCATCCCAGCCACCCCTCCACCGTGACACGGGCATCCTTCCCCAGTGGAGACCTCACACTGAAGCAGGTGCAGCAGCAGCAAGTGGCTGTCGGCAGCTCTCCCCACCTGAGAAGGCAGAGCCAGGTGCTAAGCAAGGACCCAGGTGGGCTCAGAGCATAGGACAGGGTGTTTAGAAAGCAGCTTCCACAGATAGAAGCAGTCGGGTCTGGGAAGCGGGGTAAAGGAAGAGGAAGAGGAATAGCAGTACATGGGGGAGGGAGCCGAGTACCTTCTGTTTCCCAAGTACTTTCTCATTCAATCCTCCACCAGTGACTCAGGGAGCACTGGTAACTCCATTGTGTAGAGGAAGGGATACAGATAAATTAAGAACCTTGCTGAAGCTCCACAGCTAGAGTGAAGAGAAAAGCTACCACATGTGTGCTTTATTTTGGGCACCACCAAAGCAAATGTTTCAAGAGCAGTGAGGACCACAGTGAACTGGAGAGCTCCAGCTACGACGGGGCTACTTCTCAGCTCAGGGATTTGTGCCATGCTAAGATGTAGGCCCATGGTTGCTAGATCTTCTGGACTTCTCTGTGAAGTGTCTCGATTTTTCTGAATGTTGGCTTACTTTTTAAAATATTACGCCGGGATCAGGCACAGTGGCTCATGCCTGCGATCCCAGCATTTTGGGAGGCTGAGGCAGGTGGATCACTCGAGGTCAACAGTTCAAAACCAGCCTGGTCAACATGGTGAAACGCCATTTCTACCAAACAATACAAAAATTAGACAGGCATGGTGGTGTGCACCTATAATCCCAGCTACTTGGGAGGCTAAGGTGGGAGAATTGCTTGAACCTGGAAGGTGGAGGTTGCAGTGAGCCAAGCTCTCACCATTGCGCTCCAGCCTGGGCGACAGAGTGAGACCCTGTCTCAAAAAATAAATAAATATTAGATTGGTGCAAAAGTAATTGCAGTTTTTGCCATTAAAATAATTGGAGAGGTGTTCCCTCTGACCTGCAGATGCCTTTATTTTATTAGGTGTTGTAATAACCTAATAAAATAAAGGCATCTGCAGGTCAGAGGGAACACCTCTCCAGGCCAAGGGTGGCCAGTCAATGTTGTTCTCAGCCTCGGGGCTGCCTGGATTGCTGGTTTGCCTAGTGGAGCTACTCGCTTGTGCTGCCTGCTCATGGTTCTGGAGTTTCAGGCTCCCATGGAGTAGAGGTGACACTTCCCAATGGGCTGGGGAGCTAACTCCAGAGAAGTAAAAAAAGCTGTACAGGATTTCAGATTACCAGCTAAGGAAGAATACGGACTGAAACCAGATTAGATATAGTAGACCAGAGAGCTGTATTTGGTACCGAGTTTCTCTGACAACACATCCTTTCTTCTCTTAGGCTGTGAGTCAGCAGACACTTATTAAGTGATGACTATACATCCACTTAAATTGTTCCAGATTCTGGGGACAGAGTGAGGAACAGAACAGAAAGAATCCCCGCTCTAATGGAATTTACAATTTCAAGAGAAGATACAGGAAATAAACAAGTGCCTGATCCCCCAGAGGGTGAAAAGTGCTGTGAAGAAAAATTAAGGGGGATAAGGAAGGCAGGGCAGGCTGGATAGCTGGAGCAGGGAGGGCTGGGAGAGGAGATGAGGTCAGAAGAGGGGAGCAGAAAAGAAAGGGGGCCTGGTCTTGCAGGGCTGTATTGGCCACGGTCAAGACAGGTTCTGGGGATAGACAGTAATGAGATCTGCCCCTGCCCTCGAGGGGTGTGCAGCCTGACCCTCTCCCCACCTGTATCCCATTCTCACCTACCTACCTGCAATACCTGTGTGTACTCAGCATACTAAATTCTCACACTCCCAGTGGCTCACAGCCCTCTGGCTGCAGGTGGAACAGTGCAGCTGGGGGGCCCCATTCAGCACTGGGGCATTCCCTGGGTCTAAAGACAGGAGCAAAAATAAGGGAAAGCTTATACTGGCTGCCCCTTCTAGGGCCAATCACATAAGAGCCCATGGTTTAGTGGCCACCTCTGCTTCACAGACTGACAGAGGGCAGGAATTGGGGTCTTCCCATTGGACATGGAGGATTTCTGCACTAGCATATCCATGCAACAGGGATTTCCTGAGTAACTCCTGAGCACTGGGCCCTGTGCTGGTGATTGGGGATGCACAAGTGAACAAGATGAGCTGCAGGTGACCCTCCCCACAGACAACAACAGCCCTGAGGGGGACACAGGCAGGCAAACAGGCCACTAGAGCATAGCAGGTAAGTCTCCATGATGGAGACTGCCCTGTGTCAGTCTGTGAAGCAGAGGTGGCCACTGAACCATGGGGTCCTGTGTGACTGGCCTTAGAACGGGCAGCCAATACAGGTTTTTCCTTATTTCTGCTCCTCTCTTTAGACCCAGGGAATGCCCCAGTGCTGCATGGGGCCCCCTAGTTATGGTCGATTCTGGGCAGTGCTGTGCTAGTAAATATTCAACAACCAGGCCAGGCATGGTGGCTCACACCTGTAATCCCAGCACTTTGGGAGGTCAAGGCAGGCAGCTATCATGAGGTCAGGAGATTGAGCATATCCTGGCCAACATGGCAAAACCCTGTCCCTACTAAAAATACAAAAATTAGCTGGGTGTGGTGGCAGGCACCTGTAATTCCAGCTACTCAGGAGGCTGAGGCAGGAGAATCGCTTGACCCTGAGAGGTGGAGGTTGCAGTGAGCCGAGATCATGCCACTGCACTCCAGCCAGGTGACAGAGCAAGACTCCATCTCAAAAACAAAAAAGTGTTTAACAACCAGCTCTCCAGCAAAATACCTATGTATGTCCATATGCTCATGGATGTTACTGACCTAAAGGATTATAGCATATAATTTATAATTTATAAATAATAACAAAATATACAATAGTGTTTATTGTAAAGTCCACCTAATCAGTTGACTTTCACAGAACACAATTTTTGCTAAACATTTGCTCTGTGGACAATCTATCATTATAATTGATGAGCAGCTGTTGTTCTAACAGGATATTGGTTGATATTATTTATGTTAATAAGACAAAAGTGAAATGTAAATGAATGTCAGAACTTTCCTTATTGTCAATGCTTCTTTACTGAATTGGATCATAGTTTCTGAAAACTGAAGGGATATTTCTTCAGTTGTTTCATGCTATTCACAATGTAACAGCTACTTGTAAGTTTAATCCGTATCATTATCATTTTCTCCACTATTTCCTTAGGTTTAGGTAATCAATGCAACAGTAAATCAATCTCCGATGTATAGCATTCGCCAGTCTTCATGGTGTAAATACTCCCACAAACTCCCACTGAATAAGGATTTGGGAAGAGACGCAAAGTGCCCTACAAGTTACATAGTTATATAGTGCTTCCACCACATGGATATGAGAGCTGTAAATGATCTCAAGAGCGTAAGTGATAGGAAAATGCAGTAAAGTCATCAGGAAGTGATGAGATTTCAGTATTTTTTGCCATAGCTGAATGTTTAACGATGGCTGAATTTAACAACCAGCTTGCAAAATCTTGAAAATTTAACTATCATGTCTTGAGAGGTACATTGGTGAGGGCTCTGGGTACAGTAGTGAGGTACTAACCCAAACTTTAGGCGATCAGGGGAGCTGAGACCAAAGGGGTAGGACTCAGCCAGGCCAAATGGGACCAGATGTCCAGGCAAAGGAAACATTATATAATATGGTAGAGAATATGTTATCTCCAGCCCAGGCATAGTGGCTCACACCCGTAATCCCAGCACTTTGGGAGGCCTAGGCGGGTGGATCACCTGAGGTCAGCAATTTGAGACCAGCCTGACCAACATGGTGAAACCCCATCTCTACTAAAAATACAAACTTAGCCGGGCGTGGTGGCTCACACCCGTAATCCCAGCACTTTGGGAGGCCGAGGCGGGTGGATCACAAGATCAGGAGTTCGAGACCAGCCTGGCCAAAATGTTGAAACCCCGTCTCTACTAAAAATACAAAAATTAGCCGGGCACGGTGGCATACACCTGTAATCCCAGCTACTCAAGAGGCTAAGGCAGGAGAATCGCTTGAACCTGGGAGGTGGAGGTTGCAGTGAGCCAAGATCGTGCCATTGCACTTCAGCCTGGGTGACAGAGTGAGACTCTGTCTCAAAAAAAAAAAAAAAATAGCCATGTGTGCTAGCACATGTCCATAATCCCAGCTACTCAGGAGGCTGAGGCAGGAGAATCTCTTGAACCCAGGAGGTGGAGGTTGCAGTGAACCAAGATCGTGCCATTGCGCTCCACCCTGAACAAGAGCAAAATTCCGTCTCAAAAAATAATAAGAATAATAAACAAACAAAAAAGAGAGAGAATGTTATCTCAGCAGCTGAGATACTCAGAGTATCTTTTCTTTTTTTCAAGAAAAAACCATGAATTTGGGCAAATGCTGAACTGCTAGGTCCCAGGTGTCTGGTGGCCCTGAGGCCTTGCAAGAAGAGGGAAGTTACTGTGCATGGTGCAATAACTTCCATTACTTGAGGGAGGGAGGAGGACGGGGAGCTGTCCAGAGAATCCGGGTGGGGAGAGAAGAGGAGAGAAGGGAAAGAGAGAGCTGAGTGCTGGGCACTGCACAATGGAACCCCAGCCTGGAACAACTCCTCCCTCAAACTTCAGGAAAAGCTGTACCACAAGGAGGAAAGTCACTTGAAGAGTTAAATTTCTTACAAAACACGCAGCGAAGGGGCCGACGGTTGTGTTGGGGCGGATGTACACACAGGCCCAGAAGTGAGAGATCATGGGGTACCCTGAAAGCTAAAAATGGTTCAATCCCTGAGCCCCAGGTGTGAGGTGGGGAGTGGGGGACAGGTTGAGCCTCCGGAAGCCAGTTAGACAGTCACGGGTCCTGCCCTGAACAGATCAAGGCCCCGCGTACCTCTGTCCCAAGCACAGTTCTGGGCCTCTTTGCCTCTCCTCTGTGGTTACCCCAGGTGTGGGCACCCAGCAGCTAATCCCCCACATCAGAGTCAGATGCCCCTGCTGGCTGGATCTTGATCCCCTGTTCTTGACCCCAGACAGTCTTCCCAAGGACACAGAGACTGTGGGAACAATGACCTTAAATGGGTATCAGGGGCTCCCGATTGAGGACAGCAAAGATTTCCCCAGCTGCAGCATGTCCTCTCCTTGGACCCTTGAAGTTCATTCCATGGTGACACAGCTGGCTCCGGGCAGTGACTAACTGGGGTTTGGACAAGTCTTTCCATGATGGGGCAGTGAAGCCTTGGAAAAATCCCACTCCTTCTGCGAGGGGGAGTTTTCTTCCTCCATCTGCAGTTGGCTCATCCTAAAGCCACAGAATCCTCACCTTCCTCTTCCCCATTTTCTAAAGCCTGTACACATCCTGCCCCTGTAGGAAAGGAGAACCACTCTGCTGGTCTGCTCCTAGGCTCCTGTATATCTCCTGCCTTCCAGGGACTAGAGGTACAAGCCTGACACTCTGTATTTCCATCCCCAGAAGCCCACAGTCCAGGGGGCTTGGGGGACAGACAAGGAAATTAAAAGTTGCAGTGGGGCGTGGTGGCTCACGCCTATAATTCCAGCACTTTGGGAGGTTGAGGTGGTCAGATCACAAGGTCAAGAGATCGAGACCATCCTGGCCAACATGGTGAAACCCCGTCACTACTTAAAAAAAAAAAATACAAAAAATACAAAAATTAGCTGAGCGTGGTGGCGCATGCCTGTAGTCCCAGCTACTCGGGAGGCTGAGGCAGAAGAATTGCTTGAACCCAGGAGGTGGAGATTGCAGTGAGCCGAGATTACACCACTGCACTCCAGCCTGGTACCTGGCAACAAAGCAAGACTCTTTCTCAAAAATAAATAAATAAATAAATTTTTTAGAGTTTACATTTCAGCCAGGCATGGTGGCTCACACCTGTAATCCCAGTACTTTGGGAGGCCGAGGTGGGTAGATCACAAGGTCAGGAGTTCAAGACCAGCCTGGCTAACATGGTGAAACCCAGTCTCTACTAAAGATACAAAAAATTAGTTGGGTGTGGTGTCAGGTGCCTGTAATCCCAACTACTCGAGACGCTGAGGCAGGAGAATCACTTGAACCTGCGAGGCGGAAGTGGCAGTGAACTGAGACCACACTACACTCCAGCCTGGGCAACAGAGTGAGACTCCATCTCAAAAAAAAAAAAAAAGTGGCCGGGTGCGGTGGCTCAAGCCTGTAATCCCAGCACTTTGGGAAGCCGAGGCGGGTGGATCATGAGGTCGAGAGATCGAGACCAACCTGGTCAACATGGTGAAACCCCATCTCTACTAAAAATACAAAAAATTAGCTGGGCATGGTGGTGCGTGCCTATAATCCCAGCTACTCAGGAGGCTGAGGCAGGAGAATTGCCTGAACCCAGGAGGCAGAGGTTGCGGTGAGCCGAGATCGCGCCATTGCACTCCAGCCTGGGTAACAAGAGCGAAACTCCACCTCAAAAAAAAAAAAAAAAAAAAAAGTTTACATTTCTACACCTCCACCAATTCAGCCATGGCCATGGAACTTCCTTGGCCAATGAAATTTGAACAGCAGTGACACCAATGCCATTTCCAGAAAAAATAAAATAAAATAAAATAAAATAATGCATGCTTCAAGAGCCAGTGTCTTCTTTCCCACCTCTACAATAGTGGAAGCTCATGTCAGGAGAGAGCTTCCATCAGCCTAGATCCCTGATTGCCAGTACTGCATAAAGGTCCCTGCTGGTCTGCAATTGACATATAGTGTGAGCAAGAAATGGACTTGGTGGCTCATTTGTTGCTGCAAGCATGGCCTAGCGTGGTCCTAACGGACACCATTGGCATGGCTAAAATAGAGGCTTGGATTGGGAATGTCAGGCCCGGCAGATGTCTGCAGCCCGCCAGTTTCCCTGCTGCTCTTTCTCCAGGTCTTAGATAGTGACACAGGCTGTAATTCATGGGTTAGAATTCCAGCTCTATCATTTACTGACTCTCTGACCTTGGGCAGTTTCGTTAATCTCCTTAAACCTAATTTTATCTATCTGCAAATTGAGAATAACAATGAAAATAATATTCCCTACTTCATAGGGCTGTTATATTTGAATAAACAAATGATGAACCTTCTCTGTCCCTAAGCATGATCCTTGGACCACCTGTTCCCAGTTACCTGCGTGCTTATTTAAAATGCAAACTCCCCCACCCCCACGCCCGCCCCAGGGTGAATCAGAACCTCTGCACGTGGGGCCCAGAAGTCTGCACTTTTAGAAAGCACCCTAGGCAGGCAGTCTTTTGCAGACTGAAGCTAAAGAACCACTGCCCTGGAGGTTTTGATGGACAGTCAAACCTCCACACTGAGGAAGGATCATTCACTGGAGGCTGGCTTTGTCTGAGGCCAAGAATGTTTAGCCTGCAGCTGACCAGGTGGTCGTAGCCTCTCTAACAAAAGCCTGAGGCTTCAAAGTCCAGCATGACTTAGAGATCAGGTAACCCCTCCCGTGGAGCTAACTCTGTGTGCACAATTCTGGCCACATTCAGCCCTCTGCAGCCTGCCTAGATGAGCAGCAGAACTTTTTTTTTTAATTGCATTTTAGGTTTTGGGGTACATCTGAAGAACATGCAAGATTGATGCCATCTCTCCCCAACTCCCCACCCCCCACTGTCCCTCCTCTATTTCCCCCCAACAGACCCCAGTGTGTGATGCTCCCCTCCCTGTGTCCATGCAGCCATCAAAAACAATGAGTTTGTGTCCTTTGTAGGGACATGGATGAATCTGGAAACCATCATTCTCAGCAAACTGACACAAGAACAGAAAATCAAACACCGCATGTTCTCACTCACAGGCGGATCTTGAACAATGAGCAGCAGAACTTTTTATGAGGCATTCCCTCTGAGGGAGTCTTCAGCAATGCAGCCCTCCCCACTTTTCCCACTGCCGGTACTAGTTTGGTGAGGCTTCCCCCTGAGGACATGGAACCAGTTCCTTTTCCTTCAGAATGAGGCTGATGGCTGCAAAAACTAGACCCCGATAAGTAGCCTTCTTGCCAGAGTTGCCCAAAGGCCTCCAAAGAGAAAGATGCTTCTGGTGTATTATTGCACAGACCAGTCCCAGCCACTCTCCTTGCCAGCAGCTCCTCCCAGCACATGCCATGGTCGTTTGACTCTTCCTACACACTGCTCCAGATCCCACCCATGCTGAAGAACACACTATGGCTCCCTATGGCTTCCTGCCCATGGTTGGCCAATGAAATTTGAACAGCAGTGACACTCATGTCATTTCCAGAAAGAAAAAAAAATGCATGCTTCAAGAGCCAGTGTTGTCTTCCCCACCTCTGCAACCGTGGAAGCTCATGTCAAGAGACAGCTTCCATCAGCCTAGACCCCTGATTGCCAATACTGCATAAAGACCCCTGCTGGTCTGCAACAGACACGTACTGTGAGCAAGAAATGGACTTGGTGGCTCATTTGTGACTGCAGTGTAGCCTAGCCGGGTCCTAACTGATACCATTGGCGTGGCACATTTATTCTCAATTTGCACTTGGTTTTCGTGGGTCTTACTCTGGCTTTCAGACACCTCCAAGCTATATCGCACCTTGTCTTTCCAAGCCTCAAGCCACCCCTTTCCCAGCCATGTTCTTGCTTCTCTCCCTTGCCCCTATAACTTACCTGGGAGGGGAGTTCAGGTCAAGCCTCTGTAATGGATGCTGCCGGTGTCCTACCCAGACTCCCTTTACCACCGCCTAAAACAAGGTACAAAGGCGGGCCCTCTGGCCTCAAGGAAGCCCCAATCCATGGTGCCTTCCATACCCCAGGGCTCCCAGGTGGGATCAGGTTGAGGTTATTCTGCAGCTGAGCCTCATCCTTGCTTGACTTCTTCCCCACCGTCCTATCTCATTTTACCCACTCCCTTCAGACCACCTCTCCAGAGAGAACTTCCTTATGAACCAACCACTGGCACAGGGTCCCTGTCTCTGGCTTTGCTTCCAGGAAGCCTGATCGAAGACTGCCCTGTCCCTTGGAAAATTACTTTGAGGCAGTGATAGTAGCCTCCAACTATACTTCCAGGCAGGCTACCCCAGAGGTTGAAGAACAGAAAGTTTGAATACCAAATTAAGGTACTTAGCCAATCAATTTTAAATACATACCAAGAAGCCAGGGCAAAGAGATGGAACAGGTGAACACACCTAAGATAAGTGCAAGCAGGTGGAAGGATCACCTACCTGAGTCCTTGGTTGTATAACATTCTCCTGTCTGGGTCTCCCTCTACCACATCAGCCTTCCCACTTGACGGTGTGGCTACAAAGGTAGAAACTGAGGGCATGCAAAGGGAATCACTGGACAGAGGCAGCATGTGTAGTCAACAGACAAACTGGCTTTACTGGGAAGTTGGGAGCAAGTGTGCTTGGTCACACCACAGCACCCCAATTAACCTGTGGAGCACCCATGGATCTTACCTATGTTTTTGGGACATAATGACTGTCACCACTGGGTGGCCAAATTGGAAATGACATTGCTGGCCGGGTGCAGTGGCTCACACCTGTGATCCCAGCACTTTGGGAGGCCAAGGCAAGTGGATCACCTGAGGTCAGGAATTCGAGACCAGCCTGGCCAACATGGTGAAACCCTGTCTCTACTAAAAATACAAAAGTTAGCCGGGTGTGGTGGCGCACGCCTGTAGTCCCAGTTACTCAGGAGGCTGAGGCACAAGAATCGCTTGAATCCGGGAGGTGGAGGCTGCAGTGAGCTGACATCGTGCCACCACACTCCAGCCTGGGCAACACAGGGAGACTCCATCTCAAAAAATAAAAATAAAAAAATAGAAATGACATTGCTTTGATCTGGAGAAGACACGATCTATGTCTTATAAATCTTTAAGGTTTACTTGCTCTTTTTTTTTTTTCTTTGAAACAGAGTCTCACTCTATCGCCCAGGCTGGAGTGCAATGGCGTGATCACGACTCACTGCAACCTCCGTGTCCCAGGTTCAAGTGATTCTCCTGCCTCAGCCTCGCAAGTAGCTGGGATTATAGGCACGCACCACCACACCTGATTAATTTTGTATTTTTAATAGAGACGGAGTTTCGTCTTGGTGGCCAGGCTGGTCTTGAGCTCTTGGCCTCATATGACCCACCCACCTTAGCCTCCCAAAGTGCTGGGATTACAGGCATGAGCCACCGTGCCCAACCTACGTGGTCTTTTTATTCCTCTGTCTATAATAACATTCTCATTCCTTTTATCATTTTATCTATACTCAACCCAGAAATTCCACTTATTCTGTGTCTATCTCATAAGCTACTTGGCCTCTGTACTTAATTTTTCTCAGTTTCTGGAGCAGAAGTAAATATTCTTCAAGAAGACAGCAAACACAAGGCACTCCTCTCTTCCAGAATTACCATCTCCTACCCATAGGTCCCCACAGCTCTTTGTGTCACCCCTAATATAAAGGATTCAACCGAGGATTTGGGCATGGTCTGTTGGCCTCCATATCTCATGCATGCTCCATTGTGCCAAGCAGACTGCTGTTAGGGACATGGCAGGAGTAGTGACCTTGTCATTTTCATCTCTGTATTTTATGTTCTCTCTCTCTCTCTCTCTCTCTCTCTCTCTCTCTCTCTCTCTATCTATCTCTCTCTCTGTCATAGAGTGGTTGTCCACAGTGGGCCCTCCAAAGACACTAGTAGGTTTCAGTTGAAATCCACCGGCACCAAAGAAAGAGCACAGCTAGGCTGCTTTCCTGCATCACCATGCTTTGGCTTGAAAAGCTGGAGGAAGAAAACAGACTTCCTCCTCTAGCAAAGCTCTGAACAAGGTCTGTGCTAAGTTCCGGTTGGATTCGCCAGGGGCTAGGTTCAGACTGTGAACACCAGAGTTGATGTCTCCTCAGATTTGGGAAAGCTAAATCTTGTCTCCACATGCTATAAAACCAGGAGCCTCTGTCCCTTTCTGCCCAAACCATGCCTCACAGCACTAAAGCTGAACTTTTATATGTGAAAGGTGCTGGCCAAATTCCCAGAATAGCTGCAGCAGGAAATTGAATAGCAAAATAAAAGTATAACCATGTATTATACCCTTAATAGTGGAGGGGAGGGAGTGATACAACCATCGGTTCCAACCCATACAGAAGTCACTGGAGACAGGGATTTGAGAAGGACTCCTCTGTTCTACTTACCAACTAACTCTTCCCACTCCTCCAAAGGCACAGAGGGCTGGGTGCAGTGGCTCACACCTACAATCCCAGAACTTTGGGAGGCTGAAGCAGGAGGAGCCCTTGAACTCAGGGGCTGGAGACCAGACTGTGCCACATAAGGACACCTCGTCTCTGCTAAAAATTTAAAAAAAAAAAAAATTATGCCGGATGTGGTGGCTCACACCTGTAATCCCAGCCCTTTGGGAGGCTGAGGCAGGTGGATCACCTGAGGTCAGGAGTTCGAGATCAGCCTGGCCAACATGACAAAACACCATCTCATCTCTACTAAAAGTACAAAAAGTAGCTGGACATGGTGGCACATGCCTGTAATCCCAGCTAGTCAGAAGGCTGAGGTGAGAGAATCGCTTGAACCTGGGAGGCGGAAGTTGCAGTGAGCCGAGATAGCACCACTGCACTTCAGCATCGGTGACAGAGTGAGACTCCATCTCAAAAACAATAATAAAAATGGAAAATAATTATTCAGGTGTGATGGTGTATGCCTGTGGTCCCAGCTACTCAGGAGGCTGAGGCAGAAGATCACTTAAGCCCAGGTGGTCGAGGTTGCATGGGGCCACGATTTTCCCACTGCACTCCAGGCTGGGAAACAAAGTGAGACCCTGTCTCAAAAAAAAAAAAAAAAAAAAAGGCACAGGGTCTTTGTTCTAGACTTTCTGTATTGTCCCCGCCATCACCCCTCCCAGTTAGCAGGGAAACCTCTCTCCTTTGTCCCCTTTCTCTTATTTCCTCTGTTACTTAGAATGCTTTTGGATGATGATGATGATGATGATAATGATAGTAGGTAACATTTATTGGGTCACAGTTTGGGTTACCAGGAAGTGGACTCTGAGAACAGCATTCGAGTTGTACAGTTGGGATCAACCACCTATAGAAAGGGAGGGAAAAGAAGTAGGATTCAGCAATGGGAAACGTTTTAGAGGAGACAAACTGATGAAGTGAGTTTGCCTCTATACGTTTCCCCAGTGTGTAGCTGAAATTGTCGTCTGAGCCAACACATGTTCACAGGTTCACAGGTTCTCCAATCATGTCATGAGAATAATTCTATCATTTCTCACAAGGTGAGAGGGGCACAAATGAAGAAAAAAACAAAACACAGAATTTGAAGCCAGTCTGCCTGGGTTCAAATCCAAGCTTCCCTTCATACCAGGTGATCTAGGGCAAGATGCTTGATCCTTCTGAGCCTCCATTTCCTCATCCACTAAATGAGAATCTGCTACTAGCTGCTGCACAAGGTTGTTTTGAAGATGAGTGAGGGGTTCTATGTAAAACACTGAGAGGAGCCAGGCGCGGTGACTCACACCTGTAATCCCAGCACTTTGGGAGGCTGGGGCAGGCAGATCATGAGGTGAAGATATTGAGACCATCCTGACCAACAGGGTGAAACCCCATCTCTACTAAAAACATGCAAATTAGCCAAGCATGTTGGCAGACGCCTGTAGTCCCAGCTACTCGGGAGGCTGAGGCAGAAGAATTGCTTGAACCCGGGAGGCGGAGGTTGCAGTGAGCTGAGATCGTACCACTGCACTCCAGCCTGGCGACAAAGTGAGACTTTGTCTCAAAAAAAAAAAAAAAAAAAAAACACTGAGAGGAATGCCACACTCACAGTAAGCGCTAAGTGCTGGCTGCTGGAATGTATGGTCTTCAGTGTTGAAGAAGTCAGAAGTCAGGCATCATGAAACCCTCCTTTACTTCCGCAACCACACGCATGCACACAACACCCACATTATACACATACATATATGACACATGCAACATACACCACATACTCAACAAAACATACACAGCACACATACATAACACAGCCAAGCATGGGTTTTTTTGTTTTGTTTTGTTTTGTTTTTGAGACAGAGTCTCACTCTGTCACCCAAGCTGCAGTGTAATGGCGCGCTCTTGGCTCACTGCACTCTGCCTCCCAGGTTCAAGCAATTATCCCGCCTCAGCTTCCCAAGAAGGTGGGACTACAGGTACATGCCACCACACTTGACTAATTTTTTTTAGTAGAAACAGGGTTTCACTATGTTGGCCAGGATGGTCTTGAACTCCTGATCTTGTGATCCACCCACCTCGGCCTCCCAAAGTGCTGGAATTACAGGTGTGAGCTACTGCGCCTGGCCACCAAGCATTGTTTCATACTTTGTTCTTTTCTTTCTTTCTTTTTTAAGGAATGTCACACTGTCACCCAAGCTGGAGTGCAGTGGCATGATCTCAGCTCACTGCAAACTCCGCCTCCCGAGTTCAAGTGATTCTCCTGCCTCAGCCTCCTGAGGAGCTGGGACTACAGTCATGTACCAGCATGCCCAGCTAATTTTTGTATTTTTAGTAGAGATGGAGTTTCACCATGTTAGCCAGGCTGGTCTCGAACTCCTGACCTCAAGTGACCACCTGCCTCTGCCTCCCAAAGTGCTGGGATTACAGGCATGAGCCACCACGCCCGGCCTCATACTCTGTTCTTTGTGTACTTTGTGTTTTCATTCCATCTGAAGGCCAAATCCCTGCTAATACACACCCCACGATGCTCATTGTTATTCCCGGTTGCATGTCACTGTGACATCATGCCATGTCATGATAAATTACCAACTGCACATTCTAATTGCTCTCAGAGCATAATATTCATTGCCAATTTTGTTTCATAAGCTTCTTAGCAATAATGCTTCCTCCAGTGCAGTGTAGCATTCAAAGGTGGAACTTTGGAGTCAAAAGGACTTGAGTTGAAATCCCGACATTACTACTTATCAGCTTTGTGACTTGGGGCAAGCTGCTAAACTTCTCTAGCTGTAACATTACTCTCATTTTATGAATCAGGAAACAAAGAACCCGAAAGACCAAATCAGTAAACATGAGTCTCACATTGTTATCTATAAAGAAGCTTCACCTTGCAAGGAATAAATACATTTAAATTAGTGCTTGGCACATGCTAATGTATGCTAATAAAACATTTTGTAATGATAAAAGTGATGGTAATGATGAGCAGCTTATTTCTTTATTTTCCTTATTTTGTTTTATTTTATTTGAGTCGGAGTCTCGCTCAGTTGCCCACGCTGGAGTGCAGTGGTGCCATCCCAGCTCACTGCAAACTCCGCCTCCCAGGTTCAAGCTATTCTCCGGCCTCAGCTTCCCAAGTAGCTGGGTTTAGAGGTACCCATCACCATGCTCAGCTAATTGTTGTATTTTCAGTAGAGACAGCGTTTCACCATGTTCTCCAGGCTGGTCTCAAACCACTGGCCTCAAATGATCCACCTGCTTTGGCCTCCCAAAGTGCTGGGATTGCAGGCATAAGCCACTGCACCCAGCCAACGAATTCTTTCTTTCTTTCTTTCTTTCTTTTTCTTAGACGGGATCTCATTCTGTTGCGCGTGCTGGAGTGCAATGTCACAATCTTGGCTAACTATAACCTCCACCTCTCAGGTTCAAGCAATTCTCCTGCCTCAGCCTCCTGAGTAACTGGGATTATAGGCACGTGCCACCACGCCCAGCTAATTTTTGTATTTTTAGTAGAGACGGGGTTTCACCATGTTGGTCAGGCTGGTCTTGAACTCCTGATCTCGTGATCAGCCCCATCTTGGCCTCTCAAAGTGCTGGGATTACAGGGCTCTTATTTCTTGAAATAGAAAAACATTGTTGACAGTTAACATGAGTCTCTGGTGGTGACCTGGGTTCCACTCGTGCCTGGAGGTTCCAGGTCCCATAAACTTCCACCCAGCATTGTGTTGTAACTGTACCATTTCCCTTCATGAAATTTGAGAGGTGATATTTTGACATTATTTCATTTTGTTTCATTTCCTCCTGATGGGGGGGCTTAACCTGTTTCTCAATTTAGGCAGAGCAAAAGGGAGAAGTATTTTCAATTGCCATGATAATCCAAGTAGGTCTTACCCTCAGGCCCCAGAGCGTGAGCCCAACATTCTCTCCAATTCTCCTACAGTATTAGGGTATTTTCCAATTCCTCGAAATGCCAGATATAAATAACTTTTTCCTTAGTTTCCTCCAAAACTCTCCCTTTCACCTTTCCTTTTGCCCCTTGGCATTTGGATACCTTAACAGTGAATTTTGAAATAATACTTTAATCACATTCTATATTCTTGCCCAGGCACAGTGGCTCCTGCCTATAATCCCAACACTTTGGGATGTCCCATCTCTATTTGTTTTTTTTAATACATTCTTATGGTGCATTTCTGTTCACTAAATGCATTCATATCCATTCTTCATATTTGCCTGTAAGAATAAGTTCCACTTGGCCGGGCACAGCGGCTCACGCCTGTAATCCCAGCACTTTGGGAGGCCGAGGTGGGCGATCACCTGCGCTCAGGAGTTCAAGACCACCCTGGGCAACATGGTGAAACTGTCTCTATTAAAATACAAAAAATTAGCCAGGTGTGATGGCACTTACCTGTAGTCCCCGCTACTCAGGGGGCTGAGGCACAGAATCACTTGAGCCCCGGAGGCAGAGGTTGCAGTGAGCCGAGACTGCGTCACTGCCCTCCAGCTTGGGTTACAGATTGAGACCCTGTCTCAAAACAAAAACAAAAAAGTATAAATTGTACTTGATGGACCACACAGCTGAGGTTCCAAGAGGTAAACTCAGGTGCCCCGGGGGTGTCGGCCTTCAAGCAAACCCCACCATCTCCTGGTGCAACAAGAAGGCAGTGTTTACTGAAAGACAGGATTGTTTTTATTGTGATAAAATAGACATAACAAAGCTTACTGTTTGAATCTTTTCAAATGTATAGTTCAGTGGCATTAAGTACATTCGCACTGTGGTGCAACTGTCATCACGGTCCATCTCCAGAACTTTCCATCTTCCCACACTGAAACTTCAGCCTCATTAAATACTCACTTCCACCTTCCCCTCCCTTCGGCCCTGGCAAACGCCACGTTACTTCCTGTCTGTTTGCATTTCTCGACTCTAGGAAGCTCATATGAGTAGAATCATGAACTATTTTTCCTTCTGCATGACACTTTTGCAGCAAGATTTCTGGAGGAAGGTGCCAGGATTCTTTCTTCCACTGCATTTGTTTTGGCTAATGCTGCCCACTGGCCAAAAAGGGTGTCAGTATCCCAAAGGGTCCCACTTTCATGGACCTGAGCACCATCCAGGCTCAGAGTCGGGCTCTAATATGACGAGCCCTGCAAAGCAGACGCTTTCTAACATGTGACACTGAATGTTGTTCGTTCTTCTTGTCTTCTAGGTAATTACTTGAATGGTCATCATCAGAGTAAAAAAATAAAATAAAATAATAAAAACTCCTGGAGAAGAAAATAAGGTATTTCCATGGTCCACCTCTGAGGTTTCTGAAGCCCTCTCTTTCCTCCATTGGGGTGTGTGTGTGGGGGGGGGGGGCTTGGGAAGTTTTTTGTTTTAAAACACTGTGATCCACTTCAATTCATCTTTTTCCCAGAAAGCCAACACAGCTGCAAATCTGTTCTGCTCAGAAAGGCTTCTAGCCTTTCCAGAGGCCTCTTTGCCTGTTCAGCGGTCACTTCCGTCCCTCTCGGGCCGGCTTCTCCCAGCCCACTGGCCCCTGGGCTGCCTGCCCAGCTCCTGAGAAAAGGCGCTGCTCCCTGGAAGTGGCCGAGCCTTCTCTGTGGGTTTCTGCAACTTGGGGAAGCACAGGCTCCCCTGGGGCACCCCTGCTCCTCCTCCCCTCCTTGGGCTTCCCCCCAGAAAGCTGGCTCTGCTGCCCGCTGGTAAACGGACTGGCTGTCACCATGGCAACGGCCTGGCCTGGAGCGGGATGACGCCAGACCTGACTCCCCTTCCCAACCTCACCCAAGTCTATTTGTTTGCACTCCAGTTGCTTTTGTTAGGCTTTGTTTTCCTTGTCAGTTTGAAACAATCCCCTTGCTGACTGGCTGCAGAGGCTGAGATGTGAATCCCTGGGAAGCCGAGAAGTCCTGCTCTCTGCCTGGGCAGGATTTCCTGGCACTTTCGAGTATTTCCCCATCACAGTAACAAGGTCTAGAGAATCCCTGTTTGATGAACACATACTTTCCCATCAGGCGAGGCAGAGCCGATAGAAAGACTGAGCATCAGGGCCAGGCTCGGTGGCTCACACCTGTAATCCCAGTACTTTGGGAGGCCGAGGTGGGCGGATCACCTGAGGTCAGGAGTTCGAGACCAGCCTGGCCAACATGATGAAATCATGTCTTTACTAAAAATACAAAAAATTAGCTGGGCATGGTGGCAGGCGCCTGTAGTTCCAGCTACTTGGGAGGCTGAGGAGAAGAATCTCTTGAACCCAGGAGGCAGAAGTTGCAGGGAGCCAAAGTCAAGCCACTGCACCCCAGCCTGGGCAACCAGAGTGAAACTCTGTCTCAAACAACAAACAAACAGAAAGACTGAGCATCAGCTAATCTGCTATATGCCCCAAACTGCACATTCGACTTCCATCAAGAAGCCTATCACTAAACTAAGTTGGCTTCCAGAATGCCGCACTTGTGACTAAAGGCCAGCCTGTTACTTAGTAAAACGCAAGAAGCATACAGCATGTCAGAGGATAGTCCAGCTGTGTGGAAACATCAAAAATAAATAACTTCAGGAAGAAAAACAAACAAGTATGTGGATGCTAACAAACAGCTTAGGTGAATGTGGTCATAGACATCCAAGTGAATTTTCACCTCAAATGTTGGGGGTTTCGCTGCTTTTATTTGGATAACTTAGAAGCAAGAATCCTGAATATTGTTTATGACTAATTTGAAAACATGGTTTCTACCCTTTTGCTATTTCATCAGGTTTTCATCTCCCACGTAATCAGTTTTAATAACTTGCTTGGTCCCGGATACGCCTGAATTTACCCTCAGAAGTATCAGGGGCCAAGCAAGTGATTGCTGTGCTGTGAATTTTTGTTCTGTTTTGTTTTTGTTTTGAGAATGACTCTCACTCTGTCACCCAGGCTGGAGCGCAGCCTCTGCCTTCTGCCTCAGCCTCCCCAGCAGCCGGGATTACAGGCGCCCACCACCACGCCCAACTAATTTTTGGTTTTGGTTTTTTGTTTGTTTTTTGAGATGGAGTTTTGCTCTTGTTACCCAGGCTGGAATGCAATGGTGGGATCTCGGCTCACCGCAACCTCCACCTCCCAGGTTCAAGCAATTCTTCTGTCTCAGCCTCCTGAGTAGCTGGGATTACAGGTGCACGCCACCACATCCAGTTAATTTTTTGTATTTTTAGTAGAGATGGGGTTTCATCGTGTTGGCCAGGCTGGTCTCAAACTCCTGACCCCAGGTGATCCAACTGCCTCAACCTCCCAAAGTGCAAGGATTACAAGCGTGAACCACTGTGTCCAGCAACTTTTATATTTTTAGTAGAGATGTTGGTCAGGCTGGTCTCAAACTCCTGGCCTCAAGGGATCTGCCTATCTCTGCCTCCCAAAGTGTTAGGATTACAGGCATAAGCCACCCCACTCTGAGCCATCTGCTTTAAGATATAAAAAAGATGTTTTTTGTGCATCAACCTTTGAAGCTGTGTAACAGCAGCCTCAGCACCTCATCTGTAAAATGAGGATAAATAATACCAACAGCCAGGTTATAAAGGGATTAGCTCAATTTGCGTACTTACTGAACTATCATCATCAACTCCCACCTAGGCCTTTTTTCTGATGATCCCAACACTTTTTATAAGAACTGTATCATAGGCCAGGCACAGTGGCTCATGCCTGTAACCCCAGCACTTTGGGAAGCCAAGGTGGGGGGATCACCTGAGGTCAGGAGTTTGAGACCAGCCTGGCCAACATGACAAAACCCCGTCTCTACCAAAATACAAAAATTAGCAGGGCGTGGTGGTGGGCACCAATAATCCTAGCTACTTGGGAGGCTGAGGCAGGAGAATCACTTGAACCGGGAGGCAGAGGTTGCAGTGAGCCAAGATTGCACTACTTCACTGCAACTTAGGTCAAAGAGTGAAACTCTGTCTCAAAAAAAAAAAAAAAAGAATCGCAGACAGGCGCGGTGGCTCTCACCTGTAATCCCAGCACTTTGGGAGGCTGAGGTGGGTGGATCGCCTGAGGTCAGGATTCTGAGACCAGACTGACCAATATGGAGGAACCCCATCTCTAAAAAAAAAGAATAACATCATTGAGTCACTTGATACATATTTACTAAACACGCTAATGGGCCAAGCACTGTGCTGGGCATAGGGATAAAATAATAAGCAAGAGGCTGGGTGTGGTGGCTCACCCTGTAACCCCAATACTTTGGGAGGCTGAGGTGGGCGGATCACGAGGTCAGGAGTTCAAGACCAGCTTAACCAACATGATGAAACCCCGTCTCTACTAAAATTACAAAAATTAGCCAAGCATGGTGGTGTGCACCTGTAATCCCAGCTACTTGGGAGGCTGAGGCAGGAGAATCACTTGAACCCAGGAGGTGGACGTTGCAGTGAGCCAAGATCACACCACTGCACTACAGCCTGGGCCACAGAGCAAGACTCTGTCTCAAAAAAAAAAAAAAAGGTAGGCAAGAAAGACAGAGTCTCAGCCATTGGGAGCCTCTGGGCTCCTGAAGGAGACAGGCATTGGTCAAATAACCAAACAAAATGCAAAATTACATCTGTGCCGTGGGAGTGAAACCGTCTCAGACCCCCCAGACCAGTTCATCCCGCCGCTGAATATCACGGAGGATCTCAGTCACTGCTGTAATGAGCAGAAAAACTCCCAGCCAAGTCCTGCCTTCATCCCTGATCTGCAGAATCATGAGCTAGAGGAAATCAGTGGCTGTGTTAAAGCCTCTCCAAAGTAAAAATAATCGCATCTCTCTTAGGTGCCTAAAGCATTCAGAGAACAATTTTTTAAAAGAGGAAATAAACTACACATTAGTCCCTTTTTCTAATTAGGAACCCAGAGTTGCAGTAGGTTTAGATCTAAGAATGGAATGGTTTGACCTGCTAAAGCCTAAAGCCAAGTCCTTGGGCCATCCTGCAGAAACTTCCCCGCGGTTTCCATGAAACCTTGTTTTGCTGAAGAGTGCCCTCTTCTGGCTTGAGGCCCTTCTCCAGCCACGCTGCCTCTCGCGGCCGCAGCTTTGGGATTGTAGCTGGGGCATCCATTCCTCCACCAAACCTGCAGCCCTGTAGCCTTAGGCTTTAGCACTGAGGCCCTGGCAATACAGCTTGAATCAGACACCGGCTCCTCCACCTGATAGTCATTTGAACTGAGTCTCTGAGATTGCAGGGCAAGCATCGTGACTCTCATTTAACATAAAAGGAATGAGACAAGAGAGGTGGCTAAAACTTTGCTATGTTATGGGTAATTTACAGCTATATTTTAGGGCTCAGGGAGACAAAGAACCTTCCACTGAACATTAGATTGGGCCGACGACGTTCCTCACTCTCCGAAAACCACCCTGCCTGTCATCCTCTGCTTCCAGACCTCAAGTCCCCTCCAGCCAATTCTCCTGCCTCAGCCTCCCAAGTAGCTGGAACTACAGGTGTGCACTACCACACCCAGCTAACTTTTGTATTTTTAGTAGAGACGCGGTTGGGGTTTCTCCATGTTGGCCAGGCTGGTCTCGAACTCCTGAAATCATGATCCACGTGCCTTGGCCTCCCAAAGTGTTGGGATTACAAGCATGAGCCACTGCACCCAGCCCAAATGTGCCATTCTGATTGTTTCTTCTGCACTTCTCAAATACCTTTCCCTGCCACCTGCCACTTCATCTCTGTAAGGACTCTTTCTCCAAAGCCCACCCTCAGCTTCCCTCTTCTCTAAGATCCTGCAGCCCCCTCTGGAGGGTCCCCTGGTGTCCCTGATACTATGGACTATAATACACATTTAGAAACAACATAGGGGAGCATTTGGAAAAATATACCTCATTGTATATCCTGGCTCTTGGAGGGCATGGCCTTTGTGAGGGACCAGACAGTCCACGAATTCAAATCTCAGCTCTGCTACCTAATAGTTGGGTAATGCAAGGAAAGTGACGTCATCCTCTCAACTCCAGTTTTCTCATGGGTCCCGTGTGGAGAGTAGTTTCTACCTGACAAGGCTGTTGTGAAACTTAAATGATGAGTTTGAAGCACTTGGCATATAGTAAACACTCAGCACATGATACATGTTGTTTAACATATTCAGTGTGGTCATCTGCTTCTAAAGCACATGGTCCTTGCTGGCATGGTGGCTCATGGTAATCCCAACACTTTGGGAGGCCGAGGCAGGTGGATCACGAAGTCAAGAGATCGAGACCATCCTGGCCAACATGGTGAAACCCGTCTCTACTAAAAATACAAAAATTAGCTGGGCATGGTGGCACACACCTATAGTCCCAGCTACTCGGGTGGCTGAGGCAGGAGAATCGCTTGAGCCAGGGAGGTGAAGGTTGAAGTGAGCCAAGATCAAACCACTGTACTCCAGCCTGGAGACAGAGCGAGACTCTGTCTCAAAAACACAAAGCACATGGTCCTCAAAACATCTAGTACCATCTTGGGCACATGATATAAAGAGAACCCTGCCACCGTGTGGAGAGCAGGCTCACACAGGAGCCATGGTGCCTGAGACCCACAATATGTCTAGGAATACACAGAAGTGTTTTCATTTCTTTTGACAATAAGAAGAAAATTAACTTTTACATTGAAAAAAAGTTTTGGTTTCTTTTGTTTTGGAGATAGAGTCTCCCTCTATCCCCAGGCTGGAGTGCAGTGGTGTGATCTCAGCTCACTGCAACCTCTGCCTCCCAGGTTCAAGTGATTCTCATGCCTCAGCCTCCCAAGTAGCTGGGATTACAGGTGCATGCCACGACACCCAGCTAATTTTTTGTATTTTTAGTAGAGACAAGGTTTCGCCATGTTGGCCAGGCTGGTCTCGAACTCCTGACCTTAGGTGATCTGCCTGCCTCAGCTTCACAAAGTGTTGGGATTACAGGCACGAACCACTGCATCCATCCTGAAAAAAGTTTTAACATACAGTATTAATATATTTTTCTTTATACCAATGCAATCATAAAATATAATTTTATAAGTATATTGTTAATCAATATAATTATTAATTAACTTGACAAGTAATTGTCAAGTGATTTTTGACAAGGGTGCCAAGACCATTCAATGAGGAAAGGACAGTCTTTTCAACAAATTGTGCTGGAAAAACTGGATATCCACGTGTAAAAGAATGAAGTTGGACCCTTATCTAACACCATATGTGAGGATTAACTCAAAATGGATCGAAGATCTAAATGTAAAACCTAAAACTATAAAACTCACAGAAGAAAACACAGGAGATAAGCTTCACAACATTAAATTAGGCAATGATTTTTTATATGACACTTTTATTGCATAGGCAGTAAAAGAAAAAATAGACAAAATTAGACTTCCTGAATTTTTTTTTTTTTTTTCTCTCTTTCTCTTTTTTTTGAGACAAAGTCTCACTCTGTTGCCCGGGCTGGAGTGCAGTGGTGCGATCTTGGCTTACTGCGAACTCTGCCTCCCAGGTTCAAGGAATTCTCATGCCTCAGCCTCTCAAGTAACTGAGACAACAGGTGAGTGCCACCACGCTCGGTTAATTTTTCACGTTTTTGGTAGAGATGTGGTTTCACCATATTGGCCAGGCTGGTCTTGAACTCCTGACCTCGTGATCCACTGCCTCGGCCTCCCAAAGTGCTGGGATTACAGGTCTGAGTCACCGCTCCCGGCAAAAATTTAAAAATTTTCTGCAATCTTTAAATTTTGATAAAACATTTGCAAATTATATAGCTGATAAAGGATTAATATCCAGAATATATAAAGAACTTCTTTTTTTTTTTTTTTTTTTTTTTTTTTTTTTTTTTTTTTTTGAGACGGAGTTTCACTCTTGTTACCCAGGCTGGAGTGCAATGGCGCAATCTTGGCTCACAGCAACCTCTGCCTCCTGGGTTCAAGCAATTCTCCCGCCTCAGCCTCCCGAGTAGCTGGGACTACAGGCGCGCGCCACCATGCCCAGCTCATTTTTGTATTTTTAGTAGAGACGGGGTTTCACCATGTTGGCCAGGATGGTCTCAGTATCTTGACCTCGTGATCCGCCCGCCTCCGCCTCCCAAAGTGCTGGGATTACAGGCGTGAGCCACCGAACCCGGCCCTCCAGAATATATAAAGAACTTCTAAACCTCAACAACAAAAAAGCAAACAACTCAGTTCAAAAATGGGCAAAGGATTTGAATAGACATTTCTCCAAAGAAGATATAAAATGGCCAGTAAGCACTTAAGAGGATGCTCAGTATCACCAGGCATTAGGGAAATGGAAATCAAACCTTCAGTGAGATACCACCTCACATCCATTAGAATGGCTGCTATTAAAAATACATATATTGCCGGACGCGGTGGCTCAAGCCTGTAATCCCAGCACTTTGGGAGGCCGAGGCGGGTGGATCACGAGGTCAAGAGATCGAGACCATCCTGGTCAACATGGTGAAACCCCGTCTCTACTAAAAATACAAAAAATTAGCTGGGCATGGTGGCGCGTGCCTGTAATCCCAGCTACTGAGGAGGCTGAGGCAGGAGAATTGCCTGAACCCAGAAGGCGGAGGTTGCGGTGAGCCGAGATCGCGCCATTGCACTCCAGCCTGGGTAACAAGAGCGAAACTCCGTCTCATAAATAAATAAACAAATAAATAAATAAATAAATAAAAATACATATAAGGCACAGTGAGCCAAGACTGCACCTTTGCATTCCAGCCTGGGCAACAAGACAAAGACTCAGTCTCAGCCTGGTATGGTGGCTGAGGCCTATAATCCCAGCACTTTGGGAGGCCGACGTGGGAGGATCACGAGGTCAAGAGATTGAGACCATCCCGGCCAACATGGTGAAACCTCGTCTCTACTAAAAAATACAAAAATTAGCTGGGCGTGGTCGTCCGTGCCTGTAGTAGCAGCTACTCAGGAAGCTGAGGCAGAATTGCTTGAACCCGGGAGGTTGAGGTTGCAGTGAGTCAAGATCGCGCCACTGCACTCCAGCCTGGTGCCTGGCAACAGAGCAAGACTCCGTCTCAAAAAGAAAGAAAAAAATTAGGCCGGGAGTGGTGGCTCAAGCCTGTAATCCCAGCACTTTGGGAGGCAGAGGCGGACGGATTGCCTGAGCTCAGGAGTTCGAGACCAGTCTGAGTAACATGGCAAAAACGCGTCTCTACAAAAAATTAAATTAAATTAAAATGAAGAATAAATGTACTAATGCTATCAGAATTCGTATGCCCATTTGCTTTTAAAGAAGATCCTCTTCCTCAGCAATGTTCTGTGCTTTAAAATTCATGCATGGTGTTATCGCCTCGGTCAAAGATTGTCGTATCTCTTAGTGGTCGAGAGGGGGCGCAGCGACTCCACCTAACGCGTGGAAATCACAGTGGCCGGTAGAGCACAGATCCCTCCCAAAGTCTGGAAGCCTCTCCCTTCGGAGGGTGGTCCTGGCACCAACATCATGGACTTCACCTGGGAGCTTGTTAGAGACGCAGAATCTCGACCCTACACCAGATCTGCATCAGAATTTACACGTTAAGAAGATCCCTGGTCCAAGGACAGGCGCGTGGCTCACGCCTGGAATCCCAGCACTTTGGGAGGCCGAGCCGGGCGGATCACCTGAGGTCAGTTCGAGATCACCTGGCCAACATAGTGAAACCCTGTCTCACTAAAAATACGAAACTTAGCCGGGCATGGTGGCAGGTGCCTGTAATCCCAGATGCTTGGGGGGGCTGAGGCAGGAGGATCACTTGAACCCGGGAGGCAGAGGTTACAGTGAGCCAAAATCACACCTCTGCACTCCAGCCTGGGTGGCAGAGTGAGACCTGGTCTCAAAAAAATAAATAGAAATAAAAAGAGAAGATTGCCAGGGTAATTTATAAACACATTAAAGTTTGAGAAGTACTGGTTGAAAGTGTCTAGTCTTAGAAAGGGAAGCTTCTTCCTCAAGGCAAAAGAGGGTAGGGAAGGAGCTGGCTAAGGCATCCCTCGAAGCCCCAAATGTCCTGTTCCTTCAACTAAGCAACTAGCATCAATGAAGATGAAATTAAACTGCAGGAGAGGGTATAAAAGCATGTCATTGGTCACAAATGCATAGGTTTGGCTGGGTGTGGTGGCTCACGCCTGTAATCCCAGCACTTTGGGAGGCCGAGGCAGGCAGATCACTTGTGGTCAGGAGTTCAAGACCAGCTTGGGCAACATGGAGAAACCCCCATCTCTACAAAAAACACAAAAATTAGCTGGGCATGGTGGCGGGCACCTGTAATCCCAGCTGCTCGGGAGGCTGAGGCAGGAGAATTGCTTGAACCTGGAAAACAGAGGTTGTGGTGGCCAAGATGGCGCCATTGCACTCCAGCCTGGGAGACAAAGCGAGACTCCAGCTCAAAAATAAAAAAAAAAAATTTAAAAAGCATAGGCTTCTTCCATTTCAATAAATGCTTATTGAGTGCCTACTATGTGCTGGGCATCAGGGATACAATTATGAGCAAAAATGAGACCCCGTTCCTGCCTTCATGGAGCTTTCAGCCTAGTGGGGACACCAAGTGTATCTAATCCCACAATCACGCATAACTACAAACCTTGACCTTGCTCTGTAGGTACAGAGAGAGGACCATGACAGAGTAAAGGGAGAGGGGGTAGGGACGAGGGCTGCTTTATACGGAATGGTCAGAGAAGTCCTCTCAGAAGTCACCTTTTTGTGATTTGTTTTGTTTTGTCTTGTTTTGGCGTTGGGGTCTCGCTCTGTCATGCAGGCTGGAGTACAGTGGTGCCATCATGGCTCCCTGCAGCATCCACCTCCAAGGCTCAGGTGATCCTCCCACCTCAGCCTCTCAACTAGCTGGGACCATGGGTGTGTACCACCACGCCTAGATAATTTTGATTATCTTTTGTAGAGATGAGGCCTCACTATGTTGCTCAGGCTGGTCTTAAACTCCTGGGCTCAGGTGATCCTCCTGTCTCAGCCTCCCAAAGTGCTGGGATTACAGGTGTGAGTCGCCAGGCCTGATCAAGAAGTGAGCTGTAAGCTAGAGATCTGAAGGACGCACGGGAGTTAGCCAGCAAAAGAGCAGAGTTCCTGCTGCGGGGGCAGGAGGTGCCGCATGGTTGGGGACACACAGAATGTACAAGGTCACACAACGGAGAGAAACATGCTCACTCAAGGAACTGAGAAAAGATAGGCATGGAGTGATGCAAGATGAGGCTGAGAGGAGGGCAGAAAGGGGCAGCCTCAATGGGGCCAGGGATCAGAAGGCACAGGCTCACCCAGACCTGATAGAGGTAGCCTCCCAGTTCCCAAGATGACTAGTGCATGGATCTACTTCCCAGGGGCCCTGCACCAAATGGCCCATGCGGACGTCTCACCTCTGTCCTTCCAGTTCCCATCCTCTTCCCATCCTCCTCTGCTCTCCTGCCTACTAATCTGGTCTCTACCCCATCACCATCAGCTTCTCTATTGCTTAGCCTCTTCTCGTTATTCACCCCCTTTTTTTTTTTTTTTTAATTTTTGAGGCAGGGTTTCACTCAGTTGCCCCCAGGTTGGGGAGCAGTGGCATGACTGTGACTCACTGCAGCCTTAACCTCCCAGGCTCAATTGATCCTCCCAGCTCAGCCTCCCAAGAAGCTGGGACTACAGATGCATGCCATTATGCCCGACTAATTTTTTGTGTGTGTTCTGTAGAGACGGGGTTTTGCCATGTTGCCCAGGCTGGTCTTGAACTCCTGAACTCAAGCGATCCACCGTCCTTGTTCTGCCAAAGTGCTAGAATTACTGGCGTGAGCTACTGCACTCAGCCTCATTTACCATCTCAACCTGCTCCCAACTTTTCCAGGAAATTGGATGTCAATCTCCAAGCCAACTTCTTCCCCTGAAAATAAGATAATCTTTAAGTCAAACACAACCAGCATTCATTGAGAGCTTACCATGTGCTGGGCCCGGCATCACTCTCCACATTTTTTTCATCCAACCCTCACGGTAATCTTATCCAACAGCTACTATCATTCCAGTTTTACAGTTGAGGAAATTGAAGTGTAGAAAGGGTAAGTAATTTTCTCGAGATTACGCAGCTAGAAACTGGTTGAACCAATACTACCCTCTTGCGTGATAACAGAACTGCACATTGTCCTACTTGACAGTGTACTGACTGCATGGCTACATTTCGAAAGTCTTAAAATGAGCACACCCTTTGGCCCACTTCTGAAAAAGTCATCTTAGATATGTACAGAGTTCCTTGCAGCATTTCTATAATAGCACAGAATTTAGAAATAACCCAGAGGCTCAACAATATAGCGTTAGTTAAATCGTGAGTCATTTATAGCTAGAAACCTACATGACTTTTTTTTTTTTTTTATGAGACGGAATCTGGCACTGTTGCCTGGGCTGGTGGGCAGTGGCACGATCTTGACTCACTGCAACCTCCTCCTCCCAGGTTTAAGCAATTCTCCTACCCCCAGCCTCTCGTGTAGCTAGGATTACAGGCACCTGCCTCCACGCCTGGCTATTTTTTTGTATTTTAGTACAGATGGGATTTCACTGTTGGCCAGGCTGGTCTCGAACTCCTGACCTCACGATCTGCCTGCCTCAGCCTCCCAAAGTGCTGGGATTACAGGTATGAACCACGCACCCGGCTTCATGACTATTAAAGTGATCATGTAAAAAAAAATTGATGTCTCTGAACCGCCATGTAGAAAAAGCAAAATTACAATACTTGTAACTACAAGTATTACAGCATGGTCCTGTTTTTGTAAAAACTACAATATGTAGTGGCCAGGCCTGGTGGCTCACGCCTGTAATCCCAGCACCTTGGGAGGCCAAGGCACATGGATAACTAGGTCAGGAGTTCAAGACCAGCCTGGCCAACATGGTGAAACCCCATCTCTACTAAAAATACAAAAATTAGCTGGGCATGGTGGTGCATGCCTATAATTCCAACTACTCGGGAGGCTGAGGAAGGAGAATCACTTGAACCGGGACCTGGGAGGCAGAGGTTGCAGTAAGCCAAGATTGCACCACTGCACTCCAGCCTGGGCTACAGAGGGAGACTCTGTCTCAAAAAAGAAAAAAAAAAAACTACAGTATGTAAACTGAAGTATAAAACTAACATGCAGAGAGGACCGCCTGTGGCCAGGAGTTTGAGACCAGCCTGGGCAACATAGTGAGACCCCCTCATCTCTATAAAAAATAAAAAACTTAGCCCAGAGTGGTGGTATGTGCTTCTAGTCTCAGCTACTCAGGAGGCTGAGGTGGGAGGATCACCTGAGCCCAGGAGTTGAAGGCTGCAGTGAGCTAGGATGGTGCCACTACACTGCTCCAGCCTGGGAAACAGGGCAATATCCTGTCCAAAAAGTAAATAAAAAATAAAACTAGTGTGTGTATTGGAAAGGTAGAATTAAAAATGTCGGCCGGGCATGGTGGCTCACGCCTGTAATCCCAGCACTTTGGGAGGCTGAGGCGGGCGGATCACCTGAGGTCAGGAGTTTGAGACCAGCCTGGCCAACATGGCTAAACCCCGTCTCTATTTTTAAAAATACAAAAAATTTGCCAGTCTTGGTGGTGGGCTCCTGTAATCCCAGCTACTTGGGAAGCCGAGGCAAGACAATCATTTCAACCCGGGAGGCGGAGTTTGCAGTGAGCCAAATCACACCTCTGTACTCCAGTCTAGGTGACAGAGTGAAACTCCATCTCAAAACAAAACAAAACAAAACAAAAACTGTTGACAATGGTTATTCTGGTGATGGAATTACAATCAATTTTTATTTTGTCTAGTTTTTGATTATGTAAAGTTTCAAAGGTTTCTACCAGTAGCATGTATTTCTTTTGGGGAAAGGGGTATTTTTGTTGTTTTGGTTTGTTTGTTTGTTTGTTTGTTTGTTTTGAGATGGAGTTTCACTCTTGTTGCCCAGGCTGGAGTGCAATGGCGTAATCTCAGCTGACTGCAACCTCTGCCTTCCGGGTTCAAGTGATTCTCCTGCCTCAGCCTCCCAAGTAGGTGGGATTACAGGCATGTGCCACCACACCTGGCTAATTTTTTTTGTATTTTTTTCATAGAGACGGGGTTTCTCCATGTTGATCAGGCTGGTCTCGAACACCTGATCTCTTGATATGCCCGCCTCAGCCTCCCAAAGTGCTGGGATTATATGCATGAGCTACCACACCCAGCTTATTTTTTTTTAAAGATCGCTTCAACCTTAAAGTTCTGCTCCAAGAGCTATTCAGGGCCCACCATGTTGCCATCACTGGAAATATGAGTTTGGAAGGAGGTTTGCAGATTCCTCCATGATCCCCAGTTCCTGAGATGGTTTTGCCAGGCCTCAGACTGTATTCGGGATCCCCAAATCACAGCTAGTGGTAAGAGTGGTAGACGCCCTGGCCCTGGCCTGTTCTGGAGCACAAAATTCCTCACGTGTCACAAGGGACCGGAGCTGTCCAGTATGAGGATCTTAAGAATAATTCCTCACACATTTGGGATTGCGACACCCTATTATTGTTTGATTTTGCAACCCTCCTTCCCCTTTCAAAAAGCACTGAAGGAATACATGCAGCCTTTGCATATTCTGCTGGGTACTTTTCCACACATGGAGTTGAAAAGAATTAACATTAATTTGGCTGCAACACTACCCTCCTTCCCCGACCCCTCAGATAATTGCTGGCAATCAATCCGGGGTGTCCTCATTTGGAGTGAAGGATGTAAGCTTGGAGGAGCAGTGAAGGCAGGGAGGCCACCCCAGGCCTAGGAGTCCACCTCCAAGGCCAGATATCCCTGGGCTATTCCCACACTACCCCCGCCACCACCCACCCCCCGCCCCCCCCACACACACACAAGAGATTTCCAAGGCCCACCCACCCCACATCCTCTCTACTGAAGTCTCCCCTCTTGGGAAGGAGAGCAGGAGGGGCCTCCACTCCTGGCATCCAGCCCCAGTGGGTCCACGCCCTCAGCACAGCCCTGGAGCAGAAAATGTTCTTAAGAGCCGATGTGTGAATCAGATTATTCCTGTTTCCTCAGATGGGGTGATATTACTCCTGGTGCAGACCCAAGCCCACTGTCCCACCGAGCTCCACAGGTGGAGCTAGTCTTATTGCTATGCAATATATTAAATCTTTCTGGAAACTTCAGTGACCTTGGAAACTCTATTCTCCCTTACACATGGCTCCACTTGTCCACAATAATAACTGTCCATAATAATAACTAATAAAAACTATAGCTTCTGATTATTACGCTCCTTTTGTACCAGGCACATTACAAATATGCAATACCCACAACAGTCTTTTAAAGTTGACACAATGATTCCCACTTCACAGATGAGAAGACTGAGGTTCCAAGAAGTTATCTGTGCCAAGTCACACAACCACTGACAAAGACAGGAGTCAACCCACACCCGCCTGACCCCAAAGCTTATGCGGTGTCCTGAAAGGTCACTGCTTGAGGGAACCAAGAGAACATACAAGCTACTCCCACTCCATTGACAAGACAGCTAAGCTGGAAGGTTCATTACAGTTACATGGTACTTATGAGGTACAAGCTGCTGCTTTAGCACTTTACAAATACCAACTCATTATATCACTATGAGATGGGTACTATTTAACAGAAGAAAAAAAAAAAAAAGAGTCTCGCTCTGTCGCCCAGGCTGGAGTGCAGTGGCACAATCTTGGCTCACTGCAATCTCTGACTCCTGAGTTTAAGCGATTCTCCTGCCTCAGCCCCCAGAGTAGCTGGGACTACAAGCA
This sequence comes from Saimiri boliviensis, assembly GCF_048565385.1. Taxonomy (NCBI): domain Eukaryota; kingdom Metazoa; phylum Chordata; class Mammalia; order Primates; family Cebidae; genus Saimiri; species Saimiri boliviensis. The sequence goes on from NC_133450.1 coordinate 28,411,200, forward strand.
CATGCCACACCTAGCTAATTTTTGTATGCATAGTAGAGACGGTGTTTCACCGTGTTGGCCAGGCTGGACTCAATCTCCTGACCTCAGGTGATCCACATGCCTTGGGCCTCCAAAGTGCTGGGATTACAGGCATGAGCCACCACACCCAGCCTGGTTACTTATTTTTACAGATGAGAAGACTGAGGCATAGAGAGGAAACTTGCCTGAGGACACACAGCAAGTGGTAGAGCCTGGATAGGAAGTTAACTCTAGAGCCTGTGCTTCGTCTTCTACCCCAGAAGCAGAGGACCATCTCTCCTAAGCCTTGGTCCTTTGACCTGTCCACATCACCGCTGTCCTCCTCATCTTTCTGAGAATCCACTTCAAACTTCAGACTTCCTCATCCCACTCTGGGTGGTGGTGGTGTTCTCTTGTGAAATTGCTTTGTGAAATGACTTATTGTGCAAGGCCATATTTGATTAGATCACTATCCAGAGACCCTAAAGAACGAAGCATTCTGGAAGGTTTATCCAAGCAAAAGCTCAGGGTTGTTTCTGTGGAAACATATCAATTAATTAATTAACAAGGGCTTATTGAAAGTAGTTTGTGTCCCCAACCCTGTGCTGGGCACCCCGGAGTCTGTGAACACAAAAGCCACACAGACGTGGGTCCCACTAAAGAAACACAGCATATAAGTGCACACAGTGTGCTGGGCCTGTGTACAGCCACATTTCAAAAGACGTATTGGACGGCCGGGCACGGCGGCTTATGACTGTAATCCCAGCACTTTGGGAGGCCAAGGTGAGTGGATCACTTTAGGTCAGGAGTTTGAGACCAGCCTGACCAACATGGTGAAACCCTGACTCTACTAAAAATACCAAAAATTAGCCAGCTGTGGTGGCAAATGCCTGTAATCCCAGCTACTCAGAAGCCTGAGGCAGAATTGCTTGAACCCTGGAAGCGGAGGTTGCAGTGAGTGGAGAGATTGCAACACTGCACTCCAGCCTGGGTGACAGCAAGACTCCAGCTTAAAAAAGAAAAAAGACACATAGGAGAGGAAAATCAGGAAAAGCTTTTAGGCAAGAGGTAGAATTTGAAATAGGTTTTTCATTTTTATTTTTTGAGACGGAGTCTCACTCTGTCACCCAGGCTGGAGTGCAGTGACCTGATACTGGCTCACTACAACCACCACCTACCGGGTTCAAGCAATTCTCTGCCTCAGCCCCTGTGTAGCTGAGATTACAGGCACGCGCCCCCATGCCCAGCTAATTTTTATATTTTTGTAGAGACAGGGTTTCACCATGTTGGCCAGGCTGGTCTCAAACTCCTGCCCTCAAGTGATCCATCCGCCTCGGCCTGCCAAAGCACTGGGGTTACAGGCATGAGCCACCATGCCTGACCTGAAATAGGGTTTGAAAGAAGGGGCAGGGTTCGGATAGCAGAAAGAGAAAGAGCAGTCTTTGCAGCAGAAGCAACAGACATGCTTTCTGCATCCAGATAGACCAGATCCTCAGAAAGAAACCAAAGAGAGAAAAGACTAGAATGGTTCGTGTGTTTTGGTTTGGCTTGGGGTTTTTTTTCTGTCCAGTTTTACTATTTCCACCAGAGTGACATACAGAAAACCTCTTCTCCTTGCTGGCAGCAGCGCGATGATGCGTCTGGAATTGGAGAAGGGCGCGCTGCCTCACACGCGCACCAGGGGGCAGAGCTGAAGCGGGGCTGCTGTAACTCCAAGAACCACCAGAGAGCAAGGGAAGGATCCCAGCCCCTTCCTCAAATCAGCCGGCTGCAGGGCGGGAGGGCAGTTGGAAAGCAGCCGTCTTCTTCTTTTTTTTTTTTTTTTTTTTTTTTTTTGGGACAGAGTTTCGCTCTTGTTACCCAGGCTGGAGTGCAATGGCGCGATCTCGGCTCACCGCAACCTCCGCCTCCTGGGTTCAGGTAATTCTCCTGCCTCAGCCTCCTGAGTAGCTGGGATTACAGGCACGTGCCACCACGCCCAGCTAATTTTTTTTGTATTTTTAGTAGAGACGGGGTTTCACCATGTTGACCAGGTTGGTCTCGATCTCTCGACCTTGTGATCCACCCACCTCGGCCTCCCTAAGTGCTGGGATTACAGGCTTGAGGCACCGCGCCCGGCCTTGCAGCCGTCTTCTTAAACCGAGTTGCCTTCATATTCAGCCTAGAAGTTAGGGAAGAAATCGCGTGTAAGAGGAAGCTGGGTGAGACCGAAAGGGGAAAGAGAAAGAGAGAAGCTTTAGAGAGACAATCTACCCCACCCCCAGCAAGGAGCCTCCATGTGCCATGAAAAGACTTGCAAACAGCAGGAAACGGTTCGAGGTACTCATGCCTCCTGCTGTAGTCTTGGCTGAGAAAAGTTTAATGCGAGGCTTGGGCTACTAGGAAAAGTGACCAACTGCTAGAATAAGACTGGCTTCAACAGCCGACTCCTGTTCCCTGGACAGGGGTGACCATTCCAGCCACTCTAAGGAGGAACGCTTGAGGCTTTAGGAAGTACACACTTCTTGGCCATCCCCCCAGGCCCTGCAGTCATGGTGTGGGCTGCGTGTCGCTGCAGACGTGACAATGGCATCCTTTAAGAGCCCTGAAGTCAATATTTAGCCTAACTGTACAACCCACCGGCTGAGCCAGGCAACAGGGTTCTGAAGCCACAGAAGCACAGGAAGTCAGAAGCACTAGGGGTTGTGGAACACTATCTGAAGCTAGAAATCCTGACTTTTATCAGTTTCTAACTAGCTGTGCAAGTTTGGATGGGTGAATCAACTTCTCTGAGCTTTAATTTCCTTGTTGGCGAAATAGGTTAAATTAGATTAAAAGGCTCCGATGTGCCTTCCAGCTCTGAAACTCTGAAAAACACATACTCCTTCAGCCAGAGGAACTGGAGAATCTAGGGAGCAGGAGTGGGGGTGGGAGGATGGTGACAGGCATCTTAAAGGATTAACTCCCACACCTCTCCTCGCAATGGCAATCAGCTCCCCAGCAGTGGCGACTGCGGCACTGCCTGCCCCACCCCCGCCCTCTGGGCCCGGCGGTACACACCCACGGCTCCCTCAGAAACTTCTGGAATCTCGCTGGATTCCTCCCAGGAATGCTTATTGCCCTTTAGATGTGCAAATCGCTTTACATCAGCAACCCTGCCGCGCGATTATTAATCATCGCAATACTCTCCCCCACCCGCTACCGTTCCTCCCCGCCTAGAAGAGGAATTGCAGGGGTCCGGATTTATGAAGGTGATTCGTATTATTCATTCAATAATCAGTTAACTGAGGTTCATGAAGCGCCTAATAGGAGTAAGGTGCAGAGACACAGAAATCCAGTCACCATAGGGGGCAGAACGGAAGGAGTCAGCGCTCAAAGAACTTCACTGATACTCCAGTTCTGTCGTGGGGAGGGGGTGCTTAGAGGGGAGTGGGAGAGCTCCCCTCACAAGCCCGATGACAGTGCTGCCACCGTGGACCACCCCCACGGTTCGTTTTATCAGGCCAGGAAAAGGGAAGTGGCCTTCCCAAGGTCACTTATCCCCCGAGGGGCAACACTGACCCCAGAACGGCGATCTTCAAAGCTTTCCACTGCGCCATGAAGGAAAATTTTGAGTTGAAGCCTATAAAATACAGCGTTGGGCGAGTGATGGCATGATTTCCGGGCACAGAGTGAGAAAATCGTGATCCCAGATCACCCACCCACAACAGAGACCGCCCCAAATCTTGACTAGCAGCCTCAACTAGCAGACGCACAGCAATGCTGGAAACAGCTCATCCGTCAATCGTGGCACCCTCTCTCTGGGCCCCCAGCGCCCCTGCCCTCGCCTCCGCCCGGGTGGGTCCCGGGGCAGGGGGCGGGGGTCTCGCGGCTTGGAGCCTTCACCCAGCATTCCAGGGGGCGGGGCAGGGACCAGGGGCTGGATGCGGCGGGAGTCCCGCCCCCAGCCTACCGCGGGCCGGCGGCGCAGTGGCTGAGCCAAATATGGGCAGAGCGGAAGCGGCGGGCTGACGTCACGGCGCCGGGTGGGGGCCGCGCTGCGGGGCGGTGACGAGAGTCGCTGACGGCGCCTACGTGTCACCCTGGAAACCAAACAGTAAACAGAGGACTCGCGAGCTCCTGGCACCGCCTGGCCCTGCGACATGGCCTGGAGCAAAGGGCCGGAAGCTGGGAAGGGCCAGGAGAAACCTTGGCCTGGTCGACGAGTGCAGGGGCGCGGCAAGGGTGTGGAGATGGCGGTGGAGGGGACGCTGAGAGGGCACTCCCAAACGTCCCTCCAGGAGGTCTCTGGAAGCCGGCGCTCCCTCCGCCCAGGGGCCAGCAGGGGCTGGTCAAGAACGGAAGGAAGCCCTCCAGTCCCTTCTTACCCTTTTTTTTTTGAGATGGAGTCTCACGCTACCGCCCAAGCTGGAGTGCATTGGCGCGATCTCGGCTCACTGCAACCTCCGCCTCCCGGGTTCAAGCGATTCTACCGCCTCAGGCTCCCAAGTCGCTAGAATCTAGATAAATAGGCGCTTGCCACCGGACCCGGCTGATTTTTTTTATTTTTAGTAGATTTCACCTCTTTGGCCAGGCTGGTCTCCAACTCCCGACCTTAAGTGATCCGCCCGCCTCGGCCTCCGAAAATGCTGGGATTACCATGCCCGGACTCTCCTGTCCCTTCTGAGGGCCTTCGTGCCTGCAAGGTTGTTGGGGATACTGATTTTGCTTTGTTTTTCCTAATGGCTAAGAGTTCAGGCATTGAAGCCACATTGCCTGGACTCAAATTCCAGCGCTGCCATTCCTGTTGGGTGATCTTGAGCAGATCTCTGCACCCCAGACTATATTGTTATCTGCAAAAATAAGGGTAATAGCAGGACCTACCTTTGAGAGTCAATGAGGGCTTCTAAAATGAGTGTGTGTGTTTGGAACGGTATCAAGCATGTTGTGAGCCCAAATTAGTGCTGTTTGTTTTTATTCCCGGGCAGCACAAGAAAAAACTCCTAAATCATACTACTGATGTAATTTTTTTTCTGGAGTCTTCTTTAGATTTAAAACAAACAAAAGGGGGCCGGACGCTGTGTCTCATGCCTGGAATCCCAGCACTTTGGAAGTCCAAGGCAGGAGGATCATTTGAGCCCAGGAGTTTGAGACCAGCCTGGGCAACATAGGGAGACCCCGACTCTGCAAAAACAATTAACTAGGCATGGTGGCGCACACCTGTGATCCCAGCTATATGGGAGGCAGAGGTGGGAAGTTCTTGAGCCAGGGCAGCCAAGGCTGCAGTGAGCCATGATTGTGATTACTGCACTCCAGCCTGGGTGAGAGAGGGAGACTCTCTCTCAAAAATAAGTACATAAATAAAAGGAATTTTTTGTTAAAGATAATGTTCAAATCGAGTAAAAATATTTGATGTATTAACTAAAATGTACATTTGTCAAATAAAAACATGGCAAAGCACGTAACACACTGCTTCACAGTTTTAAATTTTATTTTAATTATTTGTTTTTTAGAGACGGGGTTTCACCATGTTGGCCATGCTGGTCTCGAACTCCTGACTTCAGGTGATCTGCCCACCTCAGCCTCCCAAGGTGCTGGGATTACAGGTGAAAGCCACCATGCCCAGCCTTAAATTGTATTTTATTTTTTATTTTTATTTTATTTTTTTGAGATGGAGTCTTGCTCTTGTTGCCCAGGCTGGAGTGCAATGGTGCAATCTCAGCTCATTGCAACCTCCGCCTCCCAGGTTCAAGCGATTCTCCCACCTCAGCCTACTGAGTAGCTTGGATTACAGATGTGCACCACCACGCCAGACTAATTTTTGTATTTTTAGTAGACACGGGGTTTCACCATGTTGTCCAAGCTGATCTCAAACTCCTGATCTCAAACTCCTGACCTCATGATCCACCTGCTTCATTCTCCCAAAGTACTGGGATTAGAGGTGTGAGCCACTGCACCTGGCTAGATTTAAATTTTAAACACAAAAACTCCGAATGCTTATATGAAACTGAAGCTACTCAAATTCAGTCAAATTACTTAAAAACAGAGGTAACACCATTTATCAGAATTTGATAAAATGAAGCATACATTACATTATTCAAACTCAACAGTAATCCCAGCAACTGTTTAGAACTTAAAACAACAGGCCAGGCGCGGTGGCTCAAGCTTGTAATCCCAGCACTTTGGGAGGCCAAGGCGGGTGGATCACGAGGTCGAGAGATCGAAACCATCCTGGTCAACATGGTGAAACCCCGTCTCTACTAAAAATACAAAACATTAGCTGGGCATGGTGGCACGTGCCTGTAATCCCAGCTACTGAGGAGGCTGAGGCAGGAGAATTGCCTGAACCCAGGAGGCGGAGGTTGCGGTGAGCCAAGATCACGCCATTGCACTCCAGCCTGGGTAACAAGAGTGAAACTCCGTCTCAAAAAAAAAAAAAAAAAAAAAGAACTTAAAACAACAAAAGTTTTTTTCAGGAAGTACTTTGTCACTGACAACGTTAGAATTGCCAGCTCATAGTGTTCATTTAAAAGGCAGACTATGCAAAGACCTGAAAGGCCCAGAGGTATTCCAGGTCCAGACACGGCTGCTGGAAGCCATCTTTGGTGAGTGTGCCCAGTGCTGGCCTGGGTGCTCTGCCTGGAGGCTCTCATCCTCTTCTCCTAACAGGACTGGATGGATCTCAAATTTCTTACACAGAGCAGGTGAGCAAGACCACGCTCCAGCTGAAGGCTCAGGGTTCTTCAGACCTCACCAAGGTCATGGTTTACTGCTCCTATTGGTACAAGCTCCAAACCAAGTGGATGCTCCAGCCCATGGCTGAGTAGCACTGACAGCACCAGGAGCAAGGGATGCTCAAACTTGCAGAAGCTACAAATGCCCTCAAATTAGGCCCTTGGATGAAGCGAACCAGCTTCCAGCCAATGTGATGGAGGCCAGGATGTAGAGATTAGGTTGTGGCCAGAACTGGAGTGGTTCCAGCTTGGTTTAAACTCTGCTCCAGCCTGATGAATTAAGGAAAAACCATCTGTTTGGGGGTCTCCGTCCTTGCTCTGAGTCCTGTTATGGATATCTTTTCTGAAGGTTCCCAATTAAAGAAAAAAGTTTTGGGGTTTTCTCATTTTTTTTATTACGAATAAAGTTTTAAATAAGGAAAAAGAATTTAAAAGGCAGACCAACTTTTTTTTGGTTTTATTATTAGTTTGAAATTCTAAGCAGATAATGTGATCCCTTGTGGATAACAAATCCTAGGGTGACCCACAGTAATTCCTGCTTCCTGATGTCCATGCCTTTGTGTAATTTCCTCCATCTGAGTGCAGGCGGAACCTGAGACTTGTCTCTTGGCAGTAGAAAATGCAAAGGTGATGGGATGTCACTTCCGGAATTATGTCTATGTATGACCCCATCTTGCTGGCATGCGCTGGAGAGGTTCTCCTTGAGGGCTTGATGAAGTGAGCAGCTATGTTGAAGAAGTTTACATGGCAGCCTCTAGGACCTAAGGGTGGCCTCCATCCAAGAGCCAGTAAAATATCAGAGCTCTTAGTTACACAGCCACAAGGAAATAAAGTTTGCAAACAACCTGAGTGAGGTTGGAGATGGACTCTTCCCCACTCAAGCTTCCGGCTGAAAATGCAGCTCAGCTGACAGCTTGATTTCAGCCTTGCAAGACCTTGAACCCAACACTGTTCTGTTCAGAAGATGGATGGAGTTTGCTACATAAGCAACTGGCTATACCTGGACTCCTGATTTGCAGAAAACATGAGATAACAAATGTATGTTGTTGTAAGCGGCTAAGTTTGTGTAAATTGTTATATAGAAATAGATCACAAATATATTCTCATAGTCTATCCCTGGAACAGACTGCTCTCACCTCCCAGTGCTTGGTATACTTCTGTGGCTCTGTACACGCTGCTCAGGCCTCCCATCCTAAAAAGGTTCCATGAGAGAATTACAAGGAGTGTCAACTGCAGAGCACCCCCCAGTGTTGCTGCTAGAACATCAAACATCTGAAAGCATCCAAGAATGAGGTGGTGTGAGCACTTTAGGGCATTTTCTTCTTCTTTTTTTTTGAGATGGAGTTTCACTCTTGTTGCCCAGGCTGGAGTGCAATGGCATGATCTCAGCTCACCACAACCTCCGCCTCCCAGGTTTAAGCAATTTTCCTGCCTCAGCCTCCCGAGTAGCTGGGATTACAGGCTTGCACCACCACGCCTGGCTAACTTTTGTGTTTCTGGTAGAGACAGGGTTTTTCCATGTTGGTCAGGCTAGTCTCGAACTCCCGACCTCAGATGATCCACCTGCCTCAGCCTCCCAAAGTGCTGGGATTACAGGTGTCAGCCACCTAGCCCAGCCAGGGCATTTTCAGAGCAGTCACCTGATAACAGAGTTTTGAAGATGGAAAGGGAGCTTAGAGATTTTTGAATCCACCCCTAATCTGGCATAGAAAACAGTCTCAGAGGATTTAAAGCCTCACCCCAGGTCACATAAGCACATCTTTAAGGGCTGATGTTCACACTCTAGCAATGCAGTTAAGCCCTTTGGGCTTTAAAGTCACAAAGAGCTGGATTCAAATCTCAGATCTGCTGCTTACCAGCTGTGTGACCTTGGTCAGCTTATTTAACTTTTCCTAAATTATTTTCCTTATCATTAAAATGAGGACACTAATTGTATCTGCCTCATGGGATTGTTGTAAGGACTAAATGAGAGTGTTTATTCAACAAAATAATTATTGTATGCCTGTTACATACCAGTTGCTAGAGGTACAATGATTAGCAAACCAAAGTCATTGATTTAGCATGGCCTATAAAGTGCATAGCACAACCTGGCACAGAGCAAGCACATGTGAAACACTGGGCATTATCAATATTCTCTCCTAGGGCTCCAGGTTCTACCCCAACCATTTGCCTCCAAACAAGCTCTGTAAACTCATATCATAGAGCCTCTATTATGCAATTCCAGCTGCCCACATCTGCCGCTGGATACTCCCTGGGCATCACAAACTCAACGTGTCCAACATAAAACTTACCTTTTTACCCCCCAAACCTGCTTTTCTTCCTATAGTCACAAAGCCATTGTTGGAACCACAAGCCTCCCATGTGTCAAGCCTGGTAAATCTGACAGTGAGCATGGATTCCTCTCGCTCGCCTCCCCTACCCAGTCAGTCACCATGTCCCGACCCCCTAATTACCTCTTATTCCCTCTCCTTTCCCACCATCACTGCCTTGGTTCAGCCTACACACAACTAAGTAAGCACCAGGCTTTCCATGATCTGGCCACAATGATCTCCTATTGGCCGATTTTCAGCCCCATCCATTTGATGCTGCAATATTGATATAAATGAAATTAAATGTACTAGCCAGGCTCCGTGGCTCACACCTGTAATCCCAGAACTTTGGGAGGCCGAGACAGGTGGATCACTTGAGGTCAAGTGTTCAAGACCAGTCTGGCCAACATGGTGAAACCCCATCTCTACCAAAAATACAAAAATTAGCTGGGCATGGTGGCATGCACCTATAATCCCAGCTACTCTGGAGGCTGAGGTAGGAGAATTGCTTGAACCTGGGAGGCAGAGCTTGGGGTGAGCCGAGATCGCGCCATTGTACTCCAGCCTGGGTGACAGAGTGAGGCTCCATCTCAACAACAACAACAAAAAGAAATTAAATGTACTAACGCGATGTTCTGTAATTTACATCTCCACCTCATCATCTCCCCCTCATTGCTCCCTCACACACTTTGTAGTCTAACAAACCAGTTTCACCAGGCACAGTGGCTCAAGCCTATAATCCCAGCACTTTGGGAGGCCAAGGCAGGCAGATCATGAGGTCAGAAGTTGAAGAGCAGCCTGGCCAACTTGGCGAAACCCTGTCTCCACTAAAAATACAAAAATTAGCTGGGCACAGTGGCGGGTGCCTGTAACACCAGCTACTTGGGAGGCAGAGGCAGGAGAATTGCTTGAACCCGGGAGGCGGAGGTTGCAGTGAGCCGAGATCGTGCCACTGTACTCTAGCTTGGGTGACAGAGCAAGACTTCGTCTCGGGGGAAAAAAAAAAAAACAAATTCGGTGTTTTACGAGTCTGTGCCCTTGCAGTGCTAATCCTCCACCTGGAAGCTCTCCACCCTGCCATTTGCTCATCCAGCAAACTCTACACACCTTCGAAGCCTGAGAGGGCACCTTCCTCAGAGACTCCCCCAGAGTCAGTTTGTCACTAGCTCTTCCATGCAACTCCCATACCACGTTATTTTCCATTGTTACAGTGTATTATAAGGTATGTGTTTATCTGTTTGTCTCCCTTACTAGACCATGAGCTCTTTGAGGACAGGATTGTCTCTTCCTCACACTGAATTCAACACCTAATACATAGTAGACACCCAGAAACTTTTTTTTTTTTTTTTTTTAGACAGAGTCTCATTCTGTTGCCCAGGCTAAAGTGCAGTGGCGGGATAAACTGCAACCTCTGCCTCCCAGTTCAAGTGATTCTCCTGTCTCAGCCTGCCAAGTAGCTGGGACTACAGGTGTGTGCCACCACATCTGGCTAATTTTGTATTTTTAGTAGAGACAGGGTTTCACCATGTTGGCCAGGCTGGCATACAAACTTATTTAAAGTTCACAACAATCCTAAGAATTGAATATGATTGTTATCCCCATCTTACAAGAGGGGAAACTAAGGAGCAGAGAGGTTAAATAACTTGCCCAAGGTCTAGGAGCGAGGATTCAAGGCTAAGTCTATGCTTTGGACCACTCTGCTAAATTGAATCCAATTCTAGGCTGGGGACAGTGGCTCACACCTTTAATCTCAGCACTTTGGGAGGCTGAGCCAGGTGTATCATTTGACATCAGGAATTCGAGACCAGCCTGGGCAACATGGTGAAACCCCATCTCTAATAAAATTACAAAAATTAGCCAGGTGTGCTGTGTGCCTGTATCCCAGCTACTCAGGAGGCTGAGGCAGGAGAATTGCTTGACCCCGGGAGGCAGAGGTTGCAGTGAGCCAAGATTGCGCCACTGCACTCAAGCCTAGGTGACAGAGTGAGACACTGTCTCAATAAATAAATAAATAACCCCTTTCATAGGGGTCGCTTCATATGGGCCTGCTTCTAACATAACCAACAATTAAACCCATGGGTTCTCAGACCTCCCAGTCGCCTGATTGTACCAAATGCAATCACCATGAGCTGAAAGGGAAAAGGTCTTAAGAAGAACTGGCTGGGTGCAGTGGCTCACACCTGTAATCCCAGCTGAGATGGGTGGATCACCTGAGATCAGAGTTCGGGACCAGCCTGGCCAATGTGAAAAAACTCCATCTCTACAAAAATACAAAAATCAGCCGGGCATGATAGTAGTTGCCTGGAATCCCAGCTACACAGGTGACTGAGGCAGGAATGAGGCAGGAGAATCGCTTGAACCTGGGAGGTGGAGGTTACAGTGGGCCAGCCTGGGTGACAAAGCAAGACTCTGTCTCAAAAAACAAAAAGAAGAATTGATGGCCATAAGGCCATGCAGGCTCCAGAGCCCTTTCTGCTCTGTGTCCTCTTGAGCAACAGAACAATGCTTCTTGGGCAAAGGAAAGGCAGCTTAGTTTAGTTCAAAAGTGGATGTGTGGAACCACAAAAATAAATTGTGTTGCAATGGAACCAGTTTATGTTTTTGTTGCTTTCTCCTGCATGCAAAGGAAATGGAAATTTATCCAACCATCCCCCTTCAGAGACTTCGCACTGATTCCTCAGGATTCAATGTACCCTATTCTACCTGCTTGTCCTCAGGTCTGGGCATATTCTTGGCAAATGATAATTATGATAATGATGTTGATATTGATAATGATAGTAGCTAACCCTTATTCTTCTATTTTAATGCAGACTAAATTGTAGGTTTTACCATTTAGCACACTGATTGCTAGGAACTAGTGAACTCAAATGGATTTTTGTGACAGTCTGAAATTTTTATATCAGTAAGAGTGAAAAACATAATTTTGTTTATTTGAAGATGATTACATCTAGATTTATATATCCATTCATTCTGCATTTGATGGCAAAACAATTTCTGAACCTATAATTAGCCTAGAAATGTCACTGACCGACAGTTTACTTGTATTTTTTGTACCCCTTAGAATTCTTTCCCAAGGTAGCTCGCTCCTCATCTTCATAGTGTAGAATCCTTGAAAGCAATTTTTTAAACAAATGAGCATACTCTTCTACCCAGAAAGAAATCTGTGAAGTATACAGTTCATTTTCACTTTTAAGTTCTAGCTATGTCCCTGTCGATATTTTTATAATTTCCATCTGCAGTCATTCACTCATTCATCTTCATTTATTCAACACACTTGAGGGCCTAATAGACACTAGAGATACAGATGTGATCAAGACAGAAAAGGTTCCTGCTCACGTGGAACTTACATTTCAGGGATAAGAGACAGGCAATCTTTTAAAAGGAAAAGAACACATAAATTAGATGTTGCAAGTAGGATACATGCTGTGAAAAAACAAAGCAGGATAACTAAATAAAGAGTCCTAGGGAGCAAGTATGTCCAGAAGTCACCCTAGATAGAATGGCCAGGGAAAGTCCCTTGGAGGACATGTGCTTTGAGCAGATACCCAAATGATAGGATGCAGCCAGCCTGGGGAAAGAGACCCAGGCAGAGAGACCTAAAGTGCAGACGCCCTGCAGCAGAAGCACGCATTCTATGTGCCAGGAGTGCAAGGAAGGCTCGTGAGCAGAGTACCTGAACGGAAGAAGGAAAAGAGATGGAGTGGGAGAGGAATTAAGAGTCAACTTTTATTTTTGGGCGGGGAAGGGTGGTGTTTAGGAGTCGAGGTCTAATAAGCAAAAGAAAGAGAAAGGAGAAGAGCTCTTTCTTTGGTAGAGAGAGGGGGTGCCCGAGCAGGACTTCCCAAAAGTTAACTCCTTAATATTAATAGAGAAACAGCACAGTTTAAAGCAGCCTGCTATTCAGCAGTCAAGTGAGGCTCATTTCTCTTTCTTTTTTTTTTTTTTTTTTTTTTCCTGAGGAATTTGATTTGGAAGGAGGAATTTTTTTTTTTTTTTTTTTTTTTTTTTTTTTTTTTTTTTTCTTTTGAGACGGAGTTTCGCTCTTGTTACCCAGGCTGGAGTGCAATGGCGCGATCTCGGCTCACCGCAACCTCCGCCTCCTGGGCTCAGGCAATTCTCCTGCCTCAGCCTCCTGAGTAGCTGGGATTACAGGCCCGCGCCACCACGCCCAGCTAGTTTTTTTGTATTTTTAGTAGAGACGGGGTTTCACATGTTGGCCAGGATGGTCTCGATCTCTCGACCTCGTGATCCACCCGCCTCGGCCTCCCAAAGTGCTGGGATTACAGGCTTGAGCCACCGTGCCCGGCGGAAGGAGGAATTTTTGTGTGTGTGAGGAATCATCTGTTTGGAAGGAGTCTCATACACCATTCATTTAGAGATCAATTTTGTCTTAGCTTTTTTTCAACTGTAAAAACATTGCAAGTTCAGATGATTACCTTGAGATAATCATCTGAGAATTTTTACTGTGCCTCAATTGTTTTTTTTTTTTAGATGGATTTTCGTTCTTGCTGCCCAGGCTGGAATGCAATGGTGCAATCTTGACTGACTGCAACCTCTGCCTCCAGGGTTCAAGCAATTCTCCTGCCTCAGCCTCCTGAGTAGCTGGAATTACAGGCATGTGCCACCATACTTGGCTAATTGTATTTTTAGAAGAGACGGGGTTTCTCCATGTTGGTCAGGCTGGTCCCAAACTCCCAATCTCTGGTGATCCACCCACCTCAGCATCCCAAAGTGCTGGGACTACAGGCATCAGCCACTGCACCCGGCCTGTGCCGCAATTTTTTTTTTTGTCTATTAATTAAAGATAGCATAATTGATTTACTTTCATTCACACATGGGAATTGCTGTTCATACAAAATTACTGTTATTAGAACAAATTGTTAAATGCTACCCTTTAATTTTGATAATTACACAAGATGCAGTGATGTGCAAAGATGATGCAGAATCTACAATTCACCATTCAACAGAGATAAATATTTTTCTTCTTCTCTTTTCCCACCAAAATTAATTTGAAGACAGAAGAACAATGACAGCTTTGAAGTTGAATTGGCAGAGGTCATCCAGGAAGACAGTGAAGGAATTCCAGGAGGCAAGGATGGGAATGGGGTATGTTTTTGCAGCCAGGCATAAAAGGTATGAAATTACCATTGCTTATAGCGGGGACCAGGAGAGGAGAAGTTAGAGAATATGTGTGAAATATATTTCTGTGTATAGAAATAGCATAGAATTTATTCATCCACTTGGCAAAATATTAATTAATGCTGTACTATGTGCCAGGCACTGAGCCAGGTCTGGGGATCCTGGTGAGCTAACCTGGGCATAATCCCCATGAGGAAATGACCCCTGCTTCCATCCCCTTCAATTATATGTATATGTCTTATATCGATGTTCAATGGTGGTACCCTCAGTTAGTTGTTTTATTGAGATTAGTATGAGGCCATATCTTGTGGGTAGGAATCCTACAAAGCCTGGGAAGCTTTTTCAAAAGAAAATTGAGGGCCAGGCATGATGGCTCACACCTGTAATCCTAACACTTTGGGGATTGAGGCAGGGGGATCACTTGAGCTCAGGAGTTCAAGACCAGCCTGGCCAACATGGTGAAATCGTGTCTCTACTAAAAATAAAAAAATCAGCCAGAAGTGGTGACAGGTGCCTGTAATCCCAGCTACTCAGGAGGTTAAGGCAGGGGAATCTTGAAGCCGGAAGGCAGAGGTTGTAGTGAGCGGAGACGGCACCACCACACTCCAGCCTGGGCAACAGAGACCCTATCTAAAAAAAAAAAAAAAAAAAAAAAATCCCAGAGTTCATCATCCATGAGAGTTGTCCAATCATGAGTGAGAAAAAGGGGATTTGGAAGGAGCCATTTTGCTGGAGAAAGGGGGAAGGAATTTCTTCTCGCATGCCTATGAAAGTAGTCAGCAGGAAGTTTGGTGGAGTGTCAGCCCTGGGAACCCGATGGCCGCTGATTTCCTCTTTCTGGACCTTTAATGGCATCTTGATGAAGCAGCCTGGTCTCCACTGGGCTGTGGTAAGCTAGATCAGGGTTTTGCTCTGTCACCCAGGCTGGAATGCAGTGGTGCAATCTCAGCTAACTGCAACCTCTAGACTCAAGTCATCCTCCCATCTCAGCCTCCTGAGTAAATGAGACAACAGAGGAGCACTGGGTTTTGCCATAGTGCCCAGGTTGGTCTCAAACTCCTGGACCCAAGTGATTCTTTTGTCTCAGCCTCCCAAAGTGCTGGGATTACAGGTGTAAGCCACTGCGTCTGGCCTGCCAGCTGGGGTCCTTACAGGGTAGATCACCTTATTATTTCAACCATGTGTTTGTTACTTATATTAATTCCATATTTAGTTTAGGTATATTTAAAGGCTATAAAATATTTACGCTTTGAACAGCAAATAGGGAGCCTAAGGCCATTGTCATTGCAAGACTGGCAGAAACAGGACCCAACTGGTGTGTGACATAGAAGTGATCTAAAGAGTGGTTAGTTGCTTTTAAATGTCCATTTTTATGGGATGAGCAGAGATATCATAGACAAAAACAACCTCAGTAAAACTGTCATTTTAAATTAAAATTTTTAACTCGATTGAATGTAACACCCCATAAGTACCCAGTGATTTTCATAATCACCAAACATTAGAAGACATGCTGAAGTTCTTCTTCCAGTGTGCGTGGGAAGAGTGCATGGTGCCTGCATGATACTCAAGGGCAGGGGCAGAAGGGCGGTCTCCTTTCCTTGTGGTTTGTACGTGTGCAAGTGTGTGTAAGTGCCCCATTACCAGAGGTGTCCCGGACAAAGGTTACGTTCTTCCTTAAGACGATAAAGTTTCTAAGTTAAAGCTTGTTCAGAGTCATGTTGACTTCTCCTTCTTGAGCTATTATGTAACTTTCTGTTTACAGAACTATCAACCATTATTTGTGCTGTTTGAGATCTCTTTTGAATTCTGAGCAGCTTTTTCTCCCCCACTTCCCCCCAGTACAAACTGAATGAAGGGCATATGGTATTAGAGAAACCAGAAATCACAATGCATTTATTAATAAGGGATAGGACAATCACCCTCCTTTCCTTTCAAGAATGAGTCCAACAAAATGTACACTTGTTGGAGTTAAGGACTGGAAACTTTTTTATTTTATTTTATTTTTTGTTTGAGACAGAGTTTCACTCGTGTTGCCCAGGCTGGAGTGCAATGGCACAATCTCAGCTCACCACATCCTCCACCTCCTGGGTTCAAGCAATTCTCCTGCCTCAGCCTCCCAAGTAGCTGGGATCACAGGCATTCGCCACCACAGCTGGCTAATTTTGTATTTTTAGTAGAAATGGGGTTTCTCCATGTTGGTCAGGCTGGTCTCAAACTCCCGATCTCAGATGATCTGCCCTCCTCAGCCTCCCAGAAGTGCTGGGATTACAGGCAGGAGCTACCAAGCCCAGCCTAAAGTATAGAGTATCGAGGTAGTTCAGCCTGCTCGATAAGATAACGAGCGGCAAGATTCTAATGTCGATAATGGAATATAGAGAAAGTTGTTTATTCTAACCATTCTTCAACGTGCTCATCTTTGAAGTAGAATAACCCTCGACGTGATTTTGTGGGAATAAAAAGTTGAAATAGTTTGTACAAAGCTAGGTTCTGTTTGCCTAAAGCGATCCTTTATGAGCAAAACATCTAAATGTAATATTAGCACAGCCAAATTTAAATATTTCCCTATGATTACCAAAACAGAAAAGATGTGTTCCCTCAAAAGCTGCTACACAGCACTTTCCTGTCCCCAGAAGCAGTACAAAATCTTAGCATTGCAATGGAAAGCATGTATTTGTCAAATATTATAAAATCAGCTCTATAGTTTCTTTGTCCTCTTTGATAAGGGATCAGACAGAGGGTGTGTTCCCCTCCAGCAGCTACCCTTCTGGACAAACTGGTCTCCAATAATACCTTTCAGAAACTTACAAAACTTCCAGGATGAAAAGAGCACACAACGTTGGTTGCATTCAACTTAAATGCTTTTATTGACAATGTCTTGGAACAATAAGCAAACAATGCTTAAATTTTTCATTCAAATTCACTTTCCACATGTCAAAAGACCTCAAGGTAGAAAAAAATAAAATAAAAATATAAATATCTGATAATCCATCTTAATAAATAAATTAAAAACACAATAAAACGTTTTCATGGAAAACTGTTAATGTCAGAACATTCAGACCACCTCAACAATGCATGATCAGTAACATTACAATGAACATTGATGTTGAAGAAAAACTACAGTACATGGATATAGCTAATTATTTCTATCTACCAGAAAATAAAGTCATATGTTTTCTTAGTTTAATATTGATCATTTCTAATCAGAACACACTATTGCCAGGAACACAGTAGTTATTGTTAAAATCAGCTGCACTAGATACAATTTGAAAATATCCAGCACCAGGTTAATTCCAATAATGAACCCAATAGATTAGTTAATGCTATGAGAAGACTAAGGAGAAAGAGAAAAGAGACACAGACCCAGGCCTGGCTCAACATGCTACTAACTACCAGCTCTCTGAAGTGTCACTGGGAACAATACACACTCCATGCGTTTTGCTACATCTCCGGAAGAGGTAAGGACTTGAGTCCACACATGGATGCTTTCAAGTCCTTGAGGCCCACAGCCTGGTGTGTTTCACGCACAGATAAGGTCCTCCCTAGGTCTACAGGAACCCTCTAGGGAAGACGTGTTTCTCCTCTCTGTAATGCACCAGCTTGGGCAGTGGCACTTGTGGGTGCCGGCTGCCTCCCCTTCCCTGCCCGCTCACAGGGCCAGCAGCGTGGGTGAGCTGAGCGAGTCAGAGGAGGGCTCATTGCTGCTGCTGCCCTTGCGATGGGCAGCTGCGCAGCTGGGGAAGGAGTCAGCCTCGGGGTAGGTGAAGACGAAGGAAGACGTGTAAGCAGTGCAGCTGGGAGTGCAGGTGACCACCGGAGTGCACAGGGGCTCCAGCTCTGTGGCCATGGGCCCCATCCCCAGGGAGCCACCATGCAGGGGCTCCCAGTCTGCTGCATAGAAGGACCCAGACAGGTCCATGTCTGGCACAGAGCGGGCTGTCTCAGAGCCACTGGGCCTGGATGATGCTGGGAACAGGAAGTCATCAAAGGGCTCAGCTTTCAGCTCCATGCTGCTGATGCTCTTGACAGGCTCCACTGAGGGCTTGGGCTCAGGGTCATTGAGGAGAGGCAGGCTGAAGGCCTCCTCAGACTCCGGGGTGGTGGCCTCTGGCAGGCCCCCAGTCAGATCAAGGGAAGCCACAGACATGTCTTCTGGGAAGCCCAGGTCATCAGGGATCTTGCAGGCAGGTCGGTGAGCAGCCAGGATGAACTCTAGTTTTTCCTTCTCCTTCAGCAGGTTGGCAATCTCAGTCTGCAAAGCAGACTTCTCATCTTCTAGTTGGTCTGTCTCCTGAATACAGAAGGATAAAGGAAAGCATAAGACATAGTCTTACTCAGGGGCCCTTATGCCCAATATCCAACTTTCCCCTTAAGTTTTAAAAAGGAGCAACCCACAGAGTCTACCTACCGCTTGGAGTGTATCAGTCAGCTCCCTCCTCCGGTTGCGGCATTTGGCTGCAGCCATCTTATTCCTTTCCCTTCGGATTCTCCTTTTCTCTTCTTCTTCTGGAGATAACTAGAATATCATGAAAAAAGACCAGCATTCAGTAAAAGCGTCTGCCATCACCTCCATTCACCCACCCCAGTAGAACTGGCTCCTGCAGCTTCCCAGATTCCTGGCACCCCCCCTGTGAAGCCATTTGTAACCTGCAGTTACAGACTAGGTGTGACTTGCATTTGAAATAAGATCCTCAGCAAGAAAACAAAGAAGATCCCAGTCTAAAAGCACGCAGTAGGAAACTGAGAGAAGAAACTGGGAGAGTACTTCTTAGCGTGAGACTCAGAGTCCGACTTGGGATGGAGCAGGCTTGGAGTCAGGGTTCCCAGTTAGGGAGGTGCAGTCAGCCCCAGTGGCTTTCACCCTCACTACTGGGCTCCTCCACCTGTCTCCAGGGCTGCTTCCCACCCAGCCCCCACCTTCCCAGGAAAGGTACGGAAGAGCGCCTCACCTGTTCCACTTTGCCCCTTCTGCCAATGCTCTGCGCTCGGCCGCCTGTCATGGTCTTCACAACGCCAGCCCTGGAGTAAGCCCCAGCGGAGGCAGTGGGGACTCCGAAGGGGTGAGGGGCTCTGGTCTGCGATGGGGCCACGGAGGAGACGAGGGCGGGCTGCACCAGCCATTGCAGGTCCGGACTGGTCGAGATGGCAGTGACCGTGGGAATGAAGTTGGCACTGGAGACAGCCAGGTCCGTGCAGAAGTCCTAGAACAAAACAGAAGGCGAAAGCCGAAGTGAGCGAGCGGGTTCTGGACACAGGTGGGGCGAGTTCCCAGTGCCGCATGCAGCAGCGAAGAGAAACGATCATTCCTGCCACGGACGTTTCTTCTTAAATGTCCCTCATCCTGGATGAAAGGTCTCCCTCTTTTCCTCCCAGGCATTCCGCAGCGCGGTGCCTGTCTCTTCATCCTGCCGCTGCGTTCCCGTTATCCCTTCAGCATCACTCGCTTGAAAGGGGGTTTGTTATAAATATCCCTGACGTCTGTGCTGACGCAGGCGCCGCTCCGGAGTCTCCAGAATGAACTCGCTTTTTATCAATGAAACTGCCTTACACACCCGCCCGCTGCACCCTCCTCCCTCACCCCTCCTCTCTGCTCCAGGCTGCCGGGAGAGGGGGGATTGTCGCTTTCTGCCACCTCCCCGGAGAAGCCAAGCGCTAGTTAGTGAGTCTCTGCTTGGGACACGTCTTCCCCAGCTAATGTCAGAGACCCGTCCTGGAGTGCAAACCAGGGGTTGATCGGAACGAACCTAACTCCGGAAGGGGGAATCAATTCTTACTATGGCAAGAGTGCGTGCACTCAGAGCAAGTCCCGAGCCCCCGAGCCGGCCCCGCTCCGGCCACAGGCAGCGTCCCTCCAGGGACTAGGGAGCTCCCTACTCATCCCCTGGAGCGTCCGGCCCGGTGTCTCCTCGGCGACCCCAAGCCCCCGGCCCCGCGGCGGCGCGAAGCCAGCTTTACCTGGCCGTTGACAGGCGAGCCCATGCTGGAGAAGGAGTCAGCGGGTGAGTGGTAGTAGGAGAGACTGTCCCCGGCCGGGGACGCGCTGCTGCAGCGGGAGGAGGACGCCTCGTAGTCTGCGTTGAAGCCCGAGAACATCATCGTTGCGGTTAGGCAAAGCCGGGCGAGGGACCGAGGGGCGGAGACAGGTGGGCGCCGTGGAGCAGAGCTGGGTAGGAGCGCGGTCACTGCTCGCTCGTTCGCTGCGCCGCCGCCGCCGGCTCAGTCTCGGCTTCTCGGCTGCTCGCTGCAGTTGCGGTTGGAGTACGAGGCGCCGCAGCCACTGCTTTTATAGCAAAGCGGTTTTATGAATGAGTGAAACGTCACGGGCTCAACCACGTTGGCGCCAGAGGGGTGGCGCGCCAGCCTGGGCGCCTCTGCAGCCGCTTGGCCGCCTCCCCCGCGCTCACAGCCCCCTGCCCCCGCCTTGGCCCCTGTCCTAATTCCATGAGCATTTCGCAGTTCCCGTCTCAGGGGTCTCGTGGGCCCCCAAAGATGAGGCGCTGCGGGGATGGCTCCCCCCATGGCTACAGGGAAAGGCCGTGGAAACCTGCTGACGCAGATGTCCTAATATGGACATCCTGTGTAAGCGGGGAGGGATTGACGGGAACTGCTCGCGGGCTGCAGCCAACACCGAGGGTGCAGCGCGGGGGGAGGCGGGGGCCGCGGCCGGGGGAGGGGAGGCGGGAACGGCGCAGAATGCGAGAGAACATTCGCACCTGGTTCAATGCGGACCCTTGTTCCCGAGGTCGCGGGGGATGGGGCAGAGGGCACCTCTTGACCATGCTACGAAAACTGGGGGCAGTTCTGAGACTCAGGGATAGGAGAAACGGCCTCGGGTATACGGCCCGGAGGACTTAAGTCTCGGCTGCCAAAGGAATGCGCCCCTACCCGCATTCCCAATTCTGGCCCTAATTCAGTGCAAAACGTGTTGGAAGCAGACCCTCACCCCCTCGTCTCCAGCCCCCGGCCTCGAGCAATACTAGCTCTGTTCCTGCGTTTGGAAGCAGAAGTGGAGATCCAAAATAAGAGAATACGATAACCTACTTTATCTACGATACTGGGTACTTTATTTTTTTTTTTTTTAAGGAAGACAGCGCATTTATTTATTTATTTTTCTCTGCCATGTGTGGGAATATTAACGAAACTGTCAAATCCCTGAGACACTAGCAGATAAACATTATGCAAAACCTAGATGCGAAGACATTTGAAGGGGGCATTGCCCAGTTCTGAGCTGGGGCCCAGGGCTAGGGAGTGCGGGGATTGATTACGTGGGCAGGGTGGTCAGTTTAGGATGACAAGGTGGGGTGTGCTTCTTGCGGGGAACTCAAATCTGCGCTGGGGGGCTGGTTCGGTGCCGCCAGGAAGCTGTGCTTACGGGAGTCCGCAGCGGGTGATTTTCCAGCGCCGACTTGGAGGGGGGAGGACGGGGGCTGGAAGGACAGTGTCCACAACGCCCGGGCGGAATACCTCGACCGCTGGGACCCCAGCGCTGCTCCAGGTCCTGGAACTCGGGGCTTTGGCGAGGCAAGGTGCTCCAGAGTGTGCCACGCCCCCCAGCCTCCTGCCTTGCTGTGCAGGACAGCCGGGGTCACGCTGCCTGGGCTTGGCCCCAGCACGCCGGCCACCTCCAGGGCGCGAAGACACAAGTCCCCGCACAGCCCCGGTCTCCCCTTCCCCACTCTTAGGACCCGCCCGGGGATGGCGCCCGCGGTGGGCACCTGGAGACGTGCGAGGCAGGATGAGGCCTGCGGGCGGATCGTTCGGGGCGCGCGGAGAGCGGGACCGCAGACCTGCCTCCAGCCGCCGCTCCCGGGAGCCAGGCGATCCTGCTATAGATAGTAACAGGGAAGCGGCTGTTTACAGCAACACAGCGCCGCCAGGGCCGTCTCCAGGCAACGCCGAGCGGCCGGGCGCGCCGCCGGCCTGGCGAGGCCACCCGCCCTCCCCGCTTCCCTGGGCCGCGGCCTCCCCGGCCCGGCTGGGGCCGCTCCCATCGCCTGACATCATCCGCCGGGTCCGGGGGCTGAGCGGCCAGCGCGGGGCTGTGCGCTAACCTCCATTCTTAGAGATCCAACCCGGCTGCAGCGGGGAGGGCAGGAGGCGGGGATTCGTGGAACTGGGCCACTTACTATTTTTGCATTCCCTGTCACAGGCAGAGGTGAAAACAGAATTTCATCATTGTATATCATTGGTTTATGTTGGTGGGAATTTGGGCGCTTTTTTTTTTTTTTCCTCACTCATAAAAAGGGAGAGAAAAGGAAAAACACACAGAATACGTAAACACAGATTCCTTGGAGTTGCTCTGAATCCTAAAGCAATTCTTCCGTACTCCTAATTCTACCCTTGATTACAGAAAGAAACAGGGGGATGGGAGGGAAAGGGGTTATGAAGGCAAATACATCTCTCTTATTATTAATATTAGTTTCAAACAAAATAGGTCAAGCTTTGAATTCCTGAGTCTGGCCTTGCCTGCCATTCACAACTAAATCTCAGGGCCACTTAAGAGAAAACCAGGCTGGGTGCAGTGGCTCCCTCCTGTAATTCCAGCACTTTAGGAAGCTGAGACGGGTAGATTATTTGAAACCAAAAGTTCGAGATCAGCCTGGCCATCATGATGAAACCCCCGTATCTACTAAAAATACAAAAATTAGGTGGGTGTGGTGGCGCATGCCTGTAAACCAGGCTGCTCAGGAGGCTGAGGCAGGAGAATCGCTTGAACCAGGGAGGCAGAGGTTCCAGTGAGCCGAGGTCATGCCACTTTACTCCAACCTGGGCAACAGAGTAAGACTCTGTCTCAAAGAAAAGGAAAGAAAACCTAGAATGATTTTATTTACTTTTCTTTCAGGTCTAAAGCAGCTCTGCCAATACCTAAAAGAGGTGTCAAGATTTTATATCCAGGATTTATCTCAAATACACTTATCCTGCCTCTGCCAATAAAAAAAAAAAAAAAAAAAAAAAAAAAAAAGAGAGAGAAGCATCTTTGAATGAGCCTGTTTCCTCCAGATAGCTTAACTCTTTCCTTTCTGGCACTATGATGACCAGAGAGTTGGAGACTTAATAAATCCATCCTCCAGAAAGGACAGACTATGTGTCCATTTATTGTTTTATTTATTCAACAAAGAACTATTGCCGGGCGCGGTGGCTCAAGCCTGTAATCCCAGCACTTTGGGAAGCCAAGGCGGGTGGATCACGAGGTCGGGAAATCGAGACCATCCCGGTCAACATGGTGAAACCCCGTCTCTACTAAAAATACAAAAAATTAGTCGGGCATGGTGGTGCGTGCCTGTAATCCCAGCTTATCAGGAGGCTGAGGCAGGAGAATTGCCTGAACCCAGGAGGCGGAGGTTGCGGTGAGCCGAGATCGTGCCATTGCACTCCAGCCTGGGTAACAAGAGCGAAACTCCGTCTCAAAAAAAAAAAAAAAAAAAAAAAAAAAAAACTATTGAGAGCCTCCTATGGCCTGGCACTGGGCTGGACGCTGTTGCTCACTGTAATGAACAGCGTGAACCTGTCCCCACCCTGAGAGAGATTCCAGTCTCATCGGAAGACTAACAAGTCAATAGAGCTTACAGGGCAGCAGTAAGTGGTTTGACAGAGGTAAGAAAGGGGTGCCAGGAAATACAGAAGAAGGCTTGGAAACAGGTCCTAGAGGAAGTGACTGCAACACAGAGATGGGTCCCAGATCCTCTATTCTCTGGGTAATGGAATGATTGCTGGGCACAGTGGCTCACGCCTGCAATCCCAGCACTTTGGGGGACCAAGGCTGGAGGATCACCTGAGGTCGGGAGTTCGAGACCAGCCTGACCAACATGGTGAAACCCCATCCCTACTAAAAATACAGCCAGGTGTGGTGGCTCATGCCTGTAATCCCAGCTAGTCAGGAGGCTGAGGCAGGAGAACCCCTTGAACCCAGGAGATGGACGTTGCAGTGAGCAGAGATTGCACCATTGCACTCTAGCCTGGGCAACAAGAGCAAAACTTAGTCTCAAAAATAAACAAATAAATAAAAATGAATATTGAATAAGGCCATAGAATCATCCAGGCAAAGCAAGAGCTCACCCAGAAGCCGTAGTATAGGCCAATACAATCTCAGACTCCCTCGCTTGCCCCACTAACATCCCAACCTATGATCACTCTAACATATTCTCACATCTCAATCTGCTCATGGTATCCATTTCAGGACTGCAAAGTCACACTCTAAAAAGTGGAGCTCACACAAGGTAGCCTAAAAATGAAGACAAATCGGAACAGACGTGTGAAATTATTTTTGCCATTTGCAGAGGTCAGGGTGACTTCGAGACAGGTGCCTGTTTGTGTGCCTCCGTGAGCATGGCACCGCCTTCCAACAGGGTGGGGATTTCGTGTTCTGGGCAAGCCTGAGCATATAAAACCAAAATGTATGTAGTTTGTGATTATCTATGATGTGCTGAGTTCCTCCTATCTGGGGATCCAAAAGTGAAAAAGAGGGTAGAATTCCACATTTGAATTTTAACCCAAATTGAAAAAAAAATTCATTTTTCCTCTGCGGTGTTTCCTTATCTGATACTTTTCCTATTTTACACTCTCCCTGCCGTACTTGAAGGAGCAGACCTGACCCACATCAAGCTGTTCCATCACTTTTGAAGTTAGTCCACATTGTTTAGCCTGGTGTTATTGCAACATTAAGTGAAAGGCTGCTGCTGTCTGTGCCACCTACGTAAATGCTGCCGCACACAGCCCATACCCAGCATGCAGAAGTAGTTGTTTATTTGGGGAAGTGTGGTCTAGTGGTGAAGGGTTGTGGTCAAAGCACAGGACCAGAAGTCAGGAAGCTGCATATACCCAAGTCAACTTAGACTTGCTTGGCAACTTTTTGTCTTTGTCTTTTTCTTGTGCTGATATTTACTTAGAATCTAGTACAGTGCCTGTTGCATAGCAGGTGTTCAGTAAATATCCCTTTGTCTTTTTCTTTGTTTTTTGTTTTGGTTTGGTTTGGGGTTTTTTGGTTGCTTTTTGTTTTTTGTTTTTTGTTTTTTTTTTGAAATGGAATCTGGCTCTGTTGCCAGGCTGGAATGCAGTGGCCTGATCTCAGCTCACTGCAACCTCTGCCTCCCGGGTTCAAGTGATTCCCTTGCCTCAGCCTCCTGAGTAGCTGGGATTACAGGCACCCACCATACCGGCTAGTTTTTTGTAATTCCAAGATGGGGTTTCACCCTGTTGGCCAGGACGGTCTCCATCTGACCTCATGATCTGCCCACCTCGGCCTCCCAAAAAGTGCTGGGATTACAGGTGTGAACCACAGTGCCCAGGCTTTTTTTTTTTTTTTTTTTTTTTTCTGAGACAGGGTCTTACTCTGTTACCCAGGTTGGACTGCAGTGGGGTGAATATAGCTCACTGCAGCCTTGAACTCCTGGGCTCAATGCTCCTACCTCAGCCTCCCAAGTACAGTAGCTAGGACCACAGGCACACATCACCATGCCCAGCTAATTTTTTATTTTATTTTTTTTAGAGATTGGGTCTCGTGCCCAGGCTAGTCTCAAACTCCTGCCTCAAGCAGTCCTCCTGCCTCTGCCTCCCGAAGTGCTGAGATTACAGGCATGAGCCACCATGTCTGGCAATAAATATCTATTGAATGGATGAATACATGCGTGTCCTCATCCAGGCAAGGTGAATGTAAATGGCTGTGCTTTTTGGGTACTTAGAAAGCAAACAGATAATGTTCTTTAAATCTTTGGAAAGGCTGAACAGGCTCTTTTATTCTGGGGTATGAATAGGAAAAAATTGGGAAAGACAAAATTACAAGATGTTTGGGTTATTTTCAGCTGGTACAGCCTCTGTGTAGAAAGAACACCCCAGTGGTTCATGATGAAAGATCAAACTTACCCTTGTTGCTGAGCCCTATGAGAAAGACAGCTAGTGCCTGTATATAAATACCACTTTGTCTGCAATGACAATGGCCATGTTACCACCACGCTTTAATGTATTCATTCTAAATGTCTGGACCCAACAAAAGAGAGAGGCATTTCATGATTCTTGTGGGACTCTCACACACGTGAGCCCAAATGAAGGGTCTTAGGAGGTCAAGGTTACTCACTCTATGGCTCAGACCATGAGCAAAAAGATTGCGTCTATTTAGAACACTGGAGGTATAAGATTACCACACCACCACCTGCCACATATGCCACCACTGCAACTAATTAGTACTAGAGATTTAGCCTCTTTGAGAAAAACTGTTTTTTCATTCTGAACAATTCTTGGCTTTTTGACAGAAGAGGATGATTCAATGGGATCCCCGTCCTTCTGCTAATGTGAGCATTCAAACAAAGCTCTGTGTGGTCCCTGAGACATGCTCCATCTGGAGCTGAGGAAACTGGGGAACAGTAGCAGTGCCAAAGACAGGCACACTGCGGTCCAAGCCTGCAATGTCTTTTGCAGCCACCAGCAGTATAGGACAGTGGTCTGTCAGTCTTGCCGAATCTTGCTTTAGAAACAAGAGCTCCCCACCAGCAGACAAGCACAGCTTCTCCAGGCTGTCAGCTTCCCCGCTGTCCTGAGCTAACCTTCTGTGGCTCTGACAGACTTAGCTGCTGGAATTCCAAAGGAACCCCATCAACGTCACTAAACCTATAGGATGAAAACACACCCTAAGAAACCTCAACTGCAGGGCTCCCATCCAATGAGAAAATCTCATAATCACCATGGGCAGGGACAGGGGTGGCTACAATATGGTACCACATGACGTGCTTTGAGGTGTTAAGACATCTTCAGCAGAGGTTACACCATGTCATCTACCACCTTACTCAACAAGACAGATCTTCTCCCCACCCCACCCCTTTATACTGAAAAGTTACCAAGGACAGAGTTTTTTGTTTTGTTTTGTTTTGTTTGTTTGTTTGTTTTTTTGAGACGGGAGTTTCACTCTTGTTGCCCAGGCTGGAGTGCAATGGCGTGATCTCGGCTCACCGCAACCTCCGCCTCCTGGGTTCAGGCAATTCTCCTGCCTCAGCCTCCCGAGTAGTGGGATTACAGGCACGCGCCACCATGCCCAGCTAATTTTTTGTATTTTTAGTAGAGACGGGGTTTCACCATGTTGACCAGGGTAGTCTCGATCTCTTGACCTCGTGATCCACCCGCCTCGACCTCCCAAAGTGCTGGGATTACAGGCTTGAGCCACCGCGCCCGGCCCTGTTTTTTTTTGTTTTTGTTTTTGTTTTTTTTGAAATGGATTCTTGTTCTATTGCCTAGGCTGGACTGCAGTGGTGTAATCTTAGCTTACTCTGCCTCCCAAGTTCAAGCAATTCTCATGCCTCAGCCTCTGGAGTAGCTGGGATTACGGGCACCCACCACCACACCCAGCTAATTTTTGTATTTTTAGTAGAGATGGGTTTCACCATGTTGGCCAGGCTGGTCTTGAACAACCGACCTCAGGTCATCTGCCTGCCTCAACCTCCCAAAGTGCTGGGATTATAGGCATGAGCCACTTCACCTAGCCTCAAAGGACAGATTTTTTTTTTTCTTTGAGATGGAATTTTGCTCTTATTGTCCAGGCTGAAGTGCCATGGTGCAATCTCTGCTCACTGCAACCTCTGCCTCCCAGGTTCAAGTGATTCTCCTGTCTCATTCTCCGGAGTAGCTGGGATTACAGGCATGCACCACCATGCCTGGCTAATTTTGTATTTTTAGTAGAGATGGAATTCCTCCATGTTGGTCAGGCTGGTCTCAAACTCCAGACCTCAGGTGATCCAACCGCCCTGGCCTCCCAAAGTGCTGAGATTACAGATATGAGCCACCGCACCCAGCCAAAGGACAGATCTTTAAAAGAGACATTGGCCATTGTAACACCAAAGAAATTCCCTTTTCCCAAACCTGGAAAATCCTGACTAGTATGTAGGAATTCAGTTAGGCTGCCCTCTGATCTAGAACTCATAATTTCATCCTCAGATGTGACAACTTTTTGTCTTAGTATAGTACATGATTGTGTTCTATAAGAAAACTTTGTTGTAACTCCCAGGTGAGGTCTGATTTCTTCACTGATGTTTTATTACTCTGGAGTACTGAGTTAGAGATCGATGGTGAGATTCCCTAAATGACTCTTGAAGAATTCCACCTTTAAACTCTGGCCCATCCCAGACTGTGAGGTCATCAGTTAGGACAAGGACAGATTATACACTGGCAGACTACTGTCTCACTTAGGGGGGCTCTGAATTAAATCAGAACACTAAACAGAACTGTTATCCCCCCAAGCCTGTTCAGAGGTCAGTTTACAGAATGCCACATAGATAAAAATCTACACTCCTTATGGGGATTTCCAGTCCACAGTCTTTAGCCTCCACCTCACCTTCCAACCTTACCTTGAACCACTTTCCCTCACTCCACTCCGGCCACACTGGTCTTTCTCTCACTCAAATATGCCAAGCTGCTTCTGCCTCTGGGCCCCACTCTTCCCTCTTCCTCACAGACCTTGACAAGCCTGACTTTCTCCTGACCAACATCTGCTCAAATGTAACCTTCTCCAGGCAGCCACTCCTGCCCTCCCCATCCAATGTTACAACCCCCTTTACCCTTCAGTCACTTTGTTATGTTACCGGGTTTTCTTTTCCATCTAGCACTTATCACTACATTACCCTGTCTATTTATGTACTATTTCGTTGCCTTCCTCTGCTAGTCCGTAAGCTCCGCAAGAGCAGGACCTTATCTGTCTTATTTAGTAGTTATCTATCCTCATGCTAAGGCACTCAATAAATGCTTGTAGAGCCGGGCGCGGTGGCTCAAGCCTGTAATCCCAGCACTTTGGGAGGCCGAGGTGGGTGGATCACGAGGTCAAGAGATCGAGACCATTCTGGTCAACATGGTGAAACCCCGTCTCTACTAAAAATACAAAAAAAAACTTAGCTGGGCGTGGTGGCACATGCCTGTAATCCGAGCTACTCAGGAGGCTGAGGCAGAAGAATTGCCTGAACCCAGGAGGCGGAGGTTGCGGTGAGCCGAGATCGCGCCATTGCACTCCAGCCTGGGTAACAAGAGCAAAACTCTGTCTCAAAATAAATAAATAAACAAACAAATAAATAAATAAATGCTTGTAGAATAAATGTACATTTTTATTTTTGTTTTGTTTTGTTTTGAGATAGTCTCACTCTGTCACGCAGGCTGGAATGTGGTGGGTGGCTCACTACAGCCTCTACCTCCTGGGCTCAGGCTATCCTCTTGCCTTAGCCTCCCGAGTAGCTGAGACCACAGGCATAGGCCACTGCACCCGACTAATTATTTTTATTAACTGTAGAAATGAGGTTTTGCGCCGGGCGCGGTGGCTCAAGCCTGTAATCCCAGCACTTTGGGAGACTGAGGCGGGTGGATCACGAGGTCAAGAGATCGAGACCATCCTGGTCAACATGGTGAAACCCCGTCTCTACTAAAAATACAAAAAATTAGCTGGGCATGGTGGCGCATGCCTGTAATCCCAGCTACTCGGGAGGCCGACGCAGGAGAATTGCTTGAACCCAGGAGGCGGAGGTTGCAGTGAGCCGAGATCGCGCCATTGCACTCCAGCCTGGGTAACAAGAGTGAAACTCCGTCTCAAAAAAAAAAAAAGAAAAGAAAAAAAAGAAATGAGGTTTTGCTATATTATTCAAACTGATCTCGAATTCCTGGGCTCAAGCAATCTTCCCGCTTCGGCCTCCAAAGTATTGGGATTCTACATGAGCCACCGCGCCTGGCCTATGAATAAATATTAAACAGAAGGCTCATTAGTTGCTGTCCTTGTGACAGAGAAGGCAGCATGGATTCCCCTTTCTGGACAGAGGGCTTTGATCGGTGGTTAATTACCTGTGTCCTTCTCAGGTGAGGAAAGCAAAATCCTAGTCAGCAGTTTTCTTATCAGGCATTATTTAGACACTCATAAACCCAGGGGATATACCCATCCTTAGAACTTCAAAGGCCCATCACACCTGCTGTCTAAATGTTTCCACATAATCTCATTTCCTGGCCTTTTGGCTAAGATCAAGTGTAGTAAATGTTTCCACTACCTAGCGCACAAGAAGGCATGGGGTGCTTTACTTGTAAATCCACAACCACCCCATCCCAAAACAGTGATTAGCACAATGAGAAACTTCATCTGAGGCTGGTTACAACCCAGATCCTTTCTTTTACACAAATTTAGCCTAACTCAATTTTCTTTTCTTTTCTTTTCTTTTTTTTTTTTTTTTTTGAGATAGAGTCTCACTCTGTCACTCGGGGTGGAATGCAATGCCACAGTCTCGGCTCACTGCAACCTCCATCTCCCAGGCTCAAGCAATTCTCCCGCCTCAGCCTCCCAAGTAGCTGGGAGTACAGGCGCCCACTACCACACTCTGCTAAGTTTTTGTATTTTTAGTAGAGATGGGGTTTTACCATGTTGGCCAGGCTGTTCTTGAACTCCTGACCTCAGCTGATCCAACCATCCGAGCCTCCCAAAGTGCTGGGATTACAGGTATGAGCCAATGCACCCAGCCAAGAAAATTTTTAGAAAATATTTGTGCATAAAAGTAAAAATCTAACCAATTTTTAGTTTAAAAGTGCTGGTCAGGGCTGGGCGCGGTGGCTCAAACTTGTAATCCCAGCACTTTGGGAGGCCGAGGTGGGTGGATCACAAGGTCAAGAGATCGAGACCATCCTGGTCCACACAGTGAAACCCCATCTCTACTAAAAATGCAAAAAGTTAGCTGGGCATGGTGGCACATGCCTGTAATCCCAGCTACTCAGGAGGCTGAGGCAGGAGAATTGCCTGAACCCAGGAGGTGGAGGTTGCGGTGAGCCGAGATCGCGCCATTGCTCTCCAGCCTGGACAGTAAGAGCGAAACTCCATTTCAAAAAAAAAAAAAAAAAAGTGCTGGCCACAGGGCCTCAGTAAACATTTATGGCCCTAATACTGAAATGATTATGGTGTTCTTCCAAGTAATTAAAAACAAAAGCAACGCTGAATTGTAAAATACATTTTTATTTAAAAAAGTAAAACTCAGCTGGGTGCTGTGGCTCACACCTGTAATCCCAGCACTTTGGGAGGCTGAGGTGGGCAGATCGTTGGAGGTCAGGAGTTCGATACCAGCCTGGCAAACATGGTGAAACCCCATCTCTACTAAAATTATTAAAAATTAGCCTGGCGTGGTGGCAGGCACCTATAATCCCAGCTTCTTGGAAGGCTGAGGCAGGAGAATCATTTAAACCTGGAAGGCAGAGGTTGTAGTGAGCCGAGATCACTCTACCGCACTCCAGCCTGAGCGACAGAGTGAAAATTCCATCTCGGTAAGTGAGGAAGGAAAGAAGGAAAGAAGGAAGGAAGGAAGGAAGGAAATAAATAAATAAGGAAAACACCCAACAATGCTGAAATAATGCTCAGGTGTAAGTTCCATGAGGGAAGGAGACATTGCTGTTTCCCCATTGGCAGGATCAGTGCCTGACTAAGCCCTCAGTAAATAGAATAATGAATACAGCTTTCTGATTTCTTTCTTGAATGCCCCCCACCCCTGCCCCAGAATGTGCTTACTTGGTTTCTTGGGCAACCCGGCAGTGACTGGACACGTGGCTGCGGCCAGGTTGGTATTTGTTAATTGTTTGAATTGCACAGAACAGAGGGACTGGAGTTATCACATACCGCAGGCTCAGCTGAGGCCAGCATGTAGCACCTACAACAGGAGCTGATCTGGCAGCTGTAAACAGAACACCACACTCCTGCCAGCCTCAGATTGGTTAGCATGGAGGGCTGGGCTAGGCCCACAGGATTCTTCATTTAAATCATTTGGCAGAACCATTCTAGTCCTTCTCCAGATTCATCAGGTGGCTGGGAATAAATCATGGGTTACCTGCCCAGAGGGTTTCTACGGGTGAAGAACCTTTGCTTTCACCTGGACTCTGCTTGCAATGAATGGGAAACTTCACAGCAGGTGACAAGTTGGGAGTTCATTCGCTACTAGTATTCTTCATCCAAGTTTTTTTGAACCTGGGGCTTCATCCAGCTGATGTCTGTCTGAGCTTAGAATCTGGAAAAGAAGAAAACAAGGGGTTAGCCAGGCACGGTGGCTCACGCCTGTAATCCTAGCACTTTGGGAGGCTGAGGTGGGTGGATCACCTGAGGTCAGGAGTTCAAAACCAGCCTGGCCATCATGGTGACACCCCCATCTTAAAAAAAAAAAAGAAAGAAGGAAAGAAAGGGGTTGTGAAATAGGCTGGGGAAATGGAAGAAAAAAATGTTCTTCAACTAACACTCTACTCATTGGCCCTCAAAATCAA
The DNA here is from genome assembly GCF_048565385.1 of Saimiri boliviensis. Taxonomy (NCBI): domain Eukaryota; kingdom Metazoa; phylum Chordata; class Mammalia; order Primates; family Cebidae; genus Saimiri; species Saimiri boliviensis. The sequence continues at coordinate 28,443,571 of NC_133450.1, forward strand.
CAGGTTCACCAAATGACAACTCTAAGCCCCAGTGAATAATTTCTACATTTCTCACCCATTTCTGGCCCATATGGTGAAATGACCAGAAAATAATGCAGAAAGCTGAGGAATTTCAGATTAAGTGGTTTTAGATTGCACGTTTAGATAAGAGCAGCCCACATCTAGTTTCACACATCTAGATACCGCACATCTAGTTTGAGATTAATTTAGTTGTATTCTTATCAGATATCTCTAGCCTGCTTTCTATTTTTCCATTGGTTTCAGAATTCTTTCCAGGAAAGAAATGACTTTCACATACCTCAAAATATTATTACCTTGTATAAGGGTCAGAAAAAAACCAATTACCTACAGTTACTTTGTATGGAACCTGCAAAGTTAATTTCTTCTTAACTCAAATTGTACAAAGTCAATTATCCTATTCCTTGCCAGTCATTCAACACTTTTACTGAGTACCTACTATGTGCCAGTCACTAGACTCCACACTAAACTTGAAGCTTAAAGTCTAGTAATGAATCAAAAAGAAAAACAAAGATGTCACATAAAAGTAAGGGCTGGGCAGGTAACTTTTTTTTTTTTTGAGACAGAGTTCTGCTCTTGTTGCCCGGGCTAAAGTGCAATGGCACGATCTTGGCTCCCTGCCATCACCACCTCCTGGATTCAAGTGATTCTCCTGCCTCAGCCTCCCAAGTAGCTAGGATTACAGGCATGTGCTTCCATGCACAGCTAATTTTGCATTTTTAGCAGAGACGGTGTTTTTCCATGTTGGTCAGGCTGGTCTCGAACTCCTGACCTTGGGTGATCTACCTGCCTCAGCCTCCCAAAGTGCTGGGATTATAGGGATGAGCCACTGCGCCTGGGGTTTTTTGTTGTTGTTGTTGTTTTGTTTTGAGACAGAGTCTTGCTCTGTCGCCCAGGCTGGAGTGCAGTGACATAATTTTGGCTCACTGCAACCTCTGCCTCCCAGATTCAAGCAATTCTTGTGCCTCAGCCTCCCAAGTAGCTGGAACAATAGGCGTGCACCACCACAGCCAGCTAATTCTGGTATTTTTTAGTAGAGATAGGGTTTCACTATTTGGCCAGACAGGTCTCAAACTCCTGACCTCAAGTGATCTGCCCACCTTGGCCTCCCAAAGTGCTAGGATTACGGGTGTGAGCCACCACGTCCAGCCTTGGGCAGGTAATTAAAATGGAAGAATATGTTGTGAACAAGTGTGTTGCTACTTTGGATTAGGTAGAAGAGGGTGACAATTTCCATGAGAAGCGAATGATAGGAAGGAATAGCCATGGAAGAACAGGGAGCAGAGCATTCAGGGCAGAGGAACTGCCCAATGTAAGGTTATGTATTGAGAAACATACATAGGCCGATCACCACACCTTTAAAGCCAGCTGTCCTTGCAAGAGGCACCTCAAACCCTACCGTCTGGCTTACCAACAACAATCTCCCCTCCCTTCAGACCTTTGGATCAGTGCTGCCAAATGTAAAAAGGTCCCAGCTCCTCCCAGCTCACTTTCCTCCCTAGCTGTCCCTACACTTCAAACAGGATATGCATAGTTGTATTTTATTCTCCTCAATCACAGCCCATTTAGATGCTTCTTATATGCGGCTCCACACTAATGCTGATGATTGGTAAGACCTCTCTCAAAAGCTTAGAGTCTTAAGTGAAATCACTAAAAAATAGTGAAGTAAATCACCCAGGCTTGGAGTGAAGTAAATCACACCAGGCTTGGAGTTTTTCCAGGGCCCTTTTTTACAGGAATTTGAAAATAGGCACATTCCATTGTGTCCTTTGTTAGAGAGCTATTGACAATAAACAGAGTTCAGAATGTGTGCTGTAAAACAGCGAACAGTGAGCAAACCAAGGCTTTCTCACCCAGGCCCCCACCTCCCTAGATTCTGCTGATCCTTAGACAGGATTTAAGCAAATACATTTGAGAAGTTTATGGGGAACTAGCTCCTCAAAGCATTTGTTTCTCAAATTCTTATTTTGACTGCGCTGGAGACTATTCCACAAGCCACTATCAGAATCCACCCATCTCTGATTCCGGTAAATATTATGTCTACACAGAACTATGTGAACTATTTCTAAGCTGGAATATGAACCAGGGTTTGAAAGCTTGCTGGTGGAAATACACAAGAAGAGCATTAAAATGTAAATGAGAGAAATTTCAGTGGCAAAGGAAAAGTGGGCTAAAGGATTATGTGCATGTTGGGAAAAGAGGGTAGTTCAACTCTCAAAGACTGATTCTTCAGTCCACGCTTGGTTATTTAAATCCAGCAGCAAATGCATGCTGACACGTTTCTGGGGGCACTAGGGTGACTTTCATTAAGGCAAGTAAAAGAAGCTGAGGTCAGTTCCCAGAGAGGTCATTCCTTTTTGTTTTGTTTTGTTTTGTTTTTTGAGATGGAGTCTCGCTCTGTCACCCAGACTGGAGTACAGTGGTGCAATGTCGGCTCACTGGAAACTCCACCTCACAGGTTCAAGTGACTCTTCGTACCTCAGTCTTCTGAGTAGCTGGGATTATAGGCGCACACCACCATGCCTGGCGAGAGAGAGGTCATTCCTACCACAGTTGGGACTGATTGTTCCAGGTAATGGAGACCAAGGGAAGCTGAGGCGGCAACTGCCAACTGTCAGTGATTTCTGAGGGGAAGAGCTGCCACCATCATCATGGAGCTGAGGACTAAATTCGATCTGATCGCAAATGTCTTTAAAAGAGAGGAGGGGTTGTGGGGGACACAGAGAGAGACAGGATCTCCCTGTATTGCTCAGGCTGGTCTTGAACTCCTGGGCTCAAGCAATCCTTTGGCCTCCGCTTCCCAAAATGCTGAGATTACAGGCATGAGCCACTGCACCTAGCCTGATTGCAAACTTCAGATGCAGGAATCACCTCTCATCTTTGGCAGTCCTGTTCTCTAGAACGTTTGTGAAAAGGCATGGAACATGGAATTAAATATGAGCTACTAGCATTATACATATGTTCTCTGCCTCCACCTCCCACTCCTCATCTCAATTCAGCCTACTTTTTATCCAGACCTCAAACTTGAAATGTCACATCCATATAAAGGACTTTCCCCAGCAGCCAGGCTGAATTAGAAACCTTTTAGAAGCCCTCATTCCACCCTAGGCTTTTCATGATTAGTACTTACCATTTCTAATAATACATTTATGTAGAAAGCAATTGGGCTAATTTCTAAAAATTAAGTTCCAATAAGTGTTTTATTCACTGATGTGCCCTCAAGGAATTAGAGAAGCCTGATCCTAATAGCTATTAATTGTTGAATGAATTTGTTTGGTGTCTCTCTACCCACCCCAAGAAGGCAGACACCTGGCCCATTTTACTCATCACTGACTTTCTAACCCCTAACACAGTATCTGGCACATAACAGCTGCTCCAAAAATACGTCTTGAATAAAGGGAAATAATAATAGCTAATATTTACTGAGTGCTTACTCAGGAATTATGCTAAGTACTTTACAAATACTGTTATGTTTTTTGTTGTTTTGTTTTGAGAGGAGTCTCGCTCTGTCACCCAGGCTGGAATGCAATGGTGCAATCTCAGCTCACTGCAACCTCCGCCTCACCAGTTCAAGCGATTTTCCTGCCTCAGCCTCCTGAGTAGTTGGGATTACAGGTGCCAGCCATAATGCCTGGCTACTTTTTGTAATTTTTTAGTAGAGACAGGGTTTTACCATGTCAGTCAGGCTGGTCTCGAACTTCTGACCTCAAGGAATCCTCCTGCCTTGGTCTCCCAAAGTGCTGAGATTACAGGTGTCAGCCACCATGCCCAGCCTTGTTATTTAATATTCACCACAATTTAATGATATAGGTATATTATTCTGCTATTTTGGCTGAATAGGTTCAATAATTTTTTTAGTAGAAACAGGATCTCACTATGTTGCCCAGACTGACCTCAAACTCTGGGACTCAAGCAATTTTCCTACCTCAGCCTTCCAAAGTACTGGGATTACAGGCATGAGCCACTGCACCCAGCCAATTAAATAGAATTTTTTAAATAATATAATTTTCTAATCCATAGCGTTTAATTGGGCTAAACATTTCCCTGGTGTAGTTGTTAATGCTCTGGTGACCTGAATACGTGAATTTATTTTCCTAAATACCTACCAGGGAAGAGAGAAACTCAGGGCCAGACTCAGTAGCTTACGCCTGTAATACCGTCAGCATTTTGGGAAGCTGAGGCGGGTGGATCACCTGAGATCAGGAGTTTGAGACCAGCCTGAACAACATGATGAAACCCCGTCTCTACTAAAAATATAAAAATTAGCTGGGCATGGTGGTGCGCGCCTGTAGTCTCAGCTACTCGGGAGACTGAGGCAGGAGAGTCTGGGAGGCCAAGGTGGCGGTGAGCCAAGATCGCACCATTGCTCTCCAGCCTGGGCGACAGAGTGAGACTCGGTCTCAAAAGAAAAAAAAGAGAGAGAGAGAGAGAATCTCAGTCTCATAGGTCTTAATTATGCTTATGTTGCTTGGAATTAAAGTATAGGCTCAGCTTCTAGAGACATGGGGCTTTGGAGAAAAAAAAGATTATATATGGAATGCTTGTTGCACTGGGTTCATATGCAACCACAGAACGTAAAGAATGCTTCCAGTTCTGCTAGGGGACACTGGAAGCAGGAAAAAAGTATGGGCCAAATCTTGCCCAAGATGCTGGTTAAACCAGCTTTGCCAGTGTCTCCTGTGCCTACCTGCGACACCAATTAGAAGGCAGATTTGTTCCCTCCTCTGGGGGGAACCATGCCAGTCCCTACCACTCAGCCTCATCTGATCTGGCTAGATCAGGCCTCCAGAAGTTAAATCTCACCGCTCCAGGTAAAGCCAGAAGTGTTCAGGTGGCACGCCATGGTCTCAGCAAGGATTGGACTCACTGAAAACAAACTGATATGCCCAATGTGGAAGTAATTCCAAGAGAATGATTCCAAGTATTATATTCCCCATATCGGAACCCATTCTGGTGCAACTATGTTATACTCCTTTAACCAAGAAAGTGGTGAACCAAAGATGCATCGTGTAAGAAGTGGTCATCTTATCAGGAACGTTAACTCTTTTTTTTTTTTTTTTTTTTTTTTTGAGACGGAGTTTCGCTCTTGTTACCCAGGCTGGAGTGCAATGGCGCGATCTCGGCTCACCGCAACCTCCACCTCCTGGGTTCAGGCAATTCTCCTGCCTCAGCCTCCTGAGTACCTGGGATTACAGGCACGCGCCACCATGCCCAGCTCATTTTTTGTATTTTTAGTAGAGACGGGGTTTCACCATGTTGACCAGGATGGTCTCGATCTCTTGACCTCGTGATCCACCCGCCTCGGCCTCCCAAAGTGCTGGGATTACAGGCTTGAGCCACCGCGCCCGGCCAGGAACGTTAACTCTTGAGTTAAATTTTTACCTCTCCTTGATTTCTCTATTTGCTCTTCATCACTGTCAGCACCACCCCATAAATACTGAAGAAGAAACAGGAGTGTCCAAGGAAGACAGAAAATAAAGACAAAGCAGGGAATTTGCATAAAGCTACATATCTTTATTTAAAAGGGCTATCCTTCAGTCTTAAATAAGGTTTTTGGGTTTTGTTTTGTTTTTTCCTGAAGACAGAGCCTCACTCTCTCAGAAAGGCTGGAGTGCAGTGACACGATCTTGGCTCACTGAAACCTCCACCTCCCGAGTTCAAGCAATTCTCCCGCCTCAGCCTCCCGAGTAGTCAGGATTACAGGCATGTGCCACCACACCTGGCTAATTTTGTATTTTCAGTAGAGACGGGGTTTCTCCATGTTGGTCAGGCTGGTCTCAAACTCCCAACCTCAGGTGATCCACCCGCCTCGGCCTCCCAAAGTGCTGGGATTACAGGCATGAGCCACCACACCCAGCCCAAGAGAATTCATGTTTTAAGAGTAAGACCTGGCCAGGCACGATGGCTCAAACCTGTAATCTCAGCACTTTGGGAGGTTGAGGTGGGTGGATCACAAGGTCGGGAGTTCAAGACCAGTCTGACCAACATGGTAAAATCCCATCTCTACTAAAAATACACAAATTAGCCAGGTGTGGTGGTGCATGCCTGTAATCCCAGCTACTCAGGAAGCTGAGGCAGGAGAATCACTTGAACCCAGGAGGCAGAGAAAAAAAAAAGAGTAAGACTCAAAAAATCCAAAAAAATATGTCACTGATGATAGAATTTTAGGGACAGTGAAGGAGCATTCCTTGGCATAGGGCATGTCAAATCACAGAGATGGGCGTTCATCCAGTCTGTCTATGAATTACATCTCCCTTGACCTTGACGCTGCTCCATTTGCAGGTCACCTCATCTTGCAAAATAATTTTAAACCTCAAAATACCTTCTGATTTATGGTTTTTGAAGCCCTTCCACAAGCTGACCTACTATGACCTTCCTAACAGTCCTGAAAGGTAAGGAGGGCAGGTAGCAACGTCTCCATTTTTATATTTGAGGAAAGCCAGGCTTGAAGAGCATGAGTGGAAGAAGTGAATTCCATCATGGCTGGGATATAGAGAAGGATAGTGTGGACCTGGGCCTTGAAAGGCCAGGTAGGTCACTGCTCCTACCCATCTTTCCCTGGGCCAAAGCCTCTTCTTTGCCAGGGAAACCTGGCAAGTGGAGGCTCCAGTCAACACTAAGATGGAGAGGTGTAAAGAGAAAATCTATCCAAGAATAATAATCAAGCATTTATTTATTTATTTAGATGGAGTTTCGCTCTTGTTACCCAGGCTGGAGTGCGATGGGACAGTCTCAGCTCACTGCAACCTCCAACTCCTGGGTTCAAGCAATTCTCCTGCTTCAGCCTCTCAAGTAGCTGGGATTACAGGCATGTGTCACCACGCCCGGCTAATTTAGTATGTATAATAGAGATGAGTTTCTCCATGTTGATCAGGCTGGTCTTGAACTCCTGACCTCAGGTGATCCACCCACCTCGGCCTCCCAAAGTGCTGGGGATTACAGGCATGAGCCACTGGGCCCAGCCAATAATCTAGCATTTATGCAGCATTTTTTTTTTTTTTTTTTTTTGAGACAGGGTCTTGCTCTGTTGCCCAGGCTGGAGTGCAGCGTGGCATGATCTCAGCTCACTGCAACCTTCACCACCCAGGTTCAAGTGATTCTTTTGCCTCAGCCTCCCGAGTAGCTGGGATTACAGGCGCCTACCACCAAGCCCGGCTAATTTTTGTATTTTTGTTTTAGTAGAGAGGGGCGTTTCACCATCTTGGCTAGACGGGTCTTGAACTCCTGACCTCCTTATCCATCCACCTCAGCCTCCCAAAGTGCTGGGATTACAGGTGTCAGCCACCACGCCTGGCCCAGCATTTAGTATTTCCACAGTGTCAACTTTTTTTTTTTTTTTTTTTTTTTTTTTTGTGAGACGGAATTTCGCTCTTGTTACCCAGGCTGGAGCGCAATGGCGCGATCTCGGCTCACCGCAACCTCCGCTCCCTGGATTCAGGCAATTCTCCTGCCTCAGCCTCCTGAGTAGCTGGGATTACAGGCACGCACCACCATGCCCAGCTAATTTTTTGTATTTTTAGTAGAGACGGGGTTTCACCATGTTGACCAGGATGGTCTCGATCTCTTGACCTTGTGATCCGCCCGCCTCGGCCTCCCAAAGTGCTGGGATTACAGGCTTGAGCCACCGCGCCCGGCTTACAGTGTCAACTTATAATCACTGTATCATTGCAATTCTCTTGTGTCAAAGCAAACTTGTGAGGTCAGTGAGTTTGCTAGACCCTATTTTATAGATGAGAAAATAGGTTGGGGAGATTAACCATCTTGTGGTTTAAGGAAGTCAGCAAAATAGAAGAACATCATGTTGAATCTGGTCATCTAAACAGAGAGGCTCAGCTGAAACACAGGACAGCAAGAGAATATGCATGTGTGTGTGCATGCAAGCGTATATGAAATAAACTGTTTCTCACCATACCATCAAAACAATATCTATTTGGTATTTCTTAGATTACAAATTCCCTGGGCCCCCACATCATGGCCCAGGACCATGTTTGGATCAAACAAAAGGAAAAAATTGGCCTGGCCTGGCGCCATGGTTCATGCCTGTAATCCTAGCACTTTGGGAGGCCGAGGCAGGTGAACTGCCTGAGCTCAGGAGTTCAAAACCAGCCTGGGGAACACGGTGAAATCCTGTCTCTACTAAAAATACAAAAAATTAGCAGGGCGTGGTGACATGTGCTTTAATCCCAGCTACTCTAGAGGCTGAGACAGGAGAATCACTTGAACCCAGGAGGTGAAGGTTGCAGTGAGCCGAGATCTCACCATTGCATGCCAGCCTGGGTGACAAAGTGAGATTCCATCTCAAAAAAAAAAAAAAAAAAATATGGGTGCAGTGGCTCATGCCTGTAATCCCAGCACTTTGGGAATCTGAGGAGGATGAATCACGACAAGACCATCCTGGCCAGCATGGCCCCGTCCCTACTAAAGATACAAAAAATTAACCAGGCATGGTGGCAGGTGCCTGTAGTCCTGGCTACTGGGAAGGTTGAGACAGGAGAATCTCTTGAACCTGGGAAGTGGAAGTTGCAGTGAGCTCTGATAGTACCACTGCACTCCAATCTGGCAACAGAGCAAGACTCCATCTCAACACACACACACACACACACACACACACACACACAAAACGAACTGGCTGGGTATGGTGGCTCATGCCTGTAATCCCAGCAGCACTTTGGGAGGCCAAGGCTGGTGGATCACTTTAGGTCAGGAGTTCGAGACCAACTTGGCCAATATGGCAAAACCCTGTCTCTACTAAAAATACAAAAATAATTAGCTGGGCGTTGTGGCAGGCGCCTGTAATCCCAGCTACTTGGGAGGCTGGGGCAAGAGAATCGCTTGAACCTGAGAGGTTAGAGGTTGCAGTGAGCTAAGATCATACCACTGCACTCCAGCTTGGGTGACAGAGTGAGACTCTGTCTCAAAAAGAAAAAAAAAGAAGAAAGAAAGAAAAAAGGAAAGAACTAAGATTGGGAGATGGAGAAAGACATGGAAGTTTGGAGGGTATAACTGATGCCCTGGGACAGAGTCATAAAATTGGCTCATATGCTAGTATCAAATATAGGCACTTAGATATTCTGTCATCTTTTACCTTCCTCCCCTCTTCCTCATCCACACTAAGAAAATGCCCTCAGTCACCTCTTCCAGCTTTTCAGGTCATCTTCAACGTACAGCATAAATATTATCTTGTTATTCATCTTTCAGTGTAACCCAGATATATTGGCTCTCGGAGACCAAGACATGCTATATTCCTGGAAACATAAAGACAGATGATAGAATCAGAAAGGGATGTTTGATGGTCTAAAAAGGATCTTATATCAGACTTTCAAATATTCCCTGGCAGTGTCAGGACAGAAGGGAGACTAGCCTAGCAATTTAATATATTTACTGGGTAAATAGTAAGCACTTGCAGTCCCTGACTTAATCAGAATGAAGTTCATTATGATAAAGAGCTGTGCCCTTTGGTCCTGTTTGCATTAAGCAGGCTCTCAATTTCATTTAATTTCACTCACATCTCCCAAGGAAATTATAGGCTATGAGGCTAGCCAAAGAGTCAGGGGGAAAGACAGATAGCAGGGATATCCACCAGAGGAGATAGAGGAAAGTAGGTAGTGGGCTCAGATTAGAGCATAGAGCACAGATACCCTCCTTATCCACCCCAATCTATGAAACTAATTTGACTTTCTTGTTTTTAACTTGACATTTGTATCAGTCTCTCTCTTTCTCTCTGGGTTTTAAAAACATGTTATCAGGTCATCTAAACCTTTTATGAAACATTTCAGACTTGTACGTGCATGAGCCGGTGAAGATTTATTATATTTGACACCGTAACTACAGATTTTAAGGCATTCTTTTAAGCACAACTTGGCTGAAACCCCTGAGGCTAGATCGCTATCTTCTGCAGATGTGGCAGATGTTAACTTGGTTTCACTGATGGAAACCCAGGGTAAGGTTAAAACTGCTCTGGACACATTCGTACTTTGGAATGTTTAACTCCATCAGTATATTAGTATTTGATATCAAGAAACCTAGGTCCTTGAGCTGTAAGATTCTGTTCATCTCTGTCCTCAATTTGTTTCTGTTTCTATTGCAGAAATCGAACGGTCCCCTCGATTCGAATTAAAACAGGCGAAGAGGAAAGAATAGATCCAACGAGCCCATAAATAGAAGAACCCACCCAGATCCTTTGGGATTCTTTAGTACCTATTGAGACTACGAGAAATCTGCCCGTCTCTGGGTGGGAATACGGATAAATGATGTCATTCAACAGAATTAGGACCAGACGGGGAAATGTAGCCAAATCCTTCAGGGGGTAGCACTGAATGCCGGCTTTCGACATGGAAAGGCCTCCGAAAGCGTAAACAAGCGTAACTGTGAAGGCAACACAGTTTCTGAGATGTGACTGAGAGGGTAACCACATTTCTGAGATGTGCTGGCGGGGCGGTGGGAGCAGGGGTTATAACACCAAATATTGGGTTGTGACAGACGCCAGGCATGAGGGCCATGATTCCCACAATGGACTAGAGCACAGTGGAACTATGTCATCTGCTGGGCTGTAATCGGTAGGGACAAGCTGCACGTTGAGCACGTTTTCTCCTGGATTCCATCTTGGCGACCGATCTAGACCTCAGCCTCCAGGATCTGTTAGAGAAATAAACAAGTGGGAGACAACAACCAAAACAGCAACACAACCGAGCGGGCGCTGGAGACGAAGCTCCGCCCCTGGAAGCCTCGGGCCAATCAGAAGCCTGTTGCTGAGGCCTGGCGTTTGGCCGCCTGACGTTCCCATGGAGACGGAAGAACGTTACACACTAAACACTGGCGACGTTGACGTCTATGCATTATATCCATGGAGACGACAGAGTAAACGTCATCGCACCCTCCCCCCGCCCTCCCCGCCTCCCTTAGCGCCAGGGGCGGAGGGAGCCACGCAGGCGTCGCCGTCACGTGCTGGACGCCGGGAGCGAAGCCGGGTGGGAGGGGCCTGTTGCTATGACTGCAGCTGCGGCTGTTGTTTGGAGCTGCAATTAGAAAGTGCTGAGGTGGCAGTGGAGCCAGAACCGATTCTGGAACAGCTTCTCCCGCCCCCGGGCCAGAAAGGGTTCCCCAGCCCCTGGAAAGCCAGGACACCCCCTCGGCTGTCCCAGCACGCCTCAGCCTCAGGTCCTGAGCCAACATCTCTCTGCGCCGTCTGTGACTCCAGACTGAGGGCCAAACCGAGACCACTCCCTCCGCCCTCAGTTGGCCATAATTGTCAGGGTGACCTCCCTGATCGACCGTCTCCTCCAGACAGCAGCCCACAGAACAGCCACCGACCGAACTGCTTTGACCATGAGACAAGAGCAGAACTAGCTTAGGAAACTTTCCCACTGTTGGAGTAAACCCCAGAATTCTCCCAGAAAGGAAAATCAGAAGGAAAACTTTGGATGTATCTTATATGCGTTAAAAGCAGCAGAACTTGAGACATTCATTCCCTGGAGCTGTGTTGAAGAATTGAGGAATGGGTGCTTAATAATCCCATTCAAGAATAATTCCTCTCAAAGGGTGAGAAAACTCAGAAATCCCTGAGGACTGTGGTACTCAAATGGGAAGGGCTGGAAAAACCTAGGTCAATTAAAACTGAAGCTTAAATTTCTACATTGCCTAATTCCATCTCTACTGCACAAGCCAACAGAGTGTGAGAAATCTCTCTGCGTGCCAGCCCACTTTTTCGTCACACAACTCTGGAAATAGTTATAGGAAGATTGCAGCAACAAATTGTAAACAAAACCAGGTCAAGAAACAGAGGAGTGGTCCAGGCACGGTGGCTCAAGCTTGTAATCCCAGTACTTTGGGAAGCTGAGGCAGGTGGATCAACTGAGGTCAGGAGTTCGATACCAGCCTGGGGAGCATGGCGAAACCTCGTCTCTAATAAAAAACAAAAAACAAACAGAAAAAAGTAGCCAGGCATGGTGGCGCACGCTTGTAGTCCCAGCTACTCAGGAGGTTGAGGCAGGAGGATCGCTTGAACCCAGGAGGCGGAGGTTGCAGTGAGCCGAGATCGCGCCATTGCACTCCAGCCTGCGTGACAGAGTAAGACTCTGTCTCAAAAAGAAAGAAAGAAAGAAAGAAACAGAGGAGTGAAGGGTTGAGATGACCATGTGAAGGCAGCCAACTTGAACAAAATGTAATGGCTTTTGAATGGTAAACCACAGCTGAAGGGCCCAGACTTGGAATTTTCTCCAGGTAGCATGATCTTCCATCCTGGCTGAATTTAAATGGTATCTTTTGTATTTGGGAGAAAGCAGAGGGTATATTATTTGCTGGAATTAAAAGCAAGCCATTGGGGTGACCACATAGTCTGTTGCAGATGGTGGAAGCATAAAGAAGGATTTCAGGAAAATGCATGGCATTCAGGGTTGGCCTGGGCTCCCTCCATTCCTCCACCAATACATATCCAATCCCATTGTCTATCTGTGACAAATCAGCACCTCAGGGTCCCTTCCCTGTTACTCCATAGTAGCTCTCCCTGGGCCCCCATTCAGATATTTTACCACCTGCCCACAGAGCATATCCGTTGCCTTTCAACATTCCCTTGCTCCATCCTCTGACCTACCTATTACTCACTTCCCTGACATCCTTCTCTAAACACTTCTCCCTTGACTCCCTTCCCACTCAATTGCCACTCCCCAGGATTTTACCCAGTTGATCATTGCTCCCCAAACCCTTGCCCTATCCACTCATCCCACCATAGTGTTTTTCATGTCTGGTCCTTACTTCACAGAAGACAGTAGCATTTTGGAACTGCTGTCCCGTTTCAAACAGAGGCAGAAGGGCACAGTGAGAAGAACAAAGCCATCATAAGCACTTAGGGGAAAAAAAAGAAAAACCCTGGCCAGGTGAAGTGGCTCATGCCTGTAATCCCAGCACTTTGAAGGCTGAGGGAGGCGGATCACTTAAAGCCAGGAGTTTGAGACCCGCCTGGCCAACATGGTGAAACCCCTTCTCTACTAAAAATACAAAAATTAGCCAGATGTAGTGGTCACGCCTGTAGTCCCAGTTACTCAGGAGGCTGAGACAGGAGAATTGCTTGAGCCCAGGAGCCAGCGATTCTAGTGAGCCAAGATCCTGCCATTTTACTCTAGCCTGGGCGACAGAGTAAGACTCTGACAGAAAGAGAGAGAAAGAAAGAAAGAAAGGAGGGAGGGAAGGACAGAGGGAAGGAGAGAGAGAGGGAAGTAAAGGAGGGAGGGAGGGAGGGAAGGAGGAAAAAATTTGGGATTACAGGCCGGGCATGGTGACACCTGTAATCCCAATACTTTGGGAGGCTAAGGCAGGTGGATCATCTGAGGTCAGGAGTTCGAGACCAGCCTGGCCAACATGGTGAACCCTCGTCTCTACTAAAAATACAAAAACATTAGCCGCGGATGGTGGTGCACACCTGTAATCCCAGCTACTCAAGAGCTGGAAGCGGGAGAATCACTTGAACCTGGAAAGCCGAGGTTGCAGTGAGCTGAGATTGTGCCACTGCACTTCAGCCTGGGTGACAGAGTGAGACTTGGTCTCAAAAATAAATAAATAAATAAATAAATAAAAATTAAAACCCAGATGGTAGTTGAGATTCATGCTATATATCCCACCATAGTGCAGATTCTGCTGATTACAGGATTATGGCCAAGGTAGCAATTTACTAATTCTGATATTTTCAGGGAAGAAATGACAATTTCTACTTTTCTTCTGTCAACAAATGGTTAAGCTAGACTTCTGTTTCCTAAACTCCACCTACAGTGTAAAGCAGCTGGAAAAGAAAGAAACCTCAAATTCAGGTTAATGGGAAAGACTGACTTATGAGTAGATTAGATTGAATCAGTTTTTGACATGGAAATGAAGTGGTTTGTGTTTTGTTTCAGATGGGAAAACACTGATGTAATTTACCCCTAGGCACTTATATAACCCATCTTATCCTCTGGAAAAGTCGTGGAGCAGCAGTCCTTCTCTCCCCTACTTTAAACTCAGAGTTAAGTTCAAATAAGATGGTTGTATCTACTTTGCCATTCTCTCTCTTCAAGTCTCTTCTAATTCTTCAGGTTAATCAAGGACCCAGCAAGCCACCGACAAGTGTGGGAGAAGGAGAAAATAAAGGCAAGATTTTATCTAGTACTTCTTTTTTGTTGTTGTTTTGTTTTGTTTTTTGAGACGGAGTTTCGCTCTCGTTACCCAGGTCGGAGTGCAATGGCGCGATCTCAGCTCACCGCAGCCTCCACCTCCTGGGTTCAAGCAATTCTCCTGCCTCAGCCTCCTGAGTAGCTGGGATTACAGGCATGCGCCACCATGCCCAGCTCATTTTTTTGTATTTTTAGTAGAGACGGGGTTTCACCATGTTGGCCAGGATGGTCTCGATCTTTCGACCTCGTGATCCACCTGCCTCGGCCTCCCAAAGTGCTGGGATTACAGGCTTGAGCCACCGCGCCCGGCCTATCTAGTACTTTTGATATGTCAGGACTCTGCAGAGTACTCGAGAGTACTCTGCATGTTATCTCATTTTATCCTGGTAACATCCATGAGAACTAGGTCTTCATGTGCCCATTTTTACAACTGAAGAAACTGAGGTTCCAGTAGTTAAATGAGTTGCCCAAGAACGCAGTGCAGAGCCAGGACATCCCCAGGGGTGCCGTGGAATGCGTGGAAATCCTCCACTTGGATCATTCCACGAGCTTTCTTTTCAGTGGCGAGACTCTAGCCCCCTTTTCCAAACTGTTTTTTAAAAAGGAGGGAAGGGTCGGGCGCGGTGGCTCAAGCCTGTAATCCCAGCACTTTGGGAGGCCGAGGCGGGTGGATCACGAGGTCGAGAGATCGAGACCATCCTGGTCAACATGGTGAAACCCCGTCTCTACTAAAAATACAAAAAATTCGCTGGGCATGGTGGCACATGCCTGTAATCCCAGCTACTCAGGAGGCTGAGGCAGGAGAATTGCCTGAACCCAGGAGGCGGAGGTTGCGGTGAGCCAAGATCGCGCCATTGCACTCCAGCCTGGGTAACGAGCGAAACTCCGTCTCAAAAAAGAAAAAAAAAAAAAAAAAAAAAAAAAAAGGAGGGAAGATTATGAGATCTGCTAGAGCTTCATGAAAAGGTGCTGACACCACAAAGAATGCAAATCCATCCCTGCCTCTTGGGACTAGCCTGTATTTCCTCATTGGCCCAGGATCCAAGGAGGCAAAGAGAGACATGTCCCAGAGCACACACAGCAGAAAGGGTTGGACAGTTCTGGTAGACTCTGACCTGCCCCGGGCTAGGGAGGGCACTTCGGCAATACCTGAGTTCACCGGCTCCCTGGAGAGATCCACTCAGATTTATCTGCAGCTGTCACTTACAACCAGCTCCTCCTTCCTCTTCTCCCGCCTCCCCCATGCCTGACCCTGTAGGGAAGCACGTCCAGCACGAATTCCTTCAAACCTCCGCTGCCTTTAGAATGTTTGTGTGTCTGAAGAGTGCCCTCCTTGACAAGCTGCATTAGTCAAGTCGAGTGGGTGGGAAGGGCATTTCCTGGTGAGCCAGGGCTTGGAGGAAGGGGAGATCCTTCTCCCTCTCTGCTTTGCCAAGCAACCCTAGAGCGGTCCATGTGGGTGGCAATGAATACAGACAAGCCAGAGGGGTTCTTGCTGGGCAGGAATGCCCACGGGCCACACCATCCTCAACCCTCAAAGCCCTTCATCATGTCTGGACCTGTGAATGGGGTGGCAGTGCCAGGGAGTGGGTTCTCTCTGTGTCTGGCTCCAACAACCGGTTTACTGGGATGATTCTATTTGTGTTCTCTGTGTTCTGTTTGGCTTGGCAGCAGGCAATGTAGAGGGCAGCAGGTTCACTCCAGTTTGTACTGGGTTGTTCCTGTGGCCACACCCAGGCATTAAGGCAGGCGGCTTGCACCCTGGATGCCTTTACCTGGAGGCCCTTGGTGTGCAAAAGCAAAGCGTGGGAAGTATTTCCTTTTTATGGGCCAGCCAGGTGTGGCCAGCATTTCACCTATTCCTGTATTACTAACGTCACTCAGATTCAGGTCAAAGGGCAGGCTTCCTAGACTCCCATCACCCTGAGATCCGGGATCCGGGACGGTTGGTCAAGTCCATTTGGAATGGATTATCCTGAGTTCCTACTACCCATGGATACTTAATTCCTGCTTCTAAAACAAAAATCTGGCCAGGCACTGTGGCTCATACCTGTAATTCTAACACGTTGGGAGGCGGAGGCAGGAGGACCTCTTTGAGCCCAGGAGGTCGAGGCTGCAGTGAATTATGATCATACTCCTACACTCCAGACTGGGAGACAGAGCAAGACCCTGTGTGTAACCGAAAAAAAAAAAAAAAAAAAAAAATTCTGAGGTCTGACAACTGTGCTGTACCTTAGAGGCCTGGTGTCCCCAAAGTTGAAATACAGTCTCTCCTAAAGCATACAAAGTAGGGGTTGTTTTTATACGACGTGGTAGCTTTCAAGGAGAACAGACATCAACGTCAAATACACTTAGTCTACTACTCCAGATTTGCCCACTTATTTAGATTAGCCTCCGTCCAGAACTAAAATCTCTAGCATGTGAAAAATAACAGCTAATACTTATGCTACTACATGCCAGGCACTGTTCTAAGCATTTTTGTAAAAACTAGTTTAAGCCTCAAAACAATATGAAGAGGTGAGTAGGTGAGTAGATTATGATCATCCCCTCTTACAGATGGGAAATGGAGGCAGAGAGGTTAAGGAAACTGCCGAAGGTCACACAGCTCATAAATGACAGTGCTGGGATTCGACGGAAGGACGTCTGGAGCCCATGCAGAACCAGAGCCAGAGCCTCTGGAGCACATCTCAGAACCAGAATGGTAGTGATGTCTCTGGAGAGCCCTGCTGTGCCGGTAGCTGGATGCCTGAAACAGCAGACACAGACATGGCCCCCTAGACCCTGCCCTGTCATTTTCTGAGGCTCCCAAGTCAACTTTGGAAAGGGCTTTTCTTTTTTCTGAGACAAGATCTTGCTGTGTTCCCAGGTAAGCACGGTGACTTGATTCTAGCTCACAGCAACCTTTACCTCCCGGGCTCAAGTGATCCTCCCTCCTCATTCTCCTGAATAGCTGGGACTACAAGTGCCAGCCACCATGACCCACTAATTTTTGTATTTTTTGTAGCGACAGGTCTCACCATGTTGTCCAGGCTGGTCTCAAACTCCTGGGCTCAAGCGATGGCCCGCCTTAGCCTCCCAAAGTGTTGAGATTATAGGTGTCAGCCATTGCGCCCAGCCAGAAAGGACCTTTCTACTAGCCTAAACACTGCCCTTGCCCTGGACCCTAGGGTAACCTTCCCTTGAATGCAGGGATTTCCTGGCTGAAGGTGACAGTCATGGTCATCCAACCAGATCAACGAAAGGATCTTTAGAATTGCACTAGCTTCCATGGGCTCCTCACCTGCTCTAGGGGCAAGAATAAAGCCTAGCATTGTGACTCTGTGAGCCAGTCATGAATGAGTATTCTACCCGGCAGGCAGGCGTATCCTCTCTATGCTCCTTCGCGTGCTGGGGGCCGGCAGAGCCAGGCTGGCATGCTGGGCGTAACCAAGCATGTTGAGCAGGCAAGGCCACAGAGATCCCTGCCCTGAAGAAAGTGGCCATGACCTAGACAGCTGAATGATGAAACCATTTCCTCTCCAAGAGAGGCCTGAGCACATGGCTGCAGGGCCTGGCAAAACCATAGGCTTTGTTCCTAGGGCCGCTCCCTACCCAGATGAGATAATGTGCATTGTGGGGCTTGAGACAGTTAGAATGACTTCTTAAACAGAGGCAAGGTGTAGTTCATTACCATCACCCACATTTACTGAGTGCTGAGTGTAATTTATGTGACTGATATGAATTTGTTTACTTTGTCCTTAAAACAACCCTATGAGATAGGTTCTTTTACTATCCCCTTTGATGGATGAAGAGATGGAGGCACAGAGATTGCTTGAGGCCAGAGTTCAAGAGCAGCCTGGGCAACATGGTGACACACAGCTTCTATATTTTTAATTTTTAAAAAATGGGTCAGCTGGGAACAGTGGCTCATGCCTATAATCCCAGCACTTTGGGAGGCTGAGGTGGGCGGATTGCCTGAGGTTGAGAGTTCAAGACCAGCCTGGCCAGCAAGGTGAAACCTCGTCCCTATTAAAAATACAAAAATTAGCCAGGTGTGGTGGCACCTGCCTGTAGTCCCAGCTACTCAGGAGGCTGAGGCAGGAGAATCCCTTGAACCTGGGAGGTGGAAGTTAAAGTGAACTGAGATTGCACCATTGCACTCCAGCCTGGGCAACAGAGCAAGACTCTGTCTTGGGGAAAAAAAAAAAAAAAAGCACCAGGCACAGGCTCACACCTGTAATCCCAGCACTTTGGGAGGCCAAGGCAGGCGGATCACAAGGTCAAGAGTTCGAGACCAGCTTGGCCAACATTGTGAAATCCCATCTCTACTAAAAACACAAAAATTAGTCGGGCATGGTGGCTTATGCTTGTAGTCCCAGCTACTCAGGACGCTGAGGCAGGAGGATCACTTGAACCTGGGTGTCAGAGGTTGCAGTGAGCTGAGGATACTGAGATAAGTTTATTGAACACTAGCTATATGCTATAACTGACTGGGCTATTGCTTGTACTCCTCCTTCCATGCCCTCCTACCATCAATTCTTAGGTTAGTCCTTTTTTTTTTTTTTTTTTTTTTGAGATGGAGTCTTGCTCTGTCACCCAGGCTGGAGTTCTGTGGTGTGATCTCAGCTCATTGCAACCTCCACCTCCTGGGGCCAGGCTGGTCTCTAACTCCTGACCTCAGGTGATCTGCCCATCTCAGCCTCTCAAAGTGCTGGGATTACAGGTATGAACCACTGCACACAACCCCATAGGTTAGTCCTTTTTAAAGAAAGCTAGTGGTGAGATTTGGGCTTAAAAGGAAAAAAATAAAAATAAATAAAACAAATAAATAAATAATAAATCTACAAATAAGCACTCCTAGAATGGGACAGAGGTCCCAATAGTCTGGGGGAGGGGTCTTTGGGAAATTCCTTAATGCCAGTTTTCTTCAGAATTTTAATGAATCAACATGGGAAGGGAGTCAAGACTATTAATTTATAACAGCTGCTAAGAAATCATGTCAACACCTTGGTATAGATTCTCACTTTTGGGCACAGAGGTTAGGCCGACAGTCATGAGACCTAAAATAATTATTGAGCAATAGCATTGTAGGGGATTACTGATGGCAAAATAAACAACCTTCAACAGAATCCACCTGACTTGGCTATATCCTCCGAGAGACTCTCACCTCCTTTTTTTAGATTGCCATCTCAGTCTGACTACAAACTATGTCTTAATAGATAAAGCTTTAATCCCACCTCTGCCGTAAGAGCAATACAAACCCACATGCCTACTAAATATAAGTGGGTGATGATTTGGACCTAGGATAGAAAGTGAGCAGCTTAATGGGTGAGTTTATGCCGCAAAGGAGAGTCAAGGTGAAGGGGTACCTTATCTCAAATCTGAACAAAGAAGTTTATTTCCTGTGAAGTCTGATGAGAAAAAGAAGAAAAAAATATGTGGTTTGACTCCATCACACAAAGTAAGTCACAGTGGGTCCCGCTCTGCTGTAGAACTTTAAAGCCTGAGCGGCAGGCACATTTGTGGTTTGGTTGTGTTATCCGATTCTGCGGCTGACACACGCTGCTTTTAGTTCATGGCTGTAGAGTTTCCAGTCTCCCTTGAGCTCTTACGTTATGGTTTCAGGTTTCAGTGTGGCCACACATCTCTCTCCACTATACAGGTGGAATGGCTGCAAAGGTTCCCCCTGCAAAGAGATCATCGTAATAGCAGTAGCTGCCACTAAGGACTGGCCCTGGGCCAGATGCTGCTTTGTTTGCATGGTTTCATTCATTATGCCCACTTTACAGATTAGGAAACTGAGGCTTAACACAAGTAAAATCACTGATCTAGGGCCATTCAGGTAGAATGGTGCTGAGGCTGGATTCACACCGGGATGGTGTAACTGCTGAAACTGAGAGCTATGCACCAAATCACATACTCATCGCTATATTCTTCCTCTTTCCACCCTTTCGTTTATGCCATGCTTTGTCCCTTTTCTCCTGCACACCAACTGAGCATGTCTTCTGTACTGCCTGTCCCTCGAAGATCTGCCTCCTCTGTTCCAGTGTCCCACCTCTGTCAGCCTAGAGTAGCCTCTCTTCCCTCTGAACTTTTTCACCTAGACCATTTACTTTGGCACTTCATCATGCATTATCTTGTGTTATTATATAAATGTTTGATTGCATAGGCTCTGTTCCCCATAACTAAATTACAAGCCCTCAAAAGTAGGGATCAGCTTTTCATAGAGCTTTTTTTTTGGATGGAGTCTCCCTTTTGTCACCCAGGCTGGAGTGCAGTGACACTATCTCAGCTCACTGCAACTCTGCCTCCTGGATTCAAGCGATTCTCCTGCCTCAGCCTTCCAGGCAGCTGGGATTATAGCTCACGCCTATAATCCCAGCACTTTGGGAGGCCAAAGCAGGCAGATCACAAGGTCAGGAATTCAAGATCAGCCTGACCAATGTGGTGAAACCCTGTCTCTACTAAAAATACAAAAATTAGCTGGGAGTGGTGACGTGTGCCTGTAACCCTAGCTACTCAGGAGGCCAAGGCAGGAAAATCGCTTGAACCTGGGAGGCAGAGGGTGCAGTAAGAGGAGGTCATGCCACTGCACTCCAGGCTGGGTGACAAATCGAGACTCCATCTCAAAAAAAAAAGAGTCTGAATCCTGCTGAGGACCACCAAGGGAAAAGATAAAATACAGTAAAAATTTTAAAGTCTTGAAGAAATAAAACAGAATGCTGTGGCTCATACCTGTACTCCCAGCACTTTGGGAGGCTGAGGCAGGAGGATCACATGAGCCCAGGAGTTTGAGGCTGCAGTGAGCTATGACGATATCACTGCTGTGAGACAGAGCAATACCCTGTCTCTAAAAAGAAAGAAAGAAAACTCAGAATAAATATTCCAAATGTGGCTTCTCCACAGTGGTTATTTTGAGCAAGTGGGATTCATTCTGAGCTCAGTTGCCGTCAACCCTCAATGTTTCTGTAGTGTCTAGCCCAATAAATAGGCAATCTATAAATATTTAACGAATGCAAGAATGAAACTCTAGCTCCGTCAGTTACAAGTAACTTGGACAAGTTATCTTAACTTTTCCAAACCTCAGTTTCCTTGACTGTAAAATGAGAATCATTCTTAGAGCATTTACCCCAAAATTAGAGACATGTGAGGCACCTCTCACTGTCCTTGGCACATGAAAGCTACTATAATTCTTATCACTGTTATTGTATTATAAATCCTTCATGGGAAATGGTTCCAGCAACTCGAGAAAATAAAGGACACGGCCACTAGTCTGATGACTTTAAGGTGGAAACTTGCTGCATAAAATGATCAAAACAACCCTAAGCAACCACATGGCCCACAGTTTTCTGCATATTGCTATTTGCCAGGTTTGGGGGTTATGTTTTGTTTTTGCTTGTGGCCAGGTTGGAACCCCCGTGGTGTCTTCCTATGGAACTCAGCTTACCGTTGCTGCGGGGGCCCACTTTTCCTTTCTTTATTAAGAAAAGGAAACAGGAAATCGAATGTAAAACACTCCTACGGTTAGTGTCACACCGAAGTTGTGAATTTAACCACACCCCCGCCAGGAAATGAAAGTACAGTTCTCACAGTGATGTTCCCTTGCCTTTCATGATATTTTTCAGATTTTAGTTAGATAGTGTAGATGAAAGGACTGAACTTTGAGCAGTGGGCTGTCATTAACAAGTACTCCTGGTACTTGTTAATTTGGGCATAGATGAGCACACAGATTTAATACTGTACTAATCGTGAAGGGTCTTCCATTTGCTCTGTGTCGATACGGCTCTATCAGATGTCACAATCTTGGGGGTTGGGGAGGTCCATGCGGTGGTGGGATCATGGCTCACTGCAGCCTAGAGCTCCCAGACTCAAGTGATCCTCTCACCTCAGCCTCCTAAGTTGCTGGGACTACAGACATGAGCCACCGAGCCTGATCACATAATGTATTTTAAAATTTGTTTCATTTGTCAACATTTAAAAACAGAGAAGCCAGACCTGTTAATTCACACCTATAATCTCAACACTTTGAGAGGCTGAGGCAGGAAGATCAAGACCAGTCCAGGAGTCAAGACCAGCATGTGCAACATAGGGAGACCCCAGGTACAAAAAATAAAAAAATTAGCCAGATGCGGCAGCACACACCTGTGGTCCCACCTGCTTGAGAGGCTAAAGTCAGAGGATTGCTTTAGCCTAGGGTGTTGAGGCTACAGTGAGCTGGGATTGCACCATTGCAGTCCAGCCTGGGCAAAAGAGCAAGACCCTGTTCACCAAAATAAGAATAAAAACAGAGAGATTGCACACATGTGCACATACACACACACACCAATTCTGGATTTACAGCCTCTCTTAGGGAAAAATGGTGATAGTGGGTTATAGTCGCTGCTGTTAGATAGGCATGTATCTTGGGTTTGGTGCAGCAGCCCGCCACACTCATTTGCTTCACATGCCTGACCCCAGGACATTTGAGATTCCAGGCTCATGTCTTGTGTATCTGAGAGGCATTCACAAATCTGCCACTCCTGGGAGACAGGTATAGTTTCCTGACACCTCAAGCCTGGCCTTCTGTATATTCAGTCTTTTGCTTTGATTGACCTCCTCTTCCCTGCATGAGCCTCCTGATTCCAAGTCACTAGTCCTGGTGACCCCAGAGATGGACAGATGCCTAGGAAAGTTTGCCATTTCTTTGCTCCACCCCAGGGTAGGTCTGTATATGAGAGATACCTACACGAAAGCTTTGGACAAGCAAATCAATTGAGGAGATACAGCACCATCAGGTGACCCATGCAACTGCACATTTTCGTTCGTTGATGTGTTGGAATTCTTGCTTTGCCACCCAACACTCATTCAGGCTTCTTCTGGCAACTGGATTCCCATTTTCCTCTAGGAAATTACCCTTCCCCACTCTTTTGAGACGGAGTTTCGCTCTTGTTACCCAGGCTGGAGTGCAATGGCGCGATCTCGGCTCACCGCAACCTCCGCCTCCTGGGTTCAAGCAATTCTCCTGCCTCAGCCTCCTGAGTAGCTGGGATTACAGGCATGTGCCACCATGCCCAGCTAATTTTTTGTATTTTTAGTAGAGACAGGGTTTCACCATGTTGACCAGGATGGTCTCGATCTCTTGACCTCGTGATCCACCCGCCTCAGCCTCCCAAAGTGCTGGGATTATAGGCTTGAGCCACCGCGCCCAGCCGACCCACTCCTAATCTCTGTGCATTAAGTGCAGTTGACTCTACCTCTCCCTCCATAGATGGTCGGCCAATCAGAGCACTGCTCAATTCCTCTGCTATAGTGATTGATTCCGAGGTTGGCACATTATCCCAATGAAACACAATGAGACCTTTGCAGGGATTGCCCAGAGAGAAGCATGTGCTTTTTCCACTAGACTTGAGCTTGAGCACATATAGACCTAGAGCTGCTGTCAGCCACCTTGCGTGAGGAGCCTGAGAATTGCACCATCAGTGGAGGAGAGCCCTGCTTAAAGATAAACAGAGATGGGATCCTGGAGCACTAGATGAAGTCTTGCGTGATGCTGACTATCCTGGACTTTTTAGTTCTATAAACTGCTTCCTAGAGAAACTAGATGAGAATATTTTTAGGCTTTCTACCTGAAGTCAGTTTTCCCTAGCAAACAGGTACCAGGTGGGAGAGGGTAAGAGGGGTACACTTTTTTTTTTGAGACAAATTCTTGCTCTGTCACCCAGGCTGGAGTGCAGTGACACAGTCTTGGCACACTGCAACCTCCGCCTCCCAGGTTCAAGCAATTCTCCTGCCTCCGCCTCCTGCGTAACTGGGATTACAGGCGCATGCCACCATGCCCAGCTAATTTTTGTATTATTTTTAGTAGAGATGGTGTTTCATCATGTTGGCCAGGCTGGTCTTTAACCCCAGACCTCAAGTTATTAGCCCACCTCGGGCTTCCAAAGTGTGACAGTACAGGCATGAGCCGCTGCACCTGGCTGAGAGGTACACTGTTTTCTTTTCTTTTCTTTTCTTTTCTTTTCTTTTCTTTTGTTGAGTCAGAGTTTCACTCTTGTTGCCAAGGCTGCAGAGCAATGATATGATCTTGGCTCACCACAACCTCCACCTCCTGGGTTCAAGTGATTCTCCTGTCTCAGCCTCCCAAGTAGCTGGGATTACAGGCAAGTGCCACTACACCTGGTTAATTTTGTATTTTTAGTAGAGACAGGTTTTCTCCATGTTGGTCAGGCTGGTCTTGAACTCCTGACCTCAGGTGATCCACCTGCCTTGGCCTCCCAAAGTGCCAGGGTTACAAGCGTGAGCCACCACACCTGGCTGGGGTACACTTTTTTTTTTTTTTTTTTTTTTTTTTTTGAGACGGAGTTTCGCTCGTTACCCAGGCTGGAGTGCAATGGCACGATCTCGGCTCACCGCAACCTCCGCCTCCTGGGTTCAGGCAATTCTCCTGTCTCAGCCTCCTAAGTAGCTGGGATTACAGGCACGCGCCACCATGCCCAGCTAATTTTTTATATTTTTAGTAGAGACGGGGTTTCACCATGTTCACCAGGATGGTCTTGATCTCTTGACGTCGTGATCCACCCGCCTCGGCCTCCCAAAGTGCTGGGATTACAGGCTTGAGCCACCGCGCCCGGCCTGGGGTACACTTTTTATGTACCTTTCAGGTGATACATTATGTTTCAACAGGAGCCTCCAGATAGTCAAAATAAATGGTTAGTTTAGTTTTGTTTTTTGTTTTGTTTTTTTTTTTTTTTGAGACAGAGTTTTGCTCTTGTTGCCCAGGCCGGAGTGCAGTGTTGCGATCTTGGCTCGCTGCAATCTCTGCCTCCCAGGTTCAAGCGATTCTGCTGCCTTAGCCTCCTGAGTAGCTGGGATTACAAGCCTGCACCACCACACCCAGCTAATTTTTGTATTCTTAGTAGAGATGGGGTTTCACCATGTTGGTCAGGCTGGTCTCAAACTCCTGAGCTCAGGCAATCTGCCTGCCTCAGTCTCCCAAAGTACTGGGATTACAGGTGTGAACCACCAGACCTGGCCAGTTTAGTTTGTTTCATTTTTCTGCATTAAATACTCCTAATTAAGGTTTGCTGTTTTTTTAATTATAAAAGTAACACATGTTTCTGAAATGCCAATAACCAAGAAGTAAGTAACACTAATAAAAAGGTAAAGTCTTCTCTGCCTCCTCCCCTGGAGTCACTTGTTAGACGTAGCTTTGGGGAGTAACAATACTGATGAGAATAATCACTCATGTTTCTAAAGGACTTACTGTGTTCCAGGCATCGCTGTATGTGCTATACATGTGTTTTCACATTGAATGTGTGGCATAGAAAGGTTAAAGTTGCACCTGGTATGGTGGCTCACGCCTGTAATCCCAGCACTTTGGGAGGCTGAGGCAGGCGAATCATGAGGTCAAGAGATCAAGGCCATCCTGGCCAACACGGTGAAACCCCATCTCTCCTAAAAATGCAAAAATTAGCTGGGCATGGTGGTGTGTGCCTGTAGTCCCAGCTACTTGGGAGGCTGAGGCAGGAGAATCACTTGAACTCAGGAGGCAAAGGTTGCAATCAGCCAAGATCGTGCCATTGCACTCCAGCCTGGGTGACAGAGCGAGACTCCATCTCAAAAACAAAAGAAAAAAGAAAAGAAAAAGAAAGGTTAAAGTTGCAAAGCTAATACAATCCAAATAATCTGACTCTAGAACCCGATTCATAGCCACCAGACTACATTGCCTGCAATTAGATGTTTAGTCATAAACATACATATATACATATTTAAAACACAATGAGTTCACGTTACACATTCTGTTCACAATCATCTGTTTTAACTGACTATCATCTTTAACATCACTCAACGTCACTTTCCTGTTAAGAACATCAAACTCTTGTCTGGGGAAACTTTTCTGGAAACAGATGACTTTCAGGATGGCAGCCCATTCATTTGGGAGTTGAGCTTCCCCTAAGGCCTCCAGCAAATAGTAACAACCCTCACAACTGAAGCAGATGACAAATGAAAAACAGATGGGCATCAACCTTAGGCTATTGAGCTTTTAACCCATTGGTCATTGGTTGAGAGATGTCCATGTGTTACATGCCCTTTGAGGACAGAGACTATGCTTTAGACCCAAGTTTATTTCCAGATACTAGTACAGTGTGCTTGGCATGCCTGGCACAGAGTAAGTGCTCAAGAAACAATTATTGAGTGAATGGATAAAAGGACTACTTGTTGAAAACTTTGGTGCAGGGCATCAAGAAATGAGACCCATGCTGAGTCCTCTGGGGAGAGGCTCCTAAGCCCTAAAGGTGAGCACAACTGACCTGGATTCATAAGCATTTATTATTAATGATGTCATGCTGATGTTTAAACAGGATTTCCACATCGTTTCTCATTCTTACGTATTTCAGTAAAACAAATACCTTGCATACCATCCATAGACAGTTTTAAAAGAGCATCTGGGACAGGCATGGTGGCTCACACTTATAATTCCAGCCTTTTGGGAGGTTGAGGCGGGTGGATAGCTTGAGGCTAGGAGTTTGAGACCAGCCTGGCCAACTTAGTGAAACCCCATCTCTACTAAAAATACAAAAATTAGCTGGGCATGGTGGCATGTGCGTGTGGTCCCAGATACTAGGGAGGCTGAGGCAGGAGAATTGCTTCAACCCAAGAGGTGGTGGTTGCAGTGAGCAGAGATGGTGCCACTGCACTCCAACCTGGACAACAGAGCAAGACTCTGTGACCAAAAAAAAAAAAAAGAAGAAGAAGAAGAAGGCATCTGGTTCACCATAAAGGTGGTATAGAATGGTGGTTATAAATTTGGGATTGCTCTGTGAGCCCGCGGAATAGCCATCATGAGCAAAGCTCACCCTCCCGAGCTGAAAAAATTATGGACAAGAAGTTATCCTTAAAATTAAATGGTGGCTGACATGTCCAAGGAATATTGTGGGGATTTGATCCCTTTATGAATCTTGTGATAGATGAATGTGTGGAGATGGCAACTAGCGGACAACAGAACAATATTGGAATGGTGGTAATACGAGGAAATAGTATCATCATGTTAGAAGCCTTGGAACGAGTACAAATAATGGCTGTTCAGCACAGAAACCCATGTCCTCTCTCCGTAGTGCCTGTTTTAATGTGATGTAAAAATTAGGTCATGTACATTTTCTTTTTTTTTTTTTTTTTTTTTTTTTTGAGACGGAGTTTCGCTCTTGTTACCCAGGCTGGAGTGCAATGGCGCGATCTCGGCTCACCGCAACCTCCGCCTCCTGGGCTCAGGCAATTCTCCTGCCTCAGCCTCCTAAGTAGCTGGGATTACAGGCACGCGCCACCGTGCCCAGCTAGTTTTTTGTATTTTTAGTAGAGACGGGGTTTCACTATGTTGACCAGGATGGTCTCGATCTCTCGACCTTGTGATCCACCCGCCTCGGCCTCCCAAAGTGCTGGGATTACAGGCTTGAGCCACCGCGCCCGGCACATTTTCATATTAGACTTTTTGTTAAATAAACTTTTGTAACAGTCAAAAAATAATAATAAACTTGGGATCTAGAGTCAGCCAGCCTAGGTTCAATTCATCCTAGCTCTAACATTTACTAGCTGTGGAGTCTTGTCATGTTACTTAATCTCTCTGTGGCTTTATTTTCTCATCTGTGAAATGGGGATAATAAGAGTACCTACCTCATAAAGTTGTGAGGGTTACCTGAGTTGATCGATATAGAACTTTTTTTTTGAGACCAGTCTTACTCTGTTGACCAGGTTGGAGTGCAGTGACATGATCTCAGCTCACTGCCACCTCTGCCTCTTCAGCCTTCCAAATAGCTAGGACAACAGGCACCATGCCTCACTACTCTTTGTATTTTTTTTTTTCCAGCATTTTTGCAAGCACTATCATGGGAACTCTTTGTATTTTTAGTAGTGCTTCACCATATAGCCAGGTTACTCTCGAACTCCTGACCTGAAGTGATCCACCCACCTTAGCTTCCCAAAGTGCTGGGATTACAAGCACGAGCCACCGCGCCCAGCCTGGATATAAAATCTTTAAATGATCAATAAGCATGCAATCAACATTCAATAACAATTAGCTGATACCCTTACTGTGGAAGAGCCCTGTTATGTGACTTTTAAAAAGAGATCAAATTAAATGATGATACGAGATCTTCTATAATTTCTCCCTCACCATGTCCCATAAAGCCAAGTGTGCTACTGATTTTGAAATATTGTACATGCTGAGCACAGAAGATATTGTTTTAACTTGTTCTCATCCCTGGAAGGCATTCCAATTCATTATTAGTTTCTTGGCAGTTAAAGCACATGCCTTTCTGGTAATACTGCCTAATACACATAATCCCTTTAATACCCATCCACTGAGTATAGTGAGTTCTCCCTCCTCCTTGTCATTGGCTACAGAATCTTCCCTCCCTTTCCCCTAAGTGGCCCAGCATCATCACATTCAGGGGGAGCTACTCTAACCACTGCAGCTGTTCTAAAATTCTAAGTGGCCAACAGTCATCTTCCTTTACTCTCTAGTCCCCCAGCCTCCTGTTCACACGGGCTCTCTGCTGCTCCCTCTCTGTCACAGTGGGTTAGCTGTCAGGATTCACAAGCCTAAGAAGGCACTGTCTAAAATTCTGAAAGTTGGCCAGGCACAGTGGCTCACGCCTATAATCCCAGCATTTTGGGAAGCTGAGGTTGGCAGATCATTTGAGGCCAGGAGTTCAAGACCAGCCTGGCTAACATGGTGAAGACCTGTCTCTACTACAAATACAAAAATTAGTCATCCGTGGTGGCAGGCATCTGTAATCCCACCTACTCGGGAGGCTGAGGCAGGAAAATTGCTTGAACCAGGGAGGCGGAGGTTGCACTGAGCCAAGATCGAGCCACTGCACTCCAGCCCGGGTGATAGAGTAAGACTCAAAAAAAAAAAAAAAAAAAAAGATAAATAAATAAATAAAATTCTGAAAGTTTCCCAAAAAATGCATTATGTACCCACATCCCCCACATTAAGTTTGTTTGTTTGTTTGTTTGTTTGTTTGTTTGTTTGTTTATTGAGACAGTCTTTCTCTGTCACCCAGGCTGGAGTGCAGTGATGCAATCTCGGCTCACTGCAACCTCTGCCTCCCAGGTTCAAGCGATTCTCATACCTCAGCCTCCTAAGTGGCTGGGATAACAAGCATGCGCCACAACACCTGGCTAATTTTTGTTTTGTATGGTTGGTAGAGATGGGGTTTCACCAGGTCAGCCAGGCTGGTCTGGAACTCCTAGCCTGAAGTGACCCACCTACTTCAGCCTTCCAAAGTGCTGGGATTACAGGTGTGAGCCACCACTCCCAGCCCCCACATTGCAAGTTTATTCTGGAATAACATCATTATTATTCTATTATGACGGGGCAGACTCTGAGAATAGGAGACAAAGGACTTAGGGCAACAGTCCACGTGTGTGTGTGCCCGCACGCGCTGACCGCGCACAGACACACACACACACACAGATCTGTCTTTGGAAGATAAGTAGGTAGATTTCAACACAGTATTAATGAAAGTATTTTAAGCAGTGATGCCTTGAGAAAAAGCTAGATCCTACTTTAATAAAGCCTAATAAATGAAAGTGTAAATATTAAAACATGAATTAAGTGGTGATTAGCTGTCTCATAAAAAATTATTTTGTATACGTAGGCAGTATCAGGGATTTAATTAAATAACCTCTCTCAGTGCATTTGAACTTGATTTATAGCATGAGGTCTCTCTTTTTTTTTTTTTTTTTTTTTTTTTTTTTTTTTTTTTTTTTTTTGAGATGGAATTTCGTTCTTGTTGCCCAGGCTGGAGTGCAATGGTGTGATCTCAGCTCACCGCAACCTCTGCCTCCCAGGTTCAAGCGATTCTCCTTTCTCAGCCTCCCAAGTAGCTGGGATTACAGGCGCATGCCACCATGCCCAGCTAATTTTTATATTTTTAGCAGAGATGGGGTTTCATCATATTGGTCAGGCTTGTCTCAAACTCCTGACCTCAGGTGATCCACCAGCCTCGGCCCCCCAAAGTGCTGGGATTACAGGCGTGAGCCACTGCACCTGGCCCATTAAGTCTCTTTTAATCCTGTCTCCATTTCCTCAAAAATACTAGTTACCACTAGTTACCACTAGAATTGCTGAGCTGAATTCCCTGACCCAAGGTGGCCCGGCTTAATTCAGTCAAGTATCAGGCGCTTGGCATGCTGGATCCTTTCATGTGCCCAAATCCCTAAGGCCAGTTTTACCAGGGTGTGGCCTGGGCAGAGAGGGTAGCCCACCCTGTGGGATGGAGCTGCAAGGTATTGATGGTCATAGTAGAATCATAGCTGGCTTGGCAGTTTCTTGACGGGACCAAAAGGGAGACATGGATGGAGGCATGCATTCCTCCAGGAAGGACACTGAGGTCCATATACAAGTTCTCTCCTCTTACCCCACAGATACATGGTGGCATGGGAGTGCAGAAAAGGCGGTCCCTGTCATAAATGGTAGGAAAAACACTGGAAAGATGCTGATTCATGGTGGGTGATC
Organism: Saimiri boliviensis; assembly: GCF_048565385.1. Taxonomy (NCBI): domain Eukaryota; kingdom Metazoa; phylum Chordata; class Mammalia; order Primates; family Cebidae; genus Saimiri; species Saimiri boliviensis. The sequence goes on from NC_133450.1 coordinate 28,474,204, forward strand.
ATCATGGTAGGATGGGCGGCATGCTAACCGTTCCATCCCACTCAACAGTGCTGTTTGCATGATACAACAGTGGGCAGGACAGGACAGGTCTATTCTGTGCCCCTCTGAGGCTTTGCAGACAGATGATTGCAGGCCCACTGGTCTTATTCATGGTCAGACTTCCCAGGACCTGGCCTTTCCTCTTCAATGCCACTGACATTTCTCACAAACCCTATCCCTCTCAACATTTGAGAAAGATTTAGTTCAAAAATGTGGCTTCTTCCCCAATTCATTCATTCAGGAAACACTTATTGGGCAGGCTGAGCAGTAAGCCCTGTAAGGAAATGCGGTGTTGGCCGGGCGTGGTGGCTCACACCTGTAATCCCGGCACTTTGGAAGGCTGAGGCCGGCGGATCACTAGAGGTCAGGAGTTTGAGACCAGCCTGGCCAACACAACAAAACCCCATCTCTACTAAAAATACAAAAAGAAAAAAAATTAGTGGGCATGATGATGTGCACCTGTAATCCCAGCTATTCAGGAGGCCAAAGCATGAGAATAGCTTGAACCCAAGAGGTAGAGGTTGTAGCGAGCCGAGATTGTGCCACTGCATTCCAGCCTGGATGAAGGAGTGAAGGAGTGAGACTCTATCCCCCCCCAAAAAAAGCAGTCAGGTCTTGTAGAACCCCAGGAAAGACTGCAGAGCATTCAAGCACTCCAGCAACAGTGAGCAAAGATGGAGTGGAAAGGCACCCTATCCAGGTGTGGAGGGGTTAACATGTCCTGCTTGAGCTGAGGCCTGAAGGAAGCTTTGGAATTTTTCAGGGGAAAAAAACGTGACGGGAAGTGCATTCCAGGCAGATGGAATGGTGATTGCTAACACACAGAGGATGTGAGAGTTCAGCACACTTAGCTTTAAGGTGCCAAGGGCAGGGCATGGTGGATCATGCCTGTAATCCCAGCACTTTGGGAGGCTGAGACAAGTGGATCACTTGAGCCCAGTAGTTAAAGACCGGCCTGGGCAACATGGCAAAATCCTGTCTCTACAAAAAAATAAATAAATAAAGTAGAAAAATTAGTCAGGTGTGGTGGCACATGTCTGTGGTCCCAGCTACTTGGGAAGATGAGGTGGGAGGATAGGAGGATTTCTTGAGCCCAGAAGGTCAAGGTTGCAGTGAGTTGAGATTGTGCCATTGCATCCCAGCCTGGGTGACAGAGTGAGACACTGTCTCAAAAAAAAAAAAAAAAAAAAAAAAATGGGTGCCAAGGAGTGGAACGAGGAGAGGAGCTGGTGTGAAGGGTTGAAAGGATTGCAGTATGAGCTAAGTCAGAGAAAAAAGCAAGTCCAGGGGTGCAGAGGGCCTTGTCTGTCTGCTAAAGGATTTAGGTTTTCTCCAGAGAGAGAAACGAAGGGCCACAGGACAGGCTTACTTAGTGGGATCACAGGATTTGTGTTTTAGAAAGACATGGACAGCATAGTGGAGGGGTATTGGAGAGCAGCAAACAGACCCCCAAGAAGCCAGAGTGGGGAGGTCCCGCCCCCAGCCACTGGGGCAGGGAGGACATGAGTAGCGAAATCTGCCTAAATCAATTATTAATAAGCGACAGTGATCCCTCTATACTTCCCCATTCCTAGCTTCAGTTCCCCATCTATCCCCTAGGAGCCCTGACTGTGATTCCGGTCCGTTTCTCTTTCCTTCTTCCCTTAGCTGCCCCCTTCACTGGAATTCTCTAAGGTGACTGTTCAGCCCTATGGAAACCGCCACCAGATTCTTCTGTTTTCTTCATGGAAAGTGCCCAAGTTTTTCTCTCCCAGATTCCTTAGAAGTGCTTTGGCCGGTGGAAGAGACGGGTCTTTAATGCTTTTCAAAGAGCAGCTAAGAAATAGTGGCTCAGTGAAGTTGCTAGTTACGGGAACACCACCTGCTGTGAGAGCTGCCAGTGATGGGAAGCCCAAATCAGCAACATGAGCCCCAGCCTCAGGCCTCACATTCTGGCAGCCTCCACGCGCCAAGTCCTCATTCCCCTAGTGATGCCTTATGGGCTCCCTGATGTCAGCCAGAATATACCCTAGGAGATTATATCTGGGAGACACGTAGCTCACCAAGTACGGGACATCTTTCCCCTGCTGGTATTGCAGGGATAGGACGAATATCTGTGTGATAAGCTCACTGAACTCTGTTAGACTTGTTCTCTGTGAATAATTTATATTTTGAGAAACCTAGTACTTTCACATTCATACAATGATGAGCTGTGTTATATTAGGATTCTGTTGTACGTTCATCTATCAAAATTTATACCTAAAATATTCACATTGAATATGGGAAGAGATAATTTAGATATCATATACAATTAACTCTAGAAAATGCGTTTTTTTTTTTTTTTTTTTTTTTTTTTTTTTTTTTTTGAGATGAAGTCTGGCTCTGTTGCCCAGGCTGGAGTGCAGTGGCAAGATCTCAGCTCACTGAAACCTCTACCCGCTGGGTTCAAGCGATTCTCCTGCCTCAGCCTCCTGAATAGCTGGGATAACAGGCATGCACTACCAGCCAGTCTAATTCTTTTTGTATTTTTAGTAGAGACAAGGGGTTTCACCATGTTGATCAAGTTGGTCTCAAATGCCTAACCTCATGATCTCCCGCCTCAGCCTCCCAAAGTGCTGGAATTACAGGTGTGAGCCACTGCACCCAGCCTTTTTCTTTTCTTTTCTTTTCTTTTTTTTTTTTTGAGACGGAGTTTCGCTCTTGTTACCCAGGCTAGAGTGCAATGGCACGATCTCGGCTCACCGCAACCTCCGCCTCCTGGGTTCAGGCAATTCTCCTGCCTCAGCCTCCTGAGTAGCTGGGATTACAGGCACGCGCCACCATGCCCAGCTAATTTTTTTTTTTTTGTATTTTTAGTAGAGACGGGGTTTCACCATGTTGACCAGGATGGTCTCGATCTCTCGACCTCATGATCCACCCGCCTCGGCCTCTCAAAGTGCTGGGATTACAAGCTTGAGCCACCGCGCCCGGCCAGCCTTTTTCTTTTACTTTTTTTTTGAGATGGAGTTTCGCTCTTGTTACCCAGGCTGGAGTGCAATGGCGCGATCTCAGCTCACCACAACCTCCGCCTCCTGGGTTCAGGCAATTTTCCTGCCTCAGCCCCCTGAGTAGCTGGGATTACAGGCACGTGCCACCATGCCCAGCTAATTTTTTGTATTTTTAGTAGAGATGGGGTTTCACCATGATGACCAGGATGGTCTCCATCTCTTGACCTTGTGATCCACCCGCCTCGGCCTCCCAAAGTGCTGGGATTACAGGCTTGAGCCACCGCGCCTGGCCACTTTTTTTTTTTTTTTTAAGAGACAGGGGTCTCACTATGTTGCCCAGGCTGGCATCAAACTCCTGAGCTCAAGCAATTTTTCTGCCTTAGGTTCCCAATGTGCTGGGATTACAGGTATGGGTCACCATGCCTGGTCACAAAACATACATCTTGGCCGGGCACAATGGCTCACGCCTGTCATCCCAGCATTTTGGGAGGCTGAGGCAGGTGAATCTCAAGGTCAGCAGTTCAAGACCAGCCTGGCCAAGAGACCAGCCTAGCCAACATGGTGAAATCCCATCTCTACTAAAAATACAAAAATTAGCCGGGCGTGGTGTTGATCACCTGTAATACCAGCTACTCGAGAGGCTGAGGCAGGAGAATCACTTGAACCTGGGAGGCGGAAGTTGCAGTGAGCCAAAGATCACCCCACTGCACTCCAGCCTGGGCAACACAGAGAGACTCCGACTCAAAAAAAAAAAAAATCTTAACACAATAATCACAATAGCAGCAAACAGAAGTTTTATTTTGTTTTAATTAGGATGGCAACATTTCCAGGTGAACATTTTCCCCAGTGATGTAGAAAATGCCATCTTCTGCCATCAGCCCATCTCTAAATTCTCATGATCACATTTGTTCATGAAGTTGCTACTCCTAATTCCAGATGAAAAATTCCTGTCATTCAACAGCAGAGCCGTTTGTGTGTAATTTATGCAACCCTTGGGTTCCTTCTAAATGAAAAGAGTTACTGAAATAGAAGTTATTCTTATCGCTGTGCCAACAGCAGACCCACAACATCAGCTTACAAACGTTCTGTCCTAAAGCCCAAAGCACATGCCCTCACGTTCCTTCAAAGATTGTTCCATTTCCTTCAAGAACAAACCTCCTTCACATATCATATCCCTCCCAGTAGCATATGCAGGCCTCACTCCATGGGGAGCTGGCAGGAACACACACACCACACACACACACACACACACACTCCTCCAGCAAACACCTCCTTTCTCATTCTCCAGAGACCCGGGGGTGTGTGTGTGAATGTCTGAACTGATGACATATTGTGACAGAGGACGCAAGACAGTAAGGCACAGGCTCAAAGCAATGCAGGTCACAGCAATAGGCTTTATATAACCCAGAGCCACGGAGAGACCCAAAATAGCAGCCTCCCTGCTGCTCAGTTAGTCTCCTCCATCAACCAGGGATAAAATTAGAGCAGGCGCTGACGTGCACCTGCGTCTGCACAGGGACTCCAGGGAGACAGCGAGAACAGGCTCGACACTCTGCCATCAGCCACACAGACTGCCAGATTTTTCAGACCCAATCTGTTACCAGACAGAGCTCTGTGTGTGTGTGCATGCGCGTGCGCGTGTATGTGTGGCACACACGGGTGTACATGTGGGCCATGTGGAGCCTGCTCAGAGGAGAACATTTCAAGGTAATGGCCGGGAAGTTTGGCAGCATGGGGCTTTGAGAAGAATTTTCCAGGCTTTTTGGGGTGGAAGTCAGTCCCCACACCAGTCCCCATGTACTTCACAGTTCCTTTTGCTTCTCTCCACACTGCTTCTCTCTGGCCTGTGTGGGGTCAAGTTTGGCTGGGACAACCTCCCTTTAAAACCTCATTCTGCAAAAGCAAACAATAAACTAAAACAAAATCCTACTGTGTTTATTTCAATCCAACCAAACGTACACCGTCTGGAGAGTAAAAGCTTGTGCCAAGAGGTCCAGAGGAGAGACGGGCTGGTGAACGAGGCTGACTGCTCTGCAGCCCGTGCCTCTACCTTGCCTGGAAGCCATGAAGGCCGCTCACAGGTGGGACTGGCAGAAATCCTGTCCTGCCCAGGCAGCAGGTCATTTGTTCTTTTTCTGCTTGAGGGAAAACAGGGCAGAAGAATTTTTTTCCCCAAAAAAATGCACAGTTAAAGGTTTGTCATTTCGGTTACTAGGTACCAGATATGATAGAAATTTCAAGGGAGGAAGCATGGCTGACCCCAGGAACCTGAGACCAGATAAGAAGGTATAAGCTAGACAGAACGAGACAAGATTGTGTTTTGTTTTGTTTTTCGGAAAGAGCCATTATCCCACACTAGGACCTCTGAAATTCTACTACTACACATTCATGTTGAGAAGTTTATGTTCTTGGACTTCCCTTTTAAGTAAATGCGTTAGAAGCTGGCCATGATGGCGCTTGCCTAGCTATCTGGGAGACTGAGGTGGGAGGATTGCTTGAGCCCAGGAGTTCAAGGTTATGGTGAGCTACAATCGCACCACTGCACCCCAGCCCCCTGGGTGACAGAGTGAGACTGCCTCTCTAAAAAAGCTTTTTGGTTGGGCGAGGTGTCTCATGCCTGTAATCCCAGCACTTTGGGAGGCTAAGGTGGCCGGCTCACCTAAGGTCAGGAGTTCAAGACCAACCTGGCCAACAACGGTGAAACCCCATCTCTACTAAAAATACAAAAAAAATTAGCTGGGCAAAGTAGTAATGCCAGCTCCTCAGGAGGCTGAGGCAGGAGAATCACTTGAACCCTGGAGGTGGAGGTTGCAGTGAGCCGGTATCATGCCACTGCACTCCAGCCTGGGCAACAAGAGCAAAACTCTGTCTCAAAATAAGATAAAATAATTGTAAAAATAATTCCCATTTTTAATTAAATATTGAGAAAAGTGACAAAAAGGATCTGACAGCGAGCAAAGCCACACTTCTGAACTTCCCCTTTTCCTCCTCCAAGTCTTTTTTTTCTTTTCTGAGATGGAATCTTGCTCTGTCACCCAGGCTGGAGTGCAGTGATGCAATCTCAGCTCACTCCAACCTCCACCTCCAGGTTACAGCAATTCTCCTGCCTCAGCCTCCCCAGCAACTGGGACTACAGGCACGGGCCACCATACCTGGCTAATTTTTGTATTTTTAGTAGAGACAAGGTTTCACCCTGTTGGCCAGGCTGGTCTCGAACACCTGATCTCATGATCCAACAGGCTAGGCCTACCAAAGTGCTGGGATTACAGGCGTGAGCCACCGTGCCACCCCCTCCTCCAAATTTTTTTTTCCTTTTTTTTTTTTTTTTTAAGAGATGGGATTTCACCATATTGGTCTGGTCAGGCTGGTCTTGAACTCCTGACCTCAGGTGATCCACCCACCTCGGCCTCCCAAAGTACTGGGATTACAGGCGTGAGCCACTGCACGTGGCCTCCTCCTTCAAGTCTTACAGCTGCTCTGAGCCCCCTGAAAATCCCAGACACCCATAAATATTTCTTTCCCTCTCTCAACCCCTCCCTTAGCTCTTTACTTTTGTGTCAATTCACCAGCATCTCTGGCTCCTTCTAGTCCTCTCCAATCTGCTCACTCTTTGGCTTCTTCACGCACAAAAAGGAAGCAGCCAAAGCTGACTCAGTAAGCAAGAATCTGTTCCCCCTTTGAAGTCCAGGCATGAGGGTTCAAAGACAGTGTGTCTACTCACCCTGCTAGACCGAAAGGGCTGTGGTGCTCGGACGGGTAGGGTTAGGGAGATCGCTGAGGAAAGGACTTTGCTAAAGGAGATGGGAAGGAAGTGGGGGAGAAATGGAGCGGAGGGAACTTCAAAGTCAAGTTTCTGTTGTTTGACGGTTTTCATCTTTGGCCTGCCTTGTACGGTCACTGAGTTGAGACCAAGAGCTTATTGAAAGTACACGGTCCTTGGATTTAGTATTCTGTCCACCTTTTCTGTACTCTCTACCTGCTTTCAGACTCTGTCTCACTAGCCCTACTGAACATTGGCCCCACTGGACAGTTCCACTGCCACTGAACAGGTTTCTTCATGCCCTTTGTTCATCGAGACACTTTGTTCATGAAGTTCTCTCCCTTCTTTTTTTTGAGATGGAGTCTCTCTCTGTTGCCCAGGCTAGAGTCCAGTGGCGCAATCACGGCTCATGGCAACCTCTGTCTCTCGGGTTCAAGCAATCTCCTGCTTCAACCTCCCAAGTAGCTGGGATTACAGGAGCACACCACCACGTCCAGCTAATTTTTGTATTTTTAGTAGAGGCGGGGTTTCACCACATTGGCCAGGCTGATCTCAAACTCCTGACCTTAGATGATCCAACCAACTCAGTCTCCCAAAGTGCTGGCATTACAAGCATGAGCCACCACACTGGCCCCTTCTCCCTTTCCATAATGTTCTTTCCTCTCTTCCCTTTCCCCTACCCACTTGTGTCCCTTTTTGGCAGCCTAGAGAACTTAAATTCATTCTTCAGTACTGAGCTCAAAGGTTATCCACCCTGGCACTTTCCCCTTCTCTTCCCTTTCCCCGTCTCACCCATGGTATGCAGAATTCTAAGATGGCCTCCAAGATTTTTTTTTTTTTTTTTTGAGACGGAGTTTCACTCTTGTTACCCAGGCTGGAGTGCAATGGCGCGATCTCGGCTCACCGCAACCTCCGCCTCCTGGGTTCAGGCAATTCTCCCGTCTCAGCCTCCTCAGTAGCTGGGATTACAGGCACGTGCCACCATGCCCAGCTAATTTTTTGTATTTTTAGTAGAGACAGGGTTTCACCATGTTGACCAGGATGGTCTCGATCTCTCGACCTCGTGATCCACCCGCCTCGGCCTCCCAAAGTGCTGGGATTACAGGCTTGAGCCACCGCGCCCGGCATTTTTTTTTTTTTTTTTTTTTTTTTTTGAGACGGAATTTTGTTCTTGTTACCCAGGCTGGAGTGCAATGGCGCAATCTTGGCTCACTGCAACCTCCGCCTCCTGGGTTCAAGCAATTCTCCTGCCTCGGCCTCCTGAGTAGCTGGGATTACAGGCACGCGCCACCATGCCCAGCTAATTTTTTGTATTTTTTTTTTAGTAGAGACGGGGTTTCACCATGTTGACCAGGATGGTCTCGATCTCCTGACCTCGTGATCCACCCGCCTCGGCCTCCCAAAGTGCTGGGATTACAGGCTTCAGCCACCGCGCCTGGCCTGTTAGTCTTGAAGAAGAAAGCTGCCACCTTAAGAGAGGATCTATGAAGGGGGTCATGTGACAAAGACTTCAGGAAAACCTCTAGTTGATGAGAGTGGCCCCTGCTGACGGCTACCAAGACAACAGAGACCACATTCATTCAGATGCAAGAAACGAAACTCTGTCAACAATCACGTGAGCCTTAAAGAGGACTGCAGCCTCCAGAAAGCAACGCAACCCAGCAGACACCTCGATTGTGAGCTTGTGAGACCGTGAGCAGAGGACCAGGTTCAGCCACACCTGCATCCCTGACACAGGGAAACTGTGAGGTAATAAATCGTTGCTTTAAGCTGCTCAATTGTAGCAATTGCCACCACTCCTCCCAAGAATTCTTCATCTTCTGGATCCTGTTGCACTGGTCAGTATTATATCATATCATACTTATCCCCACACATCTGCCACCTACTACTGTCACTGCAGTCCCAGCCCCCATCTTCTGTGGGCTTGATACCAGGTATCTGGAAGCTAGTAGGTAGAAAGTAATACATGCTTGTTGAATTAATGTCATGCAAACCCCAAACTGGCTCCTATCTCCATTCTCTTCGTATTTTCAACAGAGGTAATCTTTGTTTTGTTTTGTTTTGCTTTGCTTTGAGACAGAGTCTCACTCTGTCGCCCAGGCTGGAGTGCAGTGGCATGATCTCAGCTCACTGCAACCTCTGCCTCCCAGGTTCAAGCAATTCTTGTGCCTCAGCCTCTTAAGTAGCTGGGACTACAAGCATGAACCACCACGCCTGGCTAATTTTTGTATTTTTAGTAGAGACAGGGTTTCACCATGTTGACCAGGCAGTGAATAGCTGTTCAAGACAGCCAACAGCTGGTCTTGTACTCCTGACCTCAGGTGTTCCACCCGGCTTGGCCTCCTAAAGTAGTGGGACTACAGGCGTAGGCCACCATCTTTTTGACATCTTGTGTATGTGCAGGGCTGTCTCAGTTATCCATCGTATTTTGTATGTACATACATAGATTTAATTTTTAATTTAATGAATTATATAGTAGCCCCTAAAACAAGATGTGGTTTCAGATTTCCCCTCTGGCTTTAGGTTATAACATGTCTCTTGAATGTTCTGAGAATATCAGCTCCTCCATGACAAATGGTGTCGAGTAACACTAATCCTTAATGGGCAGTGGGCAGCTGTCAAGTTTCAGGCCTCAACTCTTGGCAAGATATTGTCTTTTTCAGAGGCCTTTAGAATGTCTCCAAAGCTCTGTAATCCCAGCACTTTGGGAGGCCAAGGTAGGCAAATCACAAGGTCAGAAGATTCAGACCATCCTGGCCAATATGGTGAAACCCCGTCTCTATGAAAAATACAAAAAAATTAGCTGGGCTTGGTGGTGCACGCCTGTAGTCCCAGCCACTCTAGAGGCTGAGGCAGGAGAATTGCTTGAATCCAGGAGGCGGAGGTGGCAGTGAGCCAAGATCACACCACTGCACTACAGCCTGGGCAACAGTGCAAGACTCTGCCTCAAAAAAAAGAAAAAAGAATGTCTCCAAAGTATACCACAGCAAATCTGCTGAACTGTTAGCCAATAGCCTCTGTATCTCATGCGCAGGTATGTTTCATGGTTGTAATGTCCGCTCAATAACCATTTGCAATGGCCAGGACATGTGGTCTGACCTGTGGTTCAGAAACATAGTCACTGTAACCACATATGATCCCAGAAACAGGGAACAGGTCTCTGAGGTTGATTTGCCTGCTTAGGAAACTCCACCCCCACATATGTGCACACACAGAGACAATGCATGCGTGCACACACACCCACATCCCTTCTTTATTGGTGCCACTGAGAATATAAAATACCTGTAACAAGGGACAGAGATTTTTATTTTTCTCTGTGTAAGAAAACTTATGGGGTAGAAGCTCCTGAATAGGCTGGGTGCAGTGGCTCATGCCTGTAATACCAGCACTTTGGAAGGCCAAGGTGGGAGGATCATGAGGTCAAGAGATGGAGACCATCCTGGCCAACATGGTGAAACCCCGTCTCTACTAAAAATACAAAAGTTAGCCAGGAGTGGTGGCGCACACCTGTAATCCCAGCTACTTGGGAGGCTGAGGCAGGAGAATCGCTGGAACCCGGGAGGTGGAGGTTGCAGTGAGCCAAGATGGTGCCACTGCACTCCCGCGTGGCAACAGAGCAAGACTCCATCTCAAAGAAAAAAAAAGAGGAGGAGGGATTTCTCACGGATCGGTGTGGATCAGCTTATCTAAGCCAAAGGCCTTGGGGGAAGGGAGGGAGAGGAAGTGTGGGGCATGGCAGGCACCTCTCCCTGCCCTTGATTCAGACATTCCTGGTGCTTACTGGGTGTAGACCCTTTTCTCTCAGCCTGCTTCCTTGTAAGCAAAATGGGTGTAATAATTGCACTCACCTCACGGGGTTGTTTTAAGAATTATGTGAAACAACTCATGTTAGGCACACAATTCAAGGCTTGGCACACAGGAAGCCACCCTTTAGCTATGACCATTATTTGACCTGTAATCAGGTTCAGAGGGTCTTTTAGGGTGTCAAAAATTGGGTGCAAATGGGCCCACCCCCGTAGCTGGTGGTTGCTCATCAGGTGTCTAGGACGTCTGCAAAGTCAGGAGGTCTGACAGACTCCTCATTGTAAGCTGTTACCCAGTCACCACACCCCCAAACCGGGAGTGGCAAGGGAGGCATCTGGCCAGAAACCCAGCAGTGAAACAATAGGTGTGAAAGATGAACAGGAAGTCTGGTTTGGAAGCAAGCTCCAGCAGCAAACCGCTCACGGAGAACACCTAATCTGGCCGCTGATTGGGCGCTGAGCCATCACGGAGATCAAGCTTTGACCGGAAGGTTTGTATCCATGCCCAAACTTATAGCATGCACACCTTCAGGTCACCAGGGAGAGAGATGGAATTGGTGACCAAGGCCTCACTTGAGACAGCACAGGCTTTGGCCTTCCAGGTTCAAATCCTAGTCAGCCAGTTAACTACCGAGGCACACTGTTTGACCTCTTGGAGCCCCAGCTGCCTTATCCTTGAAACAGGCATGGCTGTTGGGAGGGTCAGTGGAGATAACAGGGAAAGAACCCAGCACAGGGCCTGGCCCACTCCATAAATGTGAACTCTCCCTCCCATTTCCCCTCCCAGGCGTCTGAGACACCCCTCCACCCCTTCCTTGTCTCCTCACTGAAGACAGTTAAGCATGCTGTCTGGGGATGACGCCAGTTCTTGATTATTTGATATTGCCACACATCTGGCCTTATCACTGACTATTGACTATAAGACTGGCTGCCCTCTCCTCCACCTGGCTCCTTCCGGCCAGGTGGCTTCTCCTGACGCACTAGGACAACAGTGAAGGGTTGGGCCGGGTCGCCTGGTGGCACTAGGGCTCATGTGAAAGAGTTTTTGCTCAATATTCCAAACTTACAGGAAGGAAGGAATTTAAAAATGCATTATGTATCTGCGTGCCTGAAACACACCTGTGACAAATCTCCCTCCTTCGAGTGCCCAGACTCCAGTTGTTCCGACAAGCGCCCTGCCTGGTCCTCCCTCTGAACACATTCACAGTTTCCGAGCTTCTCTTCCAGATTATCTAGGGTTCCTGCTTTCTCAGCTCATCTCCTAAATATTGGGGTTCCAGCAGGTTCTGCCCTCAGCGCCCCCACCCACCACGCTCTCTGCATGACCTCAACCACAGCCGTGCCCGGCTGAGTCCGGAATGCACCTGCCTGGCCCGTCTGACCACACAGCTGCATACACAGCTGCCTCCATTTCCACCTGGTGGTTCTCAGACTTAATGTGTACGGAACAGAATGACTGATCGCCTCAACAGCCGCTTAATTCGTCTATATTCTGCGCCCCAGTAAATGGCATGTTCTGCAAACCCAGAGCATAAGCAAATCTCCTCCTGGTCTCCCTCTTCTGTTAATTCTATTTCTTAGTATGTCTTCACTGTATCGCCTCCTTCCCTTCTACCTTCCGCCTCTGCATTCTGGCTGCTGCTGTATCTCCCATGTAGCACTGCAACCTCAGTGGGCTCCTTGCTTCTAGTCACTGTTCTCTCCCATTGCCCCCAGAGAGACCTTTTTAAAGTGTAAATCTGACGGCACTCCTCCACTTATTTAAAAATCTCTCGGCATGCACAGTGGCTCACGCCTGTAATCCCAGCACTTTGGGAGGCTGAGGCGGGCAGATCACCTGAGGTTGGGAGTTCGAGACCAGGCTGATCAATGTGGTGAAACCCTGTCTCTACTAAAATACAAATTTAGCCGGGCAAGGTGACATGTGCCTGTAATCCCAGCTACTTGGGAGGCTGAAGCAGGAGAATCACTTGAACCCAGGAGATGGAGGTTGCGGTGAGCCGAGCTGGTACCATTGCACTCCAGCCTGGGCAACAAGAGCAAAACTCCATCTCAAAAAAAAAGTCTCTCAAGGGCCCTCTCTCAGTCAGGGTCCAGACAGGGAACTTAAACCACACACAGGGTCAATTTAAGATAAAGAATTGTCTACTGGGTCAAAATAAATAAATAAATAAATAATTTTTACCTAGGTCTACAGTTGTCAGCTTGGAAAGTGAAATGATGAGAACACTGAGGTACCACTGAGGCAGCAACTGCAGGAAACAGCTACTCTTCCTCCCAGGACTGTGGGAACAAAGGGAAAAGGTGGCATTATGAATTTAGGGAAGAGGGATTCATGACCCTAATGATGAGAAACAAACTGGTATGATATGTAAAGTCCCCGTGATCTGTCCCCTGCTTTCTTTCTGGCTTTCTCTCTAGAAACAGCACCAGCTTCCTCCTCCTCAGCCCAAGCTGAGCCGCTCTGCTCTTACTGCTCCATGCTTTTAGATGCGCTACGGCTGGAAGACCATGCTTCACCCTTCTCCCTGGTAACTCGCCCTTCATTCAGAGGACTTTCCTGACTGCTGCTCCACTTCAGGCTGGGTTTAGTGGCCCCCTTTCCTTTATTTTTGAGACAGGGTCTTGCTCTGTCACCCAGGCTGGAGTGCAGTGGCATGATCTCAGCTCACTGCAGCCTCAACCTCCCAGGATCAAGCAATGCTCCCACCTCAGCCTTCCAAGTAGCTGGGACTACAGGCACATGTCACTAAGCCCAGCAAACATTTAAATGTTTTGCAGAGATAGGGTTTCACCATGTTGCCCAGGCTGGTCTTGAACTCCTAGACTTAAGCCATCCGCCACCCGCCCCAGCCTCCAAAAGTGCTGGGATTACAAATATAAGCCACCATGCCCAGCCTCAGTGGCCCCTTTCTTAAGGGCTCCCATAACCCGCTGGTCATGTCACTACCACATCACACTGTATCATCGTTGTCAGTTCAGTCATCTATGAGCTCCATGGGATAGGACGGGGCAGTCCCTTTTTTTCTCTTTGCCCCTCCAGTTTTCAGTATTGGCAGGTTGCATGCACTCAGTAAGTTGCTAAGTATTAAAATCAAACCTCTCATATAAATAAATAATATTCTCCTGCCTGGTTTCCCCTCCAAATCCAACCTTCCCAAGAGCCAGCTCTGGTCCTATCTCTCTAATAATCAAAAAATCTTCAGTGGCTCCCCATTGTCTGTGGAATAAAGTCCAAACTCCTTAGCACGCCATGTCTGCTGTTGTCTCTGACCTTCCTATCTGGGCTTATTGCCCCCTACACCCCTGCATGCACCACCCCTGCCAGACTCCTCCCATGCCAGGCCACTCTATTTCCTCAACACCTTGGACTCTGTCCCTCTGGATCAGAGTTCACTCTGTTACCTTCACCAGGGAATGCCTTTTGGGGCTACCTTTGCCTGTTGCAATTCTCACCAACCTTCAAGGCCTGGTTCCTAAGGCTTTCTTCAGCTACCTCAAGAAAGCTTCCCGCATCCTCCTGAAGTAGTGAAGGATAAAGTCTTGAATGCTGGCCGGGCGCAGTGGCTCACACCTGTAATCCCAGAACTTTGGGAGGCTGAGGCAGGTGGATCATGAGGTCGGGAGTTCAATACCAGCCTGGCTAACACAGTGAAACCCCGTCTATACTAAAAATACAAAAATTAACCAGGCATGTTGGCACATACCTGTAGCCTCAGCTGCAGGGAGGCTAAGGCAGGAGAATAGCTTGAACCCAGAAGTGGAGGTTGCAGTGAGCTGAGATTGCGCCGCTGCACTACAGCTTGGGTGAGAGAGTGAGACTTCATCTCAAAAAAAAAAAGTATTGAATCTTGAAGAGGATCTTTCTATTCCTAGGGGGTCCTTCTAGCTTCTGCTCCCTAGTCTCACCTTCTCTCTTCCCACTCATCTCTTGGCTCTGTCTGCCCTAGAATGCTGACCTTCTCTGGGCTCCTGACATGTGCCAGGCTGTTCCATGCCACTCAGCCATTGTGCATGCTGTTCCTTCTGTCTGGAAGGCTGTCAGTGCTCACCCTTCCCCCACCTCACTTTCCTGACCCCAGACCAAGTGAGAGCTCTCTACTGGCATCCTGTGTATGTCCTTTTAATCGGCTGTGTCCCCCAGCTTTGCTAGACTCTGCTGCGTGAAAGCAGAACCTGTGTGTATCTTTTTAATTTTTATTACTTTTTTTTCTTTTTTTTTTTTGAGACGGAGTTTCACTCTTGTTACCCAGGCTGGAGTGCAATGGCGCAATCTCCGCTCACCACAACCTCCGCCTCCTGGGTTCAGGCAATTCTCCTGCCTCAGCATCCCGAGTAGCTGGGATTACAGACACGCACCACCACGCCCAGCTAATTTTTTGTATTTTTAGTAGAGACGGGGTTTCACCATGTTGACCAGGATGGTCTCGATCTCTTGACCTCGTGATCCACCCACCTCGGCCTCCCAAAGTGCTGGGATTACAGGCTTCAGCCACCGCGCCCAGCCATTTTTATTACTTTTTGAGACGGGTTCCTGCTCTGTCACCCAGGCTTGAGTGCAGTGGCACAATTTCGACTCACTGCACCCTCTGCCTCCCAGGCTCAAGCAATCCTCCCACCTCAGTCTTCTGAGTAGCTGGGATTACAGGCGTGCACCACCACTCCCGGCTAATTTTTTTGTATTTTTAGTAGAGATAGGGTTTCACCATGTTGGCCAGGCTGGTCTCGAACTCCTGACCTCAGGTGATCCGCCCACTTTGGCCTCTCAAAGTGCTTGGATTACAGGCATCAATCACTGCACCCAACCCCGTGTGTATCCTGTTATCACTCTATCCCTGGTGCTTAGCACAGTGCCTAGGCACACCAGATGCTCAAAAAATGTTTATTCACTAACAAGTTTCTCCATTTTTACCACTCTCAGCAATCTTCAACAAAATGGTTATTTGTATATACATACTTCTCCCTATCTTGACATCTTGATCATAAGCTGCCTTTTGATATTTTTTTGAGACAGGGTCTCACTCTGCTGCCCAGGCAGTGGCATGATCTTGGCCCACTGCAGCCTCAACCTCCTAGGCCCAAGCAATCCTCCCACCTCAGCCTTCTGAGCAGTAGGGACTGCAGAAGCATGCCACTACACCAGGCTCATTTTTTGTATTTTTTGTAAAGAAGACAGGGCTTTGTCATTTTGGCTAGGCTGATCTTAAACTCCTGAGCTCAAGCAGTCCTCCCGCTTCGCCTCCCAAACTGCTGGGATTACATGCCTAAGTCACCACACCTAGCCGCAAGCTGCTTTTTAAATAAAACTTTTAAAATATCTTTTGTTTTGTTTTGTTTTGAGACGGAGTCTTGCTCTGTTTGCCCAGGCTGGAGTGCAGTGGCACCATCTCGGCTCACTGCAACCTCCGCCTCCCAGGTTCAAGCAATTCACCTCAGCCTCCTAAGTAGCTGGGATTTCATCTGTTTCCCCATTTTTTTCCTGAATTATTTGAAAGTACGATTCAGACATCATGAATCAA